>NC_140530.1:37481022-38081022 GCF_057382185.1 Mchenga conophoros | reverse complement strand
CTCAGTGTGGGAATTGCACCATCCTCCTTTTTTTCTCTTTTCCTCTTGGGATCTTGAAAAGGGGCCTGATGCAACACAGGGGCTCATAATAGGACTGAATATATGGGTGTGTTAGGCTTAAGTTTAGAAGATAAACTCGCTCAGGACAATAGAGGAGGCAGGAGAGTGAATCACAGCTGCAGAGTCTTTTCTAGCTTTCAGATTGTTGCAGAAATGATTGGAAGACAATGAAACGCGGATTATCCGAAGCTCATCGGCAGGTGTGATAAGAATGAAACAAAAGAGACTGTAATTGGTGTACAGCAGCAGAGCAGTGAGCTGGAAACAAAAGACAGAGAGTGTGTCCTGTATGATGGCACGAAAAGAACGAGGAAGAGAAAAATGTCCAAGAGAGCAAAGGACCGGCTGAGATGAAACAAAAAGAAGGATCTTAAAAAGTATTTTAACCGTGTAAAAACATTTCCTGTGCAACTGATGATCCAGGAGCATCGTCTCACCCACTGATGCTAAGAGGTCGTGTTGAGATGAGTGTGCTAAATGAGCTAAAAAGTTGAAACCGGTACATTAAGAATGCTACAGAGTGCTAATGTTTTCAGCTCCGACATGAACTTTTGCAGCGCTTCGTAGCGGCTCGCTCGGCTGACTGCGGTGCAAGTTCACAGGTGCTTCAAACTCAATATGTCGACTTTTAAAGTGTTTTATTAATATATGTTCACCACCCACTGCTCAGTGTGCACGGAGCAGTAAGGACTTTCTTTCGCTTCATGCTGCACTCATTCCTTTCACACTGAGTGCTTCAACCGCTGAACTACGAGTGTCTTCACGAGTGTCTCTCACATGTAGCTCTGACTTGTAGAAGCTCTTTCAGTGGGTGTTGTGTGCAGACTCTCAGATATCTGAGCTCATTTCAGGCTCTGTGGCTTCTTAAACCCATCAACACTGAGAGTAAATGTAACCTGATTAATGTGGAATATTTCAGCCTTCCTTTTAGTTACACTGAGTGAAGTTAATATATTTTGGAAATATTTTAATTTAGTATCAAGAGCTTTTTGACACGGAGAGCTAAAGCTTGGCATGTTTGTAAGAAAGAATATATATAAATATAACCTTAATAACCCAAACTGCATCGCCTTATATTATCATGTTGTTCTTATATGTCTCTGTGCTTGGACACAAACAGGGTCTGCAGTTTTCTTTGGTAGATATTTTGGGACCTTTGGTCTAACCGATGAAGCGCATTTTAATCACATTACAGTTACGTACAAATTGATGACGACATCATAATCAGACAGACCTACAGAAAGTCTGAAGAAATAAAAAACTGAAAAAAGAAACCTCATAAAAACAGTTTGCTGGTAAAAACACCTGAAACTGTAAATGTCAAACAGCTGTGAAGGCTGAAGTTTAGCTTCAGATAAACTTCAGCTGAGCCGGGCTGCTGCGTCAGCATCAGGTGACAAGGAAGAGGCCCGACATGTCTGCCACCTCAGGATCAACCCTGAAAACAACGGTCAAAATTAAACTGTAACAATTTAACAGTCAGTAAAGTTTGTTCTCCGTGGTGTCGTAAAGTTACAAGTTTGAAATGTCGGGAAGGACGAGCTTTACTTGTTTATGTCACGGCGGGAAACACAGATGTATTTATGGAACAGACCCAAACGCAGAGACAGGAGAAACCAACGAAGGTTTAACAATAAGTGAACCTTTATTGTGGCCGATACAAAAAAACTGAAGAACAAGGTGAAGTGAAACAAGGGCGAAACTAAACTGAAACCTAAACTGGATAAAACTCTGACTATGAAGACAAGACCCTGTACGACCACAACAGACGACCCGACCAGGAACAGACGGACACAGAGGACTCAAATACACAGGAGGGGAAGGAGGGAAGTGGAAACACCTGGAGACACAAATGAACGTGAAGCCACAGGAGCGATGGAGACGCGAGCTGTGCGATTCTAATCTCACATAAAATGTTAGAGACTGTGTGAGAGTCAGAGTTATGATGACACAACAGACTGACCATGACTAAGATTACAGCTACAATACAGAAAGTCTGTGATAGTCAGTACATTACAAGTTAATTAATTATCAGGATAATTAATTAATTATCTTTTATTTATACAAATATCTGATTAAAACATACAGAAAAAAGCCGAGAACAGCTCTCCATGCTATCCTCCATTTTCCTCCTACAGGTTTTACTTGTGTGTGATTTAAGAAGGACCAACATTAAGAGTGTTAAGGCAGCGACGTTAGTGAATGAAACTGGTGATTCATCACTTTCTAACAGCTTGGCTGGAGCGTAGACACCAATATAGTCTGTTTCCATACTGCTGCGTCTCCACCTTCAGAGGTGAGCTGACCCTGAATGATCTTCACCTCTGACAGCTCCTTTGGCACAAATTGAAATTCCATTTATAAAGTCTGATTGTAGTAAAGACGTGTTGAACAGTTCGTCTGTTCCTCAGGTTGTCTCAGGATATTTTCACTCAATTTTCCTTAATGCGGACGCCACAAAGTAATCTCATCTCAGGCAGAGATGATGCGTCAGCATCTTTTTTGGGTGGGAAGCGAGGAAGAGGAGAGGGAGCTGCCTGCTTCCACACCTGCAGAATTAAAACATTTATGACCCAGAGCGCTTTCACCGCTGGTCAGCAGCACAGTTACAAAGACCATCAATTATTTAGTCTGGAGGGATAATGTTAGGCCCAGACTGTTTTATTAAGAGCAAACATCAGCAGAGGTCACTGCTGGGTACGGTCCGGGAGTTTGTACCAGTCTGTGCATTTGCTCCAACTCTTTTCAGCCTATGGATGTGTTAGTTTTAGTTTGGTGTAAAGTTGCTCATCCTTTGAGAAGCAACCTTTGATTAAAAGTTTTACAAGTCTGCTGTTTGTTGTTAGAAGTTTGCACCCCGAGGAGAATGAATGAGACTTTTCTTTGTGTGCTCTTTAAAGTTTGCACAGAAATATGGAAACAGAGCAGAAGTTTCTGGCACAACCAAGAGAATAAGGTCAGAAACATCTTTCAGTATTTGTTGTTTTCTTGTTTTGTCCTGGACAGCATCCGGACAAAAGGTTTCGAGCTTCCATGATCCCAACTGTCTTGCAACTCTTCTGCAGCTTTTCTGAAGGTCTTGCAAAGTTTTTCTTTGGACGTTGGCTGTTTTTCACTCATTTCTTTGTACCTGATCATTTTCAGAGGGATGCTTGTTTGAGTTTGTTCAGCCTCATCACTGAACCGATGATGTGTCTACACATAACAGGCAGTTTTAAATTGTATCTTTAGGCACGTTGTTACCATCAGCCGGTCACAAAAACATCATTTGTTCTAATTTCTTTGTTTGAATCTGTTAAAAATACTAAAGATTACACAGTTTGACATAAAATAATGTTTTTGCACTAACCAGGTGATTCCCAAAGAGCTGTTAGTTAACTGGGCACATCTCTGCATGCTGTGCAGCGGCTGCTTAAAACAATCTGAGGAAACTGGACAAGTGGTGGCATGTCAGGCCTAAAAACAGGACCTGAGACATACATCTGGACCTTCAGCTGATCCCTCTGCTGTTCACTCAAAAGAAGTGGTCTCACTGGAAGCCAAGCTCGAGGGAGAGAAAGAGGCCTACCTTCAAATCGTTTAGATGTAGAGAGGATATTACTTTCTAGCTCCTCTAGTCCACACAGCGTTTCAGTCGCTCACTTTAAACACATACACGGCTTAACAAGAGCATCCGTCAGTGTTCTGAGCAGAGAGCATGAAGGAGGTCCAAACTGTTTTACAATGAAAGTCTGAGAAGTCAGGCTGTCCATTAGGAAACGAGGATCGAGTGTTGTAGATGGCGAGATGCTGAATAATTTACAGCAGCAGTAAAAAGAAAAACCCATATTAAACTTTAGAGACACGACTGACTTCTGGTTCCCGTCTCTCTGACTTTATTTAAGCTTGATGTCTGCAGTCTCTGCTGTTTCCGACCTCGTGCAGACCTCGTTTCAGTTCAGAAGCACACGAAGAAACATGGAACTATAAATGTTTTGTGCACCTTTTTCTCATTTGTAAGAAGCTTTAAACGTGCTTTTCTTTAGTGGAGTAAATTTGTGTTAGCAGAAAGTTACAGTTTTTCTTGCCAAGTTAAAAAAAGAAGGGCTAAATCACACTGCTGTGAACCAGCTAAACTTTATGACACGAACGCTCACATGAGCTCTTTTTAAATCGTCAGTGAGATGGAAGCACTTGAGCAAGGCTAAATCATATATAAGTAACAAACCATGAAATTAAATGTGTCACATCCAAGTTATTTTTCACGCAGAACGTCTTGAGCTGCCTCGTAAATAAGCCTCGTTGTACACGCTTGTATAAATGGGGATATAAGCCAACATTGTTTGCATAAACATGCACATTTACACACAATTGCACACACAAATATGGACAATAGAGCACCGTGGTGCTTGTGCTGTTTAGGATAATCAACCATTATTTGTATTTGCTCGGATTTGTCTCCTGGACATCAGTGCGAAGCACAGAACTGGCTCCTGTGTGGCTGAGCAGTAAATATCTGTGAAGGAAGGTGATCATGTCTGATGTCTGCGCAGCCATCCGCTGTTTCCCTTTGCTTTCAATTTCTTATACCTGATGTTTCAGATTCCTCGTGTCCTATTGGCCTCTGGAAGGCACTCAGAGCACGGGTTAACGTGAGGTGACGTACAGTATTTGGGCCGGAGGCGTGCTGTTATTTTTGAGAGGATGACATTTTTCCTGCAGCCTCGCTCGCCGTCCTTGCGTTCCCCCTGTTGCTCGTCTCTGTGCCTCCGTTTCCTTATTATCCCTCACTGATCGTCTGTCTTTGCATTCTCTTATTTTTAACGCTTCTCGTCTCGTCTGTCTCTTTTTCTTTCTGTCTCTGTAACAAGATGACCTTTTTAAGTGGACCGGTGCTTCAGCGCCATCAGCTAAATTAAGGACAACACTTTGACACACACACACACACACACACACACACACAGAAAACCTTGTTGCTGTCTCTGCCTAGTTAGCTGTGACAGTGAATGGCTGTTAACAGGTCAGTGCCTTCAGAACACCTCAGGTTCTCCTCTGATGATACCGAGCTCGAAGGCCTCGTGTGAGTCCGTGTGTGCACGTGTGCTTCATCCTTCTTGATGCATGTCTGGTGTTTCCATCCCGCTGGTTTACTGTCACATCAAAGTGGGGCACAAACAGAGGAGTTTTCGGTTTAGCATCATGAGCGTTGTGTGAAGGTGAGACAGCGAACAGAGAGCGAGCGCTGACCTCAGCACAGGTGATGAAATGCTGCTGACGCTGGCAGAGGTCCACATCTGAGCGGGTTCAGTCAGTCGCTGTCACATTTTCTCCTTTATTACAAAGGATTTATTACATCAGGTTTCACATATAAACACACAAAGCAAAGCTTGAAAACAGCACAAAGACACTTTAGAGCAACACAAACTGAAATCAGCTGACTTTACCGTCAAGACGCAGAAAGAAATAATTATTTTTCTTTCTATCCGCCCGGCATGGAGGTAACTGAAGAACCTCTGTAATGACATAATTGTAGCTGTAATCTGATTACTGCATTCAGTACAGTAACACAGTATATATGACAGGATATAAGGAAAACCTGAGCAGGTCTACTGTAACTCATGTTCAAATACAGAATGTGCAATACTTGTGTAAATGTTATCCAAAGGTTAAAGCGATGAATCACCTTAAACAGCGCGGTGCTGTGGCTTTTAAATGAGCAGCGGCGGAGCAGAGCTGTGAGGCGGTGCGACTGTGAAGAGCACATTTAGTGTTTATGGCCCTGGGCAGACAGGTAATTGAGCGAGTCCCGGGAGGCCGGACCAGCACCTCTGACCTGCTCCTGTCACATGCATGGCTGCCAACAGTTACTCTATTCGTCTACAGCCCTGTTATTCTCATTTCTTCCTGATTTTATAGGTTTCTCTCCCTCTCTCTCTGTAACACCGTCAGAAACACATTTAGACTTGAATCTGGTCCGCCGTGTTTTTCTATGTGATATTTGACCTAAAAGGTCTTTTGACAGCTGTAGCAGAATCCATCTCTGTTGAAAGAACAAGCAGCTAAAGTGCTAGCTAAGAGACAGCAGGGTTATTATGCATGATAGCAGAGGGCTGCTTTCTTTCCCGACTGCCGGAAGCCTCATTTTCCGAGTGCACATAAGGCACAGACCTGCACACACACAGGAGCTGACATCTTGGCTTCTACGCTAATACCTAACATAGATTTTCTGCATCAGCATGCAGGCTGGCGGACAAGGGAAGAAGTGCATAAACAGGATACAAACCCACATGCATATATACATGTACACCAGGATGCTTAAGAACAAAACAGCCAAACACAAACTGGCACGAACACTTCCATTCCTCAGATAGACTCTGCTCTTCTTCTTCTCTGCTCTTTCCCCATTAAAACATGTAGCTGAATATGAATGAAATCCCCACAGTGTGAAGCCTTCCCTCAGTAGACTGCTGCAGCTCCAGCCACACTTTGTAAATTAAACAGTTTTTTTACACACTTGCAATTTACATAAAAATGTTCCCCAGTCACTGGAGATATAAAGATTTTGTGACACAAAATACCTCATTACTTCCACATTTGCAGAAGAATAGGAGAATACTGTAAGCAGCATTTCGAGCTTGTAAAACTAAAATGGGGGAGCCTCGAGCGTCCACAGCAGCTACCTTTCAAAGAGACGGCACCGCCGCTGCAAAAAGTGAAGCTTACTTGTACACTTGAAAAATGAAGGCACCCGCAGACTAAAGCTGGAAATCGGCATCATATATGTTACCCTGCGACTGCGCTGCAGCATAGGCAGCGGGTTTGTCGTGGTCTTGATGAAGACAGAAGATGAATCTGAGGCTACTGAAGATGAAGAATGAGTTTTTATACAAATCAGATTCTGTATTCTGACAATGCAAAGCTGCAAGGTGCAAAGCGATGCACCAGATTTCCAACACTGGCTTCACACTGGTGCTGTAGCAAACCAGCCTGAAATACTAGAGGACAACAGTCCTTTATTGAAGAGGTTCTGTTTTGCTTTACTCACTCATTAGATTTACTGGAGGTGCCAAAACTACTTGGTCAGTCTAGGAAGAAGCTGTGGTTCAGGTTGAAAAAGCAGAAATGTTGCTGGAGGATAGGCCTGTATATCTGTTATGCCTGTTTCATGCAACTGCGTCAGATTAAGCAACTATACAGATATAGTTTCTTTCCATACCTACGCAGCTACAGCAGCAACAATAACTCCATCACTGACAGTCAACTGAGTTAGTGATGGAACTGAACCAAGAACCAGCGTGCACATGTCACTATGCTCCAGAACAGCATGGTTTCCATCCATTAGGCCAAGCTTCACACAATAAACTGATCAGCTGCCGTGCATGGCACTCGCCTTCTTTGTGGGCCCAGGAAAGATTGGGCCTTGCCTTGTGTAACCTGTCTTTATAATTGATGCCAGCGGTTTTAAATGATGATTCTCTCATAATTATGTCGAAGGCCTCAATATTTCACTTAGAAATGTGAATTCTTAGTGCTTTAACCACTTTGGGAAGCCAAGCATGCAGAAGCTTGTTTTCCTAGAAAATGTTGGGTTTTAGTTGCTATGGCCACAGATGCAGAAAAGGAAAGAGGGCGCAACTTCTTGAAGATTGCTGAAAAACCTCCACAGAAAGGCTGAAGATGCTTCACCTGCCCTTGGTTCAACGGTGAAACAGTAGAGGTGCACACTGTGCACATCAGGGTTCGGTGAGGGGGTACAGCCGGCTCTGAGACGCAGAACTCTGAACAATATCAATCAAAAGCCAATAAATATGTCAAATAATTTAATGGTCTAACTTCTTATCTTCTCTTTTCTAATCTTAAAGCTACACCCTGAAAAGAAGGGAATAGGAATTTAATATGTGCTTCATATCAGTTCAGGGCCTCTAGTGACTCGATATGTCACATAGTGTGAAAAACAGCCCGAGAATTTAACCCCAGAGGTAGAGCACAAACCTGAAAACAAATAAAATAAATATAAAACAAATAATAATAATTTAAAATTTAAAGACAATAAATTGAATATACTGAAATCTCTCGTGGGACACTTTCCTCACTGGTTGCCTTTCATGCCTGCTGGTTTTGTCTTATTCCAGCTAAAATGATCTCAGCCTGATTTGTTTGGATCAGAGGTTTTTTTTTGCTTTTTTCCTCCCTCTTTATTTCTAAAGTTTTGCACATGTAATTTGACATATCAGGCCCAATACAGCAAGTACCAACCGATATAAAGACATATATCAAAACAAATTAGGCCATTAAAATTCAGATGATAACAAAAAAACACGAAAAAAGAAAGAAAAAAAAAAAGGAAGAGAAACAAAAAAAACCCAACAACAGCCCACGCACAGAGAACAACAACAACAACAAAAAACCACAAAAAATAAAATAAATTTAAAAATCAACTCCCTCCCAAAACCATAACAAAATGATCAGAGTTTAAGCTGATTGGTCCAATCAGTGTTGCCCCGGGAACGTCACTGGATCAATGTAATCTCTTTGCAGTGTGATCTTTACTGGACTTTAACACAGTTGAAACAGCTGCAAGTCCAAGCAGTTCATTTTATGCCCATCACATCAGAACAGGTGGAGACAGCGGGACCCAATGTTTCCTGTATAAACCCCACCCTTCCTCAGACCCTGTAGAGTCCTTCTTCATTATATACTTTTATTGTACAGCCCTGACCAAAAGTTTATGATCACCTGAAAATCATATTTTGCATAGTTGGATCTTAACAAGGTTCCAAGTTGAGCTTCAACATGCAGAAAATTTCAACATGCAATTTATTGAAAACAACCTTAAACTGAAGCGGGCTGTTTTACAGCTGATCAAACGTTTAGGACCAAGGAAAGAAAAGCGTCTGGACTTATTTAAGTTGCTTGAAGACGTTTCACCTCTCATCTGAGAAGCTTCTTCAGTTCTAAGGTCAAATGGTGGAGAGTCCCAGATATAAACCTAGTGGGAGTATCCCCCCAAAGAGGGACAAAGGACCCCCTGATGATCCTCTACCTAATCACATGAGCTGTCTTCAAGCTGTCTTCGCATGAGTCTTCCAGCAACTCAAACAAGTCCAGACGCTTTTCTTTGCAAGCTCCTTAGACTACGATGACCTGGATGACTGAGAACCTTCACAGACGTTTAGGACCACGTGCCTTTAAAAGGCCAAATCTGTGCAAAAATGTGATTTGCTGTCATTTTCTGTCAGGTCACAGTGTCATGACGTTCTGATGGCAAAGGCAGCATGTATTTCTCCTCACTGGAAGATCTCCAATCAAAGACAAGAAGCGACCTGCCTAGCCTGCCATCAGCCTCCGTTATAACTTATTATTGTACACGAATGATTGAGGAGCGTCTCGCTGCTGCACACAGAGGATAGTCTTTACTCTGCATGTCTTTATCGTGATCTGTCTCTCGGTGTTATTGGATGGGAAGTAGACGGTGATTAATTATCTTTCTTCTCTGTTATTTTTTCTGTCTGTGTCTCTCCAGGGAGTTTTTCCTGCCAGCTACGTTCACTTGAAGAAGGCCATCGTCACCAACAGAGGGTAAGTGTGTAAACCTGCGACACTACACTGAGCCTCTGTGAAACCTCAGGCTCGGTTAGACTCACGCTTTCGATGAATTTAACACCTTCACTGACTCCAGCATCATGTTTCAGTTTGAGGGCTGAAAGCAGTCGTGTTGAACATAAAAACAGCAAAAAGCATTTATTGTCCTCTGAGCCTTTCTTTCTCTCCTGTTACTCATTCAGTCATTAGTGTCTCTTTTCTGTCTGAAGAGGATTTTAACCAGAGCTTCACGGACAGAGCGTCGCTAACAGCCTCTGCTGAGAGTGACAATACGTTATACTGCCAAACGTATTCAGTCAGCCCTGCATTTGTTCCAGTCACTTCCACAGGCTTTTAAAATAAATGCAAAGTTTCCTTATTGTCTGACTCACTAATGAAAGCTGCACATGTGGCAGCTAATACCTGCAGGCCAAAACGATCGAGTCTGTTTTTTGTCATAAAGTAGAGAAAAAGTGTATTATTCGTACCACCTGCACATGTGGCGTGGTTTGCAGCACACACATGCACACGGTGAGCCACTGCTATCATCTGTGGGAAACCCAGTCTTGCTTTTAAGAGCACCAGCTCTGCACTTGTTTTCAAGGTACTAATGAGGTTAACATCTTGGAGAAGTTGCCACAGTTTTTCGGTGGATTCAGTCCGAGTCTTCTGCTTGTATGATCCTGGCCTGAGCCTGAGATGTTGATCTGGGCTCTTTGGCGCCCTGCTTCCTGCTGCAGGACTTGCTGCTCTGCTTTCAGCTGAAGAACAGTCTTTGTGAGTCTGGCTGCATGTTTAGATCGCTGTGAGTTTGGGGGCCGATCAGACTCCTTCCTGATGGTGTTGTGAGATAACAATCATCGAACATGCCAAAAGCCTTTTGCACCATACTGTATGTCATCATCTTTTAGTCACTCCAGATCTGATCCGATTTGAGTCGCCCTCGTGTACCGAATGTGGGATGATGCCACAGTCGGGTATATTTTATATCCGCAGTGCTGGGAGGCATTTTTCTTCTTCTGCAGCTAAAACTGTTTAGGAGGTAATTTGATGAAATCTGCTTTTCTGTTGGGATCCTTTATTCTCATTTCCTTCCAAGTTCAACTGTACATATTTTAATACATTAGCATAATTATTTGGAAAAGCTTTAAAAACAAAAAACAAAAAACAAAACCCTCCAAAATTCAGATTAATCAGCGTTACAGAGCGTGTCGCGATTTGCATAAGAGTTTTTTAATTAAAGGCAGAGAGTAAATTAATTGGAATTAGTGAATCTTTTAGAGTTTCAAGTAGGCCCCCGGGGCAGAGACGGAGAGTTGGTGTATTTACTGAAGGAAGATGGAGGCTGCTGCATGATGACAAACATAATTAAAGACTGTTGATCAAGTGGGTCTTAAAGCAGCAGAGCTTTCGATGTGCACGTGGGTGTGTGTGAGGGAATAAGAGAATTACACTGTGTGTGTCTTCACTGTACAAACAAATGAGCCATGTTCAGTATGAGTTACAGACACTCAAGGGGTGGTGTAGGTGGAGGCGTGTTGCTTCAGGTACCAATTAAAAGCCGTACTGACAAACAGAATAAAGCTAGTACTTCATGTTTTACCTCAGGGATGATACGCTGGACCGTGCATGCACTTGATTGGTCAGCTTGGCATTACATCAGCTCGTGTTGAGCCAACTTCAACTCTAAGTTTTCTTGCTGGAGCTCCCTGAGCACCACCTGCTCCCTGCTGCACTTATTCTAACTCACTGATGTTTCTTCTCAGTTCACGAGCACTGTGGTAGTTCAGACTGTGTTGAACCTTTACTGTAATTACAACACGGAGAGAACGTTTGGAAGAATGGAACAAAATTTACTGTGAGAGAAAATCTATTTGGTGATTAGACCCCGATGACCCAACGTGTCATTACGGGATCCCAGCGGTGGCAGGATTTAGGACGGGACCCCCGGAATCAGGACGCTGGTGATTTAGATGGAGGCTTGGATGGAGCTCTGAGTGATTCGGGGGAGGCGGAGATGGGGAGGAGGCTGGTTGCACATATGAGAGCCTGAAAGAGAGAATGACAATGAGGACCGAGATATAATGTAATGATGTAAGTGTTGCGTTTGAGAGCGTGGGAAAGTGGAAGTGATGTAAAGAACAGACAACCAGGAAAAAAGACAGACATATAACTTAGGCGTAAGCTTCATATAATTATTGAATTATGTACATCAATGTTTTACATTACTGCATTAAAGAAAACGGGATGTGATCACAGTAACGTGGTACACCCACCAACAGGGCTCGATCGCTGTGATTGGTCTGCTGGGTAAAAGGTGACCAACAAAGAGTTGACCATCCAGCACTGCTCACAGCACCAAGGAGGATGTCTGCTCTGCATGAAGCAGGCAGCAGGACATCTGTACAGTAGATGCTTCTGAGCTTTAGTGAACCTTCTTTTCATAAAACTTCCACTTTTACTGTCCGGTGAGAATCAGCGTAGTCACTCTGCACCCTAGAAAATCTGACAGTGATCTTTAATGTCTCATGTGTTTGAGACGGCACGGAGAGATTTGAATATCCTTATGTAAAAACTGCAGCATGAGGTCAAATGAGTTTAGCGGATTTTAATTTGTTCCTGTGGAGTCGGCCTGCCTGCGTCCCTGTGTCGATCCACCAGTGTACAGCAGCCTGCAGGTTTGTGCCAGGAAGCTCTCAGAGCTGACATTTACAATTATCACAACCCTGCACTTCATTACTTCACATGGAGAGAGAAACCTACTGTACAAGTGCACGCGACACATTTATAGTAACGGTACAAAAAGACTTGAACAGCAAAATGCACCAAAAAAACCTAACAAACAAAAAACACTTGCAGGCATAAAAGAATGAAATCAGGCTCATGTCTGAAGTTAAATGAACACTTTGTGTAGAGCCTGTGTGAGCTCCTCAGTGAGTCTGATCACCTGCTTACTGTTTGTTTGCAGCTCCAGTCAGACCCAGGACCTGACTCTCATCAGGTTTTCTGCACAGTGCATGTGAATCGATTATGAAGTGACAGATTTTTAACTCACCGGATCGTTTGGTCAGTTCTTTTCTGGCATTTTGGCTCCACCTGGACTGACGCGAGGTTTTGCTACATGAAAAAAAAAGTTTGTCCAAATGAATTAAAATGACTGTTCAATAGCAGAAGGTAGCAGCACAATGTTCCTGAGAAGCACTGAAGCATCTGAGGCTGGGAGTTTGTGTGGCTCCCTCTGCAAACAGTCAAACAGGCTGATGGGAGCAGCAGGTCAGTGAAATGCTCTACAGGCTCGTTTTTAATCCTTTATTCCAACAAGTTTAACAAGCAGAATAATTCAAACACTTCAGGCAAGTTCCACTGCCTTTCAAGTTTATGTAAAGAAACAACTGAGCTGACAACTCGGTCAAAACTACCAATAAACTGTCATTAAATACAATATACTCCCAACTGGGTTAGGGTTCTTCTTTTTATTGGGTTGATAATTTAGATGAAGATGTCATTTTCTTCCCTACAGGTCCAGTATACCCAGACTTTCTCTCTAATATTGAACCTCATGATTAACAGCTGAAAGTAACAGTAGCACGCTCCTGAAAAGCACCGAAGCCTCAAAAAGAAACACAGATGCTGTAAAACGTACATGTTTTGCACCATTTCTTCTACATTTGAAGGTTTAATACGAGGAGACGATCTGTGCTCCACCAAAAACAGAAATACATTTGTTTTACTAGTTTCTTATTACTTTTATGATTAAAAGAAAATAATTTCATACATTGCACAAGTTTTGTATTTGGCAGCAGCAGCATGGTGCTCCAGAGATCAGTGCTGCTATCTTTGAGTTTGAATCTTCCTGCTTGGAGGGTTTCTGCAGATTTCCTTCACACCTGCCTGTTAGCTGGACCTCATTGGTTGTAGGTGCATGTGGTCGCATGTGGACCCACTCTGCTCTGTGTGGACCCACTCTGCACTGTGTGGACCCACTCTGCACTGTGTGGACCCACTCTGCTCTGTGTGGACCCACTCTGCACTGTGTGGACCCACTCTGCACTGTGTGGACCCACTCTGCACTGTGTGGACCCACTCTGCACTGTGTGGACACAGACTAAAGCTGCACAAATGACAAAACATGCTTATGAACTCATAAATAATGAGTCGGTTACAAAAGACAAATTTTAAAAATGTGCAGTGCATTGTGACGTTGTGAATAAATGGCAGTATGTGCAGTTCACATCTAAATGAATAGTTAATGTTACATGCAGTGCTGCGTGTAACCTCTGGGCGCCGTGAACAGTGTGGACGTATTTTTAGAAGCAGTGTTGCGCTGTTTGCACGGTGACCCTCAGCTCAGCGATCGGTGCGGTGAAATGACGGCCGCCCTGCATTTAACCCCAAGTTAATGTCAGCATACGGAGCTTGATGGTTTTCATCTTTGACGCCAGCTTCATGTTTGTGATCCACAGATGGAAAAGAGCACATGTGTTTAAAAAAGAGAGAAAAGTGCTCCGTGTCTGCACGTGTACGCTTTTATCATTTCTTATCAGAGCCAATCATTTCTTTTTCCTTTCCCACTCTTCTGTCATCCTGCCTCGGTCCATTTTCTAACTTTTTGATTTTGAAGCTGTTTCTTAACAATTCAAAGCACCAAATAAACGAAAATAAGACGCTAAAACCAAATCCCTCGTTCTAACTTTGTCTGAGCTGCTTAAGCACCAGGCTGGATTTACTGTAGCTTATCACGTATCATTTAAGGGACAATTTACTCATTATCCTAACTTAATAATGTCACATTTTCCCATGAATGCAGTCTTTTTGAAAATGCAAAGAAAAGCTTTTATACCAGTTTGGATTCGTGCTGCAAAGATTGTGGAGCATTAAATAAATTTTATGAAGCACAAAAGAACTTCTCATCTTTTCCGTGTTCGCATTTCAGGGTGACTTGAGCTAATGTAAAACCTAAGAGACCATCAACAGTGAGAGCGGTTTGTTGGGTTCAAAGTGTCATCATCTAATAACTGATTAAGCCATCAAGATTCAAATTAGTTTCATTTAAATACTGCCAGTTCACAAGAACAGCCACGAGGCTCTTTATATGTTTAGGTAATGAGCCTACAGGCTTATATGGAAAAACCCATTTGGTGATAGTGGGGGGGGAGAACTCCCTTTCTAGGTGAAAAAGCTTCCAGCAGAACCGAGCTCTGTGAGGGGAGAGGATAACACGAGAGACCACAAACAGCAAACGGGACAAATCACAAACTACGAGACAGAATCACACATTTGCTGGATCGTGTGAGCGCTTCAGTTCGCTGTCTGCTGGGAGTTCAGTAAATAGAGCTTAATACAGCTCAAGTACACAGACTGAGTCGGATGACGCACCAAATCAAAGCAGTTTAATGGCAGGAAGCATGACAACATCCCTGGAGACTAGAAGCTGGTAGTCATGGTGAAACACACCACAGATGGAGGCTCAGCTGAGGCATCCAGGTAAGGTGGAGATGTGGAGGAGGTGAGTTGCATGAATGAGAGTCTGAAATGCAGAATAACAGAATAGCAGTGAGATTTAAAGCACAGGGAACAGAGAGACTAACTGGCTCTCAGAAAACAGGCAAAAAGACTATTGGATCAAAGACGACAGAATTGAGTTTGACAGGATGGGAAAGCGGAAATGACGAAAGAGCAGCAGCTCAAACACTCAGGGCTGCAGGCAGGTAGGAGAAAACAGAGCGGATGACGGAGGTTGGACAGCAGTGCTCTGGTCAGGATGTGCCAGCTATTCCGTTTTAATGGCCAGCAGGGGGCGCCTGCTCTGAGTACAGGAGTCATCCTGCTCCTTGGATCTTTGGCCTCAGTAAAAACTTGATCCTGATCAGTCCTGCTGCTCTCAGCCACGAGGCTTAATTCCTGCTGAATGTCCTTCGTTTAGTGCAGTGTGACCCTAATAACCGCAGAGATAACGGCGGAGCGTGTCGACATGCTCGGGTTTGATTTTTGAGCTCAGAGCATCTGACTCACCTGACTTTTCTGTTTAACTAAAATTAAGAAAGACTCAGACTTTTGTGTCCATACTGTCACCTAGTGCACTGGTGTCCTTCCACTCTCACACATGATATCCATGAAACCAGAAGCTATAACTTAAGATGCACATTTAAGGAAACCAGTTAACAGTTAACAGAGTACTGCAAGAAAAACAATCCCAGTCTGACTTACATCGGCTCATCGCTCCAAAGTCATTGGGGTATTTGTCTCTATCAGCCGTTTGACCCTGGTGGTGTTAGTCTCTGCATCTCCTCCATCACTGGTCGGCCAATCACGACCTTTAAAAACTGATCATTTATGAATTACACGGCTCAGCAGGGTTTTTCAGCTGCTGTGACAGAAAACGTATATAAACACACGCCCGGTCCAAAGCCAAGTTCAGCTGTGGTCTGAGGTGGTGAGTGTTATGGACTACGGTAAGTGCTAAAAGTGCACTTAGTGGCTCTGTTGTTGAGGTCCGAGAGGTCAGGAGCAGAAAAAGCTCCATCAAACCTGTTTTTGCTGGACGCAGTTAGCAGGGTAAAAACATCAGGATGTGTTAGATTACAGGATGTGGTGGGGTTTGATGCACCAGCGATAGAAGGCGGGGGCCAGCAGCTCTTATGTGATGCTGTGTTTGCTGCCAGCAGGTGTAAACAGTAGGCTGGCTAAAGCCGTGTTTATTATCTACGTCCGAGCTGCCGGGAGCTGTCAAACTGCTTCATTGGAGGTGGATTCAGATGGGAGCAGTGTGCGCTCGATGTGCCAGTGACATTCAGCTGTCACAGACTGTAAGTGCACCACTGCGTAAAGTGAGAGATGGAGTGCTGCTGAAGTGCTGATACAGTCATTTATGCAGAGGGTGTTGAGAAATGGACTAAGGATACAACCACGAGGGGCTCCGGCATTGATGCTGCTACGCCTCTTCTGACTGCCTGCGATCTTTTAGTGAGACGCACTTTGCCATGCTAATGTGTCATGCAGTACACTGGAAGCATCATTGAAAATGTTTTCTGTAATGCACAAAAACTAAGAAATAAGAGGCTGGATTGGAGTCGTTTAAAGCAGCCCAGAGAATACAGAATATTAAATCGCTGTAAAGTTTTAAACACAGCTGTGGGGTATGAATATAACCAAAGGATGAAAGACAAAAAGAATTTCCCCCAAAAATCTCTTCTTCTCTCAAAAGTTTCAAAACAGAGGCAGCGAGTGTTTTTAAGAATGAACTGCATGGAGAATAACAGAGAATAATAATAAAGAGAGGCTGTTATGAGGCAGCAGATGAAAATATAAGTGGCTTGAGACTGACGGAGAAACACTGTGGCAGCTCGGGGCAGCGATGACTCGGGGCAGAGATAACCAGATGGAGACTAGTTGTGGGGCACGGTGAGAGAGGATATGGATAAAGATTTGCAAACAACAGAAACACAGACAGAGGTCAGGCTAGGAGACAGTAACCAAAGACTGTGGGGATGTGGGTGCAGAGGGAGACAGAGCACAAAGAGGGAAGAAATGCAGGAGAGAAAGCAGAAAAGGGGGAATAACAGGAAAGGCAACACAGAAGAGGAAGAGGAAGCTGTGAAGAGGAGAAAGAGTAGAATGTGCAAATGGATGATGGAGATGTGCCAGAAAAGAGAGGAGGAGGAACACGAGGCAGGGAAGCAGGAGGAGGGAGCGATTAGGCTGAGTGAAAAGTAGAACAGAGGCGAAGAGGAGGAGACGCGTCTGTGATACAAGTGTAACTAATGTGTGTGAAATCACCAGGCGGCCGCCAGCTACGGCTCAGCTGGGAGATCAGCTAATCTGGCACACTGGCTTTTATTAATTAATCAGTTACTGTATGCGACGGAGGGAAGGGGGGTACGTGAGCAGAGGGGTAAGAAGGAAAGAAGTGCTTCCCTGAGTGAGGGAGGGGCGAGCAGAAAGGTAGCGTGGGATGAGAAGAAGAACAAAAGTGTGTGTGTTGCTTTAATGCTCTTGACTCCAGGCTGGAGACGCAGCTTTCAGTTCTAGTGAAGAAATCCCTGATGCTCAAAACTATGTACAAGTGCTTAGGTGAAACGAGGTCTTTGTCTTCAGCTGCTTTTCTTTGTTCCACCTGAAGACGTGAGCAGGAGGTAGAGCAGGTCATCTACTGATGGAAGGTCGGTGGTTCGATCCCCGGCTGCTCCGGACTGCAAAGAGGCCAAACACTGAACCCGAGTTTCTCCTGAGTGAATGTCAGATAGAAAGACTGAGCTGTGCTGTATAAGGCGCTTGGCAAAAGTAAGACCCATTTTATCCAGGCCACATTTGGAAACAGTAATCCATGCTTCAAAATGCTGCTGCACTTTGCTGCTGGGAGGTGAGGTGAAGGCGCGTTGTCCTCCTATGCATGGGAGGACAATGCATAGGAGGATTGTCCTTTTCTGCTCCTCTTCAGTTTGGGGTCCCACAGGGCTCAATTTTAAGGCCTCTGCTTTTTTCATTATATTTACAGCCCGTGGGAACCATCCTTAGAAGGCATGTGATATCCTTCCACTGTTATGCTGACGACTGTCAGATTTATCAATGTGCATGATCTGTACACCTGTTTTTGATAATAAAGCTGGCTTTGACTTTGACAGTTTACCTTATTTCATATGTTAGCTCGTGCTTTGTGTTTCCACCTGTGCATGAAGTGTGCTTTGTTGGTACAGGCAGTATAAGTGGATTCTCTTATCTTATCTCTTATCAGAAATCCAAACACAAGATTAGTGTTTGGATTTCTGCTTCACTGAACTGTCAGTTCACTTTAATTCATTAGTGTAGAAACCTGACACACGTAACTCCACACAGTCGCCAAGTTCCTCTGGTGACAAAGCAGGCCAAGCTTTTATTGTCTCTCTTACTTTTACGCGTGTTAACAATTTCACATTTAAAGGCTTTGTACTGTGGACGTGCTGCTCTGTGTGTCCTTAAATCTGCTTCAGTTATGGACATCTGATGCTTGTCCAAACCCAGCAGCTGTGAATTAAATGTGTGTGTGTCTGTTTTCTATTGCAGGCCACATGAGACTGTGGTGCCTCTTGAAGACCCCATTGTCACCGAGGTCACGTCAACACTGCAGGAATGGGCCTTACTGTGGAAGCAGCTCTATGTGGTAAGCAGCGCGGAGCATCCGTGTGCATCGTGCCGCTTTGTTGTCAGGAACAAAGGGAATGCAACAGACCGAGTCCCCCAAAGCCCGACATCTTTAGAAAGAATCCAGTCGCTGCTTAATCTCGGCAAACATCATTATTATCACATGTATTCTGAAGCTGTCCCAGAATCTGAAAGTGCTGCAGTTGTTTTTGTTTTCGTGAAGAACTATTCTTGGAGGTTAACTAAAACTAACCCAGCCTACGGTGTGGGGAGGCCTTCAGCAGCAGTTGGTGCTTGATAAATCTCTGTTTTGAAGAAAGAAATACAAGTAGCTGATCAACCAATCAGAACGCTGCACAGCTGCAAATCTTAAAAACATCTGCTCTTCATTTTTCCCACACCTAGTACAGTTTTTCTTGTTTTGTGGGTTTATAACCAACTAAATAAATGAGAGACTCAGGTTAACTTTACTTTAGCTGGTTTTGTAACGTGGGTTCATCCCAGTTCACACAAAATCTCCAACTCAGATCTTTTCTCTGTGTAAATCGGTGAAAGTGAATATTTTCTGGATGAATTCAGTGGACCAGCTGTGAAAAAAGAAACTCCCGCTGCTGGGATCAATAGCAAAAATAATGCACAATAAAATAAATAAAACATGTTCATCTGAGGATAACAAATAATAATTACTACTTCTTATTGCACAGCTGTGTGAGAACAGAGAAATGGAGGATACTGATTTTGACCTGTATTAAAATAAAAATATTCTCAACCAATCAGATTTCTGAATTGCACCAAAGACCTCTGAATGGGAACACTGACTTGTGTCCAGCCTCGGCCTGTGCTGCCCACAGATTCATGTATTTTTAAGGTGCGATGTTCCTGAGATGTGCCTGGCTCTGAAAGCACAGTGAAGGCTTTCTGTACAAAAGTGCAAAGGCTGCAAGCAGTAACTGTGAGCTCGCTGTCACTCATATCTGCATCACTGTCAGCCAATCAGATTTTTCACTCACTCCACCCTCTCTGTCCAGCCATCAGTTCGTAGCCTTTTTTCGTACTTTTAGGCCATCTGTCTTCTCGCCACTTCCTGTCGCAATATGTGATCGGAAATCCATCTGTCCCTAAACGGATAGAGGGGAAAGTAATCCGTGCATTAGGCCTGGTTGTAATCTAAAACTGTCGCTGTGCTCCGTCTCCTGTCTCTGTTCCGATGGTTATTTTCATCACTCATCTTCCTCGTGTCCTGCCAGCCCCGTCGCTCTGTGCTTTTATTCTGGTTTAACAGACTTTTGTCTTTGCTCCCTGCCAGAGTTGAAGAGATGAAAGACAAAATTGTCATTGTCGGGTTCTGCGTGACAGATTTTCTATTTCCATCCTGACAGATCTGACATTAGCGAGTGTTTTGTCACTGACAAAGTGAATGTCCTCTTAAAGCAGATGAAAATCCAGCAACAAGGAATGCTCGTGCGTTGTGGACGGATGGAGAGATATAGGAGTAGATTAGAGAGAATGACTGTCTTTGTTGCAACACTGTCTGCTTATAGATAAGCACACATGCAGATAAGAAATAATAAGCCCGTAAACAGAAAAGGACGTGGAGAGGAGACAGAGAGAGGCATGCCGAGGTCTAAAACGATGAAGCTGGTGCTGAGCATCAGCGCACTGCGGAGCAATTCTCTGGTTTGTTAGAAGGGAACGATTTTTGGTATTTCATGGGATAACAATCAAATTTTCCATACTTAAAAAATTGCCACCATAAGTTAAATTGAAATTACTATTATAATGTAAATGCCAAAAAACATGACTTGCAGAAAAGCGTGTGCTCTACATGCAGACAGTGGGCACAGTTGGGCCATAATCTGGGCGACTTTTGGCACCGTTCCCTCAGTTAGGGCACTGACGAGTGTTGTGTGGAACAGACGATCTGGACTTTAGATGGCTGCTCTGCAAACTCAGATGTGCCCTAAGTCAGCGGTCTCCAACCTTTTTTGCGCCACGGATCGGTTTATGTCCGACAATATTTTCACGGACCGGCCTTTAAGGTGTCGCGGATAAATATAACAAAATAAAACTAGTACCGGTACCGAAAAAAATAAGATTTATTCATAACACACGTGAAAAGACCCAGGAAAACCGAGTTAACGATAAAAACGATAACAAAATAACGCTGAAAACCGATAAAAACCCTGAAAACCAGACATTTCACACCTGAGCCTCAACTCTCGCGGCCCGGTACCAAACGACTCACGGACCGGTACCGGTCCGAGGCCCGGGGGTTGGGGACCGCTGCCCTAAAGGCCACAACGCACCTAATATTTGGACGTGTGGCTGAGCTGAAGCATACACATTTGACTTGAGTCAAGGCAAAATGTGGTCCATGGAAACCAAATTACACCAAAACAATGATTTAGAGCTGGGTATAAGGAACAAGTATCCCCCTTACATGTTGGACCTTTGATGGACCTCAGATATGTTTTATTGCAGGACAAATGTTGAAAGAGGAAATAAAAAATTTGAAGATGCTGTAAAATCCTATTCATTATTAACTAGCAGCACTTTTCCTGTTAATGGTTATTGTTGTTATAACAGTGAGTTATCTCATGAACCAATGCAAAAACATGACGCAAAGACAACCATGACGTGAGGAAGTCTGTATCATCAGTAGTGAGGATGTGTGAGTGGATAAGTGCTGCGCTCCAGAACATCGGAGCCGCAGTTTAATAGAGAAAAAACTAAACCAGGTGCTTCCCGTTGTCCTGATGGTGTGCATCACCCACCTTCTGCAGTAGAGAGGAATAAAGAGAAGTAAGGAGAGCAACCAGACCATCACAGTGGAAAAAAATCCAAGTGCAAAACACAAACGGGCTGCGATCCAGGGTCTCCTGTCTGCTAAGCTCCCTCCTACCTCCTAAAGCAGACTGTGCAGCTCTGCAAAGCTGTTATCTCTCAGCAGCCAGAATCGCTGCGGACGCACCGACACCGATAGACACCTTGCACTTAACGGTGAAACACAGGTGGCGTCTGCCAGAACGGCGCTATGTGACGCCCGGGGAATGTGCAAATTTGCCAAAATGCTGCCTGGAAGCAAAATGCTGACACACTGATGTCAGAGCCCACTTTAAGCATTTTCATATTAATTTAACGTTTTTCTAGAGCTTGTACAAAAATATAATAATTGGCAGTGAGTCATAGAAACCTGTGTGACTCCCAGTTCACATATTTGTGTGTATACTTGTTTTTTTCCCTCTCTCACATCCACACACACACACATAAAGATGCTCAGACGTGGCTGTCATCACTGCACGCATGAATAAATGCAGAAACATCGACATGCTGAAGTCTCAGTAAGTGGACATTTGGTGGGTCTGCAGTCTGTAGAGGTGACAAATGCAGCAGAGCAGGGAGGCCAAGACACACACACACACACACACACACACACACACACACACACACACACGCACACACACGCACACACACGCACACACACACACACACACACACACACCCCTCTGTGAACACACACCATCTCCTGTGCCCTCTCTCTCTCTCTAGTGTATCTCTCCAATTGCCCTTTGCACACAGCCACAGGCAGTTTACACATTGGTGGCGAAAGTGTGTGTGTGAAAGACGAACCCTAAGACAGTGTGTTAGAGACTGAATAAATAAAAAATATGAGAAAGAAAGCGAGGGCTCGGAGGGGAGAAGGGAAAAGGAGAAAGCATGTGAGACTGAATAAGAGATAACAACTGACAAAGGAGAAATGGAAGATTGCAGCAGAGTGAAGAGAAATACTGGGTTGGCTTCAGTGCTGTGTGGTACTAAATGCATATCAGAGTGGCAGATTATTGGATGCTCTGAGAATCAAGAAACATGGAAACACAATAACCAGTAATTAAACAAGCAAAAAGTGTCAGTGTTTACATGAGGAAAGAAGTTACGGTGCTACAGGGTCACACAAAGTCACATTTAAATTCTTTGCCCTGATGTGATCTTTGGCTGCTTTCTTTATTTTGAGTGTCAGATTTCTGTGTGAATTGGATATGGTTCAATTCAATTCAATTTTATTTATATAGCGCCAAATCACAACAAAAGTCGCCTCAAGGCGCTTCATAGATACAGAGAAAAACCCAACAATCACATGACCCCCTATGAGCAGCACTTTGGCGACAGTGGGAAGGAAAAACTCCCTTTTAACAGGAAGAAACCTCCGGCAGAACCAGGCTCAGGGAGGGGCGGGGCCATCTGCTGCTACCGGTTGGGGTGAGAGAAGGAAGACAGGATAAAAGACATTGTGTAAACTGGTACCGTGTCACTTCAGTGTTCCTCAGTTTCTCAGATCCATCTGTTATCGTCACATCTGGTTATCACTGCTTTTTTTTTGCCTTTGCCACTTTCCTTGAACAAGTCGAGGCCCAAAGACCTCCAGGAGGTCTGGAGAACTGTTGCTCAAGATACTCTGGCTCCTCGGAAGCTAATTAGAAGTCAATGAAGTCAATGAGAGGTGACTCAAGACTTTTGCACAGTACGGTGGCTGCCTTACGTTAATCACTGGGACTAAACCCAAAGTACCCCCAAGTCACTCTTTGTTGCTGTTTCACAGCTCACTGAGCTCACTGCTCGAGACTGCCCTCTGCTGGTAGTTTTGTGCAGAACAGTAAAACATTGGTTTACAGTTTTTTACAGACGCTAGGACACATTTCTCAATACTTAGGTCACGTTTGCAAAACTCTTCACACAATCCTTCTAACTGACCGTCAGCTTGGCAAAGCAGTTCATTTCACATTCAAAATGCACTACAACTACCAAAACACTTCATTCAGGTCTCAAATAAACTCATTCTTCCAGAACACTAGCAAAGGTTGACAGCCGACAAACACACTTTGTCACCCACAAAACAAAGACCTAAAAAACACTAACAACATGTAGCATTACAGTGTTTTCTTGTGTAAAACAAGGACACATCTCTGTTTATAATTTCAATATATGTTACTGGAATGAATCAGACATCATGCAGAATTCGTTAATATTTGTTTCTGTATTTTTATTTTTTTGCACTAAGTAATCACAAAATACAAGAATTTGTATACACACCATCCACTGATACACATACAATAGTAATGCTATTCTACTCCATTTCTGGCTGGGTCCATGTTTACATCACAAAAAAACCTATTCAGCAGTTGTCTCCTTTTGTAATGAAATTGAAGGAGTAACACCTGTGCAGATGTTCATCTACAATGAGAATCAGCTGTGGCTGGTTAAACTGCATTTTTAGATTGGAAATATGTTTCAATAAAATATTGCTGTTGGATTTTGCTGTCTTATTCAGTTTTGCATTGTGTTATTGTTTTGGCCATAAGTTTAACAGTTTTGAAAACAGTATGTAAGCACATGCAAAATGTCCTGTACGTACAAAGAGTTTTGGCAGTTGTTGTGTCTGAGTGAGAAGATAATTCATGAAATTTGAGAGATGTAGTCATTGAATGCATTTTGTGCCAAAACAATGATAACTGGTCCTCAGTTTAGCCCACATAGACTTCTGTTGTGCTCACTGTGTGAGGAGTTTTGCAAACGTGACCTAAGTATTGAGAAATGTGTCCTAGCGTCTGTAAGAAACTGTAATAGATAAAGGAGCACGTGGTCACTCTTTTTGATGATATTAGAAGTCACACCAATCGGATTCTAAATATCCTGGTATCCTCTAATGCAACAGATACTTTGCATACAGTTGCATAATGTTTTTTACTTAATTATTATATAATTGGAGATTAGATTAGATTAAACTTTATTAGTCCCTCAGGTGAGTTCCTCCAGGAAATTCTTTTTCCAGTAGCACAGCACCGACAGAAGTTGCAAAACAATGTAAGCAGAAATAGAAATATATCATATATACACATATATTAATACAGAGTGTATAATAGCGATAAATAGGATAATAGGAATAACCAGGGAATTGCACATTTCAACTATTTTGAGTCTATTGCGCCGATGAATATAGAAAAATATTGCACAGTGAAAAGGGCACTACAGCTTAGTTGTTCCCCCCTCCTTTGTCCTCCTGTTTCCCCTCCCTCTCCCCTCCAGAGAGGAGTTAAACAGTCTGATGGCGTGTGGGACGAAGGAGTTTTTAAGTCTGTTGGTTCTTGACTTTGTGAGAAGCAACCTGAACAGACTCCTCTGGTTTTTATGGCTGTGTGCAGAGGATGCCCAGCATTGTCCATAATGTCCAGCAGTTTCTTTAGTGTCCTTTTCTCTGCCACTGTCACCAGAGTGTCCAGCTTCATGCCGACCACAGAGCTAGCCTTCCTGATCAGTTTCTCCAGCCTGCATGAGTCCTTCTTTGCTGTGCTGCTCCCCCAGCACACCACAGCATAGAAAAGTACTCCAGCAACCACTGACTGGTAAAACATCCTCAGGAGCTTCCTGCAGATGTTAAATACAGTCTGCTTCGGGCTTTTTTTATACAGATGCTGCTGTTGCATGACCAGTCCAATTTAAAGTTAATTTATTTTTGCTGGAAGAGGACAGAGAAGATGTGGAGGATGAGTGGACTTCTCCCTTCTTGTTGTCTCCTACATCCTGATGTAGGATTGAAATTTTTATCTGTGTGTGTGTGTGTGTGTGTGTGTGTGTGTGTGTGTGTGTGTGTGTGTGTGTGTGTGTGTGTGTGCGTGTGTGTGTGTGTGCGTGTGTGTGTGTGTGCGTGTGTGTGTGTGTGTGGGCAGAATTGATTTGTGAACAAGGAGGAGAGGGAGTGGTGACAACCAAACAATGATGGAAGGATGTGAAAACAGGGATAAACACAGAGGGACACATTTCTTTGCTGTGAAATGTGTAGACGTGTGTGTGTGTGTGTGTGTGTGTGTGTGTGTGTGTGTGTGTGTGTGTGTGTGTGTGTGTGTGTGTGTGTGTGTGTGTGTGTGAGGAACAAGAAAAAACCAGAAGAAGCGACAGGACTGGCAGGCAGTGGGTGGGGAATCTGTCCTTGTCCACTTCTTTCTGCTTTGCATTGAAATGAAATTTTTGTTTCTGCAACAGAAGAAAGTCAAAAGAAGACAGACGCACACTGAGTGTTCATAGCTGCAAGGCGCAGCGTGCATTCATCATGACGAGAAGAAAATTCATTCAAGTTCATCATCCAGTTTGTGAAGTTTACTGGCTGTCAAGTGGTTTAACGTTTTTATATCAACATGCAGACGTGACTCAGCCTTTGGCGAGATCGCCTGAGCTTAAAATGTCGCAATTTTACACTCGCAGATGTTATATTTTATGTCTGAGTGGAGAAACTAGTTCTTTCATTTTTTAATAAAAGAAAGTGACAGCATACAAAAAGAAACATCAACAATAACCCAGAGAAGAAGTGCTGCAGTCCCACCCACAGCTCTACCACACAAGCTCAAGCAATAATCAAAGGCAAGGCAAGTTTATTTGTATAGCACAATTCAACAACAAGGTGATTCAAAGTGCTTTACAGAGACATTAGAAACAAGAACAAATAAAAAGCATGATTTAAAATTGATTAAAACAAGCAAATAAACTAACTAACTAATTAACAAACAAACAAACAAACAAACAAACAAACAAACAAACAAAACAGTATATAAAATCAAAACAGATAAAATCAGAACAGTAGATAAAATCAGTAGTTAAATGTAAGTTTTGAAATTTAAGCTTAAAGTGTGGATTTGGTGCTTTATTCAAATACAGCTGAGAACAGGTGAGTCTTCAACCTGGATTTAAATAAACTGAGTGTTTCAGCTGATCTGAGGCTTTCTGGGAGTTTGTTCCAGATATAAGGAGCATAAAAGCTGAATGCAGCTTCTCCGTGTCTGGTTCTGACTCTGGGAACTGATAAAAGACCGGATCCAGATGACCTGAGGGATCTGGATGGTTCATACTGGGTCAGGAGGTCATTGATGTATTTTGGTCCTAAACCATTCAGAGCTTTATAGGCCAGCATCAGAACTTTAAAGTCTATCCTCTGACGGACAGGCAGCCAGTGTAAAGACCTCAGAGCTGGACTGATGTGGTCCACTTTTTTGGTCTTAGTGAGGACTCGAGCAGCAGAGTTCTGAATGAGCTGTAGTTGTCTGACTGATTTTTTAGGTAGACCTGTAAAGATGCTGTTACAGTAATCAAGCCTACTAAAGATGAATGCATGGACTAGTTTTTCCAGGTCCTGTTGAGACATCAGATCTTTTATCCTTGATATATTCTTGAGGTGATAGTAAGCTGACTTTGTTATTGTCTTAATGTGTTTTTCTAAGTTTAGGTCTGCATCCATCACTACACCCAAATTTCTCGCCTGGTTTGTGGTTTTTAGATGTATAGATTGAAGTTCTCTGGTGACCTGTAATCGTTTTTCTTTGGCGCCAAAGACTATTACCTCAGTTTTGTTTTTGTTTAGCTGGAGAAAATTGTGGCACAACCAGTCATTGATTTCCTCAATGCATTTACCAAGAGCCTGTACAGGGCCTTGGTCTCCTGGTGACATTGTGATATATATTTGTGTGTCATCTGAATAGCTGTGATAGTTTATTTTGTTGTTGTTTATAATCTGTGCCAGTGGGAGCATGTAGATGTTAAACAGAAGGGGTCCCAAGATGGAACCTTGGGGAACTCCACATGTGATACTTGTCGGCTCAGATGTGAAGTTACCTATTGATACAAAGTATTTCCTGTTTTCTACGTATGTTTTGAACCAGTTTAGTACAGTTCCTGAAAGACCTGTCCAGTTCTCCAGTCGTTTGAGTAATATGTTGTGGTCAACTGTATCAAATGCTGCACTGAGATCCAGTAAAACTAAGACTGACATTTTTCCACTGTCTGTATTCAGACATATGTCATTAAACACTTTGGTCAGAGCGGTTTCAGTGCTGTGGTTCTGTCTAAAACCTGACTGGAAGGCATCGTAGCAATTATTCTGTTTTAAGAAGTAACTGAGCTGTTGAGAAACTGCTTTTTCAATGATCTTACTTAAAAACGGGAGATTTGAGATCGGCCTGTAGTTGTTCATTTGTGTCTTGTCAAGATTGTCCTTTTTCAGTATAGGTTTGATTACAGCAGTTTTTAGTGGTTCTGGAAACACACCTGATAATAAAGAAAAGTTGACGATCTGTAACAGGTCTGACTCTAAAGTCTTTGAGACCTTTTTGAAAAAACTTGTTGGCAGGACATCTAAACAGCAGGAGGAGGAGTTCAGTTGACCTAAGATGTCCTCCAGGTCTTTGCTGTTAATAGGTTGAAACTGTTTCATGGTGTTTAAACAGTTTTTTGGTGGACACAGTACATATCCTGGATCTGCTGTTGATGTACCAATTGCTTGTCTAATTTTTTGGATTTTTTCAGTGAAGAATTTGGCAAAGTCATTGCAGGCCATGGTCGAATGAAGTTCAGCTGCCACTGACACAGGAGGGTTTGTTAGCCTGTCAACTGTAGAAAATAAGACCCGAGCATTATGGCTGTTTTTAGTGATGATGTCAGAGAAGTAGGACCTCCTTGCATTCCTCAGTTGTAAATTATAATTGTGAAGTTTCTCTTTATAAATGTCATAATGAACCTGGAGGTTTGTTTTTCTCCATCTGCGCTCAGCTTTCCTACACTCTCTTTTTTCATTTTTCACCAGTGTGGAGTTTCTTCATGGAGACTTTTTCCTTCCAGAGATAACCTTCACCTTAATGGGAGCAATAGTGTCCATTACATTTAACATGTTAGCATTGAAGCTATTGACGAGCTCATTGACTGAACCTTTGGACCGGTCAGGTGTTAATGGGAAGACCTGGTTAAAAATTGCACTACTGTGTTCAGTTATACACCGTTTTGTGATCACTGTTGTTGATATATTTGTGTGGGCTGAGATTTTACTTTCAAAGAAAACACAGTAATGATCAGACAGGCCCAAAGAATCCTCTCAGAGGGTCACCTGACAGTAAAAGATGATCACCTCGCTGTGAAACAAACTCGAGGTTGCAGCACACTCACAGACTCGTTTACCTTTTATGAAGCCCTGTCATGAAGAGATGTTGTAGATTTTTAAAAATCAAGAATAAACATGTTACAAATCTGCACAAAACCTTTTAGAGCTCAGCTAAACACACATTTAACCTTAATCATGGAATAACATGGACATGTCTGCGTATGCTTAAATTTGCCCCCTGGGCAGGGGTGGGATGTGATGATCCTCAAGTGGCCTGGTTGATGGTTCTGCGTAGTATCTGGACTTTGCTATAGTGGACAGAGACCCGATGTTGTGCCTGGAATCTGCCAGAGCAACTTTCCCAGTTTCAGGGTTAAAGATCTGGAATTTACCTTCCACATCTGCTCCAGTTGTTCCTTCAGCATCCAATACCTCTCTGTTTTCTTGCACTCCTTCCTGATGTTGCTCTCTGCTGGGATTGGCACATCTGTCATATCTTCTGTTCCAACTAAGGTTGGTTAGCCAGCAGCTGCTTGACTGTCTGGAATTCGAGGTCCTGCAGGACTTTAGCCCTGTTGTTCTCAAAGAGCTTTGGTACTGGTTGTCCCATCAGGACTTTATATCCTGTCCCAGCTTTAATCTTACATCCTGCTACTACCCATGTGTTGGATATTCTCCAGGGTATGTATGCACAGTCTGCAACTTGGGATCTGTCCGCTGTGGATCTGGTGCTTGGTGCCATGGCTCCAGGGTTGTCTTCCACAGTTGTGTTTAAAAGTCCCACTGAGTTCCTGATCCTTATTAATGGCAAGTGCCAAGCACTCCAGTGTCCATGTGTAGAGCACTGAGTCATAGGCTTTCTTGTAGTCAATCCAGGTGGTCAAAAAGATGAAGTTAGCTGTGCATTTGTAAAATGTTTTTGTTCTTGTGCTGGTTCTTTCACATTATAGCTCATGAGCACGCATCCAGATAATAAAAATCTACAGGCCTACCTTTGTAGGAGGAAAATTTAATTGCCAAGAGTGGCTGAAAGTAGTTTCTATACTGCACATAGTTACTGTATAAAGTCTGAGGCTTTGTAAAAATTGAGTTTCCTTCATGTATCTTGAGAGATTTTTAGAAAAAATAAATCCTATAAAATAATTTCATCAGATTATGAAAGGCATAGGTGGCGAAGAGAAACAAATATCCTGAGGAAAATGGGAGAAAGATGCAGCGCATGAAGGCAGTAACGGACACGTGATTTAACTTAGAGGAAAAATAATTTAAGAGAGTCGTGGAGAAAGACTAACTGAATCTCATCTCTTCTGTCGAAGCCTTTAAACAATATCGTCACAGAATGAGAAACCGGAGAAACCGAACACAAAGAGAAAGAAAGACCAAAAGTTTAATTGGTGGCTGTAAGACTGCAGAGGAGGAATGACTGAAACAAGAAAAGAATTGAGATCCTTCAGCGCTTCACAGCTCCCATTAAAAAACATGAGTGAAAATCAATCAAAAGAAAATAGATAGTTTTCTATGCTCTTTGCCATGTGCTGTTCAAAGGGGGGAAATACACTATGCCTTAAACCCACACTCAGATACTGATGATTAAAAGAAATGAAAGATGCTCTTTGTTGATTGCTTATTCTGTGCTTTAATGGGGACTGCCTTCGCTGTGATGCTGGGAGATAATTGGTGTAGTGGAAAAAGCTGTTTAAGGATAAAGCTTTGTAGTGTGACACAAAATGATGGTAACTTCAAACTCTCTGTTTCTGTGTTGCCTTCTGTGTGTGTGTGTTTGGCTGTGATGATTGTTACTGGGTAGACACTGAGTGAATATTTAAGCCTATACTGGCAGCTGGGAGCACCAGAGGAGTCCATATTGGTGTTTGGTTACACTGCAAAGCTAAGATCTTAAGGTCTTAAATGATGACTCTAAGGTGTTAGCGTTTTTACATTTCATCTCAATATTTTTATCTTTGGACTCTCCTGGAGTAGCTTTGTTCACTTACTGTTCAAAATATGCTGTATTCGTCTTATACTGGGCTTTTTTACAGCCTCTGGCATCGTTCATGTCTGAAAATAACTTTTAGCTTCTTTCCTTTGAAGAACACCTCATTTATAAGCCAGCCTTCTTCTGATTGGCTGCCCCTCGTGGGGCTTCTGTACGCCTACGATGATCTTACTGGGTGTATCTGCTCCCATTGACATAAAGCAGAGCCAAGTGGTGAAAAAGCTGTCTGCACTCGAGTGCTTAGAGCAGCGTTCAGCCTGTACCTGCACTGCTACTGACCTCATTTTTGGAGGCTTTGGTCATGTTAAACATACGTGATATGAGAACAGTGCATGTATGATCAAGTGTAATAGGTCTCCTTTAATGTCAGCTCAGGTTATTAGTTCATATTTACATTGTTATTTAAATGTGTGTGTTGGCTTTTATTGAGAATAGCAGTTGGTATACACACATGTATTCATATCTTGTAGGAACATAAAACACATCCACACATGTGCAGCAGCAGTGACACTAAGCTGCTCTTTTTCTGACAATGTTGTATTTTACTCAGTTGTACATAGTATTTGTATTCTATTTTTATTTTACTGTATATAGTATTTTATTTTGGGCAGCACGGTGGCACGGTGGTCAGCACTGTTGCCGCACAGCAAGAAGGTCCTGAGTTCAATTCCACCATCAGGAGTCTGCATGTTCTCCCCGTGTTTGCGTGGGTTCCCTCCGGGTACTCTGGCTTCCTCCCACCGCCCAAAGACATGCAGCTTGTGGGGATAGGTTAATTGGATAATCCAAATTGCCACTAGGTGTGAATGGTTGTCTGTCCCTGTGTGTTAGCCCTGCGACAGACTGGCGACCTGTCCAGGGTGTACCCCGCCTCTCGCCCTATGACAGCTGGGATAGGCTCCAGCGCCCCCCGCGACCCTGAAAAGGATAAGCGGAAGCGAATGGATGGATGGATGGATAGTATTTTATTTTATTCTATTGTGTACAGTTGTGTATAGTATCTTATTCTTATCCTATTCCAGGGTTTTTCTAATTTCTGCTATGTAACTTTGCACGTCCACTTTCTGCTGTAACAAAACTAATTTCCTACGTGTGGGACTAATAAAGGCGAACCCAGCAAAAATGAATGGCTAACCCTAACCCTAACCACAACCATAACCCAACTGTAACTCTGACACTAAAACCACATTTTAAGTCTCAAAAATTCCTTCAAACTTGTGGGGACGAGGATTTTGGTCCCCATAAGTATGGTAAACTTCAAGTTTCTGGTCCCCACAAAGATATTACCACACACACACACACACACACACACACACACACACACACACACACACACACACACATTGTGTAGGTAACAAAGTCTCCAGCCTTTGTGGGCGACTTCTCCACCTTTCTTCTCCTCTCCTTCCTCTTCTGAAACACTTTTTTCTTGGCCTTGCTAAACATAATTTATAATGCTGCTGTGCTGACAAACTGCTCCATGAGACACTTGCTGAAAAGCAAATTGTTATAAATTGTTGGCATCAACAATCACTGGCATTTTCCATAAATGACAGAGAGCAAGGTCAAGAAGTACTAGCAGTATATTTCACAATATAACTTCTGTCCCACAGATTAATAATAGCTGGAGAAAATAAAAACAAAAAACATGAATTATTTGAAAAAATGTGTATTATTTTATTTAATAAGCATTTGCAACTAAAACATGGCTTATTCACATATTCAGTGCATAAGGAAACTGTATATTTCAGAGCTTTGGTTCACAGGACAGCACCAAACCTTAAACACTTAGAATCTGTCCCACTTTACTTTATCAGAGCAAACATGCTGTGAGCCGAGCTTCTCGTACCTTTGGGACCTGCAGTCAACAGGTAGTCCTTTACTCCTATAACAATCCCACAGTGATGAGTACTCTTCACTACAAGTGATGACATAGAATCAGTATAATTAGAGTGATTCTGAGCACAGCTGTAGTGTGCTTTGTGGATCAGTTGCTGTGGTTCTTAAATGCTTCCACTTTGCAATAACATCATTTACAACTGATCATCAAACAGTTGTGGCGTCTTATTACAGCACTCTGCTCTTCAGATTAACCTGTTCTTTCCCTAAATTATTGTAAGGACGCTGTAATCGTGGCTCAAGAGTTGGGAGTTTGCCTTGTAATCGGAAGGTTGCCAGTTCGAGCCCCGGCTTGGACACCCTTGGTCGTTGTGTCCTTGGGCAAGACACTTCACCCGTTGCCTACTGGTGGTGGTCAGAGGGCCCTCTGTCAGTGCGCCCCAGGGTGGCTGTGGCTACAGTTTAGCTGCCATCACCAGTGTGTGAATGGGTGAATGACTGGATATGTAAAGAGCTTTGGGGTCCTTAGGAACTAGTAAAGCGCTATATAAATACAGACCATTTACCATGACATGGTGCTGGATGCTGTGTACCTGTGGAAATGGGTCTGAAACTGTCACGGTCTGGCTGGCAGACCGTGGGGATGTGGGGAAAGGAGGACCCAAAACGCAGACTCTGCGATGCAAACAGTGCTCTTTATTTACAGTGAAAAGGCTGTAAATACAATAACTCCCCGTTGCTCCCTCGAACCCCGTGTGCGTGCTTCCCTCCGATATCTGTGCTCGTGCTCCCCGCTGTTGTGTTTCCGCACCCCCGTGCGTGCTGCCTCTCCGGACCACTCCTCCTCCTGTAGGGAAACCAGAGACGCAGCCATCAACACTAACCCTCGGCGGGCATATACGCACAGCACAGACCTAAGCTAACACACACTGACTTGGTAAGATAACTCAATGATCCCGCGTCGGTGGGAGCTCCAAGACTCTCCTAAGTAGCTCCCCCGACGAGCCCTGATCAGCGGCAGGTGTGTGGCTTCGGGTGTGGCCAGTCCCTCCGCAGGGCCACACCCCTCAGGCCTGCAGGTGGCCGAGCTCCATCCTCCAGGCACACCCGCAGACATACACACCCATACCTCGCCTAAACATATGAGTGGGACACAGACTAACACAGCACAGAGAAACACACATATGTACACGCACAGAGAAGGGGAAACGACACCAAAAATACATAATAATAATAATAATACACAGGTCCATGACTGCCCAGGGATCCTGGGTCGCCCAGTCCCAGGACCCTGACAGAAACTGACTGAAAGCACTGGAATTCAAAGATTAAGGAACATTTTTTACCTTCATGTAAAAGTGTAAATTTTCCTTTCGTACAGAATCATGACACCAAACTCAGTTAACACTTTATAAAAATAAATATAAATAAGAATGAAATAAATATTAGACGTGCTGTATGAAAAAGTCCAAATGAGCCTATCAGTGAAGTAAACGTATTCAAAGACTGCAGTGAAGACAGAGCTTTTCACAAAAAGGCTGCTCATTCAATTTTCACTGGATCTGAAAAGTGACAAAGGAGATGTAAGAGATTTAGTGAAATAGCATGTCATTTATTAAAACTACACAGACCCAAAGGATCAGCCTAATGGATAAATTTACATCAAGATTTTAATACCAGCCAAACTTTGAACTGCTTATCCTTTGAAATCAGTGAGATCTACATTCAAGAGTTTTTCAGAGGGTTCTTTAACGCTGGAGCGATGCACAAAACGGCCCAGTTCTTGTCACATGTAAACAAATATATATATAAAAGTAAGAAACATTGGGAGACTTCATGTTGATGTTTTTAAGGAAGTATTTCATTAACCCAGATATCTGTCTGCATCCATGGGTTATATTCATGCATGGATGCAGACTTGGTGAAGGTGCGAACACAAACGGAGGTTCGTCCTCGGTGGATACAGAGCCAAGTTAAGCTAGAAGCACCTCAAAATAAAACGTCACGCTTTGATGTTCAGTTAAATCGTTGAGACACGGTCAGAGTTCAGGCTGTGGCTTGGGTTTAATATTCCCTTCACAAAATTAACCCTGCACACTGAAGTGTGTACTTACTCAGTGTGTGTGCATGTGATGCCACATGGACTTTTACAAGTGTCCATATGTGACTAGCTGGCAGTAACAGACTTGCCTCATTTAGCCAAAACGTGGTGCGTCAGAGCCGCGATGCCAAAGGACACCTCGAGTGTATCTGTGAGACGTCTGTGGCTTTGATACGCTGGGAAGGGGCCGGGTTGGTTTTCTTAAGAATACCACAACATTAGTATCTGTCCTAGTTGTTTTAATACACAGTTACTCTGTAAGTTCAGTCTTGCATGAAGAGATGGTGGCTTTAGTGCTTTAGTGGATTTGTAATGGGCACAGATTTAGTCGGGGCACTTGATGTGCCGTGTACGACGATGTCCCGTCTGATCTGTCGTCTCCCCTGCAGGTCCGTATTGTCATTTTCTTCAACAGTTTGATTGACAGCTTTCAGTAGTGAGCTAACAGCATGGCATAAAAATGCCACCTCTGGTCTCGGTCTTTGACACATCTTCCCATGTCTGTCCGTCACACTGTATATCTGTTATATGTGTGACTGGATGTGGGGACAGGAGGCTGAGAGGTGCAGGGAGTGCAGCCATTACTAATGCACAGAGGTGGGACCAAGTCATTGTCTTGCAAGTCTCAAGTAAGTCTCAAGTCTTTATCCTCAAGTCTCAAGTCAAGTCTCAAGTAATGTCAGGCAAGTCAGAGTCGAGTCTCAAGTCACTGGTGTAAAAGTCCGAGTCAAGTCACAAGTCTGAAACTTTGAATTTCAAGTCCTTTCGAGTCTTTAAAAAAAAAAAAAATGAAAAAATAATGTTGCAGTTATGCTAAATGTAAATATTAGACCATGTAATTTTAAAATCTGTGTTTTTCTCAACACATGACAAAATAGTGAACTTAGAAAATATACACAAATTGTGAAATTGCACCTCTTTAAAATGCAGCTCAATTAAACCTAGCTCCAAGAATAATTTTCACCGACAGTTCTGAGATAAGCTGCATGTTATTCTTGGATGCGGTTGTAGGACCAGCTTTAAAATCGCATGACAAAAATATCATACACATTAAAAAAAAACTGTATCACCAACGTAGCCTGGACAACATTTGCTAGTTAGATGAAGTCAGCTATCTCATCGTAGCATATTTATTTCAATTCAATTCAATTCAATCTTTTTTTTTTTTTTATAAATTTTATTTTCAGTCACAGCAGCATGTTAACAACAAAACATTGAACATACAGTAGTTTGCTGTTCAGTATTTACAATACCCCAAAAGATAACAGAAATAGAGAAGGAAAAAACAAACAAACAAACCAAAGAAACCCCTACAAAACAACAAAAAACAAACAAACAACAACAAACAAATAGAAAAATAAAATGTATAAGGGACATTCAGCGTACAGTTAGCTATGATAGCGATATAGAGATATGGTATCTGGTCATGATAAGGTGGTCATTTTAAATGTTTCCATGTACATCAAGAATGGCTGCCATGCCCTAAGAAATTTGGTGGTTGAACCTGCCAGTGTATATCTCATCTTTTCTAAATGTAAAAACCTCATGAGCTCCGCAAGCCACTGTTCATGTGTGGGAGGAGCTTCCTGCTTCCATCTTAAAAGTATAAGGCGCCTTGCGATAAGTGAAGCAAAGGCAATAGAATTCGAATAGCATTTTGGCAAAGTGATGTCTTGAGGTATCACCCCAAAGATAGCCGTTAGAGCAGAAGGCTCATATTTAACGTTATACATCTCTGACAGAGTGCTAAATATAGACACCCAATAGGTATGAAGATTGCGGCATGTCCAAAAGGTATGAAGGAGCGAACCTGTTTCTGCTTTACATCTGTTACACAGAGGGTCAGCTCCTGGATAGAACTTGGCTAACTTTTCCTTGGAGATATGTAATCGGTGTAGGACCTTAAATTGAAGGAGCCCATGCCTGGCACATATCGAAGAAGAGTGTACCCTCTGGAGAAAAGATTGCCAGAGCTCATCTGTTATAGTCATCCCAAGGTCTTTCTCCCACTGTGCTTTAAGGATGAAGAGAGAAGGAGATTGAAGATCTAATAGTATAGCATAGATTTCTTTAATCGCCCCTCTCTTATGAACGTTTATATTAATAATTTTATCCAAAGAAGTTTCCTCAGGTAGTTCCGGAAATGAAGGAAATCGACTCTTTACAAAGTGACGAATTTGTAAATAGCGGAAAAAATGTTGCCGAGGAACATTAAACTGCTTCAGGAGCTGCGTGAATGAGGCAAAAATCCCATCTACAAAAAGGTCTTTGATATTTCTAAGGCCATTACTTTCCCATATTTTAAAGGCAGAGTCCATCATGGAGGGTGGGAACATATGGTTTGAGCAGATAGGTGCTTTAATTGACATTAAGTGTAACCCCAACCTTTTCCTACATTGCACCCAGATTCTGAGCGAGTCATACAACAAAGGGTTACGTTTATAGGTGTATAGTTCTAATGGGAGAGCTGAACTCAACAAAGCTGATAGGCAAATTTTGCCACAATTGGATGACTCAATTTGGAGCCAAGCTGGAGTCTCTGTAGTAACATTACTCATCCAGTACAGCATATTACGAATATTTGCTGCCCAATAATAAGACTGAAAGTTTGGCAAGGCTAATCCACCCATTGGCCTAGTCCTCTGCATGAAATCTTTACGAATTCGTGGACTTTTGCCATTCCAAATAAATGCAGAGATATGCTTATTCAGTGTTATAAAATACTTATTGGGTAAGTAGCATGGGATACATTGAAATAAGTAAAGGAACTTGGGAAGTATGTTCATTTTGATAGAATTGACGCGGCCAATTAATGACAGTGGTAAATTGTTCCACCTCTGAAGATCTGTCTCAGTATTTTTAAGCAGCGGGACAAAGTTTCTTTCATAAAGATGAGGAGACTGCGGAGCGCACACATTCCCAGATCTCTGATGTTGAACTTCTACAACTGTGCCATCAGCAGCGTTCTGACGTATGGATTTCTAGTGTGGTTCCCCAGCTGCACCAAGGCCGATCAGCAAGCACTCCAGCGGGTGGTGAAAGAAGCTGGCAGAATTATTGGAACAAGTCTGCCAGAGATCAGTAATATCTTCCCCACTCGCTGTCTGAGGAGGGTGCACAGTATCCTGCGGGACCAACATCACCCTGCGCGCCACCTTTTCCATCTGCTGCCCTCAGGGAGAAGGTACAGGTCTATACAGGCCAGAACATCCAGACTGGCCAACAGCCTGTATCCACAGGCTGTGAGGCTCCTGAACTCTCTGCCCCCCTCTCACGGACAATAACCATATCCAACTTCTTAATAGCAATGAACTGGTCTGCATTGGTGCATCATATCTTTATTCTCTTCCCCCTCCTGCCCCCCCCCCCCCCTCTTTCTTAAATAGATAACTATCATATCTGATATCATATCTCACAGTACAATAATATTGAATGGGTTGCATTGTTGTATTTTGTCATGTTTCTCAGGTCTTTGTCTGAATTTCTACGAACATTATTGCTAAGGATTGTCTTATTGCATTGGAGTCACACTGGGTTAAATATGTACACTTGGGTTTTAAGGGGTATTTATTATTTTCTTCTTTTTTCTGGGTTGTATGGAAGCCCCAAACGCAATTTCATTGTTCTTGACAATGACAATAAATAAATAAATACTAAATACTAAATACTAAGATCTTTGTATGAGTGGGTAACCTTAACCCCCAGATAGGTCACATACCCTGATTTAACGCTAAATTGAAAACCTGAAAATGAAATCTTTCTGGTTATAGAGTTGACACAGAGAAGTTCACTTTTATGCAGATTTAACTTGTAACCTGAAATATTACCAAAACATTCAAAAATGGCAAGAGCACGGGGAAGAGAGCATAAAGGCTCTGACATATACAGCAGGAGGTCGTCAGCATATAAGGATATTTTGTGCTCCTGGTCACCTCTGAAGATGCCCTTAATGCAACTGTCAGCTCGCAGTTTAATCGCCAGTGGTTCAATTGATAATGCAAAAAGAAGAGGGGATAAGGGACAACCTTGTCTCGTACCACGGAGAAGTGGGAAATAAGAAGAGAATAACGAATTTGTTCTAACACGTGCCATAGGTGAGGAGTAAAGTAACTGAATCCATGAAATGAAATTAGGGCCAAATCCAAATTTATGCAGAGTATAAAACAGATAATCCCACTCCACCCGGTCAAATGCCTTCTCAGCATCGAGTAATAAGGCAATTTCAGGGGTTGTAGTTGACTTGGTGTGTAATATGTTCAAAAACCTGCGCAGGTTGAAAAAACCATGCCTACCCTTCACGAAACCTGTCTGATCTGGAGAAATTAACAATGGTAGATGTTGCTCTAGCCTGAGAGCAAGTGTTTTTGACAGTATTTTTAAATCTACATTTAAGAGTGATATAGGACGATATGATGAACACTCTAATGGATCTTTATAATTCAATTCAATCTTAATTGGCAGACTTCATGTCCATAAAAACAAGACAAAAAAAAAAAAACAACACACACACACAACACTCCCCCCCCCCAACACAAGGTATACCATTAAATATATATATGTATATAAATAAGTATCTAAAACATTTGTAAAAACATAAAACCATAATATACATAAAACACAATTACTTAAAATAAATCAATAAATACACAAACACTTTAACCAGTGCTTTCTGAGACTGGATGAGTAACGGGAACCACTCACTGTCGGATCTGTGAGTGCTAAAATTATACTGTTACTCGAACCATCCAGTCGTTCTCTAAAATTGAACATTAGCTTCCTTAAAAGTGCTTTAAAAGTCCAAACACCCACAGCTACAAACATCTGGCTGGCACTACCCCTTCTAGGTATCCTGCAAAGGATTCTCATCGCATCATTATATGCAACATGCAGCTTCTGCATGCTACATTGTTTGTAGGATGACCACAAGGGGGCAGTATATAGCGGTGTGCAATACGCTTTAAACAAAGCCACTTTAACTGGAAGTGAACAAAAGCTGAATTTGCGTGCAATAGTATTTGCCTGCACATAGAGCTTACACCGTTGTCTGTATATGTCATCATCATCATTCATTTGCTCAGTAATAAAGTGACCGAGGTATTTCACCTTTTTATGAACTTCAAGAGTTTTTTGTGCCAGTTTAAACAAAGGGAAATTTAGCTGTTTATCCTGCTTGGTTCTACATATCAAAACAGCACTTTTAGCAGCATTGTACTCAATGTCATATTGCACACCATATTCAGTACAGACATTAAGAAGATCCTGTAACCCAGCACTGCTTGGACTAAAAACAACCAGGTCATCTGCATACATAAGATGATTTATCAGTGCTTCACCTAATATACACCCAGTGTTACAGGCTCTCAGTTGTATGGACAAATCATCAACATACAAATTAAATAAAATTGGAGACAAAATCCCACCCCGTCTAACACCATTGCTGACACCAAAGGGGGGAGAAATACTGCTTCCCCATTTAACCTGCATGTTCTGATGAGCGTACCAGTAAGAGAGAATCCTCACGATGTACTGAGGAACTCCCCGTCTCTTCATTTTATCAAAAAGTTTTCTGTGGTTCACTCGATCAAAAGCCTTAGAGGCATCAATGAAACACATGAGGACAGATGAATTTTTAGCCCTGTACAAACTGACTATTTCCTTGAGTGCATATATGCACATGTCAGTGCCGTGCTTTGAAGCCAAACTGATTATCCAGAGAAGAGATGAACACACTAACTCTATCAAACAGGATTCTTTCTAACACCTTAGATAAAATACTGGCTAGTGCAATTGGCCTGTAATTATCCAAACAGCTCACTTTTGCAGCTTTGTCCTTCATAACTGGTACCAGTAAAATACACAGCATTGAGTCTGGTAATATGCCATGAATCATAAACCCAGTGAAACAGAGCGCTAAAAGAGGAGCTAGCCTTACACTAGCATGTTTTAAATGTTCTGCAGTGATGTGATCCAAACCAGAGGATTTATTATCAGACAACCTATGAATGGCTTCATATACTTCATGTGTCCTTACACTTATTGTGTCATTACTCATGTCAAGATTGTCCTCATATGGTTCACTTTTTATACAGTTAAACAACGCACTGTAATGCTGTCTCCATAATGCTGCAATGTTATCTGCCCCAGAAACACCTTCAACAGTTGATGGTAGAGATGGTTTACAGTTATTAAGAGCTTTCACCTCTTTCCAAAAATCTGCCGTATTATTACACAGCATTTTCCTGGCCAAAGAATCTGCTCTCAGCATTTGCTCATTTTTAGTTATAAAGCGAACAGCGTACTTATATCTGGCATTCGCACATTTTTTCTGTTCAAATTCTGGGCCTTGTTTAGGTCTTCCAGCCATGGCCCAACATTTATAAGCTATGCGAGCTTCATCATGGTACATGGATACATGTTCTTTCCAGCCAGGTCTGATGTTAGGTTTCTTATGCTTATATTGTTTATTAAGCAGTGTGCCACTTTTATACAGAGCAGTCACTATACCATCATACATGGAGCAGAGTAAATGTTTATGCACAGCATTCTTACAGTTGACATCTTTGCACAAAATAGCTTCTTTATTTATATGCATATTAATAATCATACGGTTCTTGGAGTGAGTGCATACACTCATGAAGTTTAGTAACTTCCGGTCACTGCAACAAGCCCAGGTACAGTTTACCGACGGATGGGTGCAGGACCTTGAAATGCACCGTGTAGAACGAAAGACCATCGTAGTATCATAAGTTTACCAGTCTCACAAATTGTCGTCATAAATACACATTCATTAACCGTTTATTAATATAACCTTTGAGCTCAACGGTAATTAATTAGTAGTGGAAATAATTTCTGGTACCCATCACAGAAATGTAGCAGTGACAATAATATTGTATGCTGTAATCGTACTGGACAATTAGTGATACAAAAAACCTGTTTTATCCTGTGAATAAAAGTATATGTTTTTGTCAATGTACCATAATAACAGAAGCGAAACGCAATATTGTGTCAGGACAATTCACTATTTATGCACAATAAATAAAGGAGCATAGCGCCACAATTTCTGTTCAGCGCCAGACTTGCTTGTAACCTATATCACCAATTATGTTAAGAAAATGACGCATTAACTACAACAGCAGACTGACCTTCGTGTAAATGCTTGGAGCAGACTAACCTGTGAGCTGGAGTGCTCTGGGACGTTATATTTGATCTTTGAATGGCTGCAATCCAGGCCACCCGTCGCGTCTTTGTTACTTCGGAAACATGGCTCGAACAATTTCTCTTCAACGTCGTAATCCGATAACAACCGATCTCTTTACCCGTCGGCTTCCCATGGCTGTCATGCGACCGGCTATTGCAGTTAATAATACAACAGCTTCTTGACATTTTTGTGTTTCTTTTTATGGCTGTGTGACTGATTTTAATTGAAAGCCTGCGTGCGCTAGTACCGCTTGCCACGAGTTCCCAGAATCCTTTGCGGTTCTACCCGTGAATGACGTCACATTTTCAATCTCTATATAATATGCATGTTAAATTTTATATTTGGGGTAAAATATCAAGTCTTTTCAAGTAAACCGGTTCAAGTCCAATTCAAGTCCCAAGTCATTGGTGTAAAAGTCCAAGTCAAGTCACAAGTCTTAGAACATTTTTTCAAGTCAAGTCTAAAGTCATAAAATTAATGACTCGAGTCTGACTCGAGTCCAAGTCATGTGACTCGAGTCCACACCTCTGCTAATGCAGCCTTCCTGACCCAAAGAAACGTACAAAGGGACGTCTGCACACATCCTCCCATCATCAATCTAATTATAAAGCTGCAGTGAAGCAGACAGCCGAGCACGTGGCTCATCAAACTGTCAGTTGTTGTGGAGTAGTTAATGACAGCGGGCACGTTGTCATTGTGCTGCAGGTAACAACAGATTAAAGAAGAAAGCGTCAGTGAGGGTGAACCGCAGTTATGCTGCCAGAGCAGAAACGTCTACTTTATTAATCTTTACGTAACAATAGGAACGTTTTGTTGCTAACAAGCATTTAGTTAACCTGAGATAATCAGGCCCCATCTTATCTGAAAAACCACATATTACCTTTATCATAGAGCACGTCGCTCTCGCTCTGCAGGCCTACTTGTTGTTCCTACAGTATTTAAAAGTAGAATGGGAGGCAGAGCCTTCAGTTTTCAGGCCCCTCTTCTGTGGAAACAGCTCCAAGTTTGGGTTCAGGAGACAGACACTATCTCTACTTTCAAGATTAGGCTTCAAACTTTCCTTTTTCATAAAGCTTATAGTTAGGGCTGGACCAGGTGACCCTGAATCCTCCCTCAGTTATGCTGCTTTACACTCGGGCTGCTGGAGGAGTTCCTGTGATGCACTGAGCAGTTCTTTTCCACTCACCTCTTTTTGCTCCCAGTGGGCAGTGGGTACATGTACCACTGTTGTGTCTCTCCTTTTCTTTTCTCTTTCCCTGCCTGACTTTGCTTCTGCTGTTTAAAGGGAGTTTTTCCTTTTCCACTCAGTGCTGCCTCACAGGGGCCAGCTGATTGTTTGGGTTTCCCTCTGATACTGTAGGGTCTTTACCTTGTTTCTCACCTGCAAATTATCAGATTTTGACCTGCTTTTAAATTTTCATAATAATAATAAACTTTATATATAAAGCACACTTAAAACCAAGGTGCTTAACAGGTAAAATAGAGAATAAAAGGAAGATGATAGAAATAGGACCAAAGCAGAGAGGAGAAGCAGCAGATACAGAACAAACAGTTAAATGAGCATAAAAGTGCATAATGTAAAATCACAAGTGAAATGTTAACTAGAAGCATGATTGAATAAGTGGGTCTTTAGTCATGATTTAAACAGTATGCAATACCTCATGCAGGACCTTTCCTTGCTCCACTGCCAGACTTGAACTTTGACTGGGAACAGTAACAATTATTCAAGTGAAAACAAGGTGAAACATGGTGGTATTTCTTTGCCCAGAGGCAGGAGATGACATACAGTGCTTCAACTCTGTATCTGTCCCACTCTCTGTCAGTCATTTTCTCTGTCTGCCCTTCTTATTTCTGACTGTCAGACGCACACAAATATCACACCGCACTTCAAGGCTCTCTGTGGGCAACAGCCTCAGGATATAAGCTCTGCTGTCAAATGTCTTTATCATCAAGTGTGCTGTATATCGCTGTTTTTAGAGTACACACCTAGCTCTATATATTTTTCTCTTTCTGTGCTCTCTCTTGCAAAAGTGGAGAAGAGCTGAGTGCTGCAGACCGGCCTGTGGGTGAGTGGGTGGCAGAGAGGGAGGGGGGGGTGAGATGAGAAAGATGGAGACGGGGAGCAGGTCAGAGGAGGAGAGAGAGGAAGAATAAGGTGCAAACACAGACGTATAAACAGCCAGAGAAAGAGAGAGAGGAGAGGGAGAGAGGTAGTGTTGCTACAGTAATGTTGTGAGTGGTTTGACAGGTTGTGATTTTCCTCTGCCGGTTTGGATCGCTGTTTAGTTTAGCTGCTCGCCAGCGGTAGAGTCAGAGAAACAGACTGAGGAAGGAGAAGAAAACAAGTGGATCCATCATCCCGTGTGACCCGTGAGTAGCCACAGTCATGTCCGACATTTGTGCGTCTGCTTGGAAAACCGGCTCCTGCCATTCCAGTGTGTGTGCGTGTGTGTGCGTGTGTGTGCGTGTGTGTGCGTGTGACGGGGAGACGGAGTTGTCCGCAGAGACACAAGTGTCCGTGTGCGTTTGTGTTGTATGTAGTCGCGCACTCTGTCTGTGTGGGATCTATAGGCTTCGATAAGTGCAGTGTCATATGTTTGCAATGGTGAGTCACCCATCGTTGCCATAGCGACGAGGCGATTGTTGGCACACTGTCTGTGTTTTTATTATTATCATTATTGCATCAATGGAAAGTGCATTTATATGCCCGAGCTTCTCATTCCTTGATAACATTTGATAGTAACTGTTGTTATAAACATTTGGAGGACAAACAGTTAAACTTTGAAGATGAATAATGTTATCATTTATGTTTATTATCGCTTTGCATAATTAAAAAACTAGATTTATTTATGAATTATGTTATCCACCATCCACTCTGGGGAATATTTACTCATCACTCCTCAATTTCTGTGTGTCGTGTTTGCATATTTGAGGTGATGAGCTCGGAGCGTAGACGCTAAACTGCTCTGGAATAGTGTTATTTAGGGTATAAAAGCTAATAAGCAGTGTTTTGTAATGAAGGTTTCTTTAGTGATCAGTGAATCGTTTCTCATTTCCACAGCAAATAATCCTGCAATACAAACGATAATTAGAGATACACACAAACTGTTCTCGTGTCAGTGTTGCTGCAGACGGTGGAAGTCGTGTGATTTACGCCTCCTCACCTGCTCGCTGATGCTCTCACCGCTGTTCCCCAACAAATGTGTTGGCTCTAGCTTTGAAAATGGTGTTCTGAATTTGTAGCAATCGGGGGAACAAAACGTTTTATTCGATTGATTTTTTTTATACAGTAAAAAAAACAAAGTTTTCGAATTAATGTACACCAATAATACTTACTGCAAAGTGCTAGCTTTTATTAAGAAGTTCAACATAACAGCGAGGGTGTGTGTGTTTATTACAGCTCACCTGATGAGGTGTTGGTGGATGTGTGTATTGAAACAACTGCTTTCAAGAGTTCTGTTCTTGTTGTGTTAGATGTGCTGTGACATCTGCTCTCCATACAATAGTTTTGGTCTTTTTATTGGGTTTTTTAACTAACATTGAAACTAATAAAAACTAAACTTAAACTACACTGAAATAAAAACAAAAGCTCAAATGAAATCAAATAAAAACTAATTAGAAAATATACGACTAGAATAGCTCTGCTACAGGCTACTGCTTCCTGGGGTGCACTCAGTTTTTCACGGGGCTACTTTTCTTTTTCACATCATTGCACGTACGGTAATTAAGTACTTCAACTGTAGTATAAAAACTAGCAGGTCATTGGAGAGCAGGAGGAGCACTTCTATATAATATTACAGACAATGTGTTTGTGTGTTTTGTTGTGACTTGAAGGACTTTGGTGAAATGGACTGTGTCAGCAGCGTTTTGTGGATTTGACCTATTAGCTGCTTAAATAAGGATTGTTCAGCGATTGGCTCGTGACGCTGACTTCGTCCGTGTATTTTTAACTTTGTCCTGTGCAGAAATTTGTCTTCGCAGGCTTCCTTGGCTGCTAGCACTCCAATATCAGGAAGCATTTCATAATTTGCATCGTGGACTTGCTGACCTTTGACCTACCTCTAAAAATGTTGTGAGGGAAGCTTGTGCTTCCAAAGTGTGTATAGTGTGTAGACACTGCCCTTCTATAATGTGTCTTCCTTTACTAAATTTAGGCTCTGTGATTTTTATTTATCCGTCTCTCTCTCTACTTTTTAGCCATTTCTGCAAAACGATTGATCTGTGTATGAGTAAACTCACGATAGACACTGTGAGCAGAACTAAAAGTGCAACTCTGAGGATAAAATCCAGTCACCTTAAGAAGCGTTTCTCTTTCTTTTATATGTAAATAAATCTGTTTGTTAAATATTCCGAGCTCACCGAGGTGGGAATGAAGAATGGTTTTCCACTCGTTGTTATGGCAAATGCAGATGGACCCGGGGAGCCGAACACACGGAGGCAGAGTTGCGGTGAAGACAGTTTATTTACAGTGAGGGGGGGTATTTACAAGGACAAAGTATATACAACAGTGTATGAATGGGGACGCGGAGCCAGGACGTGTAGGTGACGGAAACACACACAGGTAGTGCACTCGATCTAAAAAAGGAGAGGGACGAGAATTAGGAGGGTTTTGCCCGATAACCGAGAAAAGCTTAAAGTAAACTTTACAGAGAGTTGGAGCGCTTACTTGGTACAGTTTAATGCAAAAACCTCCAGACGGAAAACAAACCAGTCGAGGCAAAATCCTGGGGAGGAAACAAAACTCCGTACAGTCACCAGAAATAATCCAACAGCTCCAGCAGGCAGGGGCAGAATTTCAGACTCTCCAAAAACGCCAATACTCCGACACTAGTCTTCTGTCAGGTAGCTCCTAAAGAAGACTTCTGAAGAATGCAGCTGATGAGTAACAGGTGTGCCAGGTTCAGTGACTCACTGCCCCGCCTACCTATACAAAACGGGAGGCACCAAAAAACACATAGAGACAAAAACACCACATAACCAGAACCCAGCTCCTAACACTCGTTGGTGGACAGTTATATAAACTGCATCGTGAATTTTCCTTTTATTTGTCATATGGAGTGTAGAAATCTCCAGCACTGGAAGACCTCGGTGAGCGTGTAAGGAGAGGGTCTGTTGGAGATGACAGGTGTCCTCGTGTCGCATGTTCTGTGGATCCAAACAGACTGGAAAACACATCATCCCACAGCTTCCATCACCTGTGGAACTGCACTCACAGAGGAAACTGTCCTTCCTGCATCCACCTCTTCAAGTACACGCAGCGTGAGGCGTGGCAGGCTGGCACCCCTGCTATCACATCCTGCTCCTGGCATCACTGCGTGTGTGTGTATGTCTCCAGGCAGGGTTGATACAAGGTCATAAGCAGATTTGAGATGGACTTTGCACCAGGCTAGCAAGACACACACACACATATTGCATGCTGCATGGCGCCAGACTTCCTGCTGGAGAGGGATGGCTTTCCCAAACTCTCTGACAGCTTGGGCTCGCTGGTGTCTTAGCTCAGAGTCGCCGAGTTTTGGGCTTGAGCGGTGACCACTTGGCCACGCTCCCATGCACTGTGGCATTAAAAAGGCACGAGACATTAATTAAAAAGCAAAGTGGTGTGACAGTCCTCATGGAGTCGTACAAACCCAGTGCGTTAATGTTGGAAATCCCACTGCTGTTATATTCATAAAAAATGAATATAAATAATTGTATATCTTTCGATGCTTTTTGCATGCAAACATAAAATATTATTATCTTACAGGTAAACTCACAGTGTGCGCTGAGAAGTTTTTAACTTTGTAATGAACTCTCACAACTGTAAATTCATATCAGATGACACTAAAGAAATTACAGCATTGTATCGTCTATATTTTCACACTGCGGACTGATCATGAAAGTCTTTAATGCAATCTTTTCAGTCCCTCCTGAGTACATATTTATAAAAGTTGTTCACATTCAGAATGGAAAACTTTTCCTAAAGAATCTCTTACATAACACTAAAAAATATCTGATACCAGTGAGTCCATCAGTGCTTTTCAGTCCCTTTGTGTCCCAGGAGCTGGATGTTCGAGTCACTTTTCTGTCGCAGCTTTGTGCTCCAGACTAAAATGATGCATTTTACATAAAAATCTTTCCTCCTTCAGATTCATCCTCAGGAAGCAGCATGTTAGCATAAGAGCTGAGCAGAGGAGACCAAAACGAATTCGGAGGCTCTTTGTTTGCGCTCCCCGGTGATTTGTCTGAGCGCTTTTGTTTTCAGGAGCGCAGCAGCCGCGCTGACAGGCATGAAAATGAAGCAGGACATTTGCTAATGCATCAGAGGTGTTGCGAGCGTCCCCTCTGATTGCAGACGTGCCAGGCTGACTCACGCCCGATTAGGGGGCCTCAAAATAGTAACTTCCCAAAGTAATCAGTTACAGATTACAGTTTACCCGATTAAATCTGCAGTCAAGCTTGTCACAGTTACTGCACGTTACGAGGCACCAAACACAAACCTGCGGCGCAGCTGGAGAGACAGTTTAAGACATGCAGGAGCTCTAACTGAAATCATACTTTCTCCACTATTTACTGAGTTATCTGTAAATATCAGCTGCTGTTCATCATGTTTGGTGACTGTAGAATATTTCGAGGCCTTTTAAAGGAAACTGGGTGAGTTGAAAATTTGCACTTTTAATTCGATTTTTTCGTCCAGTAATTTGGAGCCCTCATAACTTCTGTTTTCAGTGCAGGTAAAAGTATTTAAACTATGTTATGAGATGCAACCAAATCAATGTTACAACCACCTATGATAGCATCACTATCATAGGATATATCATAGTTTCAGCAAACTGCACCGATTTAATGTGTAAGACATGGAGGAACGGAAACAAGCACCAGGCTGTTGTTCCATCTAGTTCCTGATAACTCACTGAACCGAACACACAAAAATCAAGTCCCTGCTTTCACTTTGACACTCTGCTGCTCTCAGGCTGAAGCATCTTTGCAGGATGGATGTGAATAAACCTGGAAACAAAGTTCTTGACAGCTGTGGGACCCTTCTGTATTTGCCCCTGTATTTAGCAAAATGATTGCAGGAGGGGCTAACATGTCTTTTGTCCAGCATGTGGACTTCCTGGAACCTTCTTTTTAAGCACCGTGTTTACTGGACACATCTTTGGCCAGATGCATCGGTGCTGTGTTGGTGTGCATTTGTGAGGCTGGTGGATACGCTGCTGCTCTGCAGAGTCTCACTGTTATGGGAGGTGTTGATGGAAGCATTGCACTGTTTGTCTTGGCCTCCATCAGACTGCAGTTTGTGGTGTTTTTCCAGGTGGTTAAAGAAGTTAGTTGTGTTGCATTACTGTGCCAAAACTGTACCAGACTCTTTGAATATGACGACCCTCCTGACCTCTCGTCTTCTGATGTGCCTGATTTTAGTGTATATATGTCTTTTGATGTAGTTTTACTTTTCCAGAGTACATTCAGGAAACTATAAGCTGCATGTCGGGTTAGGCAGCTGTGATTGGCGTGTGCAGGCACATGGTCAGACGCTGATTTAGGGAGCGCTTGATTTGCTTTTGCTTTGCTCCCTGCTGGTGAAGCACACATTTAAATGTTGCCTGATCATGTTCTTTTAACTCTGGGATGCCAAAAGATAAAAATGTGATTAATGATGCAGGTGTAATTTATGACATAATAGGACAATTTGCATTGCTTTGTTAAATACTTTAAAGTTACTGTACAAAAAATGAGATGAAGTCCATTTATATGCATTTCCAACAAAAGTTCAAAAAGCTCCCTGTGAAACCGAGGGAAACATTAAAATGTGGCTTTTGCTCTTTCTCATTTATCAGGCGTGAAAATGGAGGAAAACTCTGATGGAACAGAGGGGCTGCAAATGTACCATTAGACAGTAGAGCTGTCAGGCTGAATAAAGCCCTATTATATATTCATGCCAAACGGTGACAGACTCTCGCCCTCTGGAGACCCACCTTTGGTCCCTGGCCCACTGCTTGGAAACCCACTCATGTAGTTTAATGTTCTGGTAGAAAATGTGGAGGTGTTTGTTAATGGAGGGTGACATTATGGTGCCTTCCTAGTTTGTGGGCTGTCAGAGTGATTAAGATGTTATTATGTCCCTCTAAGTCTGAAAAGCAAAAGGCCAATGCAGCAAATAAAGAGAGATGTAAACGTTTGATTTGGTTGACGGCAGCGAGCGCGGCTGCTCTGCTGCATTTTAACCACGATCGGATCTTCCCTTCCTCGCGCGGCTCAGCGTCTCACTGAGTGGCCCGAAAGTAGCTTTACAGGTGATAGTGCTTTGTTATTTCTGATATCACAATGGTTCCAAACAGCATCATTATCTCAGATTAGCTCGGCTGTTTTTTTACAGTGCCGATGTGTTAAACCGCTTTAAGGTGAGTGTTTGTGCCTCCGTTCTCGCAGGATGTGAAGGTGCGATTACTCACAGCGGCTGGGGAAAGAGGCAGAGGAGGCAGTTAGAGGAGGGAGGAAGAGTAAATCTACAAATAGCCGGCCCAAAAGAGATTTCCACTCCGCAGCTGAAAAAAACATTAGTGCTCAGCTGTACCGGTGAGATTCTATATTTTCCCAGATTGGGTAGTTTCATTTCAAAGCAGCACACATCAGTGTTTGTGGTGTGGGTGTGCATATTTTGAGTGCTAGCAAAAAGTGGATAGGAGACTTGGTTTCTCCCCGATGTGCCAGCTGGTGCACCTGTTCCAAGTCTGGTTTACTGACTCAGAAAAAGGTCAAGTTCACAGCGGATCTACCCACTGACTTGGACAGATGTCCTGATTATAGCTACAGCCCAGGTTTTGAAGGTGGTTTTATTTGTGTGGAGTTTTCTCTGTTTGAGTAAAGTGCAGAAGATGCATGTCTGCGGTGACTCGGCGCAGATCTCATTTTTATTTTTCCATCGACCTCTATCCAGTCTGGCTAGCTGCATGTTTAAGTTACCTCCACACTGGCTTCACCCTTCAGTCCAAAAGGCAACCTCCATCTTCAGTATAGAGTTTACAGGTAACTTAAATTCCAGTACTTCTTGTATATGCCTAAAAGTGCACACGCAGCAGCATCCTGGCTTCTTTTTGGGTACTCGTGAAAGTGAATCCTTCCAAAAGCTGGCTGATAGCAGCTGGGACACGGTGACAACAATGAATGGCATAAAGTGTTGAAAGCGTGTCCCGAAAAGCATCGCTGGTGTGAATTGTTGGGTCTGGCAGACAGTAACGTTACCTGCCGCCGGCTCTGAGTTATCAGGGTAAACTGAGACAGAGGAAGTGAAGTGGGAGTCTTGCCGACTAAGTGAAAACTTATGGTTCTTTAATTCTAATCTTTTTATGTTGTCAGTCGTGTCTTTGTGTTTTCTTGTTGGTAGTTTTATGCAACATTTGAAATGCTCTGCTGTCTAAAGGTGCTCCACGACTCTTATTCTCAGACAGTTTCCTTAAATAAGGATATAAGCACCTCCTGTTAGTGCGGCAGGTTAATGAATATTCTCCCTTTGATACAAAAAATATATAATGTGGTCATAAATTCATCATAATGAAGGCAGGAGCTCTCCGTGCCCACTTTGCCTCATTAGTAATCTTGCTTTGTGAGGTTATGAATGGAGTATTAGTCTGCTGTGCCTCACATTGTGTTGACGTAGGGCTGCTGTTACCTTACCTGCTCTGCCACCTTTTACAGCAGTGTGCCTGCGCTCTAAAGCACTGAAGGAGAGGAACACAAGATTTCGCTCTTTATCTCAGCACGTTTTACCTCAGCGGCTCTGTGTGGCTCACAATAGGCACCGAGTGCTGGGCAGGTCTCTGGTGGAAATGTGTTTGTGAACCTTGGTCTTTGCATCGTCCTTTCTCAGTACTGTAAATAAGAGCAGTATGCTTTCGTGTCCTGCATGGCGCTGCTGTGTCTGCGGGGATCTGGGCCTTTATCGCTGACTCCTGTGCTGCTGTTTTCACTGAAGAGCACCCTCGGGAACAGGGCAACCATTTGTGCTGTAAATGCTTCTATATATAAGGTGTTATTTATGAACCCAGTGAATGAACCACCATTTGTGGGCTGTCTCTGGTTCAAGAGCCTTACTACACTTTGAAGGGCACGATACTGTTGGCCAGTAAATGTGCCTCGTGTTTATCACAGTGAGAGTTGGTGCAGTAAATAAATGGGAAAGACATCCTGAAATAAAATGAATACGATTAGTCATGATATGTAGTGTACACCCACCCAACTGGACCCTGTTCAATAAAAGCAAGTTTTAAATAATGTATATTATTCCTGCCTGAGGTTGACCAACGAGGTTGCAAGCTGAAAACTGATTATCTGAACATGTCAAATAAATTCATTATATTAGAGATTTGGGTTTTTTGCTTGCCGAATCATCCTGTTATATCAGTGTTTGCATCTTTATTTACTCTTTCTCAGATTGCTGGATTCCCAGAATAATAATGAAGAAAGGAAGCATTTTACCACAAACTTTCATTTTGACTGGTTGATCTGGACACTATGATGGGACCAGGATGCCCTCATGGAGGAATAAATATTCAGGATGTGCAGACAAACATAAAATATGAAATCATGTGCAAATAGAGCTTTAGTTTTTCTGGCTTCTTGTGTGGATGCTGAAGCCCTGAACCTCAAATTTACACTCTCAGGAAATAAAGTATGTTACTGTGTACCTTTAGGGCTACAGCAGCTTGTCCCTTAGCCCTCTTTGAGTCTCTACCCACTAAAGGCTTTATCCATCTTAGCTCTACAACCAGCTCAGGAACTCTGTTACCTCTACGTGCATGAAAACCCATCGATGTCAGGGAGAAACAAGGCCCAAGAGGAAGATACATAACCAACCCCTAACTGTTCACCAACATGTGTGACGGATACAGAACAAAAACTTATCAGAACACCTTAATGATGCCTTGGTAAAGCACAGCTGTGCAGGGATTAGTACTGTCAGCTCACAGCAACAAAGTCCTGGCTGAGGATCCACTGACCAGCTGGGGCCTGTGTGTGGAGTTTGGCTCTTCTCCCCATGCTGGATGGCTTCTCTCTGGATACTCCTCCTAATGTTCAAAGGATTGCATGATAGTTTAACAGGTGATCCCTAATTAGCTCAAGGTTTAAATGTGAGTGTCATTGGTTTTCTTTCTCTGGGTATAACAGATTGATCGACCTGTCCAGGGTGCATCAGCTGGGCTCTAGGCTCCAGCACTGCACAGTGCTGAAGCAGCAGACGATGGGTGGATGGATTTCTGTACGGCTCTAGTGGATTGTGGGTTTTAGACACAGACATTGTCCAACTAATTTTGACTGTGTGGGAACATCGGCCCTTGAAACGTACATGCACGTACCTTGAGGTCCAATAATTAGGCACGCCTTGGGTTAAATGTATGTAGATTGGACCAGCAGGTGAAGAAAGAAAACTGTACTGTGCATCTGTTTTCTTTCTACTTGTTTGTCTTGTTTTTTAATTTTTATGACATTTAAATTGATAAGGAAAAAAATCCAATGCACAAATTATTAATGAAGATAATTAATTTGTACTTTTCTCTGTTTTTAAGAATGACGTGTAAAAGGTTTTACTCTGGAAGATGTTTCTGCGTCTCTAACGGTTATATTAATATGAGCTCTCATAAAGCGCATATCAAAGCGCGTTAGCTTCTATGTCCACTGGGTATCTCCTGAAAAACAAATGCTAAACAGATGCTGAGGGGAACTGTCGTGCGTGACTCCTGTTGTTGCTAAGCAACTACCGGTTGAAATTTGGCACTCTTTGGCTAAAAGTTGTAATATTTTGAACCTCAAGCACTAGCTGCGCTCAGCGCCAAAATCATGCTAATCTCTCAACTCTGACGGGACGGTGCAACAAGGTTCCCAGTTGGAGCTTCTGAGGAATGGATGCCAGTACCGTAAACACATCGCCTCAGAGTTGGATTATGATTTATAAACGTCTCTTACTACAGGGAACTAATCTTTTAAATGTATACCGTATTTTAAACATCGTCTTGTGCACTCGGGTCCAAACTGCAGGTAGAACACAGATGGATCCATTATTTTTACCCCTGAAGGGAGCATCAGTAGTTTCACTCCCTCACGCCAGTTTTTAATATGCAAGTATCACAGTTGGTAACTTGTATGGGATAACTGTATCCACATTTTGACTTATTACTACATTTTCAGAACCAGGTCATGTTAATCCCTCTCATTGAAGGTGTATAGCTTTGATTGGCCGTGGTATCATTTGTGTGCTGGGAGACGGAGGTGTGCTGGGAAATCACCTGCTAATATTAGCTTTGTCTTCTGGTCCTATTTAGCCTAACTAGCTTGCATCTGAACAGTGCAAGTTGCTGGTGGCTGTCCTGATTTATTTTAGTCAAAGAATACATGGAAATGGGTGTTTCTGCTGGTGTCCACCACAAGTCTGATGCATTTACTCAGCTGTGAGGCGTAGAGCCCTTCATCTCCAGCCTTCTGAAGTTGTTATAATCAACCAACCAACTCACTGTATTTAGGGATGGTCAAAAGGACAGTTCGTGATCATGCTTCAAGGCAACGATAAGTCAAATAACCAAGGTAAGCATCTTTGATTGGACAATATACCAAACCTTGAATCCAGAAGACCCCACTGGGAGTCGCACCTGTCAGCAAAAACCAGGAAACTGATAAACAATTTTCATGGGCTCAACAAAAGAAGATTGTAAAAATGTTCCTCGGTGTGAGTCTCAAATTCTGCTGGAAGAAGTTGTTGTAAACAGCATGAATCCATCCTGCTGATGCTTTTAGATTAGATACTAACTTACGACAGTAAAGATGCTAACAGTGGCATGTTTCCTTCCTCTGACAAACCGTGACACAGCTGTTCTGCAGGCAGGTGCACAGCCCTCCCCTCACGAGCAGCTGAAGCCGTCGCAGTTCAAATCTTCTATGTTATAAAGAACTGAGGCAGTTCTCAACATCTTTCAGGGTTAACGAACTCAGATCGTTCATAAATGTGTGTTTCAGCACATTTACAGTGAAGCTGCATTCACACATGTGTGCGTAGATTCAAATAAACACCGGATGCGTCCCGAGGCTGCACAGTGCCCATGTCTGCTCAGGGCTTCAGTTCATCTAAAAACGTTCTCTGCCAGCTCACATCAGCAGAACAGCAGAGAAACCTTGCGGGCAGGTTGCCAGTTGATAGCAGAGCTGCTTCAGCTGTGTTCACCTAACTCTGGTGTATTTCAAGTTAAGGTTCTCTAAAACAGCTCCACCTCCACTACGACCGGAGTTATATAATGGAGCTCATCTGTACATAAACCCAAGACTGATGGAGAAAGGCAGAGAGATTTTAGCCGGGCTCACTGCCCTCCTGCTGTCAGCATATGTTTGCAACTTGCTCATGCATGTATAAGCACCTACATGTGTATGTGTGCATATAATATACTTGGAAACCCAAATGAAATCTTCGTTATAACATGTAACCATTGTATACACGCGTGTGTGTGTGTGTGTGTGTGTGTGTGTGTGTGTGTGTGTGTGTGTGTGTGTGTGTGTGTGTGTGTGTGCGCACGCGCCTCTGCACAGCCTAATTTCTGCCCATCTTGCTGTTCTGCCAACAGCTGAATAGACATTTAACCCTTCTCCCTGCTGCTGAAGCCCTGCAGGGCAAAATTAAAGTGCTAATAATAGCATGCTATGGGAGAAGCAGGTTCCAGTTGTCTTGTGTTAGACGCACATGAGCTTTTGTTTCGTCTTTGTTTTTCAGTTGCCGTATGATTTCTTCATACATGAATTTATTGATCCACTATATACAGTCTAATCTGTACAGTGGATCATAATAACATTATAACAAATAATTATTTTCTGTATCACTCATTTAATAAAGTTACATACTCTTAATGCCAGGCCCAAGCCTGTTGAAAAGATTTGTGCTAAATCAAACATAAACCATAAGAATAAGATTTCCATTCTGATCCGGTCGTGGCCCAGATTAACAACAGCTGCCTGCTGATGGCCACAGGGTGGAAACTGTGCATGTGATGCTAAAGACAAAGGACTGTGGGGTTAGGATGAGATGGAGGACGATGATCAGCTGTGGTGAAGCGGGCACATGTCTGAGGGCTGGATGTTTTCATGAAGCTGGGAATTAGCTAAAGAGACCAAAACTTTTAAATGTGCTTTTAATCCTGTAAAGTTGGACTTTCAAACTTGGGAGTCTCTGGGCATCAACTCATGTTTGGAGTGGATCACAAACTAGACCTGCTTTGCTGCCCCTTCCTCTAACTGCCCAGATCTTCCTGTGGTAGAAAGCATGTTAGTACTTGCATAAAGTTTTCAGCCTGATTTTCCAACCAAGCTTCTTCTGTGTGTGCTAAACATTTGTGAGGCAAGTACATGCAACGCAGTAAATACGCATGTTCATAAAAATCTTTTTTCCGTGTTTCCGTTCTTCATGGCCAGCACGTGCTGACACATGTCTCTGCAACACTAAACACAAATTGTCTGCTAAGGCTTTGAACTCGCTCACCTCAGCTTTATTCCACTGTGAGTTGTTTGAGTGCCTTTAATAAACAGCACAGAAACGGCCTTGCGGTGCCCTGCCAGAGAAGTACGGCTGAATCAGCGTATTGACGAGCTGAAGATGAATTCTAAGTGGTGAACGAACGGTGAATGAATCCTCCCTGTTTCTCTCTCCGTCCTTCAGAAACACAAGGTGGATCTGTTCTACAAGGTTCGCCACGTGATGATGGAGCTGATAGACCTGAGAAGGCAGCTGCTGTCCGGTCACCTGACACAAGACCAGAGCAGAGACGTCAAGAGACACATCACCGTCAGACTCGACTGGGGCAACGAGTGAGAAACCACACAAATGTTGCATTAAGACACATTTGCACATTTCCCACACATACAAATAATACACATAGTTTAAAGGGCAGCTGTTCTTTGTCTGACCCAGACGAGAGGTGCTTCATCCATTTCTGATGAAGCACCTCTCCAAACACGAGTATTCATTTACGTTTTTACGCTGTATTATGTGCATTGGTTGCTCATAGTCACGTAATGCTGCTTCAACCACCAGCTGACCAAGTGGGTCATTTATGACCTGAGCCTTATACACTGTACTGCCAAACGTATTCACTCGTCTGCATTCGCTCACATATGAACTTGAGTGACATCACGTTCCTAATCCACAGGGTTTCACGTGATGTCAGCCCACCCTTTGCAGCGATAGCAGCTCCAACTCTTCTGGGAAGGCCACAGGTTTAGGAGTGTTTATGGGAATTTTTGATCATTCTTCCAGAAGCACATTTGTGAGGTCAGACACGATGTTGGACGAGAACTCTCTGCTCTAATTCATCCCAAAGGTGTTGGGTTGGGTTCAGGTCAGGACTGTTCAGGCCAGTCAGGTTCTTCCACATCAAACTCGCTCATCCACGTCTTTATGGATGCAGCTGGTCACCATGGAAACCCATTCCATGAAGATCTCTGTGCACTGTCCTTGAGCCACATGAAGGTTGGAGGTCCACAGTGATTGAATCTGCAGAAAGTTGGTGACATCTGCCCACAATGCGTCTCAGCATCCACTGGCCCCAACGTGGCTTACCACATCTTTCCCAATCACTTCCACTCTACTATAATCCCCCTAACAGCTGACTGTGGAATATTTCATAGTGAGGATATTTCATGACGGGACGTGCACAGCTGGCATCCTATCACGGTACCACGCTGGAATTCACTGAGCTCTTGAGAGCGAGCCGTTCTTCCACAAAGCAGAACTGAATGATTTCGATGGGTGAGTGAATACGTTTGGCAACATAGTGTGTTACGTGCACCGTTGTGACTTCTGGCGTGAGGAGAAAGCGCTTAAATGCAGACAGTGGAGGCCGAGTGAGGTGAACAAAAAACAAGCTTTTATTTTGACCGGGACAAACGCTACAAACAAAACAAAGGCAGAACGAGCAAAGCTAAAACAGCACATGCAGCACATGGTTAGTGGCTTTTTCTTTAGAAAGACCCTTTAGATGTTTGAAGTTTGAAGTCTGTTTGCTGAATAATAATTCACACATGCTGCACTTACATGCTGATGGCAGCTCAGCCTGCTCCCCTGACTCCTACACGGGGCAAACACAAGTGTGATTGGAGGCAGGTGGATGAAGCCGTGGTTGTTAAAGTCTCATGAGAGCACGATGAAAGGCTGATGGGAAACAGATGAAATGGAGAAAAAATGGCCGCTGCTTCAGGATTGAGTTATTAATACTGGGAGTGTTTCAGAGGTTATTTAAAGCTTCGTTCTGCTGTCAGAGGGGACGAGGCACACTGAGGTGATATGAAGGGGGATGGCGATAAGTGCTGCTTTTATTATAATTAATAGTAAAAGAATTATTCAGGGTACCGCGGGGTGTTTCAGGTCATGTGACTGCTTCCAGTCATTACTGATGCTGCTTTAATCGAGTTCACATTTAGATATAAGTAGGAACTACTTACCGACGATGTGATTTTAGCACATCAGTGTAAAGCAGAGTTATTCGTCCAGTCAGTGGCTTTGCTAAAGAGAGAAGCAGCTCAGTGAATCATTTTAGGCTGCAAAAGGGCCAAAAAGGAGCTAATGAGGTGCTACTTATCTTGTTGCTCTCTGCTAATTCAGTCTCCAGCTGGTAAAAAGAAGTGACGTGTCATGTAACAGAGCAGCAGACGTAATTCATAGCCCGAAAGCCAGTTCATGGTGAAAGGTTGCATTGCAGGCAAACAAGCTCGCTTTCATCATTTCAAATAATGGCTCCATTGTTCCTGATGCATCACGAGCATGGAAGTGTGTGCATGGAGAACACAACTTATCAATGAATCCATGAATGGCAAACATTTGTCGGGTCAAGTGTCTCCAGCATGAGGACATTTAGTGTGTCTGAGGAGCCTGAATGTGAGGTTTCAGGGTTACACGTTTGATGCGTGTACGCCGATAATACTGATGTGGTGCAAAGACGCACTTCCTTCTGCTGTTTCGGTTCATGCTACATCCTCGGTGAGAACAGCTGGAGGGCACAAACAAGCTTTTGCTGCCACACGTGAACTAGACTTGACCTCCATCTATGCTGCTTCGATGTGTTTTACTTTTCTCCTCAGTGCCAGTCTCCAAATGATCATTGCTCAGTACTACATTCCTCTCTGGGTCGTTGCAGGACTGATATTCTGAGTCATCCTGAACTTCACACAGTGTCAAACCTTTGCCTCAGGCTGTCTTTAGTCAGACGACCGTCACAGCAGCCAACTCTGAACCTCTGTGTGAGGTGAAGGACCCTCGTTTGGATCAGAGATATCTCATCATGCTACTGCTGGTGCAGCCCAAAAATGTGCAGCGCCTGGCTTCAGAGCAGCGTCAGACATACTTGATTAGATATGTACAAAGATGAGTAATAAGCAGTTAATTATAGTGTCGTTAGAAACCTTTAACAACCCATTCAGCTTTACCCTCAAACCCCAGGCTGTAATTTTATTTTCTGTTTCCACTCAAGCCTTTACTTTCACTTGACATATACAAATACATAAACACCTGATTGCATTTTTGAAGCTGTGGTTGGCAGTGATGAAGAGTTTGGTTTTCAAACCAGATTTAACCCGATTTCAGCCTTGATGGATGCGCATGTTAACACATCAAAGATGGACGTTTAGTTTCTCATTCACAGTTTAAGAGGCCATCTTATTCATTCGGAAGAACATTGTGCACAGCGCCTTCGAGTGCGCGAGTCCACCGGCCTGTAACTGAAAGATGTGGTTGTTGAGATTGAACAGAAAATAATGCTGAGGAACAATATCCCCAGAGCCCCTCTGAAATTACTTTAATATACTCTGTGTGTGTGTGTGTAGGCGGTGCACGCTTGTGTGTGCAGAGGTGGCTGGAAAGGTTTGTGTACCTGTGTTGGAAATGCTTTTTGTGAAGGTTAAATGAAAGACGCTCTGCTGCTCTCCGTCTTTGTTTCTGTGTTTCAGACACCTCGGTCTGGACCTGGTGCCGAGAAAGGAGTTTGAGATGGTTGATGAAGACCAGATCAGCGTGTCAGACCTTTATAAGATGGTAAGTCAAGTCACACCTGCTCACACACTGGATTCATGACGGCTGTAGTGCACACAGTGATCCCACATCCTGGATACGTTGTGTAAAATAAGACAAAAATATCCTGCTGCTCATCTCATTTGTAGGTTGTAGCTTTTAATCAGGCATCCTCTAAAATCTGCATATTATTTGCAATTCTTTTAATTTTCGTTATCCGCAGATGATGAGAAGGATGTTAAATAACCAGCAGCAGGAGATTGAATTTGATGAGCAGGTTGTGCTGCAAACTGAGCAGTTTTCTCATTTTTCACAAAATTAAATCATTTCAAGTATTAGCACATAAAAGTAACATGAAGTGAATTTTGTGCACATGAATATCAGTGACTGACTGTTTGCATTTGCAGGTCTCAGCTTGTCACCGTACTGATAAATTAATAAAGTCGTGTTACTGTGAAACTGTGAGAAAGCTTTTTGATTCAGAAACAAACGAGTGAACAGCTCTGACGTGGAATTATCGGAGATTAATGTTTTATTTGCTTTTCTCCCTGAGAGAGCACATTTTATTCCATTTTCTGGGTCTAACACAGACCTGCTGGCTGCACCTTGATGATTGCAGGCTGGATTCATTTCACAGTTGGAGGGAAGCTTTAGTTTCCAATCAGAGAGCAGGCTGGACCCCGAGGTTTAAACAGCAACAAGCCTCAACAGTTGGCAAAGTAATCGTGTGGCGACTGGTGAAGATCAGCAGATATCTCACTGAACCGTTCATTTTAGACTAAAATCTTTTGTCTATACGAGGATGAATCAGGAAGTTGTAACGTGAGTAATAACTATGAGCCGTTTGTTGTCTCTGTGGCTGCAGTGAATCAGAGTTTTGATGCTCGAAACGCGTTTCGATTCCGCGTCATGCTGCTCGTCCTTTTCCCTTTTCATCTTTTCTCTGGCCTCGAGCGGCGCCTGTTACCAGAAACAGGTTTCTCGCTCACGTGACCTTCGTCTCATGCACACGACGTTTGAAACTTTGAACACCAGCAGGAAATCTGACGTCGCTCTGCTGGTGGCTTCATCCGGATACCTTAAAACTGCTAATCTGATGATCTGAACCACCGACTGTAAAATTACCGTCCCGCCTCTGTTAACTTGTTCACAAAAGCATAAATTTGAATAGTTTCTCCTGTTATTGGAGCTATTGTGTTGTATTTGAGTGCTACTTTAAATATCATAAATGAATGGAGTGAATGACAGTCGTAGCCTGCAGACAGCATGAGAAATAAGAGCAGAGTCAAGGTCCTGAATAATCACAATTTCAAACCGTCATCATCTATGAGAAAACTCATAAATCACTATAAGTACAGTAAATATTTATAAATCAGAGTGAATATGTGTTGAATAATTAATACTGCACATGAAGATGTGAGATTTAAGCACATCAAAGTTAAACATTATAATCAATCTTCTGTTTTTTCAGAAAACATATTTTATAGCTTGTTTTGTATTTTTTTAAGTTAAGCTTTTAAATCCTTAGTGATAGTTTGTTCCCTGTGACTGAACAAAATGAGCACTTAGAACGTGTAACAGCAAAAGAAAAACCTCTTAGATATGAAAGAGTAAAGCTGTGATGGATCTGAACAGAAATGTCAAAGATATTTTCAGTTTCTTTCATCTGCTTTCCTTTCATCGTGACATTTGTCACATGTCAGAGAGCTTTGTGACATCATCGACTAATTTCACATTTTTGACCAATATTCAAATGTAAATATGTAAAAGGAACAATATCTTCCAGCAAGTTTTAATTCTGGACACTCGGGCAAAGAGAGGAGCTGAGCTGTCATCTGATCACCGGTGGTGAGTTGGATCGGGTGGTGTGGAAGGATGCTGGACAGACTGTGGTCCAGGAGATCTCCAACTGCTCCCTAAAGCAGATGTTTCACCTTCATTGCTGAGATGCTGCAAGGAGCTGGAGCCGGTTGGTGCCTGTTGTCATGGTGACAAACCAAATAGTGGACCCCGGAGGTGAAGGGAGCTTCTTCATCAAGCTGAAGAAGGCATGCTATCGGGCTTGGTTAGTGGGACTTCAGATCCAGCTGCTGGGTACCAGCAGGGCAAGCAGAGCGCCACTCGGTCGGTAGATGAAGCTAAAACTCGGGTGTGGGAGGAGTTTGGTGAGGCCACATGGAACAAGACTTTCAGACTCCTTGAGGCGAACGTTCCTCAGAGACTTGGGTCCATGTTGACGTGACAGCCTCACACAGCTGCTGATTTGTCTGCTGCATCCATGACATGAATCTCGTGTTCCAGCACATCCCAGAGGTGATCTGTTAGGCTAAGATCTGTTGTGGAGGCCATTAGAATACGGTCAAGTCATTGTTGTGGTTAAGAAATGAGATGATCTGAGCTTTGTGATGCTGTTGCCTTCCTGTTAGCTCAAATCACTCAGCCACAATCTCCTCTGACCCCTGAATTGTGTTTCTGTGTAAACCTTAGAGGTGGCTGTGCGGGGAAATCCCTGCAGATTTGAACCTTCTGAATGACTCAGCTCAGCCCGTCTGGCATCAACAACCACGCACGTGAACCGAAATCACCTTTCTTTATTCTGATGCTAATTTTACATTTCAGCAGATTTTCTCAACCATGTCAGACTTCCTAAATGCACTGAGTTGCTGTGATGTGATTGGTCGATCAGACAACAGGTGTAAAGCAAACTAATTAACAAAGATGAAGACAATGCCGCAGACAAAATCCTGTCAAGATTTTTTAACCTGTGATTTGCAGCACTCAGGACAATTAGATTGTGTAGGCTATAATAAGCAATAGAAGCGAACCAAAAACTAAACACTGAAACAAAACATGCTCACAAACGTATTTCATGAAGGTTAAACTTGTTGCTGGAAATACTAAAAATGAAGTATTTATCTTTGTTATACTGGAGTCTGTGGATAACTTATAACCTGCATCACATTTCCAAGGCTGCTTTAAAAAATATGTAACTATTAAATAACTCTAGCCTATTAATGGTAGTGTGCAGTGCTGCAGCATGAGACGCATTCTTTGTTGTTCATGGTCTGTCGGTAATACTTGATGTTCCCTTTCTTACATCAGTCCTGCTTTAAATAGCTTCACCAGCCAAACACCGTAGTCCTGGTGATTCCCCTTTGTTCTGTTGCTTGGAGACCGATCTGGAGATGGGACGTGAGAAAGGGGGAGAAACAGGAAGGGAGTGAGAAAAAGGTTAAGTTATAGATGGTTGGATCGAAGATGAGGAAGAGTGAGCATGAGAGAGAACCGCGAGTTCTTTCTGGTAACAAACAGACAAAGAAGGGCAGAGAAAGAAAGTTACAAAGTTACTGCTGATTGATTTGTTTTTGAGTCGTGGAAATGAATGTTTTTAAATGTGACATTTGAAAAGGTCGAGATGAAGAAGGAAAACAGAAGATGTGATGAGATTCATCTTTAATGATCTCAGTGATGAATTTGCATTAGTGCAGCAGCAGGAGAGTGCGAGATTCATCACGGGCGGAAAACAATCACGCAACGAGAACACAATGTGAGCGAGAGGAAACTTTCCAACAGTCGCATGCAAATGCACATCTGACATTAGCAGTTAATCGGCTGTTACACACACACCGCCAAACTTCTGAAATAGACACATGACTGTAATGGAGATTATTTAACAGTCAGCATCGTGCACCCAAAACATCTTGGGTTTGGATCCTGTGTGTGTGGACTGCATGTCCTCTCCAGGTACACCGGCTTCCTCCCACAGCCCAAAGAGGTGCAGTTAGCGGGGTCAGGTGTGAATGATTAGCCCTACAGCAGACTGGCAACCTGTCCAGGTGTACCCACCTCTCACATCAAGCTCAGATTAGCTCAAATAGGCTCCCCCTCCACCCTGAACTGGATAAAGTGGAAGAAAATGGACGGATGGATTATTTGAGAGTTAACTTACAGCCTTGATATGCAGGTTAAAAGCAGACTTTGAAATCCTACTATGACAACATATTAAAATGTTGAAATTTAAAGAGATAAGTGTTGAAATATATTCGCATGTTTAAAGAAATGTGGAAAAATTGCATAATGCTTAAAACACACACAGGAAACAGGTAACAGTAATAACATGATTGGCTCTGTCAGTCTGTGTGCGTGTGAGAGTTTAGCAATTCGAATTAGTTGGTAGCTGCTCTGTGTTTATATTCTTGGACTGCTGGTGGAGCTTTGCATCATTCACAGCTGAAAATAAATCATTACTCGTCTTATACCGAGCGTTGATGCATCACCTCGGGTTCATCCTGAAGTTTCAGCTCCTCGCCCTCTGAGGCCGCGCTCACTTTTAGCCAAACAGCAGGCTGCATGCAAAGACAGTCTGAGGCCTGAGCTTCTGCACACACTGACCTGATTATTTAAAGCAAGACAGCGTCTCTGTAGGCGCGTCTGCAATCCAGAAATGTCACCCACTGAAAACATTTGGCTCATTATGAGCCTGGAAACATGACAGAAAAGCAGCTATAAAAGCGTTTATCACAGAAGAGAGGAAAAATGTTCAGCGTTCAGAATCACAGTAACCAGTCTCAGTGCCTCAAGAGGAAATCCTGCCCTGTCCCAGCGAGTCTGCAATATGTTGCTGTCTTTATCCAAAAAGCAATAAAGCTGAGTTTAACTTTGATATTTTGTCTTTGTACAATCTAAAGTCAATCCAGTGAGGATTGAGGTAAAGCAGGGCAGCTAGTGACTTGCAGGTTGCTGGTGCAATTCCTGGCTCTCCCAGTCTGCACACCAACGTATCCTTGAAGAAGGAGAACTCCGAGTCGCACACACACCCCAAGATGTGTGTGACTGACACGTGTTGTGTAAAGAGCTTTGTGTGCTCGAGTAGCGCTAAGAAACAATTTGTTTAAATTATTGCATGACCTTATTTTAATCGACTGTCCCAACCTTTTTAATAGCAGGTTTTAAAAATTCAATATAAAGAAGATGAGGAGATACGGCTGCCATCGTTTAATTCCCTCCTCAGGTTGTAATATTTGCAGATAGCTTTCAGCTGACAGTCATTACCCGGATTCATCAAACAGGTTTTTACTTCCTGCTGCTTCTCGTCTCACACAGACACTCGAGAGATTTAGGGAGACAACTCGGAGTAATGAATCTCTGGGGCATTTTTATCTTCTGACAATGAGGGGAAGGGAATGGACCACGATAAAGTAGATAAGAGAGGAGAGGAGACGAGGAGACAACACAAGAAGGAGATGAGAAGAGGAAACGAGAAGAGAAAATGAAATCAGACAAGAAAGCAGATGAATACAGAAAAGGAGAGGAAACAAGGACAGAGTATAGTGAAGGAGAGGATATACAGTAAGGATAGGACAGATAAATGAGAGTGGATAGGAAAGCAAGATAGGATAGAAAAGGAAACAAGAAGAGAATAGAAAAAATAACAAAGGAGATTAGACAATGAAGGAGAAAAACAAGCCGATAGAGAAGGAAAGGAAGCAAGGAAATGGTGAAAAAAGGAGTAAACTGACAAGGAGATAAAAGAAGGAAACAAAATGAGAAGAGGTTAATAAATGAAAGGAAACAAAGAGAAAATAGGAAAGAAGGAGATGCTAAAGGAGAAGAAGCAAGGACTGAGTGTTGAAGGAAATGAAAAAAGGAGGGCCGACCAATGACAGTCATTGGGGCAGACAGTGAAGAAGAGGAAACAATAAATGAGAAATGAAGCAAGGACATAGGATAGTAAAGGAGGCTAGAGACCTGAAAAGGCGAAGTGAAAATAGGAAGCAAAAGGAGGAGAGGGAAAGGAGGAGAGGAAACAGTGAATGATGATGAACCAAGGAGGGAAAAAGGAAACAATAAGAGGAGAGAGATGATCGACCCCTCAGCTAATAGTTTGTGTGTCTCTCTTTCGCAGCATCTTTCTAGCAGACACAGCGTACAGCAGAGCACCACACAGGTACGTGGACGTACTGCAGTAATGTGTCTCATTTACTTCTCATTTCAGAGGCCCAAACAGATTTATGGGACACAATTAAGATACTTCCAGCAGAAAAAACTGCTACAAAGTAGTAGTAGTAGTAGTAGTAGTGGTAGTAGTAGTAGTAGTAAGAGTAGGAGTACATTTTACAGAGTAAAGAGCCTGAACTGGGTCACAAAGAGAATCCTTGAAAATATTTCCATATATCATTCATGTCACCAAGAAACTTTTCTCGTGCCTTTTATCATTAAGATAAATGGAGATATGAATTCAAAGCATTTAAACAGTTATGTTCTACAGTATTTACAAGCTTAGACCCACAGCTGTGCTCTGCAGCACTCTATCCTACTAATGCTGATACTTTCATCACAGAGTGTGAGTGTGACTCTTAGGCATCACGCTGAGACGGTGTGCAGATTTAAACTGCAGCAGCATCACTTTGATGCTAAAGAACCAGAAATTTGATGCATGTTTTTGAGCAGTAATATGTGTAAAAACCTTTTTATGTACTTACACATCAAGTTAAAGTTAAATAAAAACGGTATATTTTAAGAAGATTTCATAGTTTACAGATGTTTCTGTTCAGCCAGGAGGCTTTGGTGTATATGTTTACTAAGACTGTCACACAATGTCTTTGTATTCTAATATGTGTATTTATATATTTTGTTTGTTTGGCTGCTTTTTTTGTGTGTTTTAGGGCGACAACGCCCGGCAGAGACATGGGGAACCTTGTAGAGTTCCAGTACCTCATCACCTGCTGGTCAACCTGAAGAGCTTCACCTATAACAGCATAGGCGAGGACACGGACATATTCTTCTCCCTGTACGACCTGAGAGAGGGAAAGACCCTCAGGTAGGTGGCAGCTGAACAGTCGAGCACAGAGGTGCAGATTTCCAAAAAGTGTGGGTGACACTCTTTACTCGTTTGATGTTTCGCAGCACCGGCTCTGTGATGATTAGTCTTTTCATATTTGTGCTGTAAAGCTTGTTGCTGTTCGGTCAAGTCAAACTGCATAGAAACATTTTCCACAACAGTTTGTTTTTCACTATAATAATTATTATTTTTTAATTTAACATTAATAGTCTCTCACAATAAATAAATATCCTACCAATCAGCATTCATTGCCATTTTATTCTTTTATAACTTCAATATTGATTTGTGGACAACAGCCAGAATTTTCAGTCCCATGTTTGGTTTCTTGACATTGTGACACGACGCCATCACAGGAGAAACACCCTGATTATCAGCAGCAGGTAAAGCTGAATGTCAGCAGCACAGCAGGAGATGCAATTATCCTTCAAATGAGCAAAGAGGAAAGAGATGCAAGGAGACGCTTACAGAGACAAAAAGTCTGTAACTACGCTAAGCTAGGATGCTAACCTGAAGGAGACGACCTCAGCTCTATGTGACCCTGAAAAAGTGACCCTGTGTCCCAATAATGACATTCATATGTTACTGAATTGCTTTCTGTGGAGCCCCTCTGGTGACATGAGTGGGGAAAATTGTTAAGTTAATGATGCTTTGAAGTGAGACAGTAATAAATAAGTTATAGGACTGTAATAAATACACTGTGGCCATGTTTTGGTTAGAAATCAGTGTGTTGATCACACCGAGTGAGCACGGAGGCTGTTATCACCCAACAAGTAAGAGGAAATGATATTTAAACTTTATTGAAATTTTAATATGAATTCCTGTGATTTTCTTCATTGATGTTGTCAGGTGGGGCTTTAATGTTTTAGCCTGGCCCAAATTCTTCAACGTCATCTCAAGTCAACCGTTAGCTGAAACTTGGACACAGCTGAGTTTTCCAGCAGGACGATGATCCCACTCTCTGTTTAGGGAGAGATAACCTGGCTAATATTAACCTTAACCAAACATTGCTGTAGGTGTATGTATATATTAGACTTATATACTTTTGATCCAGTGTGGATCAGAGAAAATCCAAATTAAACTTGTTCAACCAATAGTTGCTTTTTAAAGCCGTAAATAGAAAATGTCATGAGAATATTCATTTATTTTTCCGAGTATTCGCTGTTTTTTTGTTCTGGGCCTACTCAGTGCTATAAAAAGTTCTGAATACAGGCTGACATATGAAAAAGTTTCACTGCGTATTTTGGGAATTTGATCTTTTGAATCTGTTGATGAGTGAATCACTGATGATTGCATGTGTGAGTCACAGCGATCCGGGTTAGAAACCTTTAAATAAACCAAACGCTAACACACATTCAGTAATACAGCTTCCTTTTGAGGGAAAACCAGCACACCGCAGACCACGGCCTCTCTGTGTGAGGATCTAAACGTATTCTACGCTAGATTCGACACAGCGAACACCATGAGACCGGACAGTGTGCGCACCGCGGATGACGTCAGTGCGCACACTGTGTCTGAGGAGGATGTGCGGAAGTGCTTCAGGAAGGTGAACGCACGCAAAGCTACTGGTCCGGACGGGATTCCCGGCCGCGTCCTCAGGTCATGCGCGGCTCAGCTGGCTGGAGTGTTCACGCACATCTTCAACCTTTCCCTCTCTCTGTCTGTAGTCCCAGCCTGCTTCAAAATGGCCACCATCGTCCCTGTACCCAAATCCTCCACCATCTCCTCATTGAACGACTGGCGACCTGTAGCCCTGACCCCCATCGTAAGCAAATGCTTCGAGAAGCTGGTCAGGGACTTCATCTGCTCTGCACTACCCGACTCACTGGACCCTCTACAGTTTGCATACCGCCACAACAGGTCCACTGATGATGCCATAGCCCTGACACTACATACTGCCCTGTCACACCTGGAGAAGAGAGACACGTATGTGAGGATGCTGTTTGTAGATTACAGCTCAGCATTCAATACCATCGTTCCCTCGAAGCTGGACAGGAAACTGCAGGATCTAGGACTGAGCAGCTCCCTCTGCAGCTGGATCCTTAGCTTCCTGTCTGACAGACGCCAGGTGGTCAGACTGGGCAGCATCACCTCATCCCCCATCACACTGAACACTGGTGCTCCACAGGGGTGTGTACTGAGCCCTCTCCTATACTCACTCTACAGCTACGACTGCACAGCCACTAACAGCTCCAACATCATTGTGAAGTTTGCGGACGACACTACAGTGGTGGGTCTTATCACCAACGGTGATGAGACGGCTTACAGGGAGGAGGTCAGCGCCCTGACCCACTGGTGTCAAGACAACCATCTCACCCTCAACGTCGCAAAGACAAAGGAGTTGATAGTGGACTTCCGGAGGTGCAGAGAAGTACACACCCCCATCACCATCAACGGCGCTGCTGTGGAGAGAGTGAGCAGCTTCCGGTTCCTTGGTGTACACCTGGCTGAGGATCTTACGTGGTCAGTACACACAAACAAAACAGTGAAGAAGGCCCAGCAGCACCTCTTCTTTCTCAGGAGACTGAAAAGATTCGGCATGAGCCCCCGCATCCTCAGGACCTTCTATCACTGTGCCATTGAGAGCATCCTCACTGGATGCATCACCACCTGGTATGGCAACAGCACCGCCTACAACTGCAAAGCTCTCCAGCGAGTAGTGCGGTGCTCTGAACGGATAATTGGAGGTGAGCTTCCCTCCCTCCAAGACATCTACAGGAAGCGGTGCCTGAGGAAAGCGGGGAGGATCATCAAGGACTCCAGTCACCCCAGCCATAAACTGTTCAGACTGCTTCCATCAGGAAGGAGGTTCTGCAGCATCTGGTCCCGTACCAGCAGACTGAGAGACAGCTTCTTCCATCAGGCCATCAGACTGCTGAACACTTCATAGACACCTCAGCTTCACTACTGGAACTTCAACATTATGCACTCCACACTGTATATAAATGCCACTTGTTTTGCACATATTCAACTCTGTATATTTTATATATTTTATTATTATTATTATTATTATTATTATTATTATTTTATTTTATTTTTTTTACTATTTAATTTGTAAAAATGTGTATACACACACACACACACACACACACACACACACACACACACACACACACGTAGGAAAATATTTAGTATACACATCCAGAAATGCATACACTATTATATATTGTACATATATTTATTAGTTTCAGGTTGGCCATTCTTGTATTTTGCTCGTTTGTGTTGTTGTGTTTGCACATCTCTGTTGCTTGTGGGGCTCGCACACAAGAATTTCACTCGCATGTGCTGTGCCAGTGTGCCTGCACATGTGATGTGACAATAAAAAGTGATTTGATTTGATTTCATTTTGTTTGAAAACACATAACTAAATAATAAATAACAATTTGATGATGTTGACATTTAGTTTCTGTTGTGTATCTGAGGCCAGAGGAAGTTTTTAATCGGCTTTAATGGAAGAGTATGTGAACGGTCTGCCAGGATCATGAGGCTGAAGCTGGGAATCGCAGGACTGATGTTGAATGTTAATAATGACCCACAAGCTGGGTGTGAGTCAGAACAGTGAGAAGAGTTCTGGATTAAGTTGGATGAAGAGGGAGGAAGATAGGGCGGAGGAAGGTGCACACAGGTGGAAGGTATCTTAGGTAGAAGAGCAAACTAAGAGACTGCAAGGTGGTGTCGGGGAGAAGGCGGGTGTTCGGCATTGGATGGTAGACTGTAGGATGACTTTAGACACCAAGGAGAGGAAGCGAGGAGCCGAGGATTAATGTGGTGGAAGCTGAAGACAGAAGGATGCTGTGAAGAGTTCAGGAAGGACTTGAGACAGACTCTGGGTGGGAGGGAAGAGTTACCAGGTGAAGATCAGCGAGCAGCAGTTTGGCTTTGTGCTGAGACGACAGATGTTTGTTTCGAGTGTTTTACGGCCGAACCCCACGCTTGGCTTTGGACTGTTGGAGGTGGGAGTAGCCAGACACACCGTGACAGGCAGAGCAAAGTCCACAGACAAAGTCTAGTCAGGCTGGATTCAAACCCAGGACCTTTACAGCACCACGCCACAGTGTGCTGCTGTAAATATTACATGACCCCCCCCACACCACCGCCTGACGAATACCCATCAATTATGCATTCGTGCAGAGATCTCAGTGCCAACATGAAGAAGCAGTAATGTCAATAAGGAGGCTGATAAAGGCCACGTTTATGAGTGTTTGGGGGAAATAAATGTAGAGCTGAGTCTGTGAGGATGTTGATGTTTAGCAGACAGGACGTTTTTGGCTCTGTGTGATGTCTGAGCGAGGCGAACGTGTTCCCTCCAGGGAAAGAAAGAAGCTCGGTGAGCAGCCCCTTTTCCCCATTCTGGTTCTCTCTGTATCATCATTACAAACTAGCTAATAGGCTCCGTCCTCCCATCACACCAACAGTCCAGAAATAAGTTGACCTTGGCAGCTTGTTTTCACAGCCAAGTCTGACTCAGCGTTAGAGTCTAATGACCAGAGCTGCTCCTCTGAGATGCTCAGATGACAGAGGAGAGGAGACCTTCAGCAAACTTTATTGGTTTCATTTTTCATCTACAAACATAACCAAAGAGACAGTTTAACATATGTACAGTCACAGCTCCCCGATCCTACACACAGGAACTAAATAAACGCCTCAGTGCCTGACTTTCAAAACATTCAAATCTGTTTACCTCCAGCTCATCTCTCTACTCAGTACTTACTTTTAAAAGTTTTGCTTTAACCGTCCACCATTTTTTCCCAGAAATTTCTTCAACCTTAGATTTGCAATGAATCCTGGGCCACGAGGGATACACCCGACCCGTCCTTTAAATCCAGGGAACAGGAGCACGCATTTGTAGACTGCATTTGGAGGAATTTGGACAGCCTTCATCGCTTAGCTGTGATGTAATCAGCCTTGAATTTGGACGTAGCCGTGAAAATCCAAAAGAAGAAGCGCAGTCCAAACGTCCCGAACTCTCTCCACAGCTCCACACGCTCACAACCACCTTCACACACTCACTCACACTCCCAGCATGCACTGCAGACAGAAAAGGAGACGGCGTCACAGCTGCCTGAAACGTTCTAAATAATGCTTCAGCTGCTGAGACTGTTTGCCCTGAGAGGAGCTCTGATCGGTGCAACTAAAGCACCAGCCTGTGTGGATCCCTCTGAGGTGGAGGCTGAGGTTTGTGATGTGGTTAGATCTCAGCAGGCGACGTCTCTTTTCTTTGGTTTTCATCCCAAAAGTCATCCCAGTGTCTCTGTGGGGATTTTTTGACTCGAAGCTGAAACCTTTCTTCCCTCCTCGCAGTCGCCACAGGCAAACTGAAGACTCCTACATGCTTTGGGCATCAGCAAACAGTGTTTTATTGTCAGGAAATCTAAAGTAATAACGTTTTTTTAAAAACAGTTCAGTTTTTAAAAGTTCAGGAAGCAGAAGACTCAAATTTCCTCCTTTTAAGCTTAAGCGCCTTTCATCAGATTGCTGCTTTGGGGTTTGCAGATTTCTCGTTTGAGTTCAGGTCGAAGTGTTTCATCAGGATTTTGCAAAACTGGTGTTTTAGCAATAAGCAGACTAAACAGTTTCATGCTGAGCTCTGTGTCTGTGAATCTTTTCTCTCACACTCCAAAGTTGTGTTTGTTTGGTTCATTTGCAATTAGAAATTTGCAGGTAGGTGAGAATCTGAGTGTGAATGGTTGTCCTTCTCTAGCATCTCTCCATCGTGCACTCTTCCTCTCCATCAGTGTCAGCTGGGACTGGCTCCAGCCCTCCTGTGACCCTCTACAGGATTAAGTGGGTATAAGTGGGTATAGCTAATGAAGGATGGAGTCATTTGGAGTAATTTCTTGTAAACACAAAGGCTAAAATGAGGCAGATGGTGTGAATTTCAATTAGTTCTTATTCTTAATGTAAAACCGAAAAGTACAGAGTTTGCCAAGAAAAACAAAGTGAGAACACGAAGCCGACGGCTCAAAGCAAAGATGAGAAGAAGCTCAAAGAGACTTCAAAGTGATCGCCATGGTGATTGTACTCTAAAAACACGAACAGGTAGAAACCATCCTGACTGCTCACCGCTGCCTTTGTTACTGCTGAGGTTCAGGCTCTGGCTGCTGGGCTCGGCAGACGGCTTTAACCACACTGGGCTCTTTGCTAGCCGGCTGTCTGTGCAGACACTTGGAAAGAGCCGCTGTTGTGTTGGTGGTTTGATGCAGTTGTGTCTGTCCTGGGCACAGTTTGCACTTAGTTTGTCCGAGTCTCCGCTCCTCAAGAGTTGCAGACAGCTCTGCTACTTTCCTCCTTATGTAAAAAACTTGACCTGCTGTCAGCATCAATGCTGGAATTTTACCCAGAAGACTGAGGTTCAAGTCGAATGCTGGACTTTGACTGTTTCACTCATTTCTAGACATGTAGTTTTTACTCACTGCTTTGAGGGATCCTCATCATGGACATCAGTGTTGATTGTTGGTGCCACTGTTACACACTGTGTTTGTTCAGGCATCAACACCTTGACACGGTGGCTACAGTGGTGTGAAAAGTGTTTGTCCCCTTCCCTTTTGCATGTTTGTCACACTTAAATATTTCAGATCATCAAACAAATTTAAATATTAGAAAAAGATAACTCAAGTAATTTTATTGTTAAGGAAGAAAGAGCCAAACCTACACCTGTGTGAAAAGTGATTGCATGTTTTAGGCAGTGATGGAGGCACAAGTCAGATGCTGGAATTTCACTGTAAAGCCTGAGGTCCCCGTCCTGCGTCATTAAGGCTTCAGTTTAACATTCATTTGAGCGTATTTGTGTGGTTGGTTTGGGAAGAGATTATGATTCGAGGTAACTCGCTGCACTGGCTTCTGGTTACGTTTAAAATCAGTTTGAAATCTTGGATTTTACTGTTGTGGCGTTACGAGGTGAGGCCTCACATATCGCGATCTTCTCCATCCTTATCTCCAAACTGGATCCGTATGTTTGCAGATAGAGGTCTTCTTGTGGCGCCACGTTCCCGTCTGAAAACTAAGATGGGCTGAACGTACAGCTGTCGCCTGTCACAGTGGGCTGTTCCACAAGCTTCTCTTTGCACTCGTTAATCGTGGGATCCTTCAGTAAACGTTTGTGTTTGCGTTGTTTTAATACCTCAGTGAAGCATTTTGTGACTGATTCTTGTGTAAAAAAAAAAAATTACTCACTTACTTACTAAAATATGTTTAGCATGTTTGTTTACTGGAAACATGTTTTTTGTCATATGTTACAAACAAGTACAACATAAAACAAAACTAGTTATGAAATGCAGTGTATTTGTATGGGAGGGGCTTATGTTAGGAGAGAGGGCTGACTAATAACCATCTGTGATTAAAATGAACTAATGCTGTGCGAGGCATGACCCAGGATCCTGTTCTCACTGAGACATAATCGCGTTTGTCTTCTTCACACCAAATCAAAGAAGCCCACCCCTCTTTTATCAGCAGCTCCTTTAATGTCAGGCTGTTGTTCCTCTGTTGAGTGTCTGTTCTGTGTAATGGGGCGATTGTGGCTCAAGAGTTGGGAGTTCGCCTTATAATCGGAAGGTTGCCGTTTCGAGCCCCGGCTTGGACAGTCTCGGTCGTTGTGTCCTTGGGCAAGACACTTCACCCGTTGCCTACTGGTGGTGGTCAGAGGGCCCGGTGGCGCCAGTGTCCGGCAGCCTCGCCTCTGTCAGTGCGCCCAGGGTGGCTGTGGCTACAATGTAGCTGCCATCACCAGTGTGTGGATGTGTGTGAATGTGTGGATGACTGGATGTGTAAAGCGCTTTGGGGTCCTTAGGGACTAGTAAAGCGCTATATAAATACAGGCTATTTACCATTTACCATGATAGCAGTCATGGAAAATTGGCTGTTTCACTCTGAGTCTCTTCGCTCGAGTCGATTGAATATCTAAAATAATACTGTAAATATATGCAAGGTGTAGTTAGAGGCCTGTGCAGAATCACTGGCTTAATGTGATGCAGTGAAATCAGCCGTTAAATCGGTTAAATTGAAATAGCTTCACTCTACTGAATTTGATGAAAGTAATAGAAGATAATTCAGCTGGGTCACGTGTTTGGATATTAATCCTTTGACTGGAAGGTTGTGAGTCGCTGCTTTTGCTTTTCTCTGTCCCAGATTGAGGAGCAGATACTGGGAACAGTGGGTGACCAGAGATTCCTCCTTTATGTGAAGTGAACTTTTCTGTTTTTAAGAGTGTGATAAGTTTCTTTTTTATTGTGCTTTTATTTTTTCTATTTATGATAGTTTTTACTCTTTTAATGTATTCCCCAGTTTATGTTTTTTCTGCAGTTTAAAGCGGTTTCATAAAAACCTATTACTGCATGGTTTATCATGTTTGATAATAATACAGACGATGCAACAATGATGAAGGAATATTAATTAATTGGATGTCTGTGTGACTTTGCAGAAAAAGAATAAAGGGTTGCATTAATGCTGTGAATCATACCACAGCACCAATACAGCAGAAACCTCGTTGCGACACAGAAAGATCGGTGGTTGCAGTGAATTATTTGTGCTTTCATGACAGATTGCAGTGACCAGCTGGTCGCCAGAGGAACGATCATTTCAATCTAACTTAGAAATGTAAAGATTGGCGACACGTTGGAAACAATCTGAGTCAGTCTGTGACAGTGAGCGCAACGCATGTCTTTGGGGAAAAGACAGAATTGTTTCCATCTCCGTGTACGTTGCTTATATTCCTCTATAAAAGGATTTTTGAGCATCCACATCAATTTACAGTTTTGCAGGAATTTACAGGAGTTTCTGTTCCATGTGTACGAGATGCAGTCTGGACTCTGAATTTAGTTTATTAGAGTTAATCACTGTATTAACACAAACAGAGTGCAGACTCACATATTTTCTCACTATCATATTGTATCGCTTTGAAGATGCAACTGGCTGCGAGTGGTCGCGGTAATTTCGGTGAATCCACCGTCTCCATCCAGTGTTTCCTCTTGTGTGATTACTGCATTAAATAAACTTGTTTCCAGATCTGACGAGTTCACCAAAAAAAGAAATCAGCTCCAGAAATGAGTCGGTGCCTGCAGACCCCTCAGATAAAATAGAAATATACAGAAAAATATGTAGACGCTGCTTTGAGTGACAGCTGGGACTACTCCAGCTGTCAGAGGATGTTTCTGTAGCTGATTTCTCTCATCGTAACATCTGTCCATCGCTGTCACTTCCACAGCTTGCTTCTGAAGCTTGGTAACATTTATAGGTAATGTAGGACTCCAGCCTCTGGTCCAAGACAGCGAGCGACTCACCAGACTTTAGAAACAGGAGTGCGCAAACATGGGACTGACGCGAGGTTATCTCCAACTTTTATACACCTGATTCATCTTTTCTCACATAAAAACAAATCTATAGACACAGTGGTTGATTCCTGTTAACGCTTTATGGACAGTAAGCTCATAACACAGTGATGGATCTAGTAAAAAAAAAGACTAAACTAAAAGGTCTCAGTACATCAGGGGAAGGAGACTAAGCAGTAGGAGATAGAAGTAGAAAATTACTATATTGTCCTGTTCTTATCAGATATTGAGAAAATCCTCATGACTGACGCATTTCCAAGTCCCTGATGGAGGCAGGAAAGTGAAAGTAGGCAGTAAGATTCCAGTTTGGATCTCCTGACAGGTGAAAAATCTGTTCTTTCCCTTCCTCATGAAGTGTGTCTGCGGTGCAGTGATGTGGTAGCGGCCTCAATATGTGATTTTTATTAACGTGTCTTTGGACAAATTTCCTTTGATAAGCAAAGGTCGTCCTGGCTGTGAGTGCTGTCTGTGCTTGAGCTGAGACTCTTCTGCCTGTACAGTATGTTTATATTTAGACTGAATGTCAGTGGTGTGGAAATAGTAATGGATTTCCATAAAGTGCATATGTGTGTGTGTGGGTGTGTGTGGGTTACTGCAAGCCCACACGTGCATGCATGCGTACATAAATGTGCAGTACAGCAGCTTATGTCTGCATATGCATGCAAGTACCCACATCTGTGTGCTGGGAGGAGTTTGGATAGGTCAGGACGTCTTCTGATTGCATCTGCATTGTTTATCTTCCCTCTTTCATATTGATGCAGCGATAAAGTTAATAATTCAGCCGTGTGTGTGTGTTTCTCCTCCTCTTAGTGAACAGTCTTTGTCATATGTGTATGATTCATTCACTTGTTCCTGCTGCCACCCAAAGGGATAGTTACAAATAACTTCGGTGGATAAAAATTCCCCTCTTGCTGATGTGGGCGGTCTTTTATCCTTGAAGCTCGGGTCCTCTGCCTGAGGCTTGGAAGCTTGAGGGTTCTGTGCAGTGTCTTTGCTGTTCCTAGGACTCTGCTCTTCTGGACAGAGATCTTGGATGTTGTTCCTGGGATCTGCTGGAGCCACTCGCCTAGTTTGGTGAGTGCCTCTTCTTTGAACCCTTGGTACTTCTCCAGCTACTTGTGTTCCTTCTGACTGATGTTGCTATCATTCGGATCACTACATCTATTGCTACAATGCTATTTTGTCAGTCTGTATTTGGAACTCACACAGGATCTTAGCATTTTGACCTCGGGACTTCCAGATTATACTCGGCACAGATGTTCCTGTACACTATGCCGGCCACTTGGTTATGGCGTTCCATGTATGCCTTGCCTGCTAGCATCTTGCACCCTGCTGTTATACGGTGGATTGACTCAGGGGCATCTTTACACAGCCTGCACCTGGGGTCTTGCCTGGTGTGATAGACCCCAGCCTCTATGGATCTTGTGCTCAGAGCTTGTTCTTGTGCTCCCATGATTAGTGCCTCTGTGCTGTCTTTCAGTCCAGCTTTGTCCAGCCACTGGTAGGATTTCTGGATATCAGCCACTCTTCATGGTTCCCATTTGCCTGTGGGATCCCAGGTGCTTGTAGTTGTCCTCTATGTCTGCAATGTTGCCTTCTGGTAGTTCGAGCCCCTCAGTTCTGACTACCATCTCTCTCTTTGTTATCATCCGACTACACTTCTTCAGTCTGAATGACATTCTAATGCTTTTGCTGAACCAGCTGCTAATTGATGAGAGACACCCGGAATGGCTAACTGAAAGCTGGACACTCTTAATCCCCAAGGATCCCCGGAAGAGACCGGTCCCATCCAACTAGCAGCCAATAACCTGCCTCAGTACCACACACGCATAAATATGAGGGAAGAACACGCCGTCTTCTTCCTACATAACATATAAACAAATAAAATGTTCTTATTTTGTCGATTATATCATTGTTTTCTTCCTTGAATCAAACTCTGACTGAATGAAAAAACAACCAGCAACAATATTTAAAGAAACAAAAACAGGATTTAGAGCAGAATGTAAAACCCATATCTCAGTCTTTCTTTGTGCCTCCTCACCCCCACATCTTCCACTAAGTCACAGCGTCCCACTGTTTGAGGAGAAATACATATTTATTGTGTTTTGTTGTATTTGTTTGGCCCTCAGTGTCTCTGGGGGATTAGAATAAATTGTTCCATTTAAAGAGCCAGACGCAGTGTGTGTCTGTGTTGTAGGGATTTGTGGGTCCTCGTTGTTGTTTGCGTATTACCTTACACTATAACCTCAGAGTCTTATCATATGTGGCGGGGGGTAATCTGCTGAGCAATAAAGACTATATGAGGAACAATGTTCTATAATGAGATACTGTATTTAGTTGGGCCGTTTATGTTAATGAGGAAGTTCAGTTAGAGGATTTCTAACGATTGGTGTGTGAACACATCGTCAGCCAACAGCTCATGTTTGAGATGATTTATTACAGCAGCAGAAAATAGTTTTAGTTTGTCATCAAGGCTCTGAACTCCTCACTTCAAACTAATATGGCAGAAATTTGTGAGCGTTGAGTGAATCGAGCGTACAGGTGGATGCAGAGCACCGGCACTTCATTAGACCCGTGAGCTGGGAGGGCATGTTTGATGTGTGACGACGTAGCTCGACGTGTCATCCTGATCACTCGCAGGTTTCACTCCATGCACGCAAACATTTCAATAGAAATAAGATCATGTAAAAACTAGAATTTGCATTTTTTGAGTTTATATTATGATTCATGTTGTTACAACAATCTGTCGCACAGGTGGCAGCATGTGCAATCTACTCTGTGATTGACCTCGTAATGTGATCACTTCTCTTCCCTGCACAGTCAGCTGATATCGGCAGCATTTCGAACCTCCACATAATCAGCATCTTCATTCCTTCATTCTGTTGTCTTTACCTGAGCTGAAAGCCAGCCGTGCCATTTCTGAGCATTGCTCACCTCAGTGTTTTGAAGCAGGTGCGTCAGAAGCCAAGCTCTTCAGCAGACCCTTATTATCACCGCTGCAGAGAAGTTTCCCGATGTAAAGGCCATCGTCTCTGCCACCTCACTACGTGTGCTGAACACTGACGCAGGACTGCAAATATTCTACTAGTGCAGCTCAGAGAGAGACTGACTCACTGAGAATCGCTGCTTTCATTCTTCTGTTGTCTAAAGAAAAGGAGCCAGGAATGGAGGCAACATATTAAACAGGGAAGGGATTTACTTAACAGTGCTAACGAAGTGATGGCTTCAGTTGAAAAACTAATAAAATGAGAGTAGATAATACTCTAATGCATTGTCTCATAAACCCTTTTGCCCAGGACTGACTGTCAGAGCGTTCGTCCTGATTTTTCTCAGCTCGGTCTTGTCCAGAAGAATGAAGAACACGTTCTCCATCGCTCTTCTACTTCTTACACTTATTAATTTGCAGGAAACTTTTGTCCTATGCATTGTAAAATTGAGGTACAAACCGAACTTGAGCAGATAAAGGAACAGACAGAGAAAATCAGGCCCTCGCTGCTCCGTCTTTCATGCCCATAAGTCTGTAGGCGCATGAAGCAAATGGGAAATACAGAGAAGTGCAGCGGATGGTGATGGAGAGATGAAGGGCTCATTAGGTGGGTAAGTGCTCTCAGAAGTGGCAGCTGCTCAAGCAGTTTTTGAAGGCAGAAAAAAAGGATTTCGCTGACTGAACCCAGTTCAGAAACTCCACCAGGAGAAGATCGTGGATTGAGATTTTCTGGCTGGCAGTCGAAGAGCCGGACCGTTTTGTTGGAGGCATCCCAACTCAGACTTCTCTGCTGTGCTGTAAAAATATCAGAAGCTAAAATATAACCTTGGTCACTCGTTTATCATTTTCCTAAACAGGCATGACTGTGGTAGGGATATGTTGACTCGTATCTAATTATCTAACATCCTTTTAAATGTAACTCAGTTCATTACAGACTCTGGGGCTGTTCATGAAGCTCATAAGATAAAACTGTTTCCTCGTTTCTGTCATAAAGACGTTCTTACGACTGTGGATCCTTCATTGATGAGGATCGCCGATGTACAAATAATCGCTGTGAGCCAAAAACTCAGACTTTAGTTTGTGCTTAACACTCAAATATATAAGGCTGAATATCCCTGTCAGCTAATATTTGTATATTGATATTGTTGATTGATGTCGAAATATCATTCCCGATCTGGATTCCCGTTTTGTACCTCCGCATCTCGATTTTCTGGCATCTGGCCTGAGGCGACCTCGCGTGATGTAAGACCTGCCTGCTTTAAGACTGACGGGCATCAAGAAGAACACGACAGTAAGTCAGCGAGTATCAGTGGATTTATGTGCGGCTCGCTCCTGTCAGACGTACTTATGATTTGAGAAATCTTCTAATGTGTCTGAGGCACGACGTGGCTGAACAAAGGCCCGTCAGCTCCGTCGCGTTTCCCTGGATAAATATGGGTTAAAAGAACAGAGTCGCTGACACCAGCAGACAATACTTTGCTGTTCCCTGAAGCGAAAAAGGCTGAGACATGCTGCTTTAGAGTTTCCTCACTGCTGGTACTCGCGGGGAAAAGGCTTGAGCAGAAATCCAAAAGAATTTTTATCTCTTTCAGAAATCCCTCGAGGAGACGGAGAGAGGGCGCCGGGGGTAAATTGCCAGCGGTTAGAGCTTCTCAACCTCAGGCTTGAGCAGCGTGTGCAGTTGACATGTGGCTGATATGAGGAACATTTAAAGAAAAACAGAAGTTTTTTAAGTTTTATTCACAGACTCTGCCAGATAAAGCCATCTGGCAGAGTCTGTGAATAAAGAGAGAGAGAGACGCCACACACTGTTTCCCGTATCTCCTTTTCTCAGGTCAAATATCAGCGATAAAGCAGCACAGAGGCGGTGACGACCTGATCTCACTGAAAGAAATCGTTTTTACTAAAACTAACCAAAGTGGCCGTTGATTGTGTTGTTTCAGTGAGAAGTTCATGGTGAGACTGAACAAGAACGGAGGTCCAAAGAATCCAGAGAAGGTGGACCGGCTGTGTGCCCTCTTCACGGTAACACACACACACACACACACACACACACACACACACACACACACACACACACACACACACACACACACACACACACACGTTTAATGAAACTCGTGGTGCAGTGATGGTGTTTCGTGTAATTTAAGAAGGGAACAGTTGAAAAACTGAGGATCTAAAAGTGAGGAAGCATTGCCCCCTGTTGCTCTGCAGCAGAATCAGTCTGCAGATCGTTTGATGCATTTTTGCTGCACTAAAGCTCCCAACGTTCACTGATGCAGTTATTTGAATTCTTCAGTAATTACAAAAACTCAATTGAAGTCAGTATTATAAGGTGAATGCATGATTTACATGTAAGTCACAGGGGAGATGAAACCAGACGTGCTTAAATGATTAAGCTGGTTAAATCTGAGCGTTCTTGTTTCAACCCGAGCTGGAATCAGTCCATATATGTCTAAATTACACACATATTTATAAAAGTAATAAAACAATCCACTGATGCAGCAGTCTAAGCAGAGCTTCTTAGTCCTCCTGTCTCCCTGGGCCACCTCCTCCAGCTCTTCCAGGGCCTTCCCAAACCCAGCAAACCCAGGACAACTGGCTAATTTTCATGAAGCTCCTCAAACTAAATATCTCTGAAGCTGCCCAGTCAGAAGCTAATTTCCTCTGAAGCCTTATTCTTAGCTCGGGAGCCATAAGTGAGAAACATAGACCGACCGATAACAACTTCACCTACCCGCTCAGTGAGTGGTACAGCATCCACATCAGTCTGTCTGGCAGTCTCCTGCTCCAATCTTCCTCAACTCATGAACAAGATCCAGAGAAACTTGAGCTTCTTAACTTGGGGCAGGAAATCATTCCTCTCCCGGAGTGTTAGAAACCACGATTTTCCTGCTGAGAAGCAGCGCCTCAAGGTGGAAGTGTTAATTATCATTCCAACTGTGTTGCATTTGGCTGCAAAACCTCCCCAGCTGGAGCTGGAGATCACCTCTGACTGGACCAGCAGCACCATCATCTGCAAAAAACAGCAAAAGATGTGATCCAGGAGCTCCTGGCTCCACATCGGAGTTCTGTCCATAAACGTTACGAACAGAAACTCAGAGCACAAACCTTCTTTAATTGTAAGAAAAGCTGAAGCTGGTGGATGATGATGATGATGATGATGATGATGATGATACTTTTTTCTTTTTCTCACAGGATCTGAGTAACAAAGACATGAAGAGAGATCTCTATATTGTCTCACAAGTTATCAGGACAGGTAAGTTATGTTATGTAGGTGGAAACAATTCCTGCAGAAATGCCTGAAATAACAGAATAACTTTGTCAAGTTTATAATGTGCACCTTTATTAACCTGAAATACCATTCAGATTAAAATAGAAAGAAATGAATGCTGTCGTATGAATGGAACAGGAGCCTTTCTCATTATGTGACGCACACGCTTCTGGTTACAGGTCGAATGCTGCTGAATGACAGTAAGAAGGGTCCTCCGCACGTCCAGTACCGTCGACCGTATGGCTGTGCGGTCCTGGCCATGAGCGACGTGCTGCAGACCATCTCAGAGCTCAAAGAGGAGAAAGATTTTGTCCTTAAAGTGTACACGTAAGTGTCTGCACTCGCAGATAACGAGGCAAGAGAAAAATACTGAGGGTTCACCGCAAGTAATGGCCTGATTAGACTCACAGCACAGGACTCGAACCTGTGGTGAAGCAGTGACACAGATATGAGTCGCTGGTGTTGACATAAGCAGACATATGAATCCTAAATGAAGTGTACAGATCTCAGGTTTAGTTGCTGGCACTTCATTGGACAGATGGACAATGACCCAAGTAAAAAAATTGCAAATGCAACCCCGGGTTTAGGAAGGTAAAGAATCAGCTGATCTCAAACCTGCCAGCATTTCGTTTACAGAGGAGAAAACTAAAGGCAGGAAACACAGCTGCAGTCAGAAGCTGGCAGAGTTACAAAGGAGGAAACACTCACTCGTAATGAGTTTGGGCTGGAGAAGGTCGGTACCTGTAAGAGGTTCTTAATAAAATATTAAAAAGTAAACAAAATGTTTACTTTTTAAATATTTTGTTACGATTATGCTGATATGTCCGGGTACATGTGACCCTCGAAATAAGTGGACTGTTGTTTTTTTGGTAAAGTCCTGATATTAAAGCTAAAAGTCTTTGTTTTAAATCCATATTTGAGTGAACTAAAATAGCAAAAGTGCCCAAAAATATCAGCTTACAGCACAAACTCAACACACCCAGAGCTCAGAGATGATATTTTCTTTTTGGAAAATCATTTTGTCCTACTCCAAATATTTCTGGGCTGAGAGAAAAGGTCAGAGAGAGAAAGAGGAGAAGGTTAAAGATAAGCGAGCTGGAGAGAGAGTAAAGAGTGGGGCATGCCATATATTTTTATTATAGCTTTACTTCTGTTCTTATCGCTCTGTCACCACCAGCCTCTTCTTTTTCTCTCCTTTCCTTATTTGTAAGAGAGACCGAGAGCGGCTGCACAGCCTCACTGTCAGTGCAGTTTGTGACGTCAGCAGCTGTTCTTTCACTCACACGCAAAGTCGATGCTCGGCATTAGGGACCACCCCTCAGCTGAACCTCTGAAAACGTGCCTGCAGGATCTGTGTGTGTGTGTGTGTGTGTGTGTGTGTGTGTGTGTGTGTGTGTGTGTGTGTTTGATGCCTCAGTCTTAGCTGAACTGCTCGGGTCGGTTCACGGGGGGTTAGACGTCTCCTTTTCAGGCTTGTGTTCCAGCATCGTGTGACGTTAACGGGACCGAAATCATCAGTTTGTTAGAATCAGCCGAGGAAAATGTAGATCCACACGTTCACTCTGAAGAAAGACGAGTAAATTAAGAGTGGAACGAGCGAGTTGTTTTATTGGATGGGGCTATTTTATGTTAATACAAAAATCCAGCAGCTTGACACAGCGTGGCTCATCCACTGTATTATCTGCAAATAGGTCTGCTAGTTACTGCTCTTTTTCTCTTTCCTCCTGTTGTTTCCTTGATTAATCAGTCGATCTGTAAAACTGTGAAAATGCAATTTCCTGGCCTCTAAATGGCTCAAAGATGCCATTAACGGGTGTTTAATCTGACCTTTGGTCTAATCTAAAAACTGTTTTCCCTTTATGAAACAAAATAAATAAATAAAATGTATGATTTGGCCGAGAGCAGCACTCTCTAGTGCACAGAAGTGTGCAATACAAACAGAGATGTTACATTTTCCAACAAAACCACAGAACCAAAGATGCGTTTGCACAAAAATGCGGCAGGTCAGCACTCGAAATGGAGAGTGGGTTTGTCAAGATACCAGCGATGAAGCCCAGGTGAAGATGATCTGCACACAGACAAATGTTTTGTTGCATTTTTGGAGTAGCAGCAGGAGTGAAAGGGAAGCCTACAAGATGGGAGTGAACCTGCTGCCGTGTGTCGTTTGGAGATGATGACACCGACAAAGAGACAGGAGGCCCGGCTGAAGATATTAAGATCCACACTGGGAGTGAGCAGGATGGAAGGGATTTGAAATGAATATGATGAAGTTCGAGCTCCATGCAGAAGAAGAGAAGATTCAGAGGACAGATGTTTGGTGCGACAGGAGAACAGACAACAGAGAGGGAGAGATGGAGACAGCTGATCTGCTGTAGAGACCAACGAAGACATGGAAGAAAGACCTGCTCCAATTTATCCGTGTATTTAACTCCAAAATTTCCCCTCACTTCCTCTGACATGTCAGCGCTGCTGCTCTGCCTTGCTACCTGTCATTCACCTCACCACCCCAGCATCCACCCGTAGACCACGCCCCAATTTTATATTTTAATTGCAATGATTGATGGCACGTACGCCCCAAAGTAACTGGCAAAATAACTAGATTTCAAAAGTCCATTATATCCAACTGAACTTTTGTTGTATAAAAACACAAGTTACAAATATATTGTTATCCTTTATAGGACATGATTGTTTTTTGTTGCTCTCCAGGTGTAACAATGAGAATGAATGGTACCAGATCCATGAGAACATCATCCGCAAGTCCAGCACCAAATACACGGCACCCAGCACCAACTACGGTAGGAGAGACCACGTGTTTGTGTACCCTGAGTTTGGATGATCGGACCCCAACAAACTGAGTGTGGGATAAAGAGCACATCTCTGATTTATGCTAAATACAAATACTGAAGCTCATAGTTACATTTAAGAATAAATAACTTGTTAATATCTCAAAGATCTCCACTTTCTTTCATGCAAACTTTTCTGGGTCTGAATCCTGAACAAGCCCTGAAACGGGCTACAGGATGAGGGGAGTAACAGTAGAGCAGCGGTTCCCAACCTCCAGGCCAGTTGTTTGGTACCGGGCTGCGAGAGTGGAGGCTCGGGGGTGAAGTGTATGGTTTTCTGGGTTTTTATCAGTTTTTAGCGTTAACTTGGTTTCCTTCGGACTTTCCCCGTGTAATGAATAAATCTTCTTTTTTTGGTATACTGGTTTTATTTTGTATTTATGACACCTTAATGGCCGGTCTGTGAAAATATTGTCAGGTATAAACCGGTCTGTGGGGACCGCTGGCCTACAGGATGAGGGGAGTAAGAGTAGAGTATCCATGTGAAAGAAAAGGTGAAAAAGATTACAAACTCAATCCTGATTTTATTAAAAGCTCTAACTTCGCCTCTACGCCCTAAATAATCCAGAAATAAAAGAAAAGCATCAGCAAACAGATAATGTTGGGAGATTGGAAATAAAAATGAAGAATCTGCACCTCAACAACACAAAAGAAGAAAAACCCACTCTGCAAACAGGAGGTCACAGTTACTCACTGGGAGCTTGACATAATTAAAACACAACACACGGCTAAGGCTACTGTACGTCTGGCCCATAGAGAGACTGAGCTGCTCTCCTCCCCAGCTCTTACACTGTAGGCCTGGTTGATCGCTGAGTGCAGCCAGCTGTGCCCTCACTCCACTGGAAATGACGGGCAACCCAGCTATGGTAAGAGAGGAGGCATAAAGGTTAGCAATCAACACCCAAACAACACAGCAGGCTTGCTACACGTATATCGGAGCACAATTTATTGTCCTAAAAGTATATTTTTTTATTCTACTGGATTTTTTTGTCCAGGTGAATTATTTTGGCCACAAAACCCAGAAGCAGATGCGTTATCCTTGCAGGGTTACCCTGCAACATTAGCAGTGCGGTGGTGTTTTTGTGAACACAGCAGCCGAGGGTGGAGGCAATTTCTAGCACTCAGTTATTGCTCCAGCCCGCTGATGTTCTGTGTGGACCGTTTCTTCCAGTCACTTTATTACTTCTGTCAAAGCACAGAGGGCAGGAGCAGATTCTAGTCCTGCAGCACTTGTGACTCGTTTTATTTCATTGCTGATGAGTCAGCCGACATTTCAGGAACACTGAACAAAAAAGAGTTCCCAGGAGCAACTTATTTAGAGCGTCTGACTGACACATGCAAGTCATCACACTGACATCAGCGGGAAAATCATATTAATTGGTGTCACTGTAGAGGACTCTCCTCTGCCCCAGTGTTAAAGTCTGTGAACTCCATGACCCCGCACAGATATGTGTCTTCAAAAAAACATAATCCAGCAGCAAACTTTTGTTTTCAGGTGAAGAGATGAACCCAGACTAACAGGCTGAGAGTCTGCTGGAAAAGCAGTTTGGCAACGTTTAGCATGCATTGAAATGTTTGTTCTGATTCTGGGGAGATCAAACGAGCTCTGCAGCTTCAAAACTCTGTTTAGACTTTAAGTTTATCTGAATTTTATGTGTGGCCTAAAGGCTGTGCTTTTTAAATAGGACACTTTGTTCTGTCTTCTTCCTTTGCTTTTCATCCATCTCTCTACCCATCTTCTTTTTCTGTCAACCCACTCGTTCCCATTTCTTCCCCTTCACATCCTGCAGGGCTGATCATCTCCCTGCAGCTGCTGAGGGGCGACATGGAGCAGGTCCGCAGAGAAAACCCGCTCATTTTCAGCAGGGGGGTGGCCATCACACGCAAACTGGGATTCCCAGATGTCATCATGCCCGGTGAGTCACGTATCCAGCTTCATGCAGGCCTACCCATCGCAGCGCAGCGGGCTGTCCACCTCAACACTTCTATTCTTAGTTTACGTAAGCACACAGCAGAGATGGGCTCCGTGAATAACACGTAAAATAAATAAAAACAACAATTCAGGTTTGAATCATGTAAATGGGTCAGACAGGAATAGAAAAAGTGCTGAATGTCTGGGCGGGTTTTGTACATCTCTACCTTCTGCTTTTGAAGAAGGGAGCAAAAACACGTACCTGTTGAGCTGAAGCACAGAGAAAAGGTGCAGTGTTGCAGGTGTTCTTCTTGAGCAGGCATTTTGTAAACAGTTTTATTTCTTGCAGCTATAAAAATCTTCAAAAGCTTTGTTTGGCTTTCAAAGAGGCCTTTGGATCAATGTCCAAGTTCCAAACAAAGAAAGAGAATTTAGATTTGAGGTCCAGGATCCCTGAAAATAAACAAGTGACTTCAAGGCTGGACAGATGGACAGAACCACAGAAGCTGATCTGCGCTCCTGCCGGGCTGCTGCTTAATTTAGATTCCTACATGGGAGCAACAAAGGAGTGAATCTGGTTTTTCCAGCAGGAACGTCTCCAAAGCACTGGTCGAAGTAAACAGTTTCCCAGAATTGGACCCGCTTTGTGATATTCCTGTGTTAGCTTCCTCTTCTGAGAGCTATAAATCCATTACAGGGAGACTGAATGTGTCAGTTTGCATCTCTCCACTGACTTCATTTTAATTACAGTGGAGCTTCTCCTCCTGTAATATGTTAAAATGTTTGTGAAGACCTTCAAAGCTGTAAATGTGTTATTATTTAATAACCCAATAAACTGAGTTACAGGCTTGTAGATATTTAAGTCCACAGATGTATTTTTCATAAGTGTGGAAATCTCTTTCAGCAGTACTTAGCTTAAGTCACTTTGATGATTTAATGTGTCTTTTTGTACAGCTTCCCAGCTGTTTCTGTCGGTGTGTAAAAGATAATTCAATCTTCTCAACAAGTGCACTGCCTGCTGTCAGACACGTGTTAGGCATGCACGCTCATTTATTTATCAGTCTTAGCTCTTATCTGCCCCAGAGGACTGACATCATTTAGTCCAGCCCCTCTGCAGGAGACTGGAGCTCAAACTATCTGGTCCTGGGTGAGGAACCAGACAAAGAGTGATTCAAATGATTTGCCATGGGAGACCCTGCCAGGGACAAATCCCCCCACCCCTGAAAAAAAATATATATATATAAAAATCTCCACCACAATAAGGTAGTGAACATGGAAATGTCGAGTGTTAATCAGACCTTTAGAAATCATTGCTGTGGCGCTGTGAGCAGATGTACACACAGTGCAGCAGCTTCTGGAGGAAGTAAGAACCAGGGGGCAGAAAAATCTGGCAAAAGAAAATAAAAATGGCAAATGTTTGATAAATCTTAGAGAAAGCAAAACAAATGAAAATAAAAAATATATCGTGATGTCTCACTGTGAGGGACTCATAGACTTCTTTAGACCATGTTGGAGGTTTTCTTGGTGCACTGTGGAGTTTAAATATGTGAATTTGTTTCCAACTTCACTTTGAAAAGTAAAATATTATAGTTCCTTAAGTTTTCTCTCATAAATTTGCAGCTGACACAAAGATTTTACATTTTTATGTTTGAGAAAACTTTTATTTCCATATCTGGATTTTAGGTTTTATGCCTCGTTTTTCCAACTGGCTGCAGCCTGATAAAGAAACCACAAAGATGGACAAGTGTGTGTTTGTGTGTGAATGCTGCAGCAGCCTGATATCACATCCAGGCAGCAGCTGGATTTACATACAAAAAGCATCTCACTGTTTACTTTTTGTATCCACTGCTTGCAGCTTCATTCAGTTAAAGAAACCTTACCTGTCCCACATTCATGCTTACTTTTTAGATTTAGCAGAAATACCAAACACTGATGCTGCTGAAGCTAAAGTGCTATGATCTCCACAGTCTCCTGTTAATTCATTTATGCAGCCTGTAAAATATGTGACCTCAGAAAATATTCAACATCCCGCATTTATGTGCTTGACAAGAGAGGCTTTCTTAGAGGCACAATTTCAGCCCCAAATATAATTTCTCCTCTGGTCTGTGGTGCTGCTTGTCCGGTGAGATAGTTAGACTTCCTGTTAACTTTACAGCAGGAAATAAACATTCTTACAGCCTGCTACAGAAATTATTCAAAGCTTTTACCCCGTCGTGCCAGCTGTCAGGAGTTAATCTTTACATAATTACAAGAAGTGCTTTGAATACATCATCATTACCATAGATTCATCTTTACCACATCAGGTCCTTTTGTAGCAGCCCTGCAAGCCAATCGTTTGCTTTGTATTTAACTTTCGCCTTTAGAAATAAAGGACACGAGTCGAGCAGCTTCATAGTCCAGCTCATGAACCTGCTGTGCTGCTCTCATTGGTGAATACTCTTAATGATGATGAGCTTAACAGGTAAACAAATGAACGCTTACATTAAGCTTCCCTCTACAGCAAACAGGAAGAAAACAGCAGGGCTGCACATCCCACAGGCACCAGTGTCTTTCACACACATTAACCACTGCTCCCCTCAGGCAGTGATGGAGTGAGTGGTTAACTCCCATCTTTATACATTAAAGGTGACACCTCCTCTATGAGGACGAGCGGGGAGTGAGAGCGACACACCGCGCCTGCTTTGAGATTACGGACATGTTTGCATCTTTGTTGCATCTTTACAAATAAAACAACCATGTGCGCTGGTGTTTGACACATATTAGTCTGCATTAACATGTCTCTGCTGGTCCAGGTGACATCCGTAACGACCTGTACCTGACACTGGAGCGAGGAGATTTTGAGAGGGGAGGGAAAAGCGTTCAGAAGAACATCGAGGTGACCATATATGTGCTTTACGCCGACGGAGAAATCCTCAAGGTAGGGAAACGTTCCTGCTGTAAAAAGCCTTCTTTTGTCCAGTTAGTGGCACATAATATAAACAGACGTTCAGCATCTTTCTTCTTCTAACAAAAAAAACAAGTCTTTCATCAGTTTGAAGTTGTGCCTAATGTTAAACTTTAGGCTGGTTTATAGCAGTAAGTTTCTTTAAAGGCAGCAGAGAATTTGTAGCTCACAGCAAACATGTTTCTGGTGTTTTGATGGTTTAGTTCAAGTTTAGAGTAGAATTAGCAAACAATGAAAACACACTAAGTAACAGCTGCAGCAGATGAACCACTTCAATGTTTTTTGGAGATGAAATGACCTGTTTTATTGGACTGTAAGAGTAAAGTAGTGAAAATGTTGTAAGTTAGAATAAATGAGCAGTATAATCCACTATCAGCTCTTTTATGTGTGTGAAATCCACGTTGTTGACCGTGCACACTTCAGTACATGCTTTTAGTTTCTGTGCCGGTCTCATGATTTCATGGGTACCTGCTGCCCCCTGTAGGTTCAAACCTCATATAAAGAAACTAAAACACTTTAAAGCAGTAAAACACCAGGGCAAACATCCGCCTGCTTTACAGGTGAAAATAGAGCAACAGGACTGCTGAGTCTTTGACTTTATTTATTTTCTGCTGTGTTTTACTTGCATCTATTTGAAAGACTGAGTGTAAACACAAAAAATATTTTATTTTATGTGCTGGAATGTGCAGAAAATAGGTTTAAATGTTAAACTAATTTCTTCCAGTCAGAGAATGTTGCATATAATTAAATGTTTGCTTGATGCATAAAGTTAAAAGATTAAAACTAATAAAACAAGTTTTAAAAAGAGACTTTTCCATTTGATTACATTTTGTATGATGGATTATGCAGAAAAAGTAGAATTGGGCTGAAAGATCTATCGCTTTATCACCTCTTCAGGTTGTAAATCGTGTTTTTAAAAAGTAACTAAGTAACTAAGTGATTAATTACTTTTGAAAATAAGTAATCAGTAAAGTAACCGGATTACTTTTTGGGGAAGTAATCAGTAATTAGTTACTTGACCAACACTGCACACAAGTAGTCTCAGTGATAACAAACAATATTACTTACAGATGATTAACAGAGGTGAAACTGCCCAATGCCAGCATACGACTGTCTGTAATAACTGTATTTTCAATAGTGTCTATAACATCTTGCAGGCTACTGTCTGCTATAACAGCTTGTATGTGGATGGAGGTCAGACCCTCCACTGAGCATCGTATGAAGGATTACACCAACATGTCATCCGCCTTCACTGTGCTGCCCTATAATAATCCTAGAGAGAAGGAAGCCCCCCCCCCCCCCCCCCCCCCTTATTTTAGCGAACTTTAAGGTTTTATATCTAATTTGGAGCCTTTTACTTTGTCATATGTGTCTGACAACATTTTGTCCCATTGATTAAATTGTTTCTGGCTTATTTCTATTGGCACTGTTTGAAATAAATATAATAATTTGGGTAGTATATTCATTTTATTCCAATCTATTCTCAAATATAAACTTAGGTTAGATTAAATTCCATCTCGCTATATCTTCCTCGATTTTCTTTTGTATTGGTGAATAATTTCTTTCTAATAGTTCTGTGAGATCCTTATGTATTATAACTCCCAAATATTTAAAATACTGTGAGGAAAGGGCACAAAAGAACCTGCGTAGACCACATGATGGATTCAAACCCAGGAACCTTCCTGCTGTGAGGCAACAGTGCTAACCACTGCTTGGTATTTTTTCTGGTGATTCCCAAAAAAATAGAATTTATGTTCTAAATAATTCCTGTACTAATCTTACGTCAAATATGAGTGCTGGCTCATGACTTTTGCACAGACTGAATGTAAGACAGTGGTTCACATCTCCATCAGTCCCTGCTGTCCAGCTCTACGTCTAACTTTATCTCTCCGTTGGATCCTATTTCCTTGGCACGTTCTGCTCCTGGCTTTTCTTGAGTTTTCAGATGTTTTAGTTTCCCTGCAGAAATGAAAGAACTGGTTCAACATTAGATGTTCTTCATCGTCACTTAAGAACATATGATGAGCTCAGTGCACTGATATGACCTGACAGTGTGAAACTAAAGCCTTTTTTAAAGTATGCAGGCAGGCTGAAAGGCCGTCTATTTGAATTAGATATAATCTTCATAGCCTGCGACACGTTTCTTACATGAACTGATCACTACAGAAGAGTTGTGTCAGAAACAGCTGAGCCAACAAAGGCACAAGTGGAGTGTTGGACCCACTCTCAGTGACAGTAAATGCATTTCTCTGTGCTGACGATGAGATATCCTGATCACACATCTCTGAAATCTTATCGGTTTTTAAACTAAACTGCTAACTGAGGTGAGCTTGTTGAAAAGCTCATTAGCAGATGATCAATAGTCTGAACAGCCTGAGTCAAAAACAGAGAAAACTGCTGTTCTGCCAAAATTTAAAAAAAAAAAAAATTAAATTTGAATGCAGTTGATCAGAGTAACCGCATCACTAACCAGCCGACTTCTGAGTGATGTTTGTGTTTGTCTCGTTGGTGGCACCTTTGTCCGATGTTTCTCCACACTGGCTCAAACTTACAGGCTCTGCAGTTTGAGGTTCACGTTGGAATGAGTCTGTAGAAATAAACAAGTTCATGCTTCTGTGTTTTTCATAAATGCATTTAACTTCCAACTTTTCCACCAAAAACAAGCCAGCCTATCACACCTTTCTTAAAGGTTCCCATTCAAATACGTTTCCACTCCTTGACTTCGCTTACCTGAAGGACTCCTTTCAGTTGACCTTTGAGTATCACTCAAATGTGTTGTGTGCACAGCTGGCCCAGGTGTTGGTGCGTCACGGCTGTTGGGGCCGCTCTGGTCCACAGTTTCTCCAAGTGTTACTGCAGTGTCACTGATCTCATTGTTTGTCTGCTTCTGCACATGCTCCGTAGGACTGCATCAGTCTGGGTTCAGGTGAGCCCAACGTGCCAGAGCACCGCTCCTTTGTGCTCTACCATAACAACAGCCCGCGATGGAGCGAGGTGATCAAACTGCCGATTCCCATCGACCGTTTCAGAGGGTCCCACCTGCGCTTCGAGTTCAGACACTGCTCCAGTGAGTGTGTTACTTGTGTTAATACTGGGGCTGTCATGGCTAATGGGATGATCCGTGTGGAGAAAATAAATGAGGATCCAAGCACAGGCTTATTGTAAAAATAAAACCCAGAACCGTGACAGGTGCATCTGCATTTCTTGGCATGCAGATATAGCAGCTGGCTGCTCACTATAATCCTCCCAGACTGATTAGGTGCTGCTTCAAGCAGGTGGTGACATTTATAGAAAATATATCTAAATATAACATTAAAAGCATAACCAAGTTACTCTTTGACCTTCTTATATGCAGGCTGTATCACTTTGTCTACAATAGTGAAGTAATGAACTGGTTTTCTGAATACATCTCTAATAATCTGAGAGACATTTAACCTCGGTGCTTTTTGACCGAACACTCGGTGCGTTTCTCCTCTCACATGTTCCTTCTTCGTCATTTTCTCTGCAGCAAAGGACAAAGGAGAGAAAAAGCTGTTTGGTTTTGCCTTCACGCCTCTAATGAGAGAGGATGGAACTACTCTCTCTGATGAGAGCCACGAGCTGTATGTCTACAAGGTCAGCTACACTAGAGCTTTTCTGTTTCCTGGCTGCTACTCATCAGCCTTCATCACACGTTACTCATTTATTCTGCAGAGGAGTCTTTCTGTTGGCTGATGATTGCAGCAGAAATGACAATATTTAGTTAGTATATATGTGAACTGTACTTCAGTAATCTCACAGTACAACTATAAAGTTCACTTTAAATGTTGTGTACACTTTGTACATGATATCCACAACACCTTTACTGTTGCTCACCAAAACTGTACAGCAGGAGTGTCCAACTCCAGGCCTCAGGGCCGTGTCCTGCAGGTTTTAGATCTCACCCTGGGTCGACACACCTGAATCAGACGATTAGTTCATTAACAGGCCTCTGGAGAACTTCAAGACATGTTGAAGAGGTAATTTAACCATTTAAATCAGCTGTGCTGGATCAAGGACACATCTAAAGCCTGCCGGCCCTCGAGGCCTGGAGTTGGACACTCCTGCTGTACAGTGTTCACACACAAGCTTCATGTTTGCAGCTTTTGACTCAGTTTTGCAGCTACACTTTGTCAATGAGGTGCACAGATCTATTGTAAGCGCTTTCCTTCCTTCCTTTCCTCCTTCTCGGTGTCTCGTGTCCTCAGTGTGATGAAAACACGACCTTCAGTAACCACGCCCTCTACCTGGGGCTGCCCTGCTGTAAGGAGGACTTCAACAGCTGTCCCAACATCCCCTCCAGCCTCATTTTCCAGCGCAGCATGAAAGAGACCTTCTGGATTTCCACACAGCTCTCCTCCACCAAGCTCACCCAGAACGGTACGCAGCTGACCTGCAGCCGGCATTTGAGCCGCTCGTGGATAATGTGCTTAAATATGCACGATTACACATGAGAATTTCAGACTGTTACACAGAAAAAGGTGTTTTTAATTCCACTGTCACCAAGTGTTTGCATATACGTATGATTGTTGGCGTTTCTTTCTGATATTGTAGTCGTAACCTGACATAAAGCAGCTTGAGGTGACAGCATTAAAGTGAGGAAAAACTGTCACCATCTATTATGGTTCTGGCATACAGACACCTGCTTTCAGCCTTTGTGCTGCGCTAACAGTGGCTTCCTCATTTATGACAGTTTTTACTCCGTTGTACATATTAAACGGCTGTTTTGCGGCTCACAGGCTGAAGTCTGAATATGAGCCTTTTTCCGTTGTTTTCCTGGTGTTTGACATTCCTGTTGTCTTCCAGTGGACCTCTTGGCCCTGCTGAAGTGGAAGGCCCATCCCGACCGGGTCATGGACATCCTTGGACGGCTTCGGCATGTCAGCGGAGAAGAGATCGTCAAGGTGAGGTTTGAAGTCGAACAGGTGGGGAGATTGTTCTGTTTAATATGTGTAAACACTTGTATCGTGGATCATCATAATATTCTGTAGCTGTGCCAGATTTGCTGTGTAAGACATTTGCCATGTTGCTGGGCAGGACGTGTTTGTTGGTGATCTCTGAGGTGGTTTGAGGTGATTTTTTAAAGCATGTGTTAAAAGAGCTCTACAGGTGTTGTAATACTCCTGTGGTCCCATTAACATTAGCTTGTAGACAACCAGCAACTGGGAGGATACCATGAAAAGGTTTGATTCTTTAAAAATTGTCATGTGGTGTTCATAAATAACTAATAACGGAAAATTTCTTTCCGCCATTATGTAAGCCATTTTCCTCAGCAGGACTTTCAGCAGCTGTTTACTAAACTGAAGACATGTCATTGTGTGTGTGTGTGTGTGTGTGTGTGTCTCAGTTTCTTCAGGACATTCTGGACACCTTGTTCTCCATCTTGGATGACAACACAGACAAATATGGGCCGCTGGTTTTTCAGTCATTGGTGAGTGTGGCGTGGGCAGTGCACGAAGAAGGAGAAAATAAAGTAAACAAACAAAAGTAACAAATAATGAGTTTCATTAAATTTAATAATGAGGATTTAGAGACTTGCAGAAGAAACAATCTAATACAGATGAGGCTAACTGTCAGTTTCAGTCCCACTGATGTCATCCTCTGAGTTACTGGAAACAGGAGCTCTGACACACCCTAAACCCTGAAAGCTGAAAGACTTTTTATTCTGTCATTTTTTTTACTCTAATTTCAGTATGACTGTGCAACAGGAATAAGAGTTACAGTTAAATTTGGAAAATGTGGGTGGGTGATGAAAGAAGGTTACGCTGTAACAGGAAAATAAAATACTGTGGGGTCATGATCACATGATCACAAAGAAAGCACTAAAATATAAACAATAACCTGGTGCCTGCACATCTGTAAATACGAGCTGAACAACAACGTATGAAAAGCTCTGTCCAGTCAGAAGCTTCAGCAGGACAATGATCCCAAGCACAGCAGCAGACTGTCGATGACGATGAGAGAGATGAAGTCATTGCTGCATCGTGTGATAGACTTTCACACACTGCCTCTGCACTGTGGCTCGGTTTGTGTTTCATAAGTAATGACATGGTATAAAATGCTATGTGTTCAGGTTCCTCTGAGCTTCTATTTAACTGCTCCAAACATGAGGGCTAGTAGCACCATTTCCTTTTTAAATCTCTTTATAGCTAAACCCTTCGCTTTGAAAGAGGCCGTACTTTTTTCACTGCGACTGTAAATTATGATTCATTTTCTGTGCATTTAAGCGTCACTCAAGCATCACACTCACTGATCACAGTCTCTGTCTGTCTCACAGGTGTTCATTATAAACCTGCTCAGGGACAGTAAATACTACCACTTCAGGCCGGTGATGGACACTTACATCCAGAAGCACTTTGCTGGAGCGTTAGCTTACAAGTGAGTGTTGCTCTCTAACTAACAGCCTGTGTGATTGTATATTCGTGTACACGTCGTTTGCCTTTATTGCAGTTTGACTTCTCCTGGATTTATTTCATCACGGTGGCTCAAGGGCATCAGAGATAAATACAGTATGGAAAACTGGCGTAGGATTGCATGCTTTTCATGCTCATTTAACTTTGACCTCATCCAGATATATTACATGAGAAGTTTTGCTTTTAGTAAGAGTCTGAAAATTAGTTTTGCACTGACTAAATATTTTATAGAGGATGAAACAAAGATCTCGATCTCGGGTCGACTGGCAGAAAATAAAAAAAGACACATATAGTTATTATAACTGCACAAATTTTAGTTTTTCAGGTCTTTGTGATGTATTTCCGTACATGTTTGGTCCTGCAGAGTGCTGCGACTATCACAACAAAAGGAAAATCTAAGCATTTATTTACAGAGCCATCCTGGGCTGAACGGGTCCTTTATTAAAGTAATGCTACGTTTGCACTCCTTCCAGTGCAGAGAATCAACCCTGTGTGGCTTTTTAAATGTGTTTCAGGGAGCTGATCCGCTGTCTGAAGTGGTACATGGATCGCTCTGCTGAGGTGGTGAGGCAGGACCACATACAGGAAGCCATGAGGGTAAGAGCTCAGTGCCACCTGGGTGGAGCACTGACCTGAACACTGAACTCCGAATAATCAAACACATGAAGGGCTGTTGGCATTTTTCATCTCTTCACTGAGTTTTATATAACAGTCTTCACCATAAAGGCTTTTTAAACAAAAAAACACCTTTTCAACTTTTTAATTCCTCCCACTGGACGTTCTTCTCAGGTAAAATATGACTGCATGCATTCAGAACTACATCAGTGACGTAGCAGAGCTGGGAATAGATGCACCATCCCACACAGATGTGCAGAACGTACCACATTTAGTAGACAAACGCTGCTCAGCACGTTAAAATATTTATCCGACTCAAGCATCCATCCCAAATGGGTCACACTGTCATGTAAAAAGTGGACGGCGTGAATTATTGAGGACAGCTTTGACACATGCTGCAGTCTCCAGATTTATCTTTTATAAACTGCGTCCAAGGAGTTTTAGCCTGTTTCTGTCTGCTTTATTCTTCCACTAACTTTCTTAACCATTGCTGTAAACAAGGAGCAGCCCAGATGCTGCAGATGTTTCTGTCCTGGTGCATCCTGGGATCTCTGTCCAGATACAAATAGGATCTTGTCTCCTGCAGATGTGATAAAGGCGTAAGCTCCAGATGAAAAGAACACTTTTAATTATCTGTAGCTGGTAGGTTTTGCAAAAAGAAAAGGAAAAAAAGAAAACAAAACTAGACTTAAAGCCAGCAAACATTTTGAGTAAGCAGTCTTCAGACTTCAGAATTTGATCTCACATCCTGATAACCACGCGTTTCACCAAACCAGCCTCAGTGGGGATTTCACAGTTTGTAACTCAGACATGCTTTTGACAGATTCCTGGCAGCGGACAGGCCAACTGCACTCAGGCCGTGGGTAAAACCAACACAGGATATCAGCACAAACAGCTCAGACAGAGGTGGAGCTGTGCATCAATGAGTCTCGCAAACCCACAAGAACAAGAGCACGAGCTAAATGAGCGGCCGAAGTTCCCCCACAACCATGTGACAGAGTGATGAGTTTACAGACAGTTTTATGTCTTCTGTGCATTTGCACAGAATGGCACAATGTGGAAGTATAAAAACGAGATTAATACACTGAACTAAACTAAAAACTAAAACTGGTTGTGAAGCAATAAAAAAAAGGAAACTAGAAAAACAAGCTAACTGAAAATAATGTCGTTAACCTTTGGTAGAACCTCAAAATCCCATCCTTTCGTGAACCTCGGGACCAAAAAATGGTCCCGCCCCAAAAGTGCTCTAAAAATGTTATATATCAATATTTTTTTCTACTTTAAATTAGTCAATCTTTTAAAACTACTTCTGCTTAAAATATCCATGTCAAGTTTTAATTATATTTTCATTGTTTTAACCCTTTAAATCCCAGTTTTATTACATGAGCGCCCTGTTTTTTTAGCCCCAAAAAACAAAAAAACTAAATATTTTCCAAAAAAAACATTTGAAGTAATATTTGTTTGTTATTATAATTAGGCCTTTAGATGGACTAAAGATTGGCACCAACAGTCATTTCGATCGCCTTTTATTTTTTTTCCAGGAGCGCATTTCATAAAATGCACACTATCGACCACGCCCAAAAAGTGCTATAAAAAATTTATATATTAATATTTTATTCCACTTTAAATTAGCCAGTCTTTTAGACCTACTTCTCCTTGAAATATTCATGTCAAGTTTTAATTACATTTCGCGGATTTTAACCCTTTATATCCCGGTTTCGTCACATGAGCGCACTGCTTTTTTTGCCCCAAAAACATAAAACATAAAACATAAAATATTTTCCAAAAAAAACATTTGAAGTAATATTTTATTGTTATTATAATTAGGCCTTTAGATGGACAAAAGATTGGCACGAACATTAATTTCGATCCGGTTTTAATTTTTTTTGCAGAAGCCAAAAATGTCCCCAGGCGGCGCTGCTGCTCCTGCTCCCCCGGGGAGGAGTGCCTCTGCCGCGGGTGTGTTTCGCGCAGCGCCGGAGCATATGGTTCGGTTCCCGTGTCTGCAGCACACACTTCCGCTACCACGTGAAAACAAATATGTCATTTCCTGTTGATTAAAAAAAATTAATGCACCCTCAAACGAACCTAAGGTCAGAAAATGGTCCGGAACGAGCAGCGGGCCAAGCTGCTGCTGTACGCGGGAAATTAGTCTGCCTTTTCCGGGTATCTGTCTCGAGCAGGCCGCTGGAGAACATGTGTATGTTCCAGCAGGCGTCACATGTGGAGCAAGGGCGCCACCCGGTGGACAAATAAAAAAATTACAACTCTAAGGCCTGTAGTCCAAAACGAAACCTAAGCTGGAAACCTGACAATCCCTTTGACCGTAATTTTTCTGGGTGAAAAATAGCGTTTATAATGGGTTTCAATGGGGCACAAATCGGCCACGAGGTTCGATAGTGGATGTATGCCTTTTATTCAGCCATTTAAGCTCATTTAAAAAACTCAGACTGAAATTTTAAAATAAAATGGGAAAAAAATACATGTTTGAAAATTTGGCTATACTCCATTAAACACAGTGGAAATGGCGTGGAATTAAAAAACGGAAAGGCCACGAAATGGTCCCAGGTTCTACAGAGGGTTTTAAATAAAATTTACAGGAAGTCTTTTTAAGTCTTTGTCAGTTTGGTCATATTTGTCACTAAAAGCATCGTTGGCGTTCATGTTATTAAAACCTGGACAAGCTACATGATTGTGAGTCAAAGTTTGTGTTTTAGTCTCTGTTCTGAACTCTGAGGAAACCCTCCTGTTCATTTAAAATAAGTAATCTGATGCTCGAACTAAGAGAAACTAAAGCTTAAAGAGGGAATATTTCATTTAACTTAAATTACCCATCCTTTAAAAAAAGTGTACACGGCTCCCTCGCTACATCGCGGTTCACTTTTCGTAGCCTCGATGTTTCGCCGATTTTTTTAGTGCAATTTTCACGTTGTTTTTTGTTTTTGCAGCGCATTGCGTTCTGCGTCCTGATTGGCTGTAGACCATTTTCAATCAATCTCGTGCCGTGTCTCCTGTACTGCACAGAATGCGTTCAGCTTGTCAATTTACATAAATCTTTGCAAGACAACAAACACAACAGTGTCGACGTCAAAGGATTCTAAGGAGCATTAAGTGAAACAAAGTAGTCAGATAAGTCAAACTTCACCCAACTCATTCTTCTTGCTTCCTTTACGTCCGTACCATTGATCGATAAATGTTGAATTCTCTGGCAGCTGCTCTGTTCCCGTGTTCTGGACCTGAAAACAGGGTTTTATCTTTGGTTTCTTTAGCATAGCATCTTTATTTATAACGCACTTTACATCCAACAATGTTGACCAAAGTGCTACAAATATAAAACAGAGAGGAAACAGTTTAAATTACATATATATATATAATACTGGACGTATTCTTCTACGAAGGTTTGAACTTTAAGAGTTTAAACGAGAGAAATGTGTGAAAATGTTCATGCCTGTCTGAGAAAAGTGTATAAAGTGTGTAGTGAGGCGGTTTCACAGCCTTAAAACATCTATGATAGTTGTAAAAAACAAAACGTTCGCTACTTCGCAGATTTCACCTTTCGCAGGTTATCAACATCCGTGATAAACGAGGGAACACTGTACTCCTAAAACTTTTGAGGTTTGTGTTTCTCCTAGAACAAAAAAAACCCCGAGTGAATATTTCATGCTTCTCTTTTCTTTGTTTGTACATCCTCTCAGGCTTTGGAGTATCTGTTCAAGTTCATCATCCAGTCTCGGATCCTTTACTCTCGGGCCACGTGTGGCATGGAGGAGGAGCAGTTTCGCACCAGCGTCCAAGAACTCTTTCAGTCGATCCGCTTCGTCCTCAGCCTGGACAGCCGCAACTCCGAGACGCTCATCTTCACTCAGGTGAGGAAACCTGCTGCAACAAAAACATTTTTCTTCCTTGTTTATGAAGCAGACAAAAATCGTTTATTGTTGTGATTTTGATGTTGAAACTGTTGTATCGTCATAGTTTACAGTAGACAGCTAACAGTAAAATGTACTTTAGTTTAGCTGCTTCCCATCTTCTTGTAGTTGCCTTAATCTGACTTTTATTTCACTTCTGTTCCTTTTTCCACTTGTACCTCGCATCTTTCCTTGTTTCCTTTCCTCATCTTCTCTTTCAATTTCCCCTAAATCTTTGCTCCTTCAATTGGGTCCCTATTATTCCTCCTGGGTCTCCTCCACACCCAAATACCACAGGGCCCCCAGCCTTGTCCGGGCCCAAATCAAGTCCCAGGTCCCGGCGCCGGGCTTCCCGCTCCCTTAGCACTAGCTCCTGCCCCGGGCCAACTGCAGTCCACTGTCCCAGGACAGGTTCCTGGCAGCGGACAGGCCAACTGCACTCAGGCCGTGAGCGCCAACGCTCTGCGGCCGACTCCGCTGTCAGTAAGTAAACGTCTGGAAGAAACCCACAGCACCCCTTTAACCCCGTGAAGCCCAGAGTCCCATTTCACCTCAGAGAGCTCTAACCACACACACACCTGTGGTCCTCCGCACACACGTCCCGGCTGATATAACACACAAGTACACGATGTCCTCTTGCACTCGCTGGTCACACACGTCCTCTGACTGAGAGCATGTTTGTTAATGAAATCCATCCTGATAACTCTTCACTTCACTCGCTGTAGAGACAAAAATATTTCTTGGCTGTAAACGCGTCTCTGCTGTCCTTAGATCCAGGCTCACGTGGCCTTTACAGGTACTGCAGGATTTGGACTTTTTCAGCCTTGATTCACGCAATAAGAACAAACTCGTTGAAATAAATTAATCTCATGTACTTCTTCCTATTTTTCAATGAGGCCTCTAAACATTTTCCAAAATTCACAATTTTCACCAGAAGAACTCTTAAAGAAAACATTAAAAAGTGGAACTAAAACTGGAGTATTTGCCCAGGACCTCATAGGCTTAGATTATCTTTATTTTTAGAAGAGGTGAAATATTGTTAGTAAAAATACAAAGAGTGGAGAAGAAGTTTTCATCCAGAGTTCAGCAGCTTTCAGTTTTGTGCCGCTTTGAGTCCAGTTCACACCAGAATGAACCTGTTTGTCCAAAACGCCACGTCTGCTGCAGCTTCTTTGTGCTAAAATCCGTCTTTGTGTCCGTTCACTCTGTTTGAACCATGTTATTAATGATTGATACCCTGACTTGCTAGTCTGTGTGCTTTGTCTTCCTTTTTTCAAACCTTTCACTTCCAGCTCTGGTTTGTTTTCTGCTGTGGAATAACTTCTGTGCCTCTTCGTACGAGCTGTTTTGTAAAAACTGTAATAGCTGAATCTGAAGAGATGTCTACCTGCTGACCTGTGTGGATTTATGACTCCTCGTGTGGGTTGGCACCTCTCTCCTGTGGGCACTCCACTCCAGTCACTGAAACCAGGATTGTTCCTTATAACCGACTCCTTCTCTCTCTCGTTCACTCGAACCTTTTTTTTTTGACTAACTCCCCCTGCTGCCCTCCTCCCTAAATGAACCTCTCCCCTCTTGTCATTAACACCTCTTCTGTCCCTAATTTCATTCTCAGGCTGCACTTTTGAACTCGTTCCCAGCCATCTTTGATGAGCTGCTGCAGATGTTTACGGTGCAAGAGGTGGCCGAGTTTGTGCGCGGCACCCTGGGCAGCATGCCGTCCACCGTGCACATAGGACAGTCCATGGATGTGGTCAAGCTGCAGTCCATAGCTCGGACCGTGGACAGCCGGCTCTTCTCTTTCCCAGGTAAATGTTTGGATTCATTCATGCGTTAATGTAATGCGCTGTGATTTTTGCCACAGGACTATTAAAATCTAAATAAAGGTTGTGAATGACTTTAAAAACAAACAAAAGCGAGTCAAACATGCAGCAACCCAAATACATCATCAACTAGAGGTCCATCAGTTCATTCTCTTAACAGCTGATAGTTTGGGGTCCCAGCCGTCACAGAGGGTCACAGGGCTGACACAGAGTGACAACAAACTCTCACATCCACCTGTGGCCAAATTAAAATCACCCGTCTACATAACCAACATGTTGTGAAACTGCTGTATGGTTCAGACATGCGTATTTTTACATAAAGTAACGTTACCTTTCCTCGTTTTCAATAAGGCTCATTTACATAGTGGAGATTCCTTACTGTCACCACAGCTCTGTGTGACGTGCTGCCACCATCTCTGAACAGGGAACGCTAATCTAAAGAGGTTATGTCCCCAAATTGAAGAGACAGTTACAACCTGACATTTTCAATTTTGGGTTTCGCTCTAAATCGTGAACCCACACAAATGCAAAAGAGTCTCTCTATATGACTCAGAACTGAATGTGTTAATGTGAAGGTGAGACAAAATTAATGCCTGACAGTTTCAGTACCACCAGCTGATGCTGAATAGTCTCAAACTGACACATCAAAATTCTTTCTGGTGAAACTTTGTTCGAACCCTCCTGGGGGAGGACCTCCGCACGGCACGTCTGCTAACGTTGCTAAACAACATTTCTGCTGTGTAATCGGCCACGAAGCCGCTCAAATGCAGATAATAAGTGACTTTGTTATGTCGGCGTTGTCTCTGGTGTTTGTGTGTAGTTAACCCGTCATTGCCTCCCTGTTTTTTTCTCCCCACTGACATTAAATGTTTCTAAAATCTGTTTCATGGCACTAACTTGACAGTAACCTTTAACCTGTAGCTACAAAAGCTTGAAGAGCTGCACAGTTTTCAGATGGATTTGTTTCAGGACATGAACCAGACCAGAGGAGCAGGAGGCCGACTCCCTCTGAGCAGCATCGCTGCTGTTCCAGTGAACAGCAGCGATGTTGTTGGGTTACGATCCACAGACACCCTAACCGCCATAATGTAACGTGTGTGTGGTCCTTCTCAAATAAACCTGAACTGAAGTAAACTTGTGTGTCTGTTTTGTGTTCCCTCAGAGTCTCGGAGGATCCTACTTCCTGTGGTCCTCCATCACATCCACCTGCACTTGAGGCAACAGAAAGAGCTTCTCATCTGCTCTGGAATACTCAGCTCTATATTCTCTATCATCAAGACCAGCTCGCTGGTAACACGCACACACACACATGCACACACACACACACTCACACACTCGAAACACCGCTGCATTCAAATCTGAGTGTCATTGTGGGGTTTGAAAGGAAACTTATCCCAGAAGCTAGGCCTGCTGAGGCCAGTCCTGGCTTTGCAGTTTTGTAGAAGGTGAACCAGATGGGTCCTTTGTTTTCCCATGAGCCTCTGCTCCACCAAATGTCCGTGCCTTTGCAAGAAAAGTAAATCCATGGTTACAGCTGCATATTCAAAAAATCAATAAGCACCTTCTGTGTGTTTTCATAGTGACTTTTCATTGACCTGAATAAGAAACATCATGAGGCTAAGGAAGGATTTGAAGGAGAAATCATACAGAGACAAACATGATGTTCAGACTGTGGCTGCAGTTGTGTGATGGTGGTCTTTGTTGATGTGGCGCTGCTGTGGTTAGAACATGAACAGGAAGCCCACCGTAAATACTTCAGACTTGCTGTTTCATGTGAACTGAACGAACAGAACTTCAATACTTAGAGTTTTATTGTCATTGTGCAGTTTCTTGCACAGCGAAGTTGGGTAGCTGGAGCACAAATGTGCAAAAGTAAAGAAGAGAAAACACTATGCAACGAGGGAAGAAAAAGCAATATATATGTGAGTGAACTACATACATGCTGTATGCATAGAAACACTGAAACAGAAACATTGTGGGGCTGTATACAAGGGCAGTTATATAATATAATACATAAATAAGGGTGGAGGGGCTATGGTCATTTAGGGTGGAGATGATAATTTCACTGAGACCTAAATATTACACATGCGCCAAAGAAATGTTGCACAGAACATGGAAAGACTGAGATATTGCACATAGTTGATCAACAGCAGCGTCAGGGTGGATGTGTTGGAGACGTCTGTGCACACTCTTAGTTTGCATTAAGAGTTCTGACAGCTCACAGGAAGAAGCTGATCTTTAGTCTGTTTGTTTTGCACCTGATGGATCTGAACCTTTTTCCAGAGGGCAGGATGTTGAAGGGTGGTGGTTAGGGTGGAGGTGGTCCTTTATAACTGCCCTGGCTCTGGAGAGACATCTTGAGCTGGCAAGTCCAGGGAGGAGAGTGGACAGCTGATCACCTTCTCTGCAGATCTGATGACCCTCTGTAGTCTTTTCCTGTCAGCTGTTGTGCAACCAGCGTACCACACAGGGATGGCGTGCACCAGCACGCTCTCGATAGTGGCACGGCAGAAGGACACTAGGAGGTCAGTCTGCAGCCTGTTCCATCTCAGAACCCTCAAGAAATGGAGGCGCTGCTGGGCTTTCTTTACTAGGGCTGATGTGTTTGTGGACCAGGATAGGTCCTCAGGTATGTGGGTGCCGAGGAACTTAAAGGAGGACACCCTCTCCACATGGTCACCATCTATGGAGAGGGGAGGGGGGTCAGTTCTTGTTTTGCAGAAGTCCATGACCACTTCCTTTGTTTTCTTGGTGTTTAGGGTGAGGTTATTGTAGTTACACCATTCTGACAGTCGCTGGGCCTCATCCCTGTAGGCGGTGTCATCATCGTTGGTGATGAACCACATCAGAGTGGTGTCATCTGCAAATTTGATGATGATGTTGCAGGGGTGCGTGGGGGTGCAGTCACCAAAGATGATGCTTAAGAAAATATTGAATGTAGTTCATCTTTCAGAAGTTTTATCAGGTAAAGTTGCTCACGCTGCCATGTCCCTGTGCTGCGACGATGATTTACTTTAACTCCTAATTATCATCTGTGGCTGAAGTATAATTAATAAAAGATCATCAGAAAGAAAATGCAGAACAAATGCAGTAATGGAGACGTAACCAAGTAAGTTGGAATAAAACCAGCACTTCATTTATTAAATGTTTACATGGTAAAAAGTTTCACAGGAGGACAAAAACTGCCAACTCTAACAGGAACTTTGTTATCAAAGTAGTGAAACGTTGAAAGTTCCCCTGCAGGCCAAACAAACCGCTGTCAGGTTAAAACATATTAACGGCTCCTGAAACAAGTGATGTTCAGTGATGACGCTCTTCTCTTCTGAGGCGTTGCTTTTGGTGCTGAAGTCTCTGAAGTATTTGGACACTTTCATCTGATCTGAACTGAAACTGAAATTCGTGAGCACCAGTGAGAAACCAGTGTTTATTTCCATTACGTACTGTGAATGTTTAGTGTTGCAGTGAGCCTTCAGTCAGGTTTGTCCTCTCAGGAGCAGGAATGTGTGAGACACAGCTGCAGCAAAGCTCCTAAAACCTTCAAAATTCATTATTGGACACTAACCCATATAAAAGTACATGAAACACACAGAGAGCAGCTGTCCTTATTTCTCTGCTCTGGTTTCCTTTTCTGTATGTCTCCTTTCCTTCGTCTCTTCTTCCAGGACACGTCGGTGCAGGAGGAGGTGGAGATGATGGTGGAGTCCCTGTTGGACGTCCTCCTGCAAACCCTGCTGTCAATCATGAGCAAGAGCCAATCGCAGGAGGCGGTAAGGGGTCAACGCTGTCCGCAGTGCACCGCTGAGATCGCTGTTAGTAACTAACAATACGACTACTACTACGTCACCTCCCGGCCCCTCATCCACCCTGCATCCGTCTGACTGTCTGTCTGCTGTAGGGCAGGGCAATATTATATTCATGTTATAGCTTTGTTGTCCCTTTATACTGTCGTACAGTTACATGATGGCAACAAAATAAGAGACGGGAGATCTGAGAGAAGCAAAAAGTGTTAAAATAAAAATGAAAACTGTTGGTTTTGTCAATATTGCCCTCTCCTACTCCACCATCATCATCACTGACCCATCCTGCTGTTACGTCTCTTTGTGCATGCGTTAAAGAACTTCCATCTTTATTTGTATTACTGTGCAGAACGATATCTTAGTTAAATCACAGATGTGTGAATCTGAGTCGTCTGGGTTCATTTGTATTTTGTAAATTTGATGCATTTTTGTTGACTGTTCACCTTCATTTACATTCATTTCATCTTTGGCTCAGTCTCAGTCTGCTCATCTGCTGCCCTCCTGTTTAACCAGGAAGCAAGAATAAATAAAGCAATGAATAAAAATAAGAACAAAAGAGTCCAAAGAAGTGTTTACAAACTGTTTTTGTTAATATTCTATTTATGTCATTATAAACGATAAATTGATAGTTAAAGTTTAGTAGATAGGTATTTAAAACTTTTATAGAAATTATAATTCATCATGTTAAAAACGTTCTTGCAACTTTATCGTTTATGTCATGCTTTGGTGTAATGCAGTTCATTTTATGCCTTATTGGTGTCGACGCCACACAGAAAGATTTTGTGAGTTTTTATTTTGGATCAGCTGCTTCGTTCTCCTTCGTCGTTCCTCCTCTCAGATGGAGGCGCCGGGTTTCCTGCAGGGTCTCACTTCACACTCATCATATTTTAATACAGACTACAATCTTTCTTTAGGTGGTGATAAAAACTAGATTCAAACACGAATCCATCCTCTGAACTTCAGCATTTTAATGCAGTAGATCAACACAGAGGTTTGATGAAGTTTGCGTGAGTGAGAATTATTTAGCGCCCTTTAGAAAAAAGTGGAGTGAACTCGTATTTCCTCGTGTCTTGCGTGTGGCGCTGCAGATTTATCTTTACGTGAAGGCTGGAAAAGTTACTGAAACATTAAGTGGTGCCAGCAGAGAGGCTGGGGTCAGTTTGGGAAAGAGCCCGACTCATCCTGGTGCATCACCTCACTGTTGACTCCTTTGTGTTTCCATGCACTTACATGACTGTGCCCTGCTTCCTGTTGGCAGGGAGAGTACGTGTCCTGCCTCCTGTCGCTTCTCCGTCAGATGACAGATATCCACTTCCAGCACCTGATGGAAAACTTTCAGAGCAAAGATGAGCTGAAGGTACGGAAGTCCTGACTCACTGTGAAACATGACAACAGGGAGAGGTTTCATTTTTAATCCACGCTCTCGTCTCTTTCCCTCTGCTCAGGAGTTTCTGCTGAAGATCATGTGTGTGTTTAGAAATCTGATGAAGCTCAGCATTTTCCCCCGAGACTGGAACATCATGAGACTCCTCACCAGCAAGTAAGACACCAACTTACCCGACAGGCTGGAAATACACGAGTGTTGACTGAGTCCGATCGCTGCTGGATCATTGGAGTAAATATCAAAGCGATGCATGTGTGTGTTTGTGCAGCATCATCCTGACCACAGTGCAGTACCTCTCTCCTGCTCTGCACAAGAACTTCACAGAAGCCGACTTTGACTTTAAGGTAACGCCTACTTTATCATTTACCTTTAACTCTCAGTTTAGTCTTTATTTCCTAGTTAAATTCTTAATTTATTGTTTACATTTGTTAGACCCTTTTTTATTTAACTGCAAATTTTTTACTGTAAATTTTATAAATCTTGTCAGTTTCTGTAGTTTAGTTTAATGGTCGGGCACTACATGTCGTACTGTGTATGATTATGTGTGTAACAAATAAAATTTTAATTTTGAGTTTGAACTTAACGTCACCCTGTCAGGTGCGCACAAACCACAGTGACTGATAACAGTGGAAACGACCACGTGTAACAAAACCCAACCAAGCGTCTGACAAAGCTGCCGTCCTCCCCTCTCTGAGTGTCCTCACTACTAACACTAATGTTGTTTTTCTAAATCATGAATATTATTCAGATTATTTCTTTTATATCGTCACTATTTTGTGGTTTCATGAAAAAAAGCTGAAACACTGTTAGACTGAACTGAAGCCGCTGATTTACTGAAACAGACGTGAGGCTGAAGTTTTGTAAAATGTCAACTTCATAACTTCATTATGTGAAAACTGACGAGTGCAAAGAGTGAGAGTGAGGGCTGCATCACTGTGCAAGCTGCGACCAAAGGGCCGTTTGCAAAGAAAGAAAACGTGGCGTTAGCAGTGTGTGTGTGTGTGTGTGTGTGTGTGTGTGTGTGTGTGTGTGCAGGTGTGGAATTCCTACTTCAGCCTGGCGGTGCTCTACATCAACCAGCCCAGTTTACAGTTGGAAAATTTGAGTCCTGCTAAGAGGAAGAAGGTCTTAGACAAGTAAGGGGACACACACACTCACACTCACTCACTCTCACACACACACACACACACGCTCACACACACACAAAGAGAAGAAAAACATGGATCAGAAAAAAAATAAAACAGTAACAGCTGCTCCATCAGACAGGATGTAATGACAAATCTGACCTTTGACTGAAGGGTAAAAGATATTTTCTTGTTTTTTTTATGTTCTTTTGCTTTTGTAAGAAAACAAAATTCTTTCAGTTTTTGTGTTTATGTCAGTGAACCAAAATAAATATAAATACCCAGTTTTCCTTTTTTAAATTCACTGTAATAACTGTAAACTTGACACTTCCTGCTATGTTCCCATTAATTAAAGATTGACAGATTAAAGGAAAAAACAGTAGTGCCTGCTGTGTTGGTTTGGGTCCACATCGCCGTGTTTCACATTGATGAGTATGTGAGGGTTAGATCACTGTCATCAGTGGGTGGCTGCATGGACAGACACTACGCTGCAAAGGTAAGCGCTGCACATGCAGGCTTGAAGGAGACCAAGTTGGTTATTTGCTGGGTTTTTGTGGACGATCGAAGTGAAACATCAGATGAAGCTGAGCTGTGGCAGCAGACGCTTGTTTGTTATCATGACCAAACCAGCGAGGACCTCTAATTTCAATTCAGTTCAATTTTATTTATATAGCACACAATCACAACAACAGCTGCCCCACGGTGCTGTTTGTTTCACTGATGTCATTGTCATTAAAATGCACCACACCGTGGATGTTCTTCTATTAGGTCCACAGTGTGGCTTACAGTCAGGTGTTCTAGGCGACTTTAAAGGGAAGGTGATTATAAATCGTTCTTTTCATCACTTTTATCTTATGGTGAAACATTTCCTGATGTTAGCAGTCCAGGATGGTAATACCATAATCCACAGTGCCTGAAGTCTGACAACAATCTGAACGATGTGCTACGATGAGATTTTCCTCGGTTGGAGATTTTGCACTGTCCTCCAAACATCTTTTCTATTCTGTACGTGGCAACACACACATTCATACAGATGTTGGATGTTAACTGCTGGGAAAATGCTGAGAGCCAGTTTTCTTCTTTGAAGCATCCAAACATGCCAACTTACTTTATCAGTCCTGCAGAAAAACATTTAATCCAGGAAGAGCTTATTTCCCTTCTCCATTAGCTCTTTCCACAAAATATTTCCAGGAACCGCAGCGTCTCCTCGGGCTCTGGAAGTTCCTCCACTTTTCATTTTCACTTTCCAAGAATTGTCAGAATTAGAGCAAAACTAGGCTGATGCATATTAAGAAATAAGATAAGATAAGATAGAACTTTATTAATCCCTCGGGTGGGTTCCTCTGGGAAATTCGACTTCCAAAAAAAGCACAGCAACGACCAAAGTTACAGTTACAGAACTGTTATATATATATATACACACACACACACACACACACACACACACACACACACACACACACACACACACACACACACACACACACACACATATATATAAATACAGAGACAAATATAAATAAAATATACAAAGGGGATAAATAGAATAAATAGGAATAAAAAATAAAAATACAAGTGAATTGCACATTTCAAGTATTGAGTCTATTGCACTGTTGACTATTTACAAAAAGTATTGCACAAGGTATTGCACAGTGAGGTGCAGAGGCACTACAGCTTAGTTGTTCCCCCCTCCTTTGTCCTCCTGTTTCCCCTCCCTCTCCCCTCCAGAGAGGAGTTAAACAGTCTGATGGCGTGTGGGACAAAGGAGTTTTTAAGTCTGTTAGTTCTTGTCTTGGGGAGAAGCAACCTGTCACTGAACAGACTCTTCTGGTTGTTAATGGCCGTGTGCAGAGGATGCCCAGCATTGTTCATAATGTCCATCAGTTTCTTTAATGTCCTTTTCTCTGCCACTGTCACCAGAGTGTCCAGCTTCATGCCGACCACAGAGCTAGCCTTCCTGATCAGTTTCTCCAGCCTGGATGAGTCCCTCTTTGCTGTGCTGCTCCCCCAGCACACCACAGCATAGAAAAGTACTCCAGCAACCACCGACTGGTAAAACATCCTCAGGAGCTTCCTGCAGATGTTAAAAGACCTCAGCCTCCTGAGGAAGTACAGTCAGCTTTGGGCTTTTTTATACAGGTGCTCTGTGTTGCATGACCAGTCCAGTTTATTGTCCACCCACAGCCCGAGGTACTTGTACTTGTTTACCACCTCCACCTCCTCCCCCTCTATCTGAACTGGCAGTGGACCTGCTCTAGACCTCCCGAAGTCCACAACCAGTTCCTTGGTCTTTGAGGTGTTGAGTTGCAGGTGGTTTGTGTGACTCCATGCGACAAAGTTCCTCACCAGACTTCTGTACTCCTCTTCCTGATCATCCCAGATACACCCCATGATGGCCGTGTCATCTGCAAACTTCTGAATATGGCATAATTCAGAGTTGTAGCAGAAGTCAGAGGTGTACAGGGTGAAGAGAAGAGGGGACAGCACAGTTCCCTGTGGTGCTCCTGTGCTGCTGACCACAGTGTCAGACGTGATGTCCTTCAGCCTGACGTACTGTGGTCTGTCGATGAGGTAGTCAGAGATCCAAGCCACCAGGCAGGGGTCCACCTCCATCCTGTTCAGTTTTTCCTGAAGCATACAGGGCCGGATGGTATTAAAGGCACTGGAAAAGTCAAGAAACAGGATCCTGACCGTGCCTTTTCCCCCATCCAGGTGTGAGTGGGCTCTGTGTAGGAGGTACAGGATGGCATCCTCCACTCCGACACCCACCTTGTATGCAAACTGTAGTGGGTCCTGGGCATGTTGTACCTGTGGTCGGAGGAGGTTGAGGAAGAGCCGCTCTAGAGTCTTCATAAGATGTGACGTCAGTGCCACCGGTCGGAAGTCATTCAGCTCATTGGGCCGGTTCTTTTTGGGGACCGGGACGAGGCAGGATGTCTTCCATAGGGCGGGCACTCTCCCCAGTCGCAGACTGAGGTTGAAGACTCGTTGTAGCGGCTCCCCAAGTTCAGCAGCACACGCCTTAAGCATCCTAGGACACACCTTGTCTGGGCCTGCTGCCTTTCTGGGGCGAAGCTTCCTCAGTTGCCTCCTGACCTGATCCACTGTGACACTGGGAGATGTTTGGGAGGAGGGGAGGGGGGGAGATGTCTTGCTGCTGAGAGAGGGATTGGAGGAGGGGGGTGTCATGGTGTCAGGAAGGGGGGGAAGCGAGGGAGGCAGGAGAGTGGGGAGAGGACTCTGTAGTGAAGGTGAGGGTGAGGGTGGGGGGGTTGTGGGCGAGTGAGGGAGTCGAGATTAAAATTTTACTCTGTTTCTTTTTAAATGTGTATTTTTGCTGTTAAATTGTCTCAGTGTGGTCAGAAAGTGAACAGCTTGAGTCATCGGAAAACTAATTTAAACGATAAAATTAGATTTACCACTTCAAACAAATATAACAGCTGTTACTGAGTCAGAGTCAGTAATACAGAGACTGTTTGATCCAATAAGTAAAGTGACTGAAGATCTGATCTGTTTGCAGATACGGTGACATGAGAGTGATGATGACCTACGAGCTTTTCAGCATGTGGCAGAATCTGGGTACGATCCTCTCGTCGGGTTTAAACTGTTGTGTCTGACTTAAGTTTGACTGATTAAATGGTTTTGGATCCATGTTTGAAACGTGTTTCAGGTGAGAATAAGATCCACTTCATTCCCGGGATGATTGGTCCGTTCCTGGGAGTGACGCTGGTCCCGCAGGTGGAGGTGCGAAACATCATGATCCCGATTTTCCACGACATGATGGACTGGGAGCAGCGCAAGAACGGGAACTTCAAACAGGTACAGGAGCACACGCTCAGCTGTGCAGAGACTGTTCAGGTCGTTCATAGAAAACCAGAGGAAGTCAGAGCGTTTGTGTACGTGTGTGCAGGTGGAGGCTGAGCTGATTGACAAGCTGGACAGTTTGGTGTCGGAGGGGAAAGGAGACGAGAACTACAGGGAGCTCTTCGGTTTGCTGTGAGGAACGCAGACTTTGACTTCCCCGTGTTTCTGTTTTTAACCTGGAGCGAATCCCTCTGCCCTGCTGCTCTTTTCTCTCTTTGATAACAGAAATTAACTCTCAGTTTTCTGCTCTAACACTCTCTTTGTGTGTTTGCTTTGTCTGCTGCGGGACTAGAACCCAGCTGTTTGGGCCTTACCCCAGGTATGACACTCCCTGCACATGGGCAGATATACGCTGCTAACATTGACTGTTCTTATCTGCTAACCTGACATTGTTGTGAGTCTGTCGGCCCTTCAGTGAAGCCTTTGTTAACTCCCTGATGGAGAAGTCATGGCTCACAACACAGGACAAAAACGTTACACTAAAACACAAAACATCAGATTTGGCTTCATTTATTGCTCTTGTTGAACTTTTTGACGTCTTTTTAAAGTAGAACATTGTCGACACACTTTCACATGTGCTTACACACAGTATGTCCAGAGGCACGTGGTGGGTTTGTCCCCACAGTTTAAACTGTTTCCAGTGTGTAATTTGTTGCATGCTTCTTGCAGCCTGCTGGAGAAGATCGAGCAGGAGACGTGGAGAGAGACGGGCATCTCCTTCGTTACCTCCGTCACACGACTGATGGAGCGGCTGCTCGACTACCGGTACAGTAAAGCCTTTGTATTCATAGGACATAAATGATTCTGTGGTACTTTATGCTCCATAAGTCATAGAAAGTTTGGTTTTGTTGTTGTGCCTTTGAAATGTCTTTAAACTGAGCAAAGAAACTTTAAACACTGTGAGACCCAGGTCATATACGGGGCCATCATATAAAAGTCTTTGTCTGTAGAATACCAGCACTTAGTCACGTTCCCTGCAGTAACCCTCCTTTACCTGCAGTATCTATATTTATATCCGTCTTCAAAAACAGTCTTCTTGTTGTTTGCAAACTTGTTGGGCATCTTGTGACGTCTATCATAGGAAAAAGTGTCTTGGAGCTTGGGCTAAATGAGAACACCCACCCAAGTTAATAAAAGCGGAGGTTCATAAGTAAGTGTGGAAGGTTTAAGTTTGAAGTTTTATAAACTTGGTTTCATTTTTTCAGGGACTGTATGAAGGGAGATGAAACCGAAAACAAGAAGATTGGCTGCACAGTTAACCTCCTGGTAAGACTTTAAATCAGCGACATCACTAAAATACTGAGTTCAGAAAGTGTTCACATTTATTGTCTGTGAAGCTTCTCAGTCATCCAGGTCATCGTAGTCTAAGGAGCTTGGAAAGAAAAGCGTCTGCACTTCTTCAAGTTACTTGAAGACATTTCATTCGAGAAGCTTTTTCAGTTCTAAGAGCAACTTGTCGAGACCTAGATTTAAGGCCTATGGGAGTGACCCCCCAAGAGGGTCATGGACCCCCTATTGATCCTCTACACGAGGATCACTCCTCTTTCAAACCATCTGTCCTCTCTGTCCAGAATGTGAACATTGGTATCCTCGAGAGAGTGACCTTTGACCTTTATGTGCAGATGGACAGCTCTCCTATTTGTGCCAGGATCAGACCTCTGCATTGGAAACAGTCACTTCATAAACATGGCTGCCATTGACCCTCTTGGAGACGCCCCCATGGGCTGAAATCTGGGACTCTGCACCAGCTGTTCTTAGAACTGAAGAAGCTTCTTGAATGAAGGTGAAACGTCTTCAAGAAAACTTAAACAAGTCCAGACACTTTTCTTTCCAAGCTGCTTCACATTTATTAAACCGTCCAGTTCTAAATAAACAGCCTTCAAGAATAATTCTCATGTTTTCCACATTCAGTTGGTCTACACTTGATCCTTTACAAACAAACAAACTAACATATAGGTTTGGTACAGTATGCCATAAATAGGTCCATGAAAATGATGAAGATGATTCAGACCTTGGCCTTGAGTTAAGTTCTGCCCTTCTTTAAGAAATTTCCACACCTATCGAGTGGGTATTTGCAGCGTTTGGCATCCCAGGTTTAAATCGGTGCATAAACACAGGAAGTGCATTAATTGTCTGTTTTGTTTCTTCTCAGAACTTCTACAAGTCAGAGATCAACAAAGAGGAGATGTACATCCGCTACATCCACAAACTGTGTGACATGCATCTGCAGGCGGAGAACTACACAGGTACAGCAGAATCAGTCACTCGTGGACACGAGCAGAACGTGTGACAAACACCAGGCTGACGCTCTCTGGGCTGTTTGTCTGCAGAGGCCGCGTTCACCCTGCTGTTATACTGGGAGCTGCTGCACTGGGACGAGCGTCCTCTGAAGGAGTTCCTGCATTATCCTTCTCAGACCGAGTGGCACCGCAAGGAGGGACTCTGCAGGAAAGTCATCCACTACTTCAACAAGGGGAAGGTGAGGGCGTGACACGGTCAGCGTGGGCTTTAGAGGTCACGAGCTGCTTCATTAATGGAGAAGCTCGCGGCTCTCCAACGGGAGATTGAGAGACCAGTGTCGGACTGTTAGAACAGCTTTGAAATTCATATGAGTTGTTCGCACTAAAGTAAAAAGCACCATCACTTCATGCGGATCCCCTCTCGGCGTCAGCTGCGGTCTCGAGGCTGGAGCTGAACAACAACACTCTGATAACGACTGTGTTTAGTCTGTTCTTCCCATTCTATGCAAGGCCACCTGGGTTGGCTGGAAGACTGTTTGCTTAGCCTGGCAGGGCGAAGGACACTGTCTCAGCTGAACTCTGGACACACACACAGACATATACACACATGCAGATATACACTCATCCCCCTCCAAACGCCTTCGACGCTTATTCCCCGCCGATGCTGACGCTGGATCAAGGAGACCAGCGCACGCAGGCCCGGCTGTGCTGTCTACACTGGCTGTCTCTCACCCTTTACCCGCCCCTGTTGTTCGTCGTGTGTTTCTTTGGTGTATTAAGAGTTTTTTCATGTGCTATGTGCACATTTTTTTTCTCCTTATCTTTTCTCATGTGGTGCATTTTCCATTGTTATACCTCTCTGACCTGTCTTCCCCATGTGATGTTTGTGTAATGTATGTATGGTCGCAGGGTAAGATGGCGCCGCCATTGCGTGCAATAGGTCAGCAGCCTTATGAAATTTCCCCTTGTGGGACTAATAAAGGTATGTTCTCTTATCTAACACCGGGGTGCCAGTCTTGGTTTTACAAGGTGCCAGCAGCAACTACTTTCATATTAGACACTTGCTGCGTCTTCTCTGTTAAGCACGGGGTCAGTATGTAAAGTGTTATCTGGTAACCAATCAGCTCGCTGCAGTTAAAGGCAGTTTGTTAGTTGTTGTGGTTTTGCTTCAAACATCAGCGCCTCCATGGTTTTGTGTGTTTGTGTGTCCTCAGTGTTGGGAGTACGGCATTCCTCTGTGCAGGGAGCTGGCCTTCCAGTACGAATCCCTGTATGACTACCAAAGTCTCAGCTGGATACGGGTGAGCCCCAACAACACTCACATCAAGAATCTTTTAGATCTTTAATATGATAAGGACATATTAATTATTAGATCTCACAATCTTCCCCCCGCGACCTTTACCTGCAGAAAATGGAGGCGGCCTATTACGACAACATCATGGAGCAGCAGCGCCTGGAGCCCGAGTTCTTCAGGGTCGGCTTCTACGGCAGGAAGTTCCCTTTCTTCCTCAGAGTGAGTGATGTCACTGTGCAGCATTTACACATGCACGTTAACTCTATTTGAAGTTGAGTAATTTTCCATCAGAAAAGAAAATGAAAGCTCTAATGGTTTCACTTCTCACAGAAGAAGACGTACGCCTTCCAGGAAAAAAGCTTTTTAAAACCTTATTTTGGGGCAAAGTGAACAAACTCTCTGAGGATATTTCGATAGCTGCAGGGTGGATGGACTTGTTTCTAGAAGGACTTTGGTCAAGCTAATAATTGAGCTGCCACATCTGAATTCAGTGACCCAGTAAACAGCTGTTATGAAGCGAGAAGTAAACATGTTCACGGCTGCTGTAGAGCATTTTGGGATCCAGCCTCAAGTGGTCATTACAGGAACTGCAGGTTTTGTTACTTAAGAGGTGGCTTCAAGATTTCTGCTTTAAAAAATGAACATCTTAATCTTTTCTGTTCGTTTTTGATTCGTTCCCTCTAGAACAAAGAGTTTGTCTGCCGTGGTCATGACTACGAAAGGTTAGAAGCCTTCCAGCAAAGGATGCTGGGAGAATTCCCGCAAGCCATTGCAATGCAGCACCCCAATCAACCAGACGAGGCCATCCTGCAGTGTGATGCACAGTGTATCCTTCAGCAGCAGAGCTGATGTTCATCCAAAGACCGCTCGATTTAAATATTAATCCACGCCTGACGTCCATGGAAGCGTTTTGTTTGCTGTGTTATCGGCTCTCAGTTATATCTTTGACCTCCCTCCTCTCAGACCTCCAGATCTACGCAGTAACGCCGGTGCCGGACAGCGTGACCGTCCTTCAGATGGACCGAGTACCGGACCGCATTAAGAGCTTCTATCGAGTGAACAACGTTCGCCGCTTCCGTTACGACCGGCCCTTCCACAAAGGCCCCAAAGATCGAGACAATGAGTTCAAAGTGAGACAGGAAGTGCTTTTTCCTCTTATTCTTTTATTAGATACTCAGTGAATCAGCTCAACACACTTACTTACTGCAACCCAGCTGAACCTGCCTTTGTTTATATTCTTATGAATGACACAATTTACAGCATTTATATCCAGTGACTCATTACAAAAACCTTTTTTGCCTTGTTTATCCAAGTTTTACATTTCTTTAAGTTCCTTCCTGTGAAATTTATCTGACATCTTCCTCGTCTGTCTTTGCTTTCTGTCATTTCCATCCCTGACAGTAGAGACATCGTTTCTCCTTCAACCTTCCTCGTGATTCAGCAGCTTACAGCATCAAACACTCTGCGACTCCCTCACATCGTTGTGGAGGGTTTTAATCCACCTCTTTTTTACAGCGTTGCTTCAGTTCATTAAGATCTGCCGGGTTTTTTCTGAAGCTCTCTGAAAATTCAGCCAGCATGGCTCATTTTGACTGAAGTTTAGATGATTAATAAACCGGATTCTCAACATTAATTAGATATTTCAGGAGATTTCGATGGCTGCTGATGTTACATCAAACCTCCTGAAGTCTGGACTGTTTGTCTCCCTGCTTGTCGTGTTTTTCAGAGTCTGTGGATAGAAAGGACGACTCTGATCCTCACCCACCCTCTGCCCGGGATTTCCCGCTGGTTTGAGGTGGAGAAGAGAGAGCTGGTGAGCACATGAAAGAGATCTGTAAAGATAAACAGGATCCATAAACTCACAACAATCTGTTATGATATATTCTACGAAGTAATCTGAGCGTCTCTCACTTTGGCTCCTCGTCGCTCTGCGTCTCTCTCTCAGGTGGAGGTGAGCCCGTTAGAAAACGCCATCTCTGTGGTGGAGAATAAGAACCAGGAGCTGCGCACTTTGATCAGCCAGTACCAACACAAGCAGCTGCACGGCAACATCAACCTGCTCAGCATGACGCTGAACGGGGTCATCGACGCTGCTGTTAACGGAGGCATCGCCAGATACCAAGAGGTCAGACAGACAGGGAATTTCATGTCATCGGCCTGCGTGAGGCTGAGTCACAGCAGTAAAATCTTACAGCGCATCACAGTGGGCAGTTTTATAGGCAGGTGAAGGAGGGGCCACAATATGATTAAACCACTGTTATTTTATCCACTCATAAAACACAAACGGTCCAGAATGCACTAACCTCAGTGATATGTTAGAGTTTCCTTTTATAAACAAAAGTACAGAACATGTATTTTATTACAAAGCACAGCAGTTTGTCTTCCGTGCGCATAATCTCTGAATCTGTGCGAACAAATTATGTATAAAATGGACTAAAAATGTTCATTTCTATAAGGTTTGGTGTTTTGGGATGATGTAATGCCACAGTACTGCTCCATAAATTTGACTTTGCTTTTTTCCTTCGTTTGCAGGCTTTCTTTGATAAGGAGTACATCACGAGCCACCCTGAAGACACTGAGAAGATCACACAGCTTAAAGACCTGATGCAGGAGCAGGTGAGGTGTCGTTTGCTGACGTTCCTGCAGAGCTTTAATAACACAGCTCTGCCTTTTTGTCCTGAGATGCCAAATAGACCAAGTTGGCTCCATATACTCAAATTAAAGCTCTATATGTGCTTCAGTGGAAACACATATAGAGCTGTAAGTGTGTTCAGATAGAACCATGTGGAGAATTTGACCTTTAGCGTGAGACAAATGTCACGATTGAAGAAAAACCTCAGAATCCTGTAATAGTTGAATCTATAGTTTTTGTTTTCATATATCTGCATGCAGACGTTATCATTCATGCTTTCACTGAACTGAAGGAAAGAAAATGACCATTAACAACAAGTCTTTGTTTTTTATAGTGTATCTGTTAACAAGATAACAATGTTTAAGTTTAATCAGGATATTTCATGGATACAAAACAAGAAAGAAATGAGTGATTAGCCCCGTGGCCATTAATAGTCACCGGGCTGTCAGGCTGTGATGTGCCGCTCTTTTTGAAAACAAACATTCACATGTTAATATTTTTGGCAACCCTACTTTTAACTATATTTGATATAAAGACTAAAAATGTATTTTATATTACAAAATGTCCCAAAAACTACAGGTTTGGTGAATCTTTGATTATATCAAGTTTCATCAATGCTGCAAAAATTGGGAAGAAGTTTAGCAAAATGCTCCATAATTCCTGGGGGGCTAATACTTTCAGCCCCAGCTGCTGATAGGAGGAGATGCCCCCCCCTAACCTCGCCCCCTCTCCCATGTCAGATTATTTCGATCCAGTAGAAAAACATTTGTTGACATGAAGCAGGCAAAAGTAAAGCAGGTGAAACACGTGCATTAAGTTTTCCAAAGGAAGGATTTGTCTGTAGACCAACGTGAGCAACAACCTCGTCTTCATTCTTGCTCATACTAACAGGGTTCTTCATCTCATCCGCTGATGTTTTTAAAAACTGGTTTTCACACAGGTTCACATCCTGGGAGTCGGTCTGGCTGTGCACGAGAAGCTGGTGCACCCAGAAATGCGTCCCCTGCACAAGAAGCTGATAGATCAGTTCCAGATGATGAGGAGCAGCCTCTGCCATGTGAGCACACAAAATAATATAGTATTACAACCTCAGGAGGTACAAATACGTACGCGGAGCTGTTGTTAGATGTAGCTCATGAACCAAAATGAACGAGTGTAGAAGAAGATTCATTACGGTGTAAACATGCTGGAAGGATGGATGGATTAGTTTCTTCTTCAAAGAGCATGTTAGTGTGCACCAAGCTTAGAGACTGCAAAGAATCTCGTTGAACATTTCACCTCTGTTCATAATTTTACCTTTACCGTTCCAACCAGTGATTCTTCTGTCTGTGTGGACACCCGAGGGCAGCGTGAATATTCAGAGCAGTGCTTCTATGTGTCTCTGCAGGGTCTGCCTGGTTTAGACAAGTCCGGTTCAGGGCCCAACACACCCAGAGGAATCCTGGCCACTCACGGCCCCATGAGCCCCGAGAGCTTCAAACTGATGCACCGACACAGGTCAGCAACACGCAGAGACTTTTTTAACCCTCACGTCATCCTTTAAAGTGCCCGTTAGACTCTCCTGCTTTAATCTTATTCAGCTACACCCTGATACACTCCTCAGTCTGCACCACCATGTCATCAAAACCTCATTCAGGGTCTCTAAACATGTTGAAAAGGTTTTAAAAAATCCTCAAAGTCAGTTTCCTCTAAGTCTGCATAGAGGGTCGGGTCAAAGGGGCACGGATCAAGAGAGACAAAGCAGTTAATTACTTTTATCTTATTCTTAATTGAAACTGTTAAATGTGGTGAACACGGCAGAAACCATCCTTCACAGTCAGCACACGTCTTCTCACTGGCTTCACCTCCATCTGTGATTCACCTGCTGTGTCTCATTAATGATCTTTGAGAAGTTCCTCGCAGCATCTCTGCTGTCCTCTGCTCACATCGCACTTTCTGAAAGTCTGCCATTTTCTCTTTCTCTCTTTCTCTCTTTCTCTCCTTCATCCTTCACCGACACCACCCTGCATCGTGCTTCCTGCATCGTGCTTCCTGCATGCTCATGGCTGACCATCGCTCTCATTCTCACCGCATCACCTCATGCATGCCGGCTGTTTGGTTTTCGCTTCTTCTTTTTTGGTTTGCTCGGCCCTTCCCCTTCCTGCCTTCCTTCCTTTCTTTTCTTCTACCTGGAATTTCCCTCTTCTCCCCCCGCCCTCTTTCTCTTTACCCTCCCTGTTTCCTCTCCTCTTTTTTCCTCCTTTCGTTCCCTCCTCCCAGTCCCGTAGCTGTTCTGACTCCTGTGCGCAACTCCTCCTCCTCTCTCTCCTCTCACAACTCCAGTGAGATGGGAAACGTTGGCAATCTGCTGATCCTGGCTGACGGCATGGTAGTGGAACACCCCGAGGACTTCTACCGCATGCAGGTCAGTGAAAAACGCGATTCGCAGAGAGGAAACGCACTTGTTGCAAGAAACAAGAAACACTCCATATATCACACATGAATATAAAACTCTGTAATATTATCATGTCCAGCTTTTTCTGCACAGCTGAGCATCACTGCTCAAATACCTCACATTATTGTAATCTATATGTACAATACTGCGTTCGAATTTCTTGGAACTGCAGGCGAGCCTGTCCTCCTCCAGTCTTAGCTCCACCCACTCTGCGCCTTCTCAGATGATAAACTCCGCCCCCTCAACCATCAGAGGTTAGCGGCCCATGGAAGATTTTTAAAGCTATATTTAGCTTTCTGATATTTTGTATTTCACACATGTCTCACTTCTGTAATCTGTCCGTCTGCAGTCGGCTCTCCGTCTCTGCCTGACAAATACAGACACAACAGAGAGATGCTGATGCTGCTGCCGCCGCACAGAGAGAGGCCGAGCAGCGCGATGTACACCAACATCACAGACAATGGACAGGTAAAGCAGTGGAGGGGGGATCCTGAACGACAGCAGTGACAGTTGTCTGATTTATTAGAAGTTGCATGTACGTCACATGCAGAGGGTAAAGTGGGATTTGACAGGAGAGGAAACTGGAAGCTCTTGTTTTGTGCACAAAGATTAGTTTTCTTTGTGCTGCACTGTGATCAGCTGACCTGTGATGCTGCAGGTGCTTTTCATGGATTCAACCTACCTTCAGATATTCTTCTAAATATTTTCGAATGCAATCATGTTCAGTTCTTTACTGAGCTGAAGACGGATTAAAGTCTGATTCAGGTGATCGCTGTGGTCCTCTCTAACGAGCTCATGGTCTCCTCCTCAGCCACCAAACTTCCAGCGAGCTTTGTTCCACCAGGTGATCGGTCCATGCAAACCCTGCAGCGACCCAAACCTCTCTGTGGCTGAGAAAGGTCGGCAAACTCACTCACACACACAATACAGAATATTTCTGTAAAACTCATCTATTTTTTTTCTCCACTCCACCCGTCTTCACTCTCTGCCCTCCAGTCCTGACCACTCCCAGCAGTTGGAGTTTGGACAGCGGTACCAGAGAAGCCCTCCCTTTCCTTTCCTCCCACGTTGGCAGTGTCATGGCACCACCTGTTCCACCACGCAACCTGCCTCAAGGTATGAAACTACTGTGTGTGTGTGTGTGCGTTTGTGTGTGTGTGTGTGTATTGTGCACTGATTTCCCACCAAGCATAAATCAAACTTTGCCAGATGCTGAAGCGTTAAATCTTTTTATGTCATTCTTTTACATCTAAAACCGTCTGAAACATGAAAGGACTTCCTCTTTAGTGGATTTGAACCTTCGTACTGTGAAACAATAATCCTAAAAACAGCTGCACGAGTGTGTCAGTGAGATGCAACCCAGGGAGAACCACACATGCAGGATGATCATGACCACCAAGAGAATGTACCGTTTGTCCCCCACACACACAGCTCACAGCTACAGACAAACACTTCAGTGTTAGACTTACAGAATTAACGTCTAATGTAGACAATGTTTACTAGATATTTACTGAACTCCACTTTTTAACCAAGTTTGGACATGAAGCCATGCAACTGAACGCCTTTAGCCCAGAAAGTGTCATCCGTGGACGCCTGCTGGGTTTTTGTTGTGCGAGAGCGAAGCGTTGATTCTTGTGCATCGTTGCGTGTGTCGGTTTTTGTGTGTGGGGAATCCCCACAGGTTCCCCTGCAGTGTGTTTGTGCGGGGGACTCTAACGTTTTCCTGGCTGTGGAACTGAATCTGTTTTTTAAGCACCGGGTCAGAAGACATGACTCTGTTTTCTGAGCAGGATTCAGAGGAGATTCATCTCCTCTGTCATGTTCATTAGTACCTCCGTTAGATTAGCTCCGCATGATTCATGATCCCCGTGTATCTAATGGTGGGTCTCGGTGCAGCCTCTCAGTTTGTCTTCTGTCTGAAAACAGCTGTTTTAGCTTTTTTCCCCCTTTATGCAAGCTGTGCTTTGATTGGCTGAGAAAGTATTAACAGAATAGCGCTGGGCCTCTCCTCTCCGTGACCTCTATGATCGGGGATTCAAAGCAGCTCTGCTTTTCATTCAGGAGTATTTGTGACGACGCAGACTCGTATTAGTCCCTCACAGAAACCTTTCAAAACCACCGAACACTCATTCTCGGTTTTGTAAATCGCGTTATTCAAACCTTTGAGTCCCAAGAGTGAAAGTTCAGGTACATGAAGTGTTTATGAAGCGTTTGGTGGTTCCTGCAACCTCAGAGGAGACGTCTGCAGGGCTCGAAGCACAGAGAGAAAGAAAGGAAGCGTTCTCTGAGAGTGAACTTTGGTTAATTTGATCTCGTTTTCACTGCAGACACACACAGACACACACTTTATACCACTGCAATCAAACAACTTAAATGCTATCAGAGCTGAACACCTCCCCTCCTCCACACACTGCTCCAACTCCCCCCTTTTCCTGTTTTAACCCCACCCACCTGCCTCTACCTTCTTGTTCTCCACTCTCTGACCTTTGTTCCCCCTTGCCCCTCCTCCCACCTCCTCTTCCTCTCTGGTCTGAAATGTGTGTGAGTGTGTGCGAGTTTCTCTCAGTCAGTCCTGCTGTGTCTCCCCCTGTAGGGCAACACCTGTCGATGCACTTTGACGCTTTCCACCACCAGGTCAGCGACCTCCCTCCAGCTCTCCCCGCGCGCTCTTTAAGAAAGGTACCCTTCTCCTCCTCCTCCTCCTCCTCATGCCTGCTGTCTGTCTGGATGAAGTTCGTCTGTCAGTCCATTAGTGTGTGTGTGTGTGTATGCACTCACAAATCAGTGCACATTACTGTCTGTGTGTTTTTCTTTGTGTCCATGATTTTGTTCTTTTAAATGAAGCATCAGTGTTCACAGCTGAGTCTGCAACACCAGCTGGAAATAACTTTACAGTTTATCCACCAACAGTTACGACAAAGACAAAATATTTTCTGTTCAGTTGTAAACCTTCGTGTCCTGTTCCTAAGCTCATCAGCAATATTTGATTTATTGGCTTCATGTTTCCTTTTTCCTCTTTTTTAACAAACACTCCAGAATCCTGCTTTCTGTGTTACTTGGTATATTTATAGTTTAAACTATGCCTGTTAATGTGCACTGTCATTGTTTTGCTTCTACACTTCAATCAGATGTGATTCTAGTTAAAGACATTCATTGTAAATAAGTTGTGATCTTCATGTTTATGCAGGAGAAAAGAATGTGATCGACCTGCTTTGTTAAATATTAACAGACTTTAAACATATTTAATAAAACCGCAGCTGATAATCACAGACTCTGTGTTAGAGATTGTTTGTGTGACTCTCCCTCGCCTCTCTCTCCAGTCTCCCCTGCATCCTATACCTGCCTCGCCCACCAGTCCACAGTCCATCCTGGATGGCAGTAACTCCAACCTGTCAGGCAGTGCCAGCTCCGGAGTCTCCTCCCTCAGTGAGAGCAACTTTGGTGGCCCCGCCTCCTCCTCTGACCCCACCGCCAGCCGCACAGACACCCTGGAGTCCGTCCCCAGCAGCCAGGCTTGGACCACCGACCAGGAGGACCTTGACTCACCTTACCAGCCCGTCAGGTACAGCATCTCCGAACCTGAAGTCCTGGATGGAGTCAAGCCCCCGCCCTGCCGCAGCCACTCTGCCCCGGGAGGCGTCACCCCGGCTCAGGTGGGGTCCCAAATCCAACCCCAGGCTCCGGGTTCGGCCTCCATCGGAGTTCAACAAATGCAGCAGCAGGATGTGCTGCCACACCCACAACACCCCCACTACTACCACCAACTCCACCATCACTTCCACCCACACTACATCCCCCACCACCCGCCTCTCTACCACTTCCATGAGCCTCCGGCGCTGCCCCCTAAACCCTACCTCCGAGAGGGCTGCATCCCTGAAGAGGACTCCCTGATCAGCCAGTCTGCAGCGCCTCCACCTCCCGCACCGCGGCCCATGCCACGCAAGATCTCCCAGCCCATAATCGCAGCCACCAAGGATGAGCAGGCTAAAGTGGCGTGGGAGCACGGCATCGGCGAGGAGTAGGACGCCCCCTCATGGTTTATAGGGACAGACAAGAAACTCTTCTCAAAAGAGAGAAAGAAAAGACGTGAGAGCGAGAGCCAAACTAAAAACTGGGTCATGAAGTTGAGGGTAGCTCTGAATCGCCCCCAGCTGTCCTCCAGTTACCGCTAAAGGTTTCAGTCTGCTCTCGCACGCTCCATCTGGCTAACGAGTCCTTGACCTCTGAGACGTGTTTCCTTCAACCAAACAGTCCTCACGTCACTGCATCCTGATTCTTTACTTCTTATATGTGCAGACGGGGGTTTAACCTGAGAAAATGCTGCTCAGCTTTTTCACTAAATTCATGATTACACCTGAAACAGAACCCGTGATTTTACGAAGGGATTTCTAGTCAAATAAAAAAAAGCCTCGCTCTGAAGATTTAAAGGCAAACGGCACTTTAAAAACATTTTTATTTATGTACAAATAAAACCTATAGACACAGAACGGTCAAAGCAGGGATGTTATACTGAAGGATATTTAGATCAGTGATTCCTAAAGTGTGGGCCGCTGCCCCTTAGTGGGCTGTGACGGTACTGCAGGGTGTCCTCCAGAGGCAGGGTGGCCAGATTCCATGAACCTCAATGATACAACATTTTACAACAGCTGGAGTTTATTTGTGTGGGAATCTTCACATATCCTAAAAAACTATAAAAGGACAAACTGCAGGTTTGTGAAGGACTTTCCCTCCTGCCTCGCTGAGCAGACGCAATAAGCACAATAAGAAGTTTCATGTTATTGTCCGTGATATATTCTTTTTACTATATTTACTTTTGCTGTCCCGATAATTGACCTGTCACTTAATGTCATGTTTTCCTTTCTGCATCACTGCTGATTAACTAAGAAAGGAAAATCATTTCCTTTGTTTTGACTTCACCCAGTTAAGTAGTCTCCCTGTATTTCAGTTTTTTTAAAGCCACTGGATAAAAGCCAGACTTTAGGAAAGTGCCTGTCCTGCAGTGAACAAAATGTGGGACACTGTCTCGATGTGGGACGAGGGGACCAAAGGTCAGTCTCGTGTGGACTCCAGTTTAGCAGCTTTGAGTTTGGGAATCACTGATTTAGATGATTTAAAAAGATGAAAACAAAAGACCAAAATGAAAGCAAATAACTAATGATGATTATTTCTGTCACGTAAACAGCGGCTATAAAGGCATCGGGTAGAGGTACTTTTTGTAACGATGTTAATAAAACGTTCACCACCAGGGGGCAGCGTTTGAACAAAAAGGTAATACACCAAAGTACGGCCGGGACCTCATTTGACTACGGTTGACATCGTAACAGAAAACACAGATAGTTTAGGACATAAAGTCAAGCTGGTATTTATATTCTGTTAATTTTTGTTAATCTTAGAAAACAGGAAGTTACAAAAAGTACCTTTAAGTGATGCTTTATGCAAACAGAGCGACGGCTTTCGAAGATTTTCAGTCACTTTTTCCTGAAATGTTGAAGATAAACGATGAGAAGTGTTTATATTTAAGTAAGAGAGAATGTAGATACATTTAATACACTATAAAGAAGTATATACATATAATTTATATTCAGTCGTTATACTTTTGATTGAAGAAATGTGCAAATGGCTTTCTGAGCCGACAGTAGCCGCTACATCAGACGCGATGTGCACTTCACAACAGCTGAAGGTTTTATTGCAGCTCCTGAAAACAGGAGCGAGGGACAGTTTGCTCTGAGGGTTTTTTAAAGCTGACGATGCGTTCAGCGGAGGAACCTGTAAATATGTGCGAGGCGTCCGACTGCTGGTATTTTTAGGGATGTTAGCTGAAGTACATATACACCTTTTTTGGCATTTTTTCTATGAAAGTAATGACTGTACATTTTTTTAATCAGGGTACTGTTTTGTATGCATGTTCATTCACTGAACAGAGACTGTGAGGTGAAGCACTGGAAGCACTGGAGAAATACTGTACTGTGCACTGATGTCTTTGTAGTCTAGGAAACCACTTTGAACACCAAGGATGTTGAATCAGCAGGATTTAGTAGTAGACGTGTAAAAGTACTGCAAAGGGTCATACTTTTGTACTTTAGTGTTTTGTTTTAAATATTCTTTTTACATTTAGCACTCAGATTGCGAGCAGACTGTCATCCTGATCACTTCGCCCCCTTTTTTAGGTTGAACAGCCGTTAGCTCACATGGCTATTTGAAATCCTCGTTGTGCTCTGCCTGGTGTCTGATCATCTTCTCACATTTTGCATGGTGAAGCTGATCGTTGTGTTTGAGCTTTGTCCTGTTTTGGTTCCTCCTAAAGGTGCAGAAAACTCAGAATCCTGATTCAGTGTTATATTGTGTTGGTGACGATGGCTGGTGGCTCTGTAGTTTGTAGTTTCGAACTTAAGCCCAGCTACATTTAGATAAATCCAACACAGAACTGTTCCCCTGTGAGGCTAAATAATAATAACACGATGTCTTTGCAAAGTGCTTTGACAGAAAGGCAAAAATAGAAAAATACATTTCAACAGGAAGCTGGACATCGAAGAGCGAGATGGGACGAATTGAAAGTTAAGACAGAGAACAACGACGAAATAAATCAAATCAACATTGTCTACATAAAGGGCTGAAAGCAGAAACAATAAAATAGGGGACACATGCATAAGTAAATATAGGCATCACATAAAAATATGTCGATGACAAACTGAGTCAGGTTGAGACATTTTAGATTTAAGGATTAGCGACCTGAGTGCGCACTCTGCCTTTCGCTGCTTTAGAGAAGCTGAAGGTTTGTTTTCAGTGAAACGACGAGACTGTGTGTGAGTGCGTCTGCACGTTTAGAACCATCACAGACTTTACTTCATCCATTAAATCATTTTCAGGAGTTACTAAAGTCGACCAGTTCTGGATTTTCTGACTCTGTCACACCAGGATGGATGTGCGCAGTAAACACAACCATAGTTTTGTTTACAAAGAGCACCCAGTCTAAAGAGACGGGCACTGAAGCAGCTTGTTTCAGACACTTTGCAGTGTTATTTTTAACTATGAGTCATACAAAGCTCCTCTGGTAGAGTCCAAACATCAAAATATAGAGCTCGAAATGAGCAGAGCGGGTCCACTTTAAATATTCAGCTCCTGTAATGTCAGAAGAAAGAAGAAAGAAAGTGTGCTTTATTGGTCCCCGTGGGGAAAATCCCTCTCTGCATTTAACCCATTCACTCAGTGAACGTGTCTGCTGCATTCACTGACCCAGTAAGCTACATGGAACAACAGCCATCATTCAGACAGTTGTTGCACATGTGCATTTCCTGCCGCGACGCATGGCGTGAGCTGTGTGAGCAGTGATACGGGCCCGCTGCTTGAATTCTCCACCATAAACATACGAGTGAAACAGTGATGGTTAAAGATGTTCAGTGGAAGTTCAGAGCTGGACTTTCAGTGGTGCTCTGTGTCCGGTGAGCGTTTCCAGTCTCTTTATTCCCCACTTATAAAAGTTAAAGCCATGAAACTGTCCTGTGGCGCACACAGAGGCTGCACCACAGCCCGGACAGTTTGCAGAAAACTGCTGAATTCATGAAGTCGGGTGTTTGGTGGACTGACTGATGATGTTACAGGTGAATTATGCAGCACGCCTCGAGTTACCTCCTTCAACCTGTCTGTTTTTCGATCTTTAGCTTCTCTCTTCTTCTACTTTTAGTTATAAATTTCATTTAAAATCATTTTAGTTCATTTATTCCCTAAATGATCAACTCTTTCATCCTTGTGTGAAGAGTTCGAGTTGATTGTTGTCCTGTTGAAACTGAAACCCATATTAACACTCAGTGCAGCTGATGGTGGATTCATGTGCTGTGTGTATTCACAGCGATATAAACAGTTGTTACAGACTCGCACTGACGCCTTTGTGTTTATGCCAACAACATATGATGTTACCTCTGTTTTAAACAGCTTTGAGTGCTCTCAAAGGTTTTCTCACAGCACATCTGTTATGCTTGTTGCCTTTGCAAAACATGAAGATTGATATTAATATGTATACGTTTATACAAAGCCAGATTTAGAAATCACCTTATTGCTTTTTCTTCCTGCAACCTTTACCTCCAGTTCACATAACGCACTGGAAGGTTTAATTTTTTATCACTTTTCTGTCATTCTGTGTGTTTATTTATCTGTAAAGCTCCGTGTGCAGTCGTGCTGACCCGTTTATGTTTGATCCTTCTGAGCCTACAAAGCGCTGTGAGCGGGGATGCTGTAAATACATGACGCAGGCAGGTTAGAGAAGCTTTTCAGCAACGAGAGACTGCAACAATGAAGGTGTGCGCTGTTACGGCAGTTTGTGAGAGAGTGTGTGTTATATCAGGATCGAATTACACCAGAGGGAGAGAGAGAAGTCACACAACAGTTTACTAAAGAAAAGTTCACAGCAGAATTAAATGTACTTTATTTTCTCCTGATTTTTAGTTCTGTTCATCCTTTTAGAACATTTTGACATCTGCTGTCTTTTAAATATATCTGAGCTAAACTGAGAATCTGAGATCGTTGATCAGCTACTGAGAAGTAAAGAAGCAGCAACAACCTATTGAAGATGTTTCATGTGGGAACTATTTTCTTCTCCCTGAACTAAACCTACTTTACATGCATATGCTGCAATCACACGTGCATAGATTTTCTTTTGCCTTTTGTGTCGTTGCTCCTTTGTGCTTGTTGCGTTACAGTTTTATTCTGGTGCTTTTGTTTCTTATTCAAATTCAAATTTTATTTGTCACACACACACACAACCATACACAGTATGACATGGGGGTGAAATGCTTGTAGCTGTACAATGCCCGACCATTAAATGACAGAAGAAAAGTTTTACAATATTTACAATTTACTACAAAAATTTACAGAATTTATCCCGGTAACAGTCTGTTTTGTCCTGTGAGTGGACACTGGGATTGGGCCTGTATATAAAGGATGGCTGTAGCTTCCACGTCTGAAAATTAAAACAAAGCTGGAAGTTGCGTTCTTTCCAGTGGCCACTAGGGGGCAACTGTTTGTCCTGCAGAAAAAGTCTGAGAAAACAACCCCCGCAGCTTGAACTATGACCTCAGTAAATATTTACCTGATGAGTCTCACTAGTGTCAGGACTTTAATTTTATCAGCTGTCGTTCTATTGGAGGCAAACAAGTGGATAAACCAGGGTGTAATTGACAAGTTGCTGCTATATGAATGTGCAGCATCCTTCATATCCAACGGGACGACCTCGCTGGTGGGTACGGCATCTTTTATGTAAAGTGACGGCCTGCTTTGACCAGCTTATATTAATTATTTGCTCACTAAAGAGAGACCTGGCTGCATTTTCCTTTGGCTGGCGGATGTAGACAGTAAAAAGAAAGGCAGAAATCTCTGCACCTAATATCTCCAAAACTGGGTCATTCCCACCAAAACAAAAGAGATGTGTAAACGGTTACTACGGTTACCACAGTTACCACAGTTAAAATGACATCTTTGATTTTGCTGTGAACTCTTGCTTTAAACAAACGGTCCTGCATACTCGGTCTGCAGCGATGAAGTGTTCAGATTTCAGTGAATCAAACTCGAAGCAGGTGAAGATGAACTATGCAAATCAGAGGTTTGTTTGTAGGATGTTCGGTTCATTCTTTTGTTCTTTGGCTTGAACGTGTCGGATGGCAGGAAAATTAAAAGTAGTTTGGTGCTTTTTTAAAAGAAAGTAAGTTTTGTGTGAGACTAAAACCACTGACCCCACCCAGTCTGTGTTTCCTTTAGAAGGAGGAGCGTGGAGGGAAATCCGACGGAGCTCACGGAGGAGACGCGTTGATTTCTTTGTACATAAGCGAGGAGAGGGCGTATTTATCGCGGGCATGAAGGGCAAACCTCGTATACACGTAGACTGTGATCGTCTCGCCTTGTGTTTTCTGATGTAAACCAGTTTTTAAACCCGGTCCACAGCGATCCAAGTTCATTCTGTCGAATTATCGCGATCACTTCAGGGCAGCTGAGGAGACGTTTATTATGATTTTGTGTATTTTGCATCAATGACAAATCTAGATAGTTCCAACGATGGCATTCCTTTGTATGACGACGCTAATGGTATTTCTTGTATATAAAAGTCTTTGTTGTGTTAGCATGGGTATAAACTGTGACGTGTATGATGGTAGATGTAAATACTCACGTTTTTCCTACTCACTAAACAAACTGCTGTGTTGTGGATTCATGATTAATGACAAACATTAAACGATAAACTTTTATTGACTCGACTGGATTCAGCCTGTCGTTATTTCACGTTTGCTGCTATAAAGTGACCCGATTCAGGTCAGCATCTGGAATAGCCCAAGTCTGAGGTCAGCAAACCAAATGGACAAATAAACATCCACACGAGCAAACACGTGAAAGACATATTTATATTTGTACCACGTCCTATAGATAATTCAATAACATATAGACTTAAACCTTAACCAAACTCTTGAGCAGGTGATTGAGCTGCTTTTACTCTTTTGCTCCACATCCTGAATAGGAAGCAACCAGGAAAGGTGAGTACTGTTAACACACTTCTCTATTACATGTACAAAGAATTTAGGTTCCAAACAAATTACACTGATAAAATGTGAACTCAGGTTCTTTTTCCTGACCCAGGCAGGATGGCCAGTCCCCCTGTCTCTTCACCTTCCACAAGCAGTCACTTAAATATTAGCTAATGAACCTAATGAAGAATCACTAACCCACAAATGCATGTCTCTTTTTCTATTTTTAAATATAGGTTTTGGCTCATTTAGCAACTAAAACATAACACAACTTACCTTTAAACAAGCTTTAAAAAAAATGAACATTAGTATTTATTATATTTGCATTAAGACAGACTGCTAAAGTCTGATTTTCCCACACAAACATCTCCAGGATTCACAGGAAAAGGTCCAAAAATCCAGAGTGACTGTTTCCTGAGGTCAGAGGAGAACGGGCAGACTGCTTCAAACTGATAAGAAGGCAACGGGAACTCAAATAAGTGCTCAGTGGAGTCAACAAAGCACCTTGTTCAGACTTTGCAACAAAGAATTAAGGCAGAAAAGCATCACATTACAACCAGTCCATTTAAAATGATGTTCATGATCCTCATTAAATAAACATCAGCAGAACATTTGCACTACTTACTGAGAGAGCAGTAAGTAGTGTAAATGTTTGCATCAAATAAACAGCAGGGGGAGCCATTGCTCTACTCAGTGTTATATTAAAAAAGGAAGAAGAGTCCACCAAGAATCCAGTCAGTGGTGTCACTACCCGATCCGTACCGGAAACCCGATCGGTACCCCGCATGCGCGAAAGGTTTCTACTTCCGGTCGTAGCGTTTTACGATAGTTACAGGTCAGAGTATCTGTTAAGATGTTAAGAATAACAAGTATATCTTAAAATGTTTGCAATAATGAAGCATTTCAGTACAATGTAGACAAAAACGAAAAATAAAAAGAAAGTTACGGATCAGGACTCACCGATCCTTACTGCGCATGTGTAAAGTCTGACCGTACAAATCGGGTCTACCCGATCCGTACCGCGCATGTGCAGATGTTTTCTTCTTCTTCTGTTCGTTTAATGGCAGTTTACTCCCCAGTGTACGAGGATACCGCCACCTGCTGACCACGCGAATGAACCCTATTATACACTGAATTAGCGTCATTACAAACGTGTGTTAAATTTGATTTAGCGATAGTCGAGTGTGTTTCTGCTTGTCTGTGAGGAGAGGATTGTTGGAATAGTGATAATGATGTGCGCTATCACTGTCAATTGTCAGTAAACACTTCATCTGGCTGATGAATCTACACGTGAGATATTACAAAGTCTGCATTATTAACTCTGTAATTCGGCGCCATTCTTCTTATTTTACGGCGCTGTTGCTCAATCGGGGGACGCTCTCTGTTGAGGAGAAAAGCATGAATTTCTTTGTATACGGATTATCCATTGTTTAAATGTCCCGGGCAGTCGAAAAGAAGGCAGAGCTGTTGAGAAATGCTAGGAGCTAACTGGGCGCTAACCTTTTTTTTTTTTTTTTTTTTTTTTTTTTTAAATACTTTAATTAAATTTATGCACATATTACAATCTCTCGTTGGGAGACAACATTTGTTTTTTTTGTTTTTTTTGTTTTTTTTTTTTAAATGACATCAGAAACAGCAGTATGCGACATTACGTGATGGCAGAGCTTCAGTTCATCCTTTGTCTTTTTTTTTTTTTTTTTTTTTTTTTTTTTTTTTTAATAAATAGGACAGGGGGAATGAATGAGAGAGAGAGGGGGAGAGAAGGAAAGAAAACCCAAGGGGAGAAGAGACGGTGAGAAGGGGGGGGAAGAGAGACAAAAAAAAAAAAAAAAAAAAAACTCCTGGGTCACCTGTATGGAGAAAAAACAAACAAACAAACAAACAAACAAACAGAGGAGACAGCAAACAACAAAGAGCAACATAATAATAGAGAAAACAAAGCACCATCACAATAAACTAGCTAGTCATAGATATCAGTATTTACTAAGTAATAAACGATATTGTGCAGCACGCAAGATAGACAGCGCACAGTGTGCTTTGAGGCAGCAGCCAAGAAAGCTTTAGTCCGCGTCTGTGAATACCCATGTGTGCATACCTGTGTGGATCAGCATGCTTGCATTCCAAAGGTTTCTCCATGTAATGATCTGCTAGGGAGTGTGGGGGGGCCACAGCCCCATCCTCCAGGGTGTGAAGCGGGTATGGAGGAGATCAAAACTCCAGACATCCAGAGGCCCCCAGAACACAAGAGACCATGGAAGACCAACAGAGGGGCAGCCGCGCCACTGTTCCAGTAAGAGCCGAGGAGAGTCCCAGATGAGGGCTCACTCAGCAGCCGCGGAGCAGAAGCCAGGGGGGGTTGCAGTGACGCGCCCGTGAGCTCCGCCGGCCCCCAGCTGCGCCTGAGTGACCGAGCCCTAGGCCGAGAGGCCGGGGGCACCCCACCTCCAAAGGGGCCCGAGCGAGCCCCAGGCCCCAGGCCCCGACAAGCGGCCGCCAAGGAGTGAGCCGGTGTGTACCCGGACGCCCACCCCCAGACACAAAGAACCACCAACACACCGACACCTGAGGGAGTCCGCCACCGGCAGGGGAAGTGGTGGTGGGTGGAGATAGGCCTCCAAACCTTGGAGGGCCTGAGGTGTCCCCAGAGAGGTGGCGTCTGATACCCAACCTGACATATAGACACAGACATACAGGCACACACAGACACAAACATCCATTCCCACCCTCATGCTCTCATATGCACTCACTCCACACTCAACCAACGTGGAGACAGACATAAAGAGACGCTGTACACACAATCACACTCCCCAAGCGTACTCTACAAACCGGGTCTAGGTACCCTTGCCCCTGGAGGGGGGAATTGCACCCAGACCCAGATGGTGTTACCCTTTTCCCTGCGGTGGGGAGAGGCAGACCACCCCGACTCCGCAGCAGCAGGGAGGCCCCACACCCCAGACCGCAGTCGGACGGCCAACTCCTCCTACTAGCCCCCCCGCTCCAGCAGGCCGCAGAGAATGGGGGTGGGAGAAGACTCCAAACCTCCCTCCACCCGCTCATTGTAGTGTTGATGCATATGTGTTCTAAGGTGCAATTAAAACCCAGGAGGGCATGGAGCTACCTGCCAAGGAGCAGCAGGTAAGCGCATGGTCCCTCCTGCTAGCCCTCAATGACTAAGTGTATTTAAAATTGAGAGGTGGGCAACGACGTCAGGGGTGAGGTATACACCCTGATGGTGATTTGGACTCCGTGATTGTGCCCACCCCCAAGATCCTATATGTATGTGTAATGAGAGTGTGAATAATGTGAATGTCTAAGTTGTGGGATAAAATTGAGGCAGAGGCAGCCAGAAGGGGACAGGGGGGGGGGTAGCCTCCTCTGCACCCTGGTGACATACCCCCACTCCAAGGCCCTGCATGTGTGGGTGGTTGTGGAGGAGCGGGAAGAGGGAGGCAGCTGGAGATGGGGAGGGAAGGAAGGGAGGGGCAGGTAACCCCTCCCTGGGGCCAGCTCCCCCGCTGACCCCAGTAGGCACTCCCACCCTCCGCGACCCGCCAGGGAAGGGGGGCCCAGGCCCATCAGACCGGGGCCCAGTGCAGTAGCGCCCCCCGGCTCCACAGAGCCCTGGACAGTCCACCCAACCCCACCACAGAGAAAACTGCACCCACCCCACCAACCACACATCTTCCAGACTACATAAGACGGTAAACGCCCAGGCTGAGATCTTCCTCCACCTCTCCTGTATCTCCCCCTCCTGCAGAGAGTTCCTGAGAGAAGAAAGCTCCTGCCAGATGTGACCATCCCCCCCACCAGTTGAAGAGCCCCCCAGGCGGCTCGATGCACCGGCGGCACCCTGCTCCAGGGCCGGGCCCCCATGCACCCACCCGCCCACAACCCCGGCAACACACCAACCAGGACCCGAGCCCCCGAGGCCCGGCCCGGGCCCCCGCCCAGAGACGGAGCACCCCCAGAACCTCACGCCCATCCCGGACCCACCCAGGGGCAGCCAGGTTGCCAGGTCAGTAACCCACGTCCGTCAGCACAGACCCTCCCCTAGCCCCGCTGCACGCAGCCGCGAGGAAACAGTCACCTGAGAGCCAACAGAGCCCTCAACCGGACGTGACCGCTACCCCGGGTTGAGCCCCCCAAGGAAGATGCCTCCGGGGAGACAACATTTGTGCAACAACATCTTGAAAAGGTTGAATAAGAAATCAAACGAAAAAAAACAAAACAAACAAAAAAAAACAAAACAAAAAAAACCACATATATACATATACATAAATATATGAAGGCCATTTTTATGACATATAACAGTTTCCTTTCTGCGAACACTTTAACATACATGTGGCTTACTTAGTACACCAAAAACACAATCATTAAAAGGATAGAGATTGAGTCCCATTGTCGCATATCAAAGCAGCCTCTTTACATGAATCCCTCAGTAATTCTAAAGATGACAAAAAAGATTTTAATTCAATTTTCAATACAGTTAGGGAAGGTCTTTTACTTTTCCATTTGCATTTGTGTATGTGGTATTTGCCCATAATTATCACCACCTTGTGTAGCATGGACAGTTCCTTAGATGGATCACCATTATTATATAAAACTTGTGTTAGAGTCAGTGGGGTCATCCCATCTATTCTTATACTCAACCAGTCTACTAGATCTTGCCAAAAGTCAGTTGTTACTGAGCAGGAAAAAAACAAATGATCAATACTTTCCGCATTTTGTGAACAAAATCCACATGGCTCTACCTCAAACCCAAACCTTTTTTTAAGCATTTCAGCTGCTGGGTAATATCCATTAATTATTTTAAATTGCATTTCTTTGACTTTGGGGGGGATAGGCCATTTTAAAAAGTGCGTATATTTGTTCGTTATTTTAATATTACTCCCTTTTAGTTTTGTGTTACTGTTAAAGTCGTGAAATAATTTGTTTTTAAATATCTTGTTCATGGTTTTATTATTACAGTTTTTATCCATCAAAGGAATCTGGTTTAGATGTAAAGAAGGTAGACTAATTTGTGCCTTAGAGTAATACAAATAACCTTGAATCAAACTCAACAGAGGTAAGGGGATTGCCTTACAAACCTTGTCATATTCTCTAAGGGAACACTGAATGTTAAACTTCGTATTAAAAACACCCACTGAGAGAAACTGACCCCTTTCATCAAGTAAGTCTGTTATAAAGATTATGTTTTTTTCAAACCACTCTTTAATAAACAATGACTTCTTATTAATTGTAATTGTTCTGTTATTCCACAAGGTGGAGCAATGTGGTGAAAAGTTATGGGCAAACACCATCTTCCAATAAGACAAGACCTGCTTATGATATTCTGACAGTTTCACAGGCAACTTCAATATATCAAAATCACATTTCAGGAGAAAATCCAACCCTCCCACCTTTTTGAAAATATTTTTTGGGATATGGAACCATATGGAGTCAGGTTTCAAGAGGAAGGCTTTTATCCAGTTTATTTTAAATACTCCAACCATTGATTGAAAATCAATTGACTTTATACCACCTTTAGCGTAATCTTTGACAAGTTGTGATTTTTTAATGTAATGTGTTTTATTGCGCCAAATGAATTGATAGATTATAGAGTTAATCTTTTTAATGCTTTTCGGGGTAATGTATAGTGAGTATGCTGGATAAACCATCTTTGAGACGCCCTCTGATTTGGATAATAGATTGCGTCCAAAAATTGTAATATCTCTCGTCAACCAATGATTTAGTGTTTTGGACATGCCATCAATTTTGTCTTTTAGGTTTTTTGATTCTCTAGTGTTGATGTCTTTGTCTAAATAGATGCCTAGATACTTAACTTCATTTTTCACTGGAATCGTCCTCATGCTATTTTCCAAACAATCATAAAGTGGCAAAAGTTCACACTTCTTTAGGTTCAGACACAAGCCTGAAGCTTTAGAAAAAATTGAAATGACATTCAATGCTTTCTCGAGTATTGATTTATCCTTTAAAAATATTACTGTGTCATCTGCAAACTGACTTATTTTCAGTTCAATATCAAAAATGTTTATTCCTTCGATGTCTGAATGGTTCACAATGAGGTAAGCCATTAATTGAGTGCAAAGAATAAATAATTTTGGAGAAATTGGGCAACCCTGTCGAATTCCACAGAATATGTCTATCCTAGATGTTATGCCTGGATTGAGTGAAACATAACTATAAATTTGCTTGTAGAACAGTTTGATCACTTTGCAAAATTTGTTTCCAAATCCAAAAAGTTCTAAAGATCTAAATAAAAAATTATGGTCTATTGAATCAAATGCTTTAAAAAAGTCAATAAATAGTATTAAACTTTCTGAATTAATAAAGGATCGATAGTCAATCATATCTAATATTAATCTTATGTTATTATGAATCTGCCTTCCTTTAATAAACGCTGATTGGCACTCATCAATCAATTTGGTTAAGACGCTTTTAAGCCTATTTGCATATACTAAGGCTAATAATTTGTAGTCGTTACATAAAAGTGTTATGGGTCTCCAATTGTCTAGCATTTGTAAATCTTTGTTTGGTTTGGGTAATAAGGTTATTAATCCTGTTTTCATTGTTGGGGATAGTTCTTCATTTTTTAAACAATCCAAAAAGCCATTAAATAACAAATCTTTAATGTCTTGCCAAAAGGTTTTATAAAATTCAATCGTTAAACCATCAATTCCAGGCGATTTTCCATTTTTCATTTGTTTTAGAGCTGTATCTAATTCGGATATTTTCAAATCTTCTTCTAACCATGTTTTATCATCCTCTTCCAATTTTTTAACCTGATCTTTAATCATATCAAAAAAGATATCTGCATTTTCTTTTTCAGTTCTTGATTTATACAGATTACTATAGAACATGTTAATTTCCTCACTTATTTTGTTTGGTTCCTCAATTATAGTACCATCCTTACTCAATTTAGTTATTTTTTTCTTTGTTTGTCTACGCTTCTCTAGACTATAGAAATAAGATGAATTTTTTTCTCCATGTTCAATCCACTTGGCTCTAGACCTTACATATGCTCCTTTAGCTTTAATCAAGTACACCTCATCTAGCTTATTTTGTAAAGATTGTAAGCGTTCTGACTCTTCCGCAGTCATACAGGGTTTACCACATAATAAATGAATTTGTTCAATTAGATTTTTCTGTTCACATACGCGTAGGGCAGACACTTTCTTTCCCGTTTCTATAGCTAATTGTTTCACATTATATTTAAACCATTCCCATTTACTGACATTAGTCATGCTCATATTGTTAATTTCTGATTTAAGTTCTTTAACTTGTTTACAGAAGTCTTCGTTTTGTAATAAACTATTGTTAAATTTCCATATGTTGTCAGATCTTTGTTGTTTACGTAGAGATAATAAGAGACTTATCAGACAATGATCAGTAAGTGGGGTTGACTGGGTCTCACATTTCGTAACATATGATGATACTGTTTGGGAGACAAGCCAATAATCTAATCTTGAACATACGTTTTTATTTGATGGACTAAACCAAGTATATTTCTTCGTATTTGGGTTTGTCATCCTCCAATAATCGATCATATTGGTTGTCGTACAAAAGTCACAAATAATGCTATCGTGTTCTGGTTGATTTCCTCTTTGTGGTTGTCTGTCAAGCCATGAGTTAGGAGCCAGGTTAAAATCGCCTCCAGTTATCACCTGGGTAGAACCATATGTAGTACTCCACTTTGCAATTAATTTACTTAAGTTAGACATCATATTTCTATTTAGCGACCTGTTATTGTATCCATACACGTTAATAAGAATAATTTTCTGTTCACAGACTTCTACCAACACCATGATCCAATGCCCCATTCCGTCGCTTTTATGATCAATAACTCTCCCTGCAAATTTGTTGAATAAGATCATAACTCCTGCTGAGTGAGTAGTACCATGTGAATAAAGAATACTATCTCCCCATTGATGTTTCCAAAATGTTTCCTCTTCCTTACCAGAATGTGTTTCTTGTAAAAACAAAATGTTTGCCTTAATTTCCTTGCAGAATAAAAACATGGCCTTACGTTTGACATTGTTTTTTAAGCCTCGAACATTTAAGGAACTTAATAGAACAGCCATCTATAAGATAAAGAAAAAACAAAAACAAAAAACGCAAGAACAAAATACAAAACAAGAACAGTAACGGCTTCCTTGGCACTTACTAGAAGAAAAAAAAAGTGCTTGAAGCAGGAATAAGCCTAGTGTCCTACCTATGTAATCATAACAGTACTCCGACCCTATCACAGTACTACCCCTTTATATATGCGGCAATTTTAGCTCTGGATAGCCCACGTTTAACTACGGCTTTGCTTTTTGACCCTCTCCTATTTTTTATTTGTGTATTTTTAACAGATATGTATATATAAACATATATATACACACATACATACCCACATTTTATGGTTAACTTGTAGTGACTTCTTCAAGTGCATCTCACAGATCGATCCTTTTACCGTCTATTATTGCATAACCCTCCTTTAGGAATGCTCTTTTGCCGTTGTTTCGAGCTTCCTGCACCTTGGGCCACAGCTTGATCCGAGCTTCACGGTCTTCTTTGGAGAAGTCTTCTTTAAATTTTATGTTCAGTTCTTTGCAGACCCTGGCCTCTTTGGATTTCCTCCATACTTCATCCCTTGCCGTCCTCATGCTGAACTGTATGATGATTGGTCTTGGCACCTTGTTGCTCACTGCATTGTCTTTCTTCCCCAGTCGGTGTACTGTATCAACCATGAGCTGCAGTTTTTCCACTGATACAGGAACCACTCTTGTTAGAATGCCGATCACTGTTTCACGTGTATTCTCGTTGTCCTTCTCTGTCAGACCCAAAATTCTGAGGTCCCATCTTCTGCGGTAACGTGCACTCTCCCGACAGCTCTCCTTTAATTCTTTGTTTTCCTTCATCAGCGACTCCACCTTCGTCGTCAGCTTGTCAATTTCCTCTCTGTTTTTTTGGGTCGCCTGTGTATTTACTTCAATGCGTTGTTCGAAGGCTTCCAACTTCTTTTCAAGCGAATCAAACCTTTCCTCGCATCTCTTTGTGAAGCCAAGTAAAACTTCATATACATTCTCGATGCTCACCTGCTTCTCAGTTATTTTGCTTTTCATTTTTTTGGGATTGGGACTTGGTAACGGAGTGTGGTCACCTATGGGTCTTCCGATCTCTTTCTGAAGTTCCATCTCTTCTATATCTTCATCCTCACATGCTTCCCGCATAGCAGCAAGGTTGTAATCATGGTCGGAGAGGCTACCTGTTAGCTTGGGGTTAGCCATTTTTATCACTCTAAGTTTATCTTTGTGTCTGCCTGAAGGTCTGTCAAAGTAACTTCCAGGGGGTTTCGCTTGCGTTCTACTTCCTTTGGAGTAACAGTTTGTCAGTAAAGTATTTTACAGGACATCAAAATCACGTTTCTTAATCAGACCCGCAGATTGTACAACCGCTTATTCCGCCATCTTTCTCTCCCCTAACTGGGCGCTAACCGCATCATTCAAATATATTGAATGTCGCAAAGAGAGGAAGTGACGTAAGATTTGCGCATGCGGGGTACCGATCGGGTTTCCGGTACGGATCGGGTAGTGACAAGTGGTTCCAGGGAGCCTATCCAATCGTTCAGTCTGACGTCACTAGCCGTGTCTGGGCCTAAACTCGGCTGCAGGTCCATATATCAAACGATCACTATGGCATTACTGAGAGTTAAAAATTGTCTAAAGTCTTTCATCTTTAATAAAATGATCAGCGTTCTGCTCTACCAGGTGTAACAATTGAGTTTAACATCCAGGCATCCATGAAAACGGAATTTATGACATTTAACAGAGTTAGAAGTTAGCAGGAAGTTAGCTCGCTAGCTTCTATCTAAATACAATATAGCATGTCCTGACTGCAGGGTTTTGGAAACAAATTAAAACGTACAGCTCTGTTATCACTTCCAACATAAATGAAAACAGAAAACTAAGCAGCAGTGACGTTTGTAGGGTTACTGAAGTTTGGCTAGCTGGTATATAATGATGTGCTACGTGACCGCTAGCGACACAGCTATGTTAGCATAATATAAACAAGCTAACTTTTTTTCCACTCGATAAAAGTTAACGTGAGTGTTCTCGGTGGTCAGGAACAAATGTAATCGCATGGCAGGATGCTGTAAAAGGACCAAACTTCAGCCAGGAGAACAACTGAGATAATCCATCCACAATACGAGGTTAGTCATTCATATACTGCTGCATGGGCTGGGCTGTAGTTACATCCTAAGGTTTTAAAAACTGAGCTTAAATAAATGATTAGTGGTAATAAAAGCCGAGGGAGGTCAACAGTGATCGCTGACTGTTTTAGGAGCTTTTTGAGATCAAATAGAAGAAAATACATAACATTAAACATGTTAACAACACAAAAGCCATATTAAACGCAGACTACTTTAGACCCGGAAGTAGGATTCGTCACGTCATCACTTAATGACCGGATAGCTGTGGTTTTACCTTTTTATTAACCAGTGAAGAAACTCCCTAAGTAGAGATCCTGAGTCGAGATGAACAGGACTAACCTGGAATGTTTTTTTTAACTGCAGGAAAAATCATCATGAGGAGAACGAGCAAACTCCAGGCAGTAGGTTTGAACCCAGGACGCTCCTCCTGCGATGCAACAGTGCTAACCACTGAGGCATCCTGCTGCCTCTTTTATATTGCAGACCGATCAAAGATAGTTGAAGACAGCATACACAAAAGGTCGGTAAAGGTTGTTGAAAGTTTGTCATGGTGATGGACGTGAAGCATGAAATCACAACAAGCTACATCTCTAACCTGACTTTAAACATTTTCACCAACATAACCACAAACTTCAACACTAGATGTGAACTGTGAAACTGCCTGAAATCAGAGATGAGTCACTGTCCTGATCAAAATCTCATCACTTCACTCATTTAAAGTCCTGATCTGTATTAGTGAGGCAGACTGTTTCTGTTGGAGGACCTGCAGGAAGAAAACACAATTATATTCAAGGATTTGATCCATTAAATCCAAACAGAACAGAATATGAACACAGCTGTCAGTCATGAGAGACAAAGGCTGTTAAATGTTCACTGTGTGGGTGTTTTTCCAGAGTGTTATGGGAGGCCGAGGTAATGGCATCCAGAGTACGAGAAGCTCTCTCTGTGGGACGGAGACAACACCCTCAGTCACTGCGCAGCTCTTTGATTAGGCTGTAGTGAGAATCCAGAAGGCTGTGAGCACATGAACTCAGCCGATACGTCTGTATTAATCTGAACTGATTATTGGGATCCATGCAGGCTGACATCGTGTGATGAAGGTTCAGACTGGACTAAATGACTACAGACCCGTGGCTCTGACATCTGTCGTCATGAAGTCATTGAGCGCCTGGTTCTCTCCTATCTCAAGACCCTCACGGCCCCCCTCCTGGACCCCCTCCAGTTTGCATACAGAGCCAACAGGTCTGTAAATGACGCCATCAACATGGCTCTACACTTCATCCTGCAGCATCTGGACTCCCCAGGAACCTACGCCAGGATCCTATTTGTGGACTTCAACTCTGTCTTCAACACCATCCTTCCAGACCATCTCCGAGGCAAGCTTTCCCAGATGAATGTGCCTGATCCCATCTGCCGGTGGATCACTGACTTCCTGACAGACAGGAAGCAGCATGTGAGGCTGGGAAAGAATGTCTCGGACTCCCGGACCATCAGCACCGGCTCCCCTCAGGGCTGTGTTCTTTCTCCTCTGCTCTTCTCCCTGTACACCAACTGCTGCACCTCCACCCACCAGTCTGTCAAGCTAATCAAGTTTGCAGATGACACCACCGTCATTGGGCTCATCTCTGACGGGGATGAGTCTGCCTACAGGAGGGGGGTTGAACGTCTGGTGTCCTGGTGCAGCCACAACAACCTGGTGCTGAATGCCCAGAAGACAGTGGAGATTATTGTGGACCTCTGTGGACTCATTCCGCTTCCTGGGTAGCACCATCACCCAGGACCTGAAGTGGGAGCCCACCATCACCTCCGTCATCAAGAAAGCCCAGCAGAGGATGTACTTCCTGAGGCAGCTGAAGAAATTCAACCTGCCAACACGGACGATGATGCAATTCTACACTGCAATCATCGAGTCCATCCTCACCTCCTCCATCACCGTGTGGTACGCTGGAGCCACTATCAGGGACAAACAGAGACTGCAGCGTGTTGTGCGCTCTGCTGAGAAGGTGATTGGCTGCAGACTCCCATCTCTGCAGGACCTGTACACCTCCAGGACACTGGGGAGTGCAGCTCGGATCTCAGCTGACCCTTCTCACCCTGGACACAGTCTGTTTGACCTGCTCCCCTCAGGCAGGAGGCTCCGGTCCAGTTGCACCAGAACCTCTGTTCAGTTTCTTCCCCTCTGCTGTTGGACACATGAACAATAACCGTATGACTGTTCCCACCACTAACACATGACCCTATGCTGTGTTCACTGCATCGTTCCATGTTTGGTACTGATCACCACCTGCACTCATGTATATATCTTTCTACTTAGCACTTTTAATTTTTATTTTTAGGTTTATTTAAGCATTGTCTGTCAGTATGTTTACACTAAGTACCGCAGCAATTTCCTAATGTTGTAAACCTGCTCAAAATTTGGCAATAAAACCCTTTCTAATTCTGATTCACCTAGTAAATCTGCGAGATCTACAGAATATTGCATTTGTTTTATTTGTTATGTTGTTATGTGGTGCATGTGTTTTTGCCTTTTGCTGCCATGATGCCAAGTCTCTCTTAGAAAGAAGATTTTTAATCTATATGAGATTTTTACCTGAATAAATAAAGGAATAATAAAAATAATAATAACATAAAAAATCTTTCCCAAGGCATATAAAATTAAACACGTCTTATTTTCTTATATTTACCTGCTGTGTAGCTCCTTTCTCTCCCTGTTTAGGATTTCTGTGACTGCAGTAAAAATTTCCTCCAGCCGTCACTTATTCCAGCTGACCTGGACTAAAGTAAAATTTAATCCTAAAGCAAAGGACATTACTAATGAACACTGATTATACAGAACAATAAATATACTTTTTTTATAGTTAATATAGATTACAATCTTGAGCTTATATAGTGTTTTGCCTGCTTCAACAACAACTCAGCAGTAAGAATAAATATCACACTGCAGAATAAGTTTTTATTCTGCAGTGTGAGTTCAGCTGAGAGTTTAACAGACTGTTGTTAAAACATAAATATATCAGCAGCTTATGGGTGAAACAGAAAATGCAGTTACAATGAACATTTACATGATCTGGGCAACTTATGTCGCTGGTTTTCATAAATAGTCAGATGATCCATCGCAATGAATTATGGGACAGCATTTTCTCATCCCTTTTCATAAAGGATGGCTCCTTGTATCCTACGCTACAGGAAGCAATAAGGAAGCATTGAAGCTCCTTTCCTCAGTGTTTGGAGAATTGGAACAGCTCTTACTGTGGCCACCACGCAGGTACTTCCGCGTCACGTCTCTCAGTAGGAACCTTCCGAAGCAAATTGGAACGCGCCCCTGGTCAATACTTTCACTTTCATTAGTGTTGGTGGCGCAGTAATAAGTTCCGCTTTCAAATCAAATCAAGCTGAACGTTTCAAAACGAAAAAGAAATATAGACGAAAAGCTGGATGAAGTCAGTGCGTTGGACATATTGATTGAGTTTAATAATAATTGATTACTGGCCGCACAAGAGGACAAATTGGTCTCATGACCGAAGAGTCTCGGGTGAGTTTGCGTTCAAGTCATTTTTGCTGATAAAACGGTGCATGTGCTGCAAACAGCTTTGTTAAACTAAGAGACTGAAATAGGCTTCTCTATCTCACTGAACTCCTGATTTTAAGACGTCTTTATGACTTCTTTTTTTATGACTTTAGTTTGAGTTCAGATAAATGCGGATTTGACACGAAAATGGCGTAGAGGTGTAGTTTTATCCACTCGGGCACGTCCGCGTACATATTTGACTGACATATATTTGTTTCCAAGATTACTACTGCACCACAGTGGAAAGTGCACATAACTCAACTATAGCAAAGTAATCAAAAGTCAGACTGAATTTAAGAAGTCGTCGGCCTGTCCATCTTCATCAGTTTCTATTTAGCACACCCAAAATGCGTGTCCACTTTAGTGCTAATATTTCCATTTAATTTATTTAATATTCTTATTGGTTATTTTCAGGAACTGCTAGAACTTCTAATTTTGGAAAAAAATATTAATATTTGTGATGTATTATTTTGTAACATGGCCTGCACCGAAAGACGGTAAAGTGGAACAACCCTGCAGCTGCAGCTGTTGATTTCAGGGCAGATGCACGTCAGTTGCTGGGCTGAACTTCTGCCCACTACTGAGATTCAATCAGGGAGGCGAATTGAGTACACTGTATCTTCGTTGTCCCTGAACTTTACCCGTATATGCAGGGATTTCATATTTGTCATTATGGCATCTCTGGAGCTTGTACACTTACATGCTGCTTACAAGGATGGGCAAGTGTGCAAGTCTCCTGTAAGTCTCATTTTCATTCTTCCTTTGGGATAGTTGCTTTATTGCCATCTCTTCTATGGGCTCAAATTGTGGTCATAAATATTTTGTACTTGTAAATCAGATTTGTATGTGTAAAAAGAATTTGTGTGAGCTTAAAAAAAGATTTGTGTGTGGACTTAGCCAAAGAATACGTGTGAAACTCTGCACTCAACTTTCAACTACGAATTTTGACCCTACTTTTCTTCCTTTCATCTGATTGGTTAATGTCATGTCAATCACAAATTTAACTATCCAATCAGAGAACAGATGGGTTTGACTGTTGGAGGGGGGCTTTTTTGAACTCCAGGTTCAAAGTCTGGTTTTGAATGTCAACACAGATGGAACTGATCTTGGGTCAGCAGGCAACATTTTCCAAAGAACAGGACAATTTAAGAATAAGAACAACTTTATTTATCCCGAGGGAAATTCTTTTGTCATGTACATGCTCAAAGTAGCAGGAGAAACAGAGGAACAGATAAGATATACAATATATACAATAAGAATTATTAACACAGGGATGGCTGATAATTTGACAGTAAATAATGTTTAGTGTGCTTCTACACATTGCACAGGTCAGCTGCTACAGTCACTTTGCTTACAGCTTTATTGCAGCACTCTTATGTGAAAACTGAATTTCAACCAATGTAGCTGCAGAACATTTTTAATGAGCAGTCTGTGAAACACTGGTTTTCATTTGGCTTGTCAGCTGACACTGAACTTGACCAACTACATCCATCTGTGTGCACATATAGTACTATATGTGTGTACTATATGCATGTGTGCGTGTATACTGTATGTGCATACTATATCTGTGAGTGTGTGTGTGTCTGTATGTGTGTTTTAAATTCTGTGAAAATAGTGAAAAGTCGGAGGACACAGCTTCATAGGTTGTCCAGATCACAGACATAAGTAAAAGTTCCCTTTTGTTGTTTCACAAACTTGCTAATTATGTTATTAATAATTCTTTTTTAAAAATGTTTTTAGGGGTGAAGGTCACACAATGGCAACTGCAGCAACTGGTAAGTCCAGTCATTCTTTAAATCCTTGTAACAAAGCATTATTTAAAAAATAAATCAGACTGAAGGTGGATACATAAGCTCACAGAACATCTGATGGTGTGCACATGTAAACACAGGTTTTAGAAGGTTGTTCTAAAAGATTTATTTCTAACAGCTGGTTTGGTGGATGGATGGGGTGGATCAGTGAATGGATGATTTCTTTTCTGTACATCAAATAATTACAATTAAAAACCAAACCAAACAGCACTACTAAAAGCTGTGCAAAGCATAAAATTAGTATAACATCAACTTGTATCACTAACGCACCCACCATCTTGGTATTTCCATTTCTTTAAAGTTAACCGACATCTAGTACATTTGACTAAATATCCCTTTCGACTGAGCGGTAATCAAATAATTGGTTAAGCAGAGTCTTCTAAAATTATAGGGTTCTGTTTGTTCTCACTCTGATGGTAAGGAGGTAAAAGGCCTGCCAAAAACAAAAATATTCATGAAACTTGTCATACCACGCCTCTAAGTAACCTCCTGCTTGTACTTGATTGTTGATCTAGAACTTTCTGATCAACCATAGTGGTAGCAATATGCTAGTGTCCAAAGCTGAACCTCTGAAGGAGGTTTTTCCCAGCTGATTTGGGAAAACACATGTTTTCATAGAAACAGGGGTTGTCAGGGAGTAACAGATGGATGTGACTGGGACTTTAACAATAATTTTCGTAGGGACTGCCATCAACCTCCAGGAATCACTCACGAGTGCTCGGTTACACCAGAAACGTCAGAATCTCAGGTTAAAGCTCACAAAACTATTTCAAAAACCACCAAACAGCTAAAACAGAAAATGAGAGCTGGAAAACAGATTCCGCACAAAGATGTTAACACAAAGTGCAGATTGTTTACCCGACTGCACGTACACGGACATGCCATCGGGGCTAAAAGCCGACATCTCACAGATTCTGAAGCTGCAGGTTTCGTTGCGCCGACCAAAATTCACTGAACCAGCAGTAAAAGAAGATCCGAAACAAAAACCGTCCGGCAAGCAGAGTCCCAGTCCAAAACATTGCAAAACCCCAGCTGTGCCTCCAGCAGCGGTGTCACAACAGTCCCCCAAACAACATTCAGGCGGCCTACCTCGGGTCTAGTGACCACAGTAACACAGATCTGGCGGCAGCCACGGGTTCGGTGGCAACGTTGTTGCAGCTCAGGGGGCCTGCCACAGGTCTGGCAGCGGCGGCATTGCAGCTTCGGTGAGCCACAGTGTAGAATGGCACATGATCGCCGATGTGCTGGTCGTGCAGGACGTGGGTGTGGAGGGTGCGCTGGACGTGGACGACATGGAGGGCACGCTGGACGTGGAGGTCCCTCTGGCACACCGACCTCCAGCTTTGGTGGAGCCGGTCCCTCCCGCTCGCTGAGCTCCTCTGCCGGGAGTGAGGGCTCCTCCCGCTCGCTGAGCTCCGCCACTGGTGGAGCGGGCCCCTCCGACAGCGCTGCAGCTACAGATGGTCAAGCCGAAGGTGATGAAGGTGATACGGCAGCTGCAGGCAGTGGATGTAGTCTCAGAGTAGCGGATGTGGATGGTGGAACAGATGACAACTGAAGCAGCCCCTCTGACCTTCCAGCGGGGACTGATGTGGGACAAGCAGGTGTATCGGCCTCTGGCTGAGGGTGTAAATGAGTGGCTGACTGGACTAAGGACTGAGCTACAGGTAGTGGGGCAGCAGACTGAGTTACATGCTGGGCTGAAAAAAAAACTCTAACACCGGGCTGTCTAGCAATGGATTCTCTAGCTGATCAAAATGGCGCCGGTGAGGTCGGCTGCCGTGCTGGATGCTCTGCCCTAACTTCTCCACTTTTTGCAGTTTTTTCGTCACTTTTTGCTATATCTGCGATAATCTTGCATGGGCATCATGCAAAACACACAAATCCGCTACAGTAGAGACACTTTGGTTTCTATTGGTCTGCAATACACGAACATTTCACCATGTTTAACTCCGGACCCAACCTGGCCAAAGGAGATCCTGAGAGAGAACAAAGGACGCGACCCTAAGCGACGGCCTCGAGGTAAAAGAGCCGGCATCAGGAACAGGCTACGGGCTCGCGCACACCGCGCACCCATGCCCAGTATCCTGCTAGCCAATGTTCAATCCATCGAGAACAAGCTTGATGACCTCAGAGCCAGAATCAAGTTCCAGAGAGACATTCGGGACTGCAACCTCCTCTGCTTCACCGAGACTTGGCTGAACCCAGCGATACCAGACCACGCCGTGCAGCCGACGGGGTTCTTTTCGGTTTACCGCATGGACAGGACAATGGAGTCGGGGAAGAAAAGAGGTGGTGGAGTGTGTTTGATGGTGAACAACAGATGGTGCGACAGCACAAACATCTCCCCACTCACACGCTCCTGCTCGCCCAATCTGGAGCTTTTGATCGTTAAGTGTCGCCCTTTCTATCTCCCTCGGGAATTCACTGCGGTCATTGCCTGCACTGTTTACATTCCGCCTCATGCGGACTCGGACACTGCCTTATGTGAGCTACATGAGGCTCTCACACATCAACAAACACTTCACCGAGATGCCGCACTCATTGTTATGGGAGATTTTAACAGAGTGAATCTCAAACGGACATTTCACAACCTTCACCAGCACATCAACTGCCCCACCCGGGGCACGAGGACATTAGACCACTGCTACACCCCGTTCAAGAACTGTTATAAGGCTCAACCCCTGCCGGCATTTGGAAAATCGGACCATTCCGCCATCTTCCTCATACCTGCTTACAAACAAAGGCTAAAGCAGCAACCACCAATCAGGAGGGAGGTCGCTCGCTGGACGGACCAATCGGTGGCCGCGTTGCAGGACGCACTGGATGACGCAGACTGGGACATGTTTCGGCGCAGCTCTGATGACATCAACATGTTTACGGAAGCGGTTGTGGGATTTATCGGGAAACTAGCGGACGACACAGCAGAAAGAACTATCATCCGAACGTTTCCCAACCAGAAGCCGTGGGTGGATAAAAACATCCGCGACGCTCTGAGATCACGCACCGCTGCCTACAATGAAGGGCTCATCTCCGGTAATATGGACCTATACAAGGCTGCATCCTACAATGTGCGCAGCGCGGTCAGAAAGGCAAAGCGGAGCTATGGGGAAAAACTAGAGTCACAGCTACGACAGTGCGACTCTAGGAGCCTGTGGAAAGGACTGCGGACTATAACGGACTATAAACGACCAGCTTCTTCAATGATGAATGCCGATGCTTCACTGGCTGATGAGCTGAACACGTTTTATGCTCGCTTCGACGCCGCAGCAATTAAAACAACAAACGGCTGCGCGCGCTCGGAGTGCACCAGTGAAGAAAATGCATTCGTCATCACAGAGCATGCCGTGAGGAACACCTTCAGGAGGGTGAACACCAGGAAGGCAGCAGGACCAGATGCAATCCCTGGCCGGGTCCTTAGAGCCTGCGCTGATCAACTAGCACCGGTGTTCACGGAGATCTTCAACCTCTCCCTGGCCCAAGCTGTGGTTCCCACGTGCTTCAAACGGTCCATTATTGTCCCTGTTCCAAAGAAACAACAGCCCGCTTGCCACAATGACTACCGTCCAGTAGCACTGACTTCAATTGTGATGAAGTGTTTTGAAAGACTGATGAGAGATCACATCACTTCTTCACTTCCTCCCACCATCGACTCACTTCAGTTTGGTTACCGGACTAATCGTTCCACAGACGATGCCATATCTCACCTGCTCCACACATCCCTGAGTCACCTGGACACTGGCAGAGGGAATTATGTTAGGATGCTGTTCGTGGACTACAGTTCAGCATTCAACACAGTAATTCCCTCTAAGCTTTTCACCAAGTTGACGGATCTAGGACTCAGCTCATCACTGTGTCAGTGGATCCTCAACTTCCTCACAGACAGACCCCAATCAGTGAGGGTGGGAAAACAAGTCTCCCCCTCCATCTCACTCAGCACTGGAGTGCCTCAGGGCTGTGTTTTAAGCCCCCTGCTGTACTCACTGTATACTTATGACTGTGTAGCCACATCAGACACCACCTCCATTGTCAAGTTTGCTGACGACACTGCTGTTGTGGGCCTGATCTCAGACAACATCGAGACGGCCTACCTGGAGGAGATTAGGAACCTGGAGACCTGGTGCCAGGAGAATAACCTCCTCCTAAACATCAGCAAGACTAAGGAGCTGATCGTGGACTTCACTACAAAGCAGGCGAGGAATTACAAACCCCTCATCATCAGTGGCACATCAGTGGAGAGAGTGGACAGTTTCCGATACCTGGGTGTCCACATCACTCAGGACCTGTCATGGTCCTGTCACATCAACACCCTGGTTAAGAAAGCCCGTCAGCGTCTCTTCTTCCTCAGAAGACTTAGAGACTTCCATCTGCCACTGAAGGTGCTCAAGAACTTCTACTCCTGCACCATCGAGAGCGTCCTGACGTCAAACATCTGCACCTGGTTTGGGAACAGCACCAAGCAGGACAGACGAGATCTGCAAAGGGTGGTGCGCTCGGCAGAACGCATCATTCAATCAGAGCTCCCTGACCTGCTGTCCATCTACACCAAGCGGTGCAAGTCCAAAGCTAGGAAGATTATGATGGACCTCTCCCATCCCAACAATGGACTCTTCTCACTGTTGAGGTCTGGGAAGCGCTTCCGCTCCCTTAAGGCCAAAACAGAGAGAATGAAGAGGAGCTTCTTCCCCCAGGCTATTCGGGCCCTGAACCAGGTGCAGGACTGGACTCTCCCAAACACGTCACTATAAGACTGGACTCTCACACACGTCACCACACGCACCACCACACATTTCCTATAATCCTATAATTCCTATAATTTATAATCCTTATCTTTATAATCTCTTCTGCTATTTGCACATTCTTTAATGTAAATTCCTAAGTTACTTTGTAAATTTTTGTAGTAAATTGTAAATATTGTAAAACTTTTCTTCTGTCATTTAATGGTCGGGCATTGTACAGCTACAAGCATTTCACCCCCATGTCATACTGTGTATGGTTGTGTGTGTGTGACAAATAAAATTTGAATTTGAATTTGATCAGCAGCCACAAAAAAAGTTTTTAGATTTACACTTTCATAGTCCAATGACTCAGGGTTAACAGCCTCTAAAATTAAGGCTTCATCCTCAGATGGGGAGCAAGGAAAACTGTTTTCAATACTCTCTACACTAATTAATGACCCAGAATTAGTTGTCAGTTCATGTTCATCTTTTGGCCAATCAGAATTTTTAAGCTTATTCCCCATTGTGGGCCTTGTTTTACCATTCACCGACTGGGCGCGGTCCTTGGGTTCAGATGAAACTGTCTTTTTCACCACCAACAGATTCTGTTTTACTCACTGCGGCTCCTTGTGCGGCTAGCCCAGAGTCAACTACTGTAGTTCTTCAAAAGCTAGTGGAGTAATGACAACGGTGCGGGCGCCGTCTCTTTCGTGGAGGCGGAGCTGTGTTAAAGGAAACTGTCCTGTCCTGTTCATCTGCGTTTAGATTCTTAATGACAGGATCTAGTGAAACAATTGAGTCAGGTTTACTCACAGCGGCGATGAACACTGTTGGACCATTGCCGGCTGGCCCGGCTGAAGCCTCTGGAGTGGCTTGAGGTGTGATGGGGTGATGATGGTGAGGACGACATCTCTTCCGTAATGGAGGATCAAACAGTTGTGCAGCAAGCATCGACGGAAAAGCCGGCTGCCGATGTATGAAAAACCAGGCGGCTAGAGCTTCTACAAGGGCAACCGAATTTTCCTTGCCCAGGCTGCTCAAGCCAAATAATTCCAAACTAGAACCTGCCCTTAAAACTAGTGACTATTTGAGTTAGTTTGTTAATGTCAAAAAAGTTTGCGGTGAAGGTAGTGGATGAAAGGAAATTGTCAAAAAACACAACCTGTATGATTCTCTTGTGAGGATCTACCGTCCAGATTATGCTCCGGCAGTAACCCCAGAGCTGTGCGAGCGTCTCCTCCTCTGAGGTGACACTTGAGTCCGCTGGGTCCATTATGGCTGGATCGTTCTGTCATGGTCTGTGGGTGGGGAAGGAGGACCCAAGATGCAGGACTCTGCAATGCAAACAGTCCGTTTATTTACAGTGGAGTAAATAGTACACAATAAATTCCTCGTGCATCTCCTTCTCAGTGCCCGTGCTCTGTGTCTCCGCTCCCGTGAAACTTGTGCTCGCTGCTGTCCCGTTCCCACACTCCTGCTGGAAAATCCACAGAGGCAGCCGTTAACACACAACTACAAGACGACAGACTAGTTCAGTTCAGTTCATTTTTATTTCAAACATTTCAAACATGTGCCTTCACAATCATTACAAAATATCATTCCATTATTTGTTTGAAAAGGAGTAGGCTGAAGTATTTACTTATTTGTCCCTACCCCCTCAAGTTTTACCTCTCATTCATTAAATTTTTTTTTTTTTTGTCTTAAATTAAACAAACAACATATGAAACATATGAAACATATGAAGTAAAACAAAACATAACATACATAAATCAAAAACAAGAAATTAGCAAGCCCCACCACAGTATAGTTTCTTTCATATGAAAAATACAGAATGTGTATATTTGCAGATACACAAGTTATGGAAAAACAACAAACCAAAACAAAAAAAAAAAAAAACAACCAAAAAAGAACCGCAACACCATTACCAGCAACATTACCGTCCTGGGTTAACCCCGTTTTCTTCATTCTTATACTTATTTAAAATTAGGTTTTTATATTTTACTTTAAACTGTTTTATGTTTTGACTGTCTTTTATTTCTTCTGTTAGACTGTTCCATAATTTAACTCCTGCAATTGAGATTGACATAGTTCTTAAAGTTGTTCTAGCACTTTGTATTTTTAAATTCCATTTCCCTCTTAAGTTATACCCACCTTCTCTTTCTATGAACAATTTACAGATTTCTTTGGGAAGCAATTTATTTCTGACTTTATACATTATTTGCGCTGTTTTAAGCTTCACCAAGTCTTGGAATTTAATAGCTTGCATTTTGACAAAGAGTGCATTTGTATGGTCCCTGTACCCTACATTATTTATTAATCTAATGGCCCTTTTCTGTATTATAGTTATTGTTTGTGTGTTACTTTTGTATGTGTTTCCCCAGACCTCTACACAGTAGCTCATATATGGCAGTAGTAAAGCACAGTATAAAATGTGCAGTGCTTTCTGATCCAACATATGCTTTGCTTTCCCCAGGACGGCAATGCCCCGTGCCAATTTCCCCCGAACATAAGTAATGTGTGGCTTCCAACAGAGCTTGTGGTCAATGATCACCCCAAGAAATTTTATTTCATTTACTCTTTCTAAATATACATTGTCAACACATATTTCTACTTCGATGTTTTTCTTTTGGTTTCCAAACAACATAAATTTGGTTTTATCGAGATTCAATGATAATTTATTTATATCAAACCACTTCTTTAATATTGTTAATTCCTGTGTGATCATTTCCAAAACCTGTGGCAATTCCCCACCTGAACACAGTATATTTGTGTCATCTGCAAATATTACAAACTTTAAAATCTCCGATACTCTGCAGATATCATTTAAGTACATAATAAACATTTTTGGACCCAGTACTGAACCTTGAGGTACTCCACAAGCTATATCCATCAAATTAGATTTATATTCATTTATTTGTACATATTGTTGCCTATTCCCTACATAGCTTTTTAACCATTCCAAAACCACTCCCCTAAACCCGTACTTTTCCAGTTTTTTTAATAGAATTTCATGATTAACAGTATCAAACGCCTTCTTTAGATCTAAGAAAACTCCGAGCGCATACCTCTTATTATCCATACATTCCGTTATCTTTTCCATTAAATCTATCAGTGCCAAAGCTGTTGATCTGTTGCTTCTGAACCCATACTGACTATCTGTCATTAATTCATATTTTTCCACAAAACTGTCAAATCTTTTTATGAAGAGTTTTTCCAGTATCTTAGAGAACTGGGAGAGTATTGACACTGGTCTATAGTTTGTAAAATGATGTCTTTCACCGGTTTTGTAAATGGGAATAACTTTAGCAACTTTCATTTTTTGTGGAAAAACTCCTTTTTGAAACGACAAGTTGAATATATATTTTAATGGTTTTACGATACCATCAATAACTGTCTTTACCGTTACCATATCAATATCATTCCAGTCTGTACTGGTTTTGTTCTTAAGTCCTCTAACTATGTCATAAATCTCTTTCTCTTCCACTGCTCTTAAAAACATTGAGCTACTATTCCTTTCAATATTTTCACCAGTGTCCCTTTCTATTCCATCAACCTTTATTTCTTCTGCCAGTTTTGGCCCTATGTTTACGAAGAATTCATTAAAGCCATTTACTATCTCCTCCATGTTATTAATACTTCTTGTCCCTTCTATAAAGTACCCAGGGTAATCATTATTCCTTGATTCATTTTTGATTATTCTGTTTAATACATTCCATATATCTCTTGTGTTATCTTTATTGTGTTCTAACCTTTTAATGTAATACTCTCTTTTACAGGATCTCATTATATTAGTTAATTTATTTTTGTAAGTTTTATACTTCATTTCAGTTTCTATTGTTCTCTTTTTTATGAATTCTCGATATAGGGTATTCTTTTTTTTGCTGGCATTTTGTAGTCCTTTTGTCATCCATGGTCTTCCTGCATAGTTGTGTTTCCTATTGATTTCAATTACTGGGCAGTTTTTATCAAGTAATGTGTTAAATGTTTTTAAAAATCCTTCGTAAGCTTTATTAACTTCTGTTTGTTCATACACAATATTCCAATCTTGCTTTAAAAGTTCATTTCTAAGACAATTTAAGGTCTTTTCTGTTCTTATTCTTTTGTAAATAATCTTATGTCCATCGTTGTTCACTTTATAATGGCAATTATACGATGCAAAGACTGGTAAATGGTCACTTATATCATTGATTAACAGCCCACTTTTTATCTTTCCTTCTATTATATTTGTAAATATATTATCTAATAGAGTTGCACAATGAGATGTTATTCTGGTCGGTCTTGTTATCAGTGGAAATAAACCGATGCTGTACATGGAATCAATAAATTCTTCTGTACTCTTATTATGATTTGGATTCAATAAGTCAATATTAAAGTCCCCACAAATAAACATTCTTTTCTGATTTATATTTGTAAATAAGTCCTCCATATTATCCTTAAATATCTCAATCTTAGCACTAGCACTCACTGATTTTGCTGGGAACACTGACGGGTAGTTACTCAACGATCCAGCGTCGAGGAGCTCTCAGCCACACTGCTTTGTAGCTCCTCCGACGAGGCTTGATCAGCGCCAGGTGTGTGTGAGGATCCTTTGGTGTGACCGGTCAGCTGGCAGGGCCACACCCATCAGGCCTGAAGGTGCCTGTCACGATGCCAATACACAAACATGGACCACAGGAACATCAGCAGTGCAGAACACACATATAATATAATAAGTCCACAACTGTTCAGGGATTCTAGGTCACTCAGACCCAGATCCCTGAAAGGAAAAGGGTTTTAGTGATCAAATCAGGAGCAATGAGAAAATATTCCAGCTTCTGCTTTGGTGCTGCTCCACCACACAAGCAGTATTAATCCCCCATAGTTGGTATTTAAATCATAATTTAAAAATCAGTGCTAAAAATGTGTCTTTGTCCTTGTGCTCACAGATGATTTGAAACCACTGACACGGAGTTCCAGCAATGAATTCCTGCCACCTGACAGTAAGTCTGTGTAAAATGTATATCTATGTGTGATGGAGGTGTACCATGTAATGTTTTTATCATTGATATTAAAACAACTGTGTAGTGAAATGAATGCATTTATTGCGAGAATTATTGATTTTAATTCCCTGACTTAAATGGTAAATGGCCTGTACTTATATAGCGCTTTACTAGTCCCTAAGGACCAAAGCGCTTTACATATCCATTCATCCACCCATTCACACACTGGTGATGGCAGCTACATTGTAGCCACAGCCACCCTGGGGCGCACTGACAGAGGCGAGGCTGCCGGACACTGGCGCCACCGGGCCCTCTGACCACCACCAGCAGGCAACGGGTGAAGTGTCTTGCCCAAGGACACAACGACCGAGACCGTCCAAGCCGGGGCTCGAACCGGCAACCTTCCGATTACAAGGCGAACTCCCAACTCTTGAGCCACTCTTAAGGGGAGGAATAACCTTTCAATTAATATCTAACATGTAAGTTTTTGTGATGATGCATGTTTAATGTATCCATTGCATTTACACTATAGTTATAACTTCCCAGTCAGTTTGATATGCCTGTTATGCGCACCGGTTTCCTTCTGCAGGCTGTGAAGAAGCATCAACTTATATATGGCCCAGTTGCATATCTGGTAATACTTGAACACAGAGGCCTTCTTTGCACTGATGTAAACAATTTGTCGCCAGCATGAACACATAACCCCCCCAGTGGTCACAGGTCACACGTATCTCACATACTCTCTGAAACTGTACTCACATTGTGCATTAACCTCTCCCTAAACACTGATACCAAATCCACATGTGGACACTGTTTCTAAATTGAAATTTATACGTGAATGTAGGCATATGTGTAACTCGTGTGTCTGTAGAGCGATCGTGGCTCAAGAGTTGGGAGTTCATCTTGTAATTGGAAGGTTGCCGGTTCGACAGTCTCGGTCGTTGTGTCCTTGGGCAAGACACTTCACCCATTGCCTACTGGTGGTGGTCAGAGGGGCCGGTGGCGCCAGTGTCCGGCAGCCTCACCTCTGTCAGTGCGCCCCAGGGTGGCTGTGGCTACAATGTAGCTGCCATCACCAGTGTGTGAATGTGTGTGTGAATGGGTGGATGACTGGATATGTAAAGCGCTTTGGGGTCCTTAGGGACAAGTAAAGCGCTATATAAATACAGGCCATTTACCATTTAGAGTGTTTATTTTTGGGGGTGCATGTAGGCATGTAGCTTGGTGTGCGTTACATGTGCATGCGAGTCGGGTGCAGGTCTATGTATCTGTTCTTCTGTGTCCGTATATGTGCTTCTACCTAAATGACTGTGTGTGATAATGTATCTGTTATTTGATGTGTATTTTTATAGATGTGTGTGGAAGAAAAATATCCCTGTTGTGGAATGATCTGCCCTTGCATGTTAGGCAGGCTTCTTGTCTTTCTGAGTTTAAAACTCTTCTCTTCTCTTTGTTTATTTATGCTATTTGTATATGTACAAAACTTTGTGAACCCTGGCTTTATGTTAAAGTGCTTTATAGATAAATTAATTAATTTCCTGTTCTGATTCTCTTCAGTTAATTGTCTGGAAATAAGTGATTTACTTTTCTTCCCAGTGTCCGAGCTGAGGGTGGTTCTGCTGGGGAACAAATGGTCAGAGATGAGAGCAGTGGGGAACATTATACTGAGACAGGAGAAGTTCTGTACTGAAAAAGCACCAGACTGCTGTGTGGAATTCAGTACACCCTTCAAGGAAAATCAAATAGTTGTCATTAACACCCCAGACCTGTTGCTTCCCAATATTTCTGATGCCAAACTGAAGGAGCATGTAGAAACCTGTGTGAGGCTCTCTGCTCCTGGACCTCACGTGTTCCTGTTGGTTCTACAGCCTGAAGACTTCACTGAGGAGCAAAAACAGAGGCTCTGCAAAGTCCTTGAAGAATTCAGTGATCAATCATTTGATCATTCATTGGTTCTGAAATCAACTCCCAGAGAGAAGAGCTCAGCTTTCATCAAAGAAGATCAACCCTTAAAGGACTTTATCAGAAAATGCAAATACAGACATTTGAAGCTGAAGAACCTCGAACGTGCAGAGCTGCTAACACGCTTGGTTCAAATTGCAAAAGAGAACAATGGACACCTGGTCTGGGATGTATTTGAGGATGCAACAACAGGTCTGACTTTGGATCAGGAAAACCTCAAACAAGAAAAAACATCAACCTTTCCATTTGGTCCAAAAAAGGAAATTGGTAAGTTATTGTTTATGTCATAATCCGTGGGTCTAGGACCCAGTATTTTAAGTTTTGTCTCTTGTCAGTATTTCCTGGGGTTTCTGTTTATTTATGTTTCCCAGGTTTGGTTTTCTTGGTTTCAGTTTATATTATATTTCCTTGTATTTTTGGCTCCCTTATCTTCCCATGTCTACCCTAGTCTTGTCTCTATGTTTGTTTATTTTTATATATCAAGACTAGGGATGGGTATTGATAAGATTTCCATGATTCCGATTCCATTTTCGATTCTGTTTAACGATTCGATTCTTTATCGATTCTTTTTTTTTTTTTAAAAAAGGAGAACACTAAGGTCGATTAGCTTAGAACTTTGTTTTATATCTTCTCTTTGAACAAGATAGAAATTTAGGAGTAACATGGCCTTACAAACCCAACAGTGAGATCTTAAGAGAGCCACAGCCTACGGCTCTTCAATGGGGTGTCACAGTGTCCCCAGGAAAAAAAATTGTAAATGTAAAATAATAAAATAAATATTCTTCTGTAGCAATAACAAAGTATAACATAAATTGTTCTGTAGCAATTACACAAGAATATCCAGTAATGTCCCTGCCTACAATTAAACACATTCACTTACCAAAAATCGGGGGCATCTGCTGTGGCAAATGGGTTCAAGCCTTTGACCACAAACTTAGACACTGCTCGGTGACGTTTGTCTATCCTGGCCTGAAAGGAGACGCTACCGGTAGACTGCAGCGAGAACTGCCAGCGAGCGCCAGCCAGACTCTGTCTCTCTCATCATGGTCACCTAAATGCACAGTAATGGCAGGTTTTGTAATAAGGCAGATCGCGCTAACATAATATGCACTGTTAGTTGATTATTTACCTGCCGCATTAACGGGAGAGGACGTGCAAACGTTACCGCTGCTGCTGGGTTGAGAGTCACGAGTCCGGAGCGGAATTAAAAACACGTGTCATCGCGTGTTTTGTGAGCAAATGCTTTTGCATATTCGTAGTGTTTCCTCCCTTAAATGAAATATCTACTTTGCAAGTTGCCCTGTTGTCATCGGTTCTCATAAAGTATAATCAAACTTTTGAGCGTTTGAGCCGCTTAGGCGCCGTGTTTCCTGTCAGGTAAATGACGCTCCGCAACGTGGTGACGTCATTCGGGGCGACTGGAATCGATAAGGGAATCGTTTGCAAAAATGGCAAACAATTCCAAGGAATTGAAACAGTGGGAACCGGTTCTCAACAAGAACCGGTTTTCGATACCCATCCCTAATCAAGACTGCATTTTTGTTTCGGTGTTAAATTCATATATAAGTGATTCTGCCATCTGTTTACTTACATTCTGTCTTACTTTGGTGGTGTTTTGTCCTCTGTGCTTTTGTTAACTCCTTTTGCTGATTTATTCTCTTCTATGTTTCCCGGCTTCCTGGTATTTTCTTCACTTGTATTTTTTCAAACAACAATTTTAGGAAACTCTGCACATTTGATGACAGGTGCATAGGAGAAAAAAAATCTTAGTGAAAGACGTATATTATAACCTCACCAAAATGCCCTGCTTATCATTTTTTGTATTACACAGTTTTGGTCCATGCAACCTTCGTCAGTGCAGAGAAACAGGAAATTGTAAAATGACTATAAATCACTTTGGAATCATACTTCCTGTACTGTTGAAATAAGGCTGTGTTGTCTTTTACAGAACTCAAAGCTCCCAGTGAATATTCCCAACAGTGTAAGTAAATCACATTTTATATATATATATAATTCATAAAATTCAGATATATCATATAAAAGCTGAGGACCCCATAAGTGAGGTACACTTCAACTGTGAGAGACAGAATGTGAAAAAAAAAAATCCATGAATCCACATGGTAGGATTTGTAAAGAATTTATTCGTAAATCAGGGTGGAAAATAAGTATTTGGTCAAAAACAAAAATACAACTCAATACTTTGTAACATAACCTTTGTTGGCAATAACAGAGGTCAAACGTTTACTATAGGTCTTTACCAGGTTTGCACACACAGTAGCTGGTATTTTGGCCCATTCCTCCATGCAGATCTTCTCGAGAGCAGTGATGTTTTGGGGCTGTCGCCGAGCAACGCTGACTTTCAACTCCCGCCACAGATTTTCTATGGGGTTGAGGTCTGGAGACTGGCTAGGCCACTCCAGGACTTTCAAATGCTTCTTACGGAGCCACTCCTTTGTTGCCCGGGCGGTGTGTTTTGGATCATTGTCATGTTGCAAGACCCAGCCTCGTTTCATCTTCAAAGTTCTCACTGATGGAAGGAGGTTTTGGCTCAAAATCTCACGATACATGGCCCCATTCATTCTGTCCTTAACACGGATCAGTCGTCCTGTCCCCTTGGCAGAAAAACGGCCCCATAGCATGATGTTTCCACCCCCATGCTTCACAGTAGGTATGGTGTTCTTGGGATGCAACTCAGTATTCTTCTTCCTCCAAACACGACGAGTTGAGTTTATACCAAAAAGTTCTACTTTGGTTTCATCTGACCACATGACATTCTCCCAATCCTCTGCTGTATCATCCATGTGCTCTCTGGCAAACTTCAGACGGGCCTGGACATGCACTGGCTTCAGCAGCGGAACACGTCTGGCACTGCGGGATTTGATTCCCTGCCGTTGTAGTGTGTTACTGATGGTGACCTTTGTTACTTTGGTCCCAGCTCTCTGCAGGTCATTCACCAGGTCCCCCCGTGTGGTTCTGGGATCTTTGCTCACCGTTCTCATGATCATTTTGACCCCACGGGATGAGATCTTGCGTGGAGCCCCAGATCGAGGGAGATTATCAGTGGTCTTGTATGTCTTCCATTTTCTGATGATTGCTCCCACAGCTGATTTTTTCACACCAAGCTGCTTGCCTATTGTAGATTCACTCTTCCCAGTCTGGTGCAGGTCTACAATCCTGTTCCTGGTGTCCTTCGAGAGCTCTTTGGTCTTGGCCATGGCAGAGTTTGGAGTCTGACTGTTTGAGGCTGTGGACAGGTGTCTTTTATACAGATGATGAGTTCAAACAGGTGCCATTCATACAGGTAACGAGTGGGGGACAGAAAAGCTTCTTACAGAAGACGTTACAGGTCTGTGAGAGCCAGAGATTTTCCATGTTTGAGGTGACCAAATACTTATTTTCCACCCTGATTTACGAATAAATTCTTTACAAATCCTACCATGTGAATTCATGGATTTTTTTTTCACATTCTGTCTCTCACAGTTGAAGTGTACCTCTGGTGCAAATTACTGACCTCTGTCATCATTTTAAGTGGGGGAACTTGCACAATCGGTGGCTGACTAAATACTTTTTTGCCCCACTGTATATATGTATACACATACATACATGTATATATGTACTGTATAATGTCCTTGCTGGTATCTTAATCTTAGTATTTTTGTTAATTTACAGCACCTGGACTCAAAATTGTGATATTTGGAAAAAGTGAGGACAAAAAGAACACGCTCTGCCAATTCATCATGCAGAAAAAACACTTTCAGTTCTTTAAATTCAACCCGAACAAGCAATGTGAGGTGGCTCGTGGAGAATGGAAAAGAAAACCAGTAACAGTGGTGAAAACCCCAGACATGTTTAGTATGACTGTGGAGGCAATTATTGAAGAGATGAGAAGCTGTGTGAGTCTTTCCCTTCCTGGACCAAACGTTTTGTTGCTGTTAGTGAAACCTTCTAATTTCACTGAAGAGAACAGAAGAACTCTGAAGGTCATCCTGAGTTTGTTTGATCAAAATGCCTTTAAACACTCGATGGTCATCAACACACATGGCAACCCAATGAGTTCCTGTGTGAATGAACTCCTGTGGGACTGTGGAGGAAGACTCTACAACATGTTTGAGAAAGACCACAAACAGTTAATGGCGAAGATTGAGGACATTGTGAATGAAAATAAAGGAAAATTCCTCACGTTCACTGACGAGACCACACAACTGACGTCTGAACTCATCAAGCCAGTGCTAAACCTGGTTCTGTGTGGGAGGAGAGGAGCAGAGAAAACTTCAGCAGCCAAGGCCATTTTAGGTCAGACAGAGCTTCATTCAGACTCCAACTCATCAGAGTGTGTTAAACATCAGGGAGAGGTGTGTGGATGTTGGGTTTCCCTGGTGGAGCTGCCTGCCTTGTATGAAAAACCTCAGGAGGCAGTGATGGAGGAATCACTCAGGTGTATCTCCCGCTTTGATCCTGAGGGTGTCCATGCCTTCATCCTGGTCCTACCTGTGGTTCCCCTCACTGATGAAGACAAGGGAGAGTTAGAGACCATCCAGAACACATTCAGCTCTCGAGTCAATGACTTCTCCATGATTCTGTTCACTGTGGACTCAGATCCTACAGATCCAGCTGTTGGTAACTTTCTAAAAGACAAGAAGGACATCCAAGAGCTCTGTGAGAGCTGTGGAGGAAGATCTGTTGTTCTCAACATTAATGACAAAGAGCAGATCCCACAGCTGGTCCAGGCTGTGGAAAAGGTGAGAGATAAAGGACCCAAATCCTTCACAAAAGACATGTTCATATTAGCTCAGATGGAGAGAGTGGTAGAAGAGAAAAACATTAACACAAGACTTAAAGCTGAAATGCTGGATTTAAGAAAAGAAAGGGCCATGTGTGTTGATGATAAAAATCAGAACAGGGAATGTCTCAGGATGGTTCTGATTGGAAAGACTGGCAATGGGAAGAGCGCAACTGGAAACACCATTCTGGGGAAAGAATGTTTTAAATCTAAGCCCAGCGGGAAGTCTGTGACAAAGTTCTGTGAGAAAGCAGAAGGAGAGGTTGATGGACGTCCTGTTGTTGTGGTCGACACCCCCGGTCTGTTTGACACGACTCTGTCCAAATATGAAGTTGAACAAGAGCTCGTTAAATGCATCACCATGTTGGCTCCTGGACCTCATGTGATCTTACTGGTGCTATCAATCGGCCGGTTTACAAACGAAGAAAAAGAAACTGTTGAACTGATCAAGAAATACTTTGGGAAAAATTCACAACATTTCATCATCGTTACATTTACCAGGAAAGATGAACTGAAAGGTCAAACATTTGAGAGTTACATAGAAGATGATTGTGATGAATTTGTACAAAAACTGATTCATGATTGTGGAGACAGATATCATGTCTTTAATAATAATGATGCAAAGAATCGGGCTCAGGTCAGTGAGCTGGTGACAAAGATTGAGGTAATGGTGCACAAAAATGGAGGCAGCTGCTACACCAGCGAGATGTTCCAAGAAGCTGAGGTGGCAATAAAGAAGGAAGTGGAGAGGATCCTAAAAGAGAAGGAAGAGGAGATGAAGAGACAGAAAGAAGAGCTTGAACAAAAACATGAGGAACAAATAAAAGCAATGGAAGAAAGAATGAAAGAACAGAGAGCGGAAACTGAACAGCAGAGAAAACTGATAGAAGAACAACTTAAAAAAATGGAGGATAACATAAAGGATGAACGTGAACAGAGAAAAAGAGAACAGGAAAGGCGAGAAGCAGAGGACCGCCAAAGGAAAATACAAGATGAACTTCAACAACAAGAGTTGGAACAAAAGCGTCTAGATCTGGAGAAAAAACTAAAGGCAGAATCAAAGGAAAAGGAAATAAGTGACCGACAGCTGGAACAAAGCAGAGAGGAGATGAGAAACCAACGAGAGAAGTGGGAAAAGGAAAGGAGTGAGTGGTGGGACAAACGACATCAAGAAAATGAAGAGAAACAAGCAAAACTTACAAAACTGCAAGAAGAATACGACCAGGAAAGAGAAAAATATGTAAACAAGAGAAAAGAAGAGGATCGAATGAGAAGAGATCAAGAGGAGAGAGACCGGAAAGAACTGGAGGAAAACTATAAGAAAAAACTGCAAGAAATGAAGACAAAATATGAAGAAGAAGCCAGAAAACAGGCTGAAGAATTCAACGAGTTCAGACAGAAATACACCAAAGACTTTACAGCTCTGGTAGAAAAACACATGGAGGAAATAAAAGAACTGAAACAACAACATGAGACAGAAATGCAGCAGACAGACGTGAGACACAGTAAAGATTACAAACAGTTGGATGAACTCTCCAGTTACAAAGAAAAATCTCTCAAAGAACAAATTAAGGACTTGAAGAAAAAGCATGAGGAAGAAATAGAGGCTCTAAAAAAGAAATATGAGAGCAGCTGTACTATCCTCTGATCATGAACATGATAGCTCTTCAGTACTTTTTCATATTTTTGTCCAACTTTTTTTCCAATATTTTGGAGATTGATTCAAATGTACAGGACTCCATGTTCTTGACAAGTCTGGCTAAATATTTAGATTATGCACAGTTAATAAGACTAATAAGAATGTACATCTGCAGTATGTGTGACATTGGCATGGTGGACGATGTTAAGTAAATTCTTTGATGTACAATATTTAATATGCGGTAAAATTGTCACTCTCTTTCATAATCAATTTTCTCCTCATTTGGAGACTGAAATAAAAACAGAATTAAAATGTCCATACGTTCTTTATGTCATAACAACCCACAGCTTTACTGTGTTCCAGCAAAGTATCCAATAGCAGTGACAACTCCTCCACATTAGCAGGTGGTATTCTTCGTTTTTGGGGACGGCTCCTTTTACCTTTCAATATGGATGGTCTGTTTATGTTTTGATCCAGACCCAAAATAATGGATATTTGTGTATTTTATGATTTTATTAAGCATTTTGACACGGATTTTATAAAATTTGCATCACACTTTTTAAAGTATTCTAAATAAACACTTTTAACTTTAAACTCTGTCATCTTTTTCTGGCTCAGCACCGGGAAGCTTTATTATCACTGTCCATAAATATAGAAATCATTTTACGTTTGTAAATTAATTTCAAATGTAAATGTGAGTGATCAGTTTTATGTATTATACTCATACTGTATTCTTATTAATAAACTGATGGCAGTCTTGCAGTGTTGCAGGCTCGAATAGACGAGCTTGTCGTCATCATCAGAGTGCAAACACAAAATCTTTACAGCCAAAGTATGTCACAGTTTCTTTGTTTGATACTTTTACAGTTTGGTGCCTGTACGGCTACTTTGAACAGAATAAATTCCAGATTTGTTTTAGCCGGATGTGATGCATGTTCTAGCAAACAAATTGAAGAGTCTGGATTCTAAATATACACATTATGTGAAGGTGCCTTTTTTCATTATTATTTACAGATAACAACAAGAGGCCACACAGAATTCCTAAAGTCATCTTAGGCTACGTACACACGTACACGGGTATTTTTGAAAACTGAGATTTTCCATTTTTGTTTTTAAAAAAAAATCGTGTCCACACGTAAACCCAAAATTGAAGGAACACTGCAGAGAGTAAAGCCGCCCCCATGCCCTGTCGACAGGCTGTGTGTGAGACTTTAAATCATCAAACTGTAAATTATACATTTTAAATTGTTATTGATCCCTTTACTCCTGGTCCTAAAGTGTATATTTATTTTCTTTCTCTTCTTATGTTTATTATTTCTTTACTTGTTTACGGAGATGACAATAAAGTTTAGTTTGAGTTCAGCAGCAAGCATGCGCACCGAGGGCTCTCGCGCTCACTTTATAGAATTTTGAAAAACATCGGTGCAAATTATTAGTCTGTATCATAATGTCTCATGTTTTCGTGTTTGTTGGTTTGTTTTAATTTTGTTTTATTTTGCGAGTTGGTTATTAGACGCTCCTCCAGCCGGTCAGAGAATCCCCCGCCGCCCCGCCCTCTCCTCCCTGTGCCGCAAGCAGCAGGCAGTGGCGTGTCTAGAAAATTTTTGTTGGGGGGGCCAGGTAGGGGCACAGATTTGGAGAAAGGTGGCAGATGTAATTGGCAGATAATGTTTAAAAAAAATTCTACCAACCATTAACCATAATTCAATAATCCTATAAACCTAATAACCGAATGCGCTTTTAACTCTTATTAGAATGAGATTTTAACCACTACGGTGCAAAGTTTTTAGATACTGCGTTGATAAAGTACAAGAGATACAATCAGTGCTTTGTCAGTGTTTACTCAGCATTCAAGGACAGCAATATTTGCATAGTATTTTTACTGACATGTAGTGCACATATGTTTTGGGCAAAAACATTTTTTAATATTAAAATATGAACATTTGTAACAAACAATTGACAAATTAGCCAATGCAAAACCAATGCCTGTTAAAAAAAGCAGATAATCTTCTCACAAACTGGTGTTTGATTTTGAAACAGGAAAAAAGTGGGGAAACAACTGAAAAGACTAACATTTGAATAAAACCTGAAAGCAAGTAAATACTTTCTATGCTGCCTTATGGTAAACTTTGGTAATATTGATAAAGAACAACACTGGCTGATGATGAAATACAGTCAGCTGGCATGGTGACACTGCCAGTATTAACCTGCAGGGCTGGACTGGGACAGAAAATCGGGCATTTTGACTACAGACCAACCCACCAGGTAGTAAAGCCATAAAGCCTTTGAATGAAAACAAACGCTGTTGTGACAGTGATGTACAGTCTTGTTGGTATATGTATGATTTCTATACATTTTACATCAGATAAAAACTTTGGTTGTAAGATTTAGATAATTATTTAATAAAAGCTAGATATTTTAAATGAGAATAAGAAAGAAAAGTATTTCTTTGTGCCCCCTTTCCCTGTTAATGCCCTACCTGGCCCCCTGGCAACACTTTGCTAGACCCGCCCCTGCACAGTTACCAGCTGTCAGCTGCTTAGAAAAGGATCCTGGTGTTATTTGTCTGTCAGAAACAGTTCATAACTTCCCTTCAACTCATTCATGTCACCTAAAAAGTAAACCTGTTTCTTCATCACAGCTCTGATGATTCAGTAAGGACATCTCCTGGTTTCATCTTCATGTTTCCCTCTCACCACATATACAAACCGACATCATGACCAGCAGATTTACAGCTGTGGCTCCAGCAAACTTCACCGTGAAAACATAATCGTACATTTGATATTTGATTGAATTTTATTGTTTTACCTTTGGGGTGGCACCTGGGGTGGCCAGTCTGGTTGGGGGGGTGGCCTGTGCCCCCCCAGGCCACCCCGCTGGACACGCCATTGGCAGCAGGCGCACCTCGCAAACGGAGGGCGCCCTTACTCCCAGCAAATAGGCGATAGAAAACGGTGCCTATGCCATTCCCAATAAGCGCTGGCTGATGTCGGGGCAGCACGAGTACGAGCAATTTTTATTTTTTGCCGATGCCCGTGATGCCGCCCGGGCAACCGCCCGTGTCGCCCGTATCTAAAACCGCTACTGAATCTGATAATCGCGGTCCTTCCGTCTGTGCACGTTTTTCTTCTGTTTGCAGCTACAGCAGGACGTGAAGACGGTAAGAAACGAATCTAAATCAGCACAGTGTTCAATGCTATTGTTTACACACATGAATAACAACAGCTGACCGTCATCAACAACACTCCTTTATTACAGCCTGATCACAGTCCGAGGTTCACCGTGATTCAGACAGACAGCGTGTTTGTTTTACTGAAGTCTTTTACACTGTAGCGATGTGATGTTTAGTTGAGACATTTACAGTCAAACGAATTAAACTCTGGATAAAAAAAGTGTCACAAATCGTTGCCCGCATCTTCCGGAAATATAATTGAACAGTTTGGGGTTGTGGGGCGGGTCCTCTCCTCGTGTCGCCTCGGCTCCTTTGCTCGTCTCTTTGACGATCACCTGATCTGCTCTCCCTCTGTCTCACCCACGAGTGAATACAAGGACTTTTCATTTTGTGGCTTCTAAGAGGAAATGACTAACGGAGGAGTCAGTCTGTAAGACGCTCTGTAGTTCGTGTTTTGATGCGTACAGCTCACACTGAGCACCGTGACAGAGTCCGACTGAAACCACAGCCAGCGCTGGACTGGCCATCGGGCATACCGGGCATTTGCCCGGTGGGTCGCTCGTGATATTTCCCAAATATATATTTCCTATATTGCTTAAAGTAGAGTGGAGGGACAGCAGATGTCACACACAGGAGAGCGCTATGACATCACCCTCCTCACCACGGTGACCAGGACAACAACTGAGCATTTCCACTGTGGAGCCACACAGGAGGAGCTCAGCCATAAAATAATATATATATATATATATATATATATATATATATATATATATATATATATATATATATATATTGCTTCTTTTATACTGTGTATTTTATTATTGTGTAAAGCAGGTTGTGATGCTGGTTTTAATAATGGTTAATGTTACTTTTAGCTGATGGTGATCAGAACAAACCAAAGCTTCCTGAAAACCTTTGGTTACTGTTGTAACCTGAACATGAACTTGATGAGATTAATTTATTTTATGTTATTATTAGCACTGTTGCTTTTTTGTATTTGGACTTTAAGACAAAGTATTTTTTAATATAAATAAGGATGAATGAGGTGCTGTTGACATTGTGTTCATAAAACTGTCTTTTATAACTATTGTGTCTGTATGGATATTTATAACTGCAACATTATGTGGTCTTTAAAGCAGGTGCTGTTTTTGATGTACAGAAAAGAGATGCTGTTCTTATGTATTAAACTATATGATCAACCAAACCTCACAGATCCTCTCACTGCACTTTCAGAGAGGCGGATTATATATAATGTGCAGAACTGAATAAATAAATTGGTGAATAATAATGTGAAACAAATTTTGTGTCAGAGTTTTTAAATAAAACAATTCTTCTTGCTGCTATAATTGATCATCTTAAAATCTCTGGTTCCCCCGGAGCTTCACATATGATAGGTCCTACTTTTACTGAATGCATCGTTGTCATCAGGTTGTATACAGTCTGTCTTCAAGCATGGTGTTGTACAACCTCTTATGGAAAAAAAACATTGACCCTAATGCTCACTAACTACAGGCCAATCTCCAAACTCCCTTTTATATCCAAAATATTGGAAAAGGTAGTTCTAAGACAACTTCAGACCTGAGAGTGAAAACACAGGTGTGTATAGAAGCCTATTGTATTATTAAAAATTATCTGGCAAGTCTGCCTCTCCTTCTGTGTATTGTTCATATCTCCAGTTTGTGTGTAAATGTTTCTGCTGAGCCACTAATAATATGATTGTGGCCATTTAACAAGAGGATTTCTGTCTGATTCTTAATTGTATCTGGATTAATTTGAGTTTTGGAAAAGTGTTGATGCACTTGATGTTGTCATTCTGTTTTTAAATGCTTTGCCTCAGTTTGATCATCAGCTCTTCAAAGAAGTGTCACATGACTGCTAATTTAAACACAGCAGAAGTGACCCACTCTCAGCACCTCATCCCAGCAGACATGAAGCTGTCCAAGCTTTTTCCACGGGAGAGAAGGAAAAGGAGAGAAAACACATTAAAGAGGAGAGAGCCGGAAGCTGCGTGTAAGAAATGTCAGATTTTTTATGTTCTTAAATTCACTGGTGGTGCGTGGTGCGCTCCGCCAGGTAAATAAATAGCGCTACACCGCTCGTCTCATTCAGGGTGTGATTCACCGTGTGTGTGTGTGTGTGTGTGGAGAAATTTCATCCCTTGTGATCTGTATTTATCTGCCTCTTCCACTCAGATTTTTATCGCTTCATTTTGAAACTGTCCACAGCGCAAACATCAGAAATAAATAAACCAAAAAGAAATAAAACGGACATTGCAAAGGAAATAAATGTCTCACTAATATAAATGGAAACGAAGATTGGCACGGTGAACTTTGAATGCACGTAAAAACTACCATTTCACTTCACTTCAACAAAACTGATGAAAGCGACGACAGACCGAGTGAGGCCGAACCGCAAGTGCAGAGGGAGGGGCTTAAGTGTCAGTGCGCAGAGACAGCGGAGGAGGCCCAACTGCTGCGCCACAGTAGGCGCCACTGAAAGTGTGCAGGTCAATCAGTCCTGAGTGTTTTAAAGTCCGCTGTGTCTGTGCAGAGGCAAGGTTACCAAAAATTAGTCCCAGAACTTATGGATCTAACTGTATGCAGTAGTTGTATCACATGGTCAAACCTTCCCCACTTCTTTATTAAACAAAATCAGAAAAATACAATTTAAAATCTTTATTTTTATCATTTGAAAAGAATTTACAAATGATAAATGATTTCTATATTTATGGACAGTAATAATTAAGCTTTGTGGTGCTGAGCGAGAAAAAGTTGAGTTTAGAGCTTAATCTGTTTATTTGCAAGACTTTAAAAAGTGCGATACAAATATTATAAAATCAGCATCAAACTGCTTTACAAAATCATGAAAAACACAAAAATATCCATCATTTTGACAGCAGCTTGATTCTTAAATACATCAATACCAGTTTTAACAGCACAAACATCATCACTGTGAAAGGCACAGCTGCTGATGACTCTGAATAAAAACAGTTTTTCAACCTGAGAAATTAACAAACAGATGTGAACACCAAACTTCTAAAAGCTTTCACACTGACGTACAGTCAGTTTCCCTGAACGAAGAATCTCTGCTGCACTGATGTTTACAACCATCTGACATCTACAAAAGTAGAACCAGTTTGTGCAGGATCACCAGCACCTGCAGTCAGCACCTTCATAACCACCACTTTAACACACAGCAGCCATTATTACCACATTTCATAAGCTGCCTTTGTGTTCAAAGTTGGCTTTCTGCTCATTTTTAAGGCATTATGTGGTGAATCTGCTCCTTGTGGTTCGAGTCCCTGAGATTTTGGAGTGAAACAGAGTTGATATGATCAATATGATCTCACTGACTCCTCACAGACAGCAGTGAGAAACATGGAGACACAACGAGACAGAAAACAATAAAAGGAATGAAAATACACAATATTAAAAAAGTAATGTTGACCTCAGAGATATGAATCCATTTCCCCTGAAATATACAAACACACTACAGCTGTGATGTTAAACAGTTTGTGAGTGAAGCGTCACCGTTACAAGCTTCCTTAGAAGGATCGTCTCTCTGGTTTCTCTGAGAAGCTGCAAAAGCAGAAAACGTGAGAACATGAAGGATGAGATTATAACATCATGTCTCTGCTTTACTCACAGATGGAGAGAAGCAGCAGTTTGTGGTAACTGTGGTACAAAAACATGTAGTCAGAATAAAATTATGATTTTAGGTTTGGTGGCATTATGTGAAGATGAACAGCTCCATGTTGACATGAACGTGCCTGAAACTATCAGAATAATCCTGCTGTGCACACTCTGACTTAGTGTGTACACCAGGATTATTAATTATTAATAATTATGAGTTTTTATTTTCCTGTTTAAAGCAAAGGATTCAAACATAAAATGTCAGGAATGTGAACTCGACACTGATCAAATCATCTGTTATATGGCTGTCTAACCTTACAGGTATATGAAATAAATCATAAATAATAAATCCATTATTCTGACTCACCTTTCTTGTGTTTTCTGATGCACTTTGCAGCTACAGATAGAGCCAGAGTTGCAGCGACTCCAGAAAACCACAAACCTATGAGCACACCGACTCCATAGCGGGACTTCACCTCAGACGTTTTCTCTGAAACACATGAAAGTTCATGCAGGACTGTAGCAGGACGCCACACACAGCACACTGGATACACACAAACATTAAACACAGTCTAAACAACGACACAATAAGATCTTACCACAGTAACGCACGTCGATCTGATCACGGGTCACATGGCCCATCTCCTCCTGCGTGGCTACGCAGTGGAAGAGGCTGCTGTTTGTCCTGGTCACCGTGGTGAGGAGGGTGATGTCATAGCGCTCTCCTGTGCGTGACACCTGTGGCTCCTCAGCAGGAAGGATGTTCCCATCGCTGTCCCTCCACTCTACTTTAGGCTTTGGAGAAGCTCCTCTGACCTCACACTTCAGCAGCGCCTCGTCCTCGCTGATGTTCAGGATCCCAACAAACGGCTTCGGAGCTGCACCTGTGAACACAGCATGAAGCTGCAGTTACAGCACAAATGTGCTGTCATGCTCTCATGTCCTTCTCTTTCCTGATGGAGATGTCGACACATCGTGTGTGAGAGCAGAGAAATAACAACCTTTACTACATGTTACAGCAGAGTTTGGGAGGACTTTCATTTATCAGCACAAACAGGAAACGTCCTGAGTCCAGCTTCACAGAAGTAAAAATGATGTCATCATTATTGAGCTTGATTTGTTAGACTGTGACCCAGAGTGTGACCTTACAGACTGATCAGAGAAATCTGAAGGCTTGACTGAGAACATCACTGATTTCTACATCTGCGCTCTGTGTGCTACGACTCTGTGCCCCAGAGGGAACGTACCATTACTCACACATTTGGACACCAGCACAGGTTTGATCCCAGTCCACACAGCAGCCTCTACAAACGGCACATGTAGAGCTCAGTGACATCAGAGTCAGGCTCAGCACCGACTCCTCTGATGTACAGGGTGGGCCATTTATATGGATACTCCGTAACAACATGGGAATGGTTGGTGATATTAAAGTCCTGTTTGTGGCACATTAGTATATGTGAGGGGCCAAACTCCTCAAGATGGGCGGTGACCACGGTGGCCATTTGGAAGTCGGCCATCTTGGATACAACTTTTGTTTTTTCAATAGGAGGAGGGCCATGTGACACATCTAACTTATTGGTAATGTCACAAGAAAAACAATGGTGTGCTTGGTTTCAACGTAACTTTATAACAGGTTACAGATGCACACATCAGTGACATCATCACTCACCTGGGATTTCTCCTGATCGATCTTTCAAGGTGAGTTCTGAAAGGCAAAAATTAAACATGTGTTTTTTCACACAGCATCATGAACTCATGATGGAGCTGATGTTTCTGCATCACCTTTGTGAGCATCTCTTGGTTCAGGTAACAAACTGATGAGGTGACAGCTTCCAGCAGAGTTATTAAAGGGTTTGTTTTCACGATGCTTTCTACTCACCAACAACAAGTTTAATGCAGAACCTTTGTTCTGGCTGCAGATGTGGAAAATCACAGGTGTAGTCTCCACTGTCAGCCACCGTGGTGTTTCTGATGATGATGGAGGCGTTACCAAACTGCAGCTCTTGTGGGAAATGTGAGACCCGTCCTCTGAAGTGCTCGTCTTGACCTCGACGTCCATTATTGTAATGAAGGCCTCCATCATACATGAACACCTCCTGTTTATTTGGTGCTTTTTTCCTCCAATCAAAGAGCTTCTGTTCAAGGTCCTGATTGGTGCTGAGGGAGCAGGGTAAGATGACATCACTTTCTTCTGAGACAACCACTGTGACTCCTGGACCTGAAGAATGAAGCATGTTTGATTCAGTATGTTGAAATATGCAGTTCATAGTTTGACTGTAGCTCAGACTCAGTGTGTTCAGATTTTTTACTTCACTTGTCTGTAGCTCAGGTCACTGATAAGTCCAACATACAATCTACTGTGATAGGATCAGCTCTATCGTCTTGACGCCTGCTCAGTCATCCAGGTAAGCAGATGGCAAAAGGTGGATTCTGTTCATCTGTAAGCAGCGTTTTCAGTGGGAGAACTGAACTGAAACTGAAAGCGCGTGAACAGGTGATCAGAATCAACCTTTTGGGATAAACTTTTGCCATCTGGTTGCTTCTGATAGAATACAGGTTTAAGGCATGTCCTCATTGCTTTAATACTTCTAAATAGAAGCTGTGCTGTGGGCAGAACTTTGTGCCATTAGAAAGTGAATTTAAATAAGTTCAATTCAAATTACAAAGTTCTGCCCATCTATCATACTATGTTTCATGTAAATGTATAAAACAACTTACTGTGAAATAACATTTTTCCTCACATTAACATTTATGTGTACCATCATTAATCCTCATAATCTTATCAATAATACTGATGTCTGTCAAAACACATTCCTGGAGACGTTACAGTCATTACAGCTTCTCTGCACTGCTTTAACACACTGTTAGAAACAGAAACCCCACTTTGTCAGTCACAGCACTATTTTAGTGTTAATTATAATCAATAAAAAAAATTAGATTTGAGGCGACACAGAGGGGTGTTCAGGTAGAGGAGGTAGAGAGTGCTTTGCTTTAAATTTTGGGGGGTTTCCATCAAAGAGGAGCTTCAATGATCAGAGAAGCTGCTGCTATTGTAAAAAAAGAGACCCAGCAGAGACTTTATTTCCTCAGGATACTGAAGAAGGTTCACCTGCTGCTGGAGCAGCTTCTGTCCAACAACTATCACTGAACTCCATCCTTATTCTATTGTATTCTACTGATCCGTGTTTATCAGTCTAAACTAAACGCTGCTGACTGTACCAGAAAGCAACAGAATATTTCAAATGAGCTCCAAAAACTGCAGACAGAAGTTTTCTTTAAGTACTTTTACTCCAAGTACTGTAAGACCACCCAGATGTACTTAAAGTGAGCGATAAAAGGATCCAATTCCTCATTTCTGCAGAAATTTAGAATATTTTCGCTCAGAGCTTTAAATATTTACTGTCATTAGTTTTCTTACACTTTTCATTTCCTATAACTGCAGATACAGTCAGGAGACAGATGCACAAAATCCTCACAGACTTCATTTCAGCAAACTGAAAAAAGCAACGGCAGACGGATCGGCCAAGAGCGGGGAGCTGCTCCGAGCGAAGACGAGAGGAGAGTTACAGAGCGCGAGCTGACCGGGCTTTATATACGGCGAAAAAAGCTCCCGACCGACAGAAATGTTCCCGACCGACGACGGACCGCCTCTTTCCCCGGCCGACGACGGCCCGCCCCTTTCTACGCCCGACGACGGCCCACGGCCCGCCCCTTCCACGACCAACGATCTCCCCGACCGACCAGCTCCATGTAGTGTTCCCAACTTAGCGACTTTGTCGCTATATTTAGCCAGTTTTCAGACCCCTTAGCGACTTTTTTTTCTAAAAAGCGACTAGCGACAAATCTGGCGACTTTTTCTGGTGTTATTGGAGACTTATTTATGACGACTTTTTGACATGAAAGCGCGGATCGCTTTTACTCTCAACAAGCAGCGGTGCTGCCGTGGGCACCTCGCCCGTTCCAAAGCGCTCACGGGCGGAGGATAGTCCTCCCCCCGCTGCTATCAGGGCAGGAGATGTTCACGCCTGTGCGTCTGAACTGCAAATGAATCGCGCATGAGCGAAGCCGCTGCTCCGCACTGACTGTGACGCAGTCAGTTCTTCTTTTACTCTTATGCTGTTTTGTGGATCACGAGGTTTAAAACTACTTATAAACACACACACAAAGTAACTCCACCAGAGCGCCTATTTCAGGTCACTTTTGCCGGTCCAAGCCCGGGTAAAGGAGCAGGGTTGGAATTGTGACATTAAAAAAAAACAATAATTGCTCAAAGAAATTTAATTTGTAGTTCTAAATAAACTCTAAACGCATTTAGGACATTTTTTACTCACTTTATGTCTCTTCCACGATGTTATTTCTCTCTCCAACAACGTAGGTTGCAATTATATTAGCATGTGGGGCGATCGTGGCTCAAGAGTTGGGAGTTCGCCTTGTAATCGGAAGGTTGCCGGTTCGAGCCCCGGCTTGGACAGTCTCGGTCGTTGTGTCCTTGGGCAAGACACTTCACCCGTTGCCTACTGGTGGTGGTCAGAGGGCCCGGTGGCGCCAGTGTCCGGCAGCCTCACCTCTGTCAGTGCGCCCCAGGGTGGCTGTGGCTACAATGTAGCTGCCATCACCAGTGTGTGAATGGGTGGATGACTGGATGTGTAAAGCGCTTTGGGGTCCTTAGGGACTAGAAAAGCGCTATACAAATACAGGCCATTTACCATTTTACCATGGCAAATTAGGCGATGACGTCATTTAGCGACTTCTAGCGACTTTTAGGACAGCCAATAGCGATTTTCCTTACTGAGGAGTTGGCAACACTGGCTCCCCGCTGTAGACCACAGTCGGTCGGTCTGCCGTTGCTTCTTTCAGTTTGTTGAAATGAAGTCTGTGAGGATGCAGCAGTCTGTCACTGAAGCAGCAACATCTACATGCATGGGGTGGGAGACTGTCCATCAGAGATGCTATTTTGGCCGGAGTCCTTCTGTCTCCCACCACCTGCACTGGGTCCAGGGTGCGTCCCAGAACAGAGCTGGCCTTCCTGATGAGTTTATCCAACTTCTTCCTCTCAGCTGTCGATAAATTGTGAGACTGTGAGTGTGAGAGCCCCCGGCCTATTCAGCATGAGTAGAACGAGGGGGGGGGGGGGGGGGGGGGTACGTATGAAGAGTAAATGTTATGGGCGTTATACAACAGAATCATATGTATAGATTATAGTTTGAACTAACAATTAACTAACTAACAATAAATCATGATGTTGACATGATGATGAATGTATATGAATCAAGAGTAATAACATGAAAGAAAAATGACTCGTATGTGTATGAAACTTAGGAGTTTTAGGGGAAGTTAGGCAGCAGCAGAGTTGGGTGTGGTAAAAAGAGGAACTGTAGTGATTTGCGAATCGATGCTGAAATATCGAGTCCTCTGATACCAGTAATTTATGTTCTAGAATCGATTCTCATATTAAAATATAGATGTTTTAGTAATTTACGGCAAATTTGTAGTTTATCATTTGGATTGTCTACATTGGAAGGAACTACTTCCTCTTCCGCCTTTCGTAGTTTTAAACCTCGTGATCCACAAAACGGCATAAGAGTAAAAGAAGAACTGACTGCGTCACAGTCAGTGCGGAGCAGCGGCTTCGCTCATGCGCGATTCATTTGCAGTTCAGACGCACAGGCGTGAACATCTCCTGCCCTGATAGCAGCGGGGGGAGGACTATCCTCCGCCCGTGAGCGCTTTGGAACGGGCGAGGTACCCACGGCAGCACCGCTGCTTGTTGAGAGTAAAAGCGATCCGCGCTTTCATGTCAAAAAGTCGTCATAAATAAGTCTCCAATAACACCAGAAAAAGTCGCCAGATTTGTCGCTAGTCGCTTTTTAGAAAAAAAAGTCGCTAAGGGGTCTGAAAACTGGCTAAATATAGCGACAAAGTCGCTAAGTTGGGAACACTACATGGAGCTGGTCGGTCGGGGAGATCGTTGGTCGTGGAAGGGGCGGGCCGTGGGCCGTCGTCGGGCGTGGAAAGGGGCGGGCCGTCGTCGGCCGGGGAAAGAGGCGGTCCGTCGTCGGTCGGGAACATTTCTGTCGGTCGGGAGCTTTTTTCGCCGTATATAAAGCCCGGTCAGCTCGCGCTCTGTAACTCTCCTCTCGTCTTCGCTCGGAGCAGCTCCCCGCTCTTGGCCGATCCGTCTGCCGTTGCTTTTTTCAGTTTGCTGAAATGAAGTCTGTGAGGATTTTGTGCATCTGTCTCCTGACTGTATCTGCAGTTATAGGAAATGAAAAGTGTAAGAAAACTAATGACAGTAAATATTTAAAGCTCTGAGCGAAAATATTCTAAATTTCTGCAGAAATGAGGAATTGGATCCTTTTATCGCTCACTTTAAGTACATCTGGGTGGTCTTACAGTACTTGGAGTAAAAGTACTTAAAGAAAACTTCTGTCTGCAGTTTTTGGAGCTCATTTGAAATATTCTGTTGCTTTCTGGTACAGTCAGCAGCGTTTAGTTTAGACTGATAAACACGGATCAGTAGAATACAATAGAATAAGGATGGAGTTCAGTGATAGTTGTTGGACAGAAGCTGCTCCAGCAGCAGGTGAACCTTCTTCAGTATCCTGAGGAAATAAAGTCTCTGCTGGGTCTCTTTTTTTTACAATAGCAGCAGCTTCTCTGATCATTGAAGCTCCTCTTTGATGGAAACCCCCCAAAATTTAAAGCAAAGCACTCTCTACCTCCTCTACCTGAACACCCCTCTGTGTCGCCTCAAATCTAATTTTTTTTATTGATTATAATTAACACTAAAATAGTGCTGTGACTGACAAAGTGGGGTTTCTGTTTCTAACAGTGTGTTAAAGCAGTGCAGAGAAGCTGTAATGACTGTAACGTCTCCAGGAATGTGTTTTGACAGACATCAGTATTATTGATAAGATTATGAGGATTAATGATGGTACACATAAATGTTAATGTGAGGAAAAATGTTATTTCACAGTAAGTTGTTTTATACATTTACATGAAACATAGTATGATAGATGGGCAGAACTTTGTAATTTGAATTGAACTTATTTAAATTCAGTTTCTAATGGCACAAAGTTCTGCCCACAGCACAGCTTCTATTTAGAAGTATTAAAGCAATGAGGACATGCCTTAAACCTGTATTCTATCAGAAGCAACCAGATGGCAAAAGTTTATCCCAAAAGGTTGATTCTGATCACCTGTTCACGCGCTTTCAGTTTCAGTTCAGTTCTCCCACTGAAAACGCTGCTTACAGATGAACAGAATCCACCTTTTGCCATCTGCTTACCTGGATGACTGAGCAGGCGTCAAGACGATAGAGCTGATCCTATCACAGTAGATTGTATGTTGGACTTATCAGTGACCTGAGCTACAGACAAGTGAAGTAAAATATCTGAACACACTGAGTCTGAGCTACAGTCAAACTATGAACTGCATATTTCAACATACTGAATCAAACATGCTTCATTCTTCAGGTCCAGGAGTCACAGTGGTTGTCTCAGAAGAAAGTGATGTCATCTTACCCTGCTCCCTCAGCACCAATCAGGACCTTGAACAGAAGCTCTTTGATTGGAGGAAAAAAGCACCAAATAAACAGGAGGTGTTCATGTATGATGGAGGCCTTCATTACAATAATGGACGTCGAGGTCAAGACGAGCACTTCAGAGGACGGGTCTCACATTTCCCACAAGAGCTGCAGTTTGGTAACGCCTCCATCATCATCAGAAACACCACGGTGGCTGACAGTGGAGACTACACCTGTGATTTTCCACATCTGCAGCCAGAACAAAGGTTCTGCATTAAACTTGTTGTTGGTGAGTAGAAAGCATCGTGAAAACAAACCCTTTAATAACTCTGCTGGAAGCTGTCACCTCATCAGTTTGTTACCTGAACCAAGAGATGCTCACAAAGGTGATGCAGAAACATCAGCTCCATCATGAGTTCATGATGCTGTGTGAAAAAACACATGTTTAATTTTTGCCTTTCAGAACTCACCTTGAAAGATCGATCAGGAGAAATCCCAGGTGAGTGATGATGTCACTGATGTGTGCATCTGTAACCTGTTATAAAGTTACGTTGAAACCAAGCACACCATTGTTTTTCTTGTGACATTACCAATAAGTGTGATGTGTCACATGGCCCTCCTCCTATTGAAAAAACAAAAGTTGTATCCAAGATGGCCGACTTCCAAATGGCCACCGTGGTCACCGCCCATCTTGAGGAGTTTGGCCCCTCACATATACTAATGTGCCACAAACAGGACTTTAATATCACCAACCATTCCCATGTTATTACGGAGTATCCATAGAAATGGCCCACCCTGCACATCAGAGGAGTCGGTGCTGAGCCTGACTCTGATGTCACTGAGCTCTACATGTGCCGTTTGTAGAGGCTGCTGTGTGGACTGGGATCAAACCTGTGCTGGTGTCCAAATGTGTGAGTAATGGTACGTTCCCTCTGGGGCACAGAGTCGTAGCACACAGAGCGCAGATGTAGAAATCAGTGATGTTCTCAGTCAAGCCTTCAGATTTCTCTGATCAGTCTGTAAGGTCACACTCTGGGTCACAGTCTAACAAATCAACCTGTCTGAAAGCTCAATAATGATGACATCATTTTTACTTCTGTGAAGCTGGACTCAGGACGTTTCCTGTTTGTGCTGATAAATGAAAGTCCTCCCAAACTCTGCTGTAACATGTAGTAAAGGTTGTTATTTCTCTGCTCTCACACACGATGTGTCGACATCTCCATCAGGAAAGAGAAGGACATGAGAGCATGACAGCACATTTGTGCTGTAACTGCAGCTTCATGCTGTGTTCACAGGTGCAGCTCCGAAGCCGTTTGTTGGGATCCTGAACATCAGCGAGGACGAGGCGCTGCTGAAGTGTGAGGTCAGAGGTGCTTCTCCAAAGCCTAAAGTAGAGTGGAGGGACAGCGATGGGAACATCCTTCCTGCTGAGGAGCCACAGGTGTCACGCACAGGAGAGCGCTATGACATCACCCTCCTCACCACGGTGACCAGGACAAACAGCAGCCTCTTCCACTGCGTAGCCACGCAGGAGGAGATGGGCCATGTGACCCGTGATCAGATCGACGTGCGTTACTGTGGTAAGATCTTATTGTGTGTATCCAGTGTGCTGTGTGTGGCGTCCTGCTACAGTCCTGCATGAACTTTCATGTGTTTCAGAGAAAACGTCTGAGGTGAAGTCCCGCTATGGAGTCGGTGTGCTCATAGGTTTGTGGTTTTCTGGAGTCGCTGCAACTCTGGCTCTATCTGTAGCTGCAAAGTGCATCAGAAAACACAAGAAAGGTGAGTCAGAATAATGGATTTATTATTTATGATTTATTTCATATACCTGTAAGGTTAGACAGCCATATAACAGATGATTTGATCAGTGTCGAGTTCACATTCCTGACATTTTATGTTTGAATCCTTTGCTTTAAACAGGAAAATAAAAACTCATAATTATTAATAATTAATAATCCTGGTGTACACACTAAGTCAGAGTGTGCACAGCAGGATTATTCTGATAGTTTCAGGCACGTTCATGTCAACATGGAGCTGTTCATCTTCACATAATGCCACCAAACCTAAAATCATAATTTTATTCTGACTACATGTTTTTGTACCACAGTTACCACAAACTGCTGCTTCTCTCCATCTGTGAGTAAAGCAGAGACATGATGTTATAATCTCATCCTTCATGTTCTCACGTTTTCTGCTTTTGCAGCTTCTCAGAGAAACCAGAGAGACGATCCTTCTAAGGAAGCTTGTAACGGTGACGCTTCACTCACAGACTGTTTAACGTCACAGCTGTAGTGTGTTTGTGTGGCGGGGGGGGTCACCATTACTTTTTTTGTTTTTTCATCCCTTTTATTATTATTATTATTATTTTAAATCCGTCTCGTTGTGTCTCCATGTTTCACACTGCAGTCTGTGATGAGTCAAGGAGATCATATTGATTATGTCAACTGTAAGTGTTTCATTCCAAAACCTGCTGCAGGTGCTGGTGATCCTGCACAAACTGGTTCTACTTTTTAGATGTCAGATGGTAAAAGCTGCTTTGACTTCTTCAAATATCACTCAGCTTCACGTTGTTGTCAGAACAAACCAAAGTTTCCTGCAAACCTTTGACTGTATTTAAACTTGATGAGATTGACTTTTTCTTTTGTCTTCCTGTCGAGTCGACTTATTGGAGGAACGTCTGTCTGTATTGGAGGTGTTCACATCTGTTTTTAACATTTCTCAGGTTGAAATCTGTTTTTACTCAGAGTCATCAGCAGCTGTGCCTTTCACAGTGATGACGTTTGTGCTGTTAAAACTGGTATTGATGTATTTAAGAATCAAGCTGCTTTCAAAATGATGGATATTTTTGTATTTTATGATTTTATAAAGCATTTTGACACAGATTTTATAAAATTTGCATCACACTTTTTAAAGTATTCTAAATAAACACTTTTAACTTTAAACTCTGGCATCTTTTTCTGGCTCAGCACCGGGAAGCTTTATTATCACTGTCCATAAATATAGAAATCATTTTACATTCGTAAATTAATTTCTAATAAAAAAATAAAGATTTTAAATGTCTTTTTTTTTTTTAAAATCTTGTTTAATAAAGAAGTGGAAAGTAGTCATCTCATATGGAAAAACCATGTGAAACAACTACAGCATACAGTTAGGTCCAAGAGTTCTGGGACTACTTTTTTGGTAACCTTGCCTCTATTGTTGGACCTGTCAGCAGCTTTTGACAAGGTCGACCACGACGTCCTGTTATCACGGCTAGAATTTCATGCTGGCCTAAAAAGATCTGCCCTCCAGTGGTTTCAGTCCTATTTGTCAGGAAGGTCTTTTCACATCAATATGGGCCCCCATAACTCCAAAATAGCCCCTCTTAAACACAAATTCAAATTTTATTTGTCACGTACACAGTCATACACAGTACGATATGTAGTGAAATGCTTGGACAACTGCTCGTGACCTAAAGAAAACAAAAAAGGAAAAGGCTATGAATAAGATAGGAAATAAATATGAAAAATTAAAAAGGGTAAATTTAACTAGGAAGGAATAGAATATAAATTAAGGTTAAAAATGAAATAACTGTACAGCACAAATTAGAATGAAGGGTAAATTTAACTGGGAAGAATAAGATAAAGATAAATATATAAATTAAAGTTGAAAATAAAATAACTGTACAACAAAATACACAATATAGAACTATATAAGAATGTATGAAGAAATCTAAATATAAATAAATATATACACAATAACAGCAGCTGTACAAGTATTAACCGGAAATGAAGAATATAGTGACCAGTGTTGTGCAAAACCAAAGTCCAGAAAGTCCAGTGTGTGTGTAAGAACCATATGTGTGGGTCAGTACTGTGTGGTGGTGTGATTGAGAGACCGTATCGCCTGCGGGAAGAAGCTCCTCCTCAGTCTCTCTGTGTTGGTCTTCAGGGAGCGGAATCGCTTTCCTGACCTCAACAGAGAGAACAGTCTGTTGTTGGGATGGCTGAGGTCCTTCACGATCTTCCTGGCCTTGGTCCGGCACCGCCTGCTGTAGATTGAGTGCAGGTCAGGGAGCTCGGAGCGGATGGTGCGCTCAGCTGACCGCACAACCCTCTGTAGAGCTCGTCTGTCCTGCATGGTGCTGTTCCCGAACCAGGTTAAGATGTTTCCCGCCAGGATGCTCTCTATGGTGCACGAGTAAAAGTTCCTGAGCACCTTGGAGGGCAGTTGGAAGTCTCTCAAGCGTCTGAGGTGGTAGAGACGCTGACGGGCCTTTTTCACCACGGTGTTGATGTGACAGGACCATGACAGGTCCTGCGTGATGTGAACTCCGAGGTATTTGAAGCTGTCCACTCTCTCCACTGGGCACTCGTTGATGACGGGGGTCTGGTAGTTCCTCTCCTGCTTAGTGCTGAAGTCCACTATCAGCTCCTTTGTCTTACTGACGTTTAGAAGGAGGTTGTTCCTCTGGCACCAGTTCTCCAGATTCCTAATCTCCTTCAGGTAGGCCGTCTCGTTGTTATCAGAGATCAGGCCCACCACGACGGTGTCGTCAGCAAACTTGATGATGGTGGTGGAGCTGGTAGTGGCCACACAGTCATATGTGTACAAAGAGTACAGCAGGGGGCTCAGAACACACCCCTGGGGGGCTCCAGTGCTGAGAGTGGTGGAGGCTGAGACATGTCCGCCCATCCTTACTGCCTGTGGTCTGCCAGTTAGGAAGTTGGAGATCCACTGACACATAGATGAGCTGAGTCCCAGATGCTCCAGCTTGGTGGTGAGTGTGGAGGGAATTATGGTGTTAAATGCAGAGCTGTAGTCTATGAAGAGCATTTTAACATAATTCCCCCTTCTAGTGTCCAAGTGAGTGAGTGATGTGTGGAGGAGATGAGAGATGGCATCGTCTGTGGAACGATTTGGACGGTAAGCGAACTGTAGTGGGTCCAGTGTGTCTGGTAGTGAAGAAATGATGAAGTCTCTGACCAGGCGTTCAAAGCACTTCATCACTACTGAGGTGAGGGCTACAGGGCGATAGTCATTGAGAGAAGCAGGGTGGGGTTTCTTCGGGACAGGAACAATGATGGACTCTTTGAAGCATGTGGGGATCACCGACTGAGATAAAGAGATGTTGAATATCTCAGTGAACACAGGAGCTAGCTGGTATGCGCAGTCTCTGAGGATACGACCTGGGATGCCGTCTGGTCCTGCTGCTTTCCTGGTGTTCACTCTCTTGAAGGCTCTCCTTACTTCATGCTCGGAGATGACGAGCACGTTTCCGGTGCTGGCAGTATCTTCCTGTCTGCAGCCGTTAGCGCCGCTAACACTAGCATTGTTGGAGACCTTAGCTGCAGCCTCGAAGCGAGCATAGAAAGTGTTCAGCTCGTCTGCCAGAGTCACGGCCGCGTTCGTCATACCGGTTGTTGGTGCTTTATAGTCCGTTATTGTCCTTAGTCCCCGCCACAGGCTCCTAGAGTCACTCTGTTGGAGTTGTGACTCTAGTTTCCTCCCGTAGCGCTGCTTCGCCTCTTTCACCGCCCTCCGCACGTTATATGACGCGGCTTTGTACGGGTCCATGTCCCCCGTCATGAGTCCCGTGTTGTAGGCAGCGGTGCGGGATCTCAGAGCGTCGCGGATGGTTTTATCCACCCACGGCTTCTGGTTGGGAAACGTTGTGATAGTCTTTGTCTCCACGGTATCATCCGCTAGTTTCCCGATGAATCCCACAACCGCTTCCGTAAACACGTTGACGTCATCGTCGGAGCTGTTTCTGAACATGCCCCAGTCTGCGTCATCGAGTGCGTCCTGTAACGCGGCCACCGATTGATCCGTCCAGCGCGCGACCTTCCTCTGAACCGGAACTTCCTGTTTCAGCCTTTGTTTGTATTTTGGCATGAGGAAGATGGCGGCGTGATCAGATTTGCCAAACGGGGGGCGGGATTGTGCCTTGTAGCGTTGCAATTGGGCTATTGAAAAATAATAAATCTCCAGGTACGGATGGTCTTACTGCTGAATTATATAAAACTTTCTCTGAAGAGTTGTCTCCCTTTCTTCTTGAGGTATTTGCAGAAAGCATAGGAAACCAACAGCTTCCCACTACGATGAATCAAGGTTTGACTACATTGATCCCGAAGCCTAATAAGGACCTATTAATGATTGATAATTGGAGACCGATTAGCTTGCTAAATAATGACTATAAAGTATTTGCTCTAATTATAGCTAACAGACTTAAGATGGTTCTTGACTCTGTTATTGATGAAACACAATCTGGCTTTATGCCCAAAAGACACATAACTAACAATATCAGATTGGTTTTAGATGTTCTGGATTATTCTGACCTCATAGATTGCAATGGTTTCATATTATTTTTAGACTTCTACAAGGCCTTTGATACGGTGGAGCATGAATTTATATTTCAAGCTCTGGATAAGTATGGTTTTGGCTCTTACTTCTCTACAGCGATTAAAACATTATACCATAACAGTAACAGCAGTATTAAATTAACAAACGGTACTTCACCCAGATTTAACATACAAAGAGGGATAAGACAAGGCTGTCCCATTTCTCCATACCTGTTTTTGTTAATTGCCCAACTATTGTCTAACCATATGAAATCAAGCAATGTAAAAGGTATATCGCTAATTGGCAAAGATTTACTCATAACACAGTTAGCGGATGACACTACATTATTCCTAAAAGATGAACATCAAATCTCTATTGCTATTGACTCAATCTCTATATTTTCCAAAGCTTCTGGATTATACTTGAATATTCCTAAATGTGAACTTATGGCGATAAAAGACTGCTCGAAAACAGCTTTGTGTAACATTCCACTTAAACAAGAAGTTCGTTATTTAGGTGTCATAATAACCAAGAACCAGGAAAGTAGAATAACTCAAAATTTTTATCCTATAGAGAAACTCAAACACAGATTTAATCAGTGGCTCTTAAGAGATTTGTCGTTAAAAGGCAGAGTATTAATAACTAAAGCAGAAGGCATCTCTCGTCTTACATACGCTGCATTGGCATTGCACCTTGATAAAAAGCTTATAAAAGAGGTTGATAAGTTAATTTTCAACTTTATCTGGAAAAATAGGACACACTACATTAAAAAAACAGTTCTTATGAACTCCTATGTCAACGGAGGACTTAATGTGTTAGATTTTAACACTTTAAATAACACATTCAAAATAAATTGGTTGAAGAATCTAATTACTAATCCTACTTCCATTTGGAATGCTATACCTGTGTTCATGTTTTCTAAGTTAGGTGGCACTGAATTTTTCCTTACTTGTAATTTTGATATTGATAAAATCCCGTTAAAGATCTCTGCTTTTCATCGTCAAGCTTTTTTAGCTTGGACCCTTATTTACAAGCATAACTTTAGTCCACACAGTTATTATATCTGGAATAATAAGGATGTTTTATTTAAAAGAAAATCTCTCTTCTTAGATAGTTGGTTTAGGAATGACATTGTTTTAGTCAACCAATTATTTGACTCAAATGGTATGCTTTTCTCCTATGAAGAATTTTGTTTACACTTCAATTTAGCTATAAATCGTCATGATTATACCAAAGTATTTGGCTCAATACCATCAGGGGTTTGTATGCTGTTTAAGAATCAACCTAATATCACTTCATTCCACAGGCCGTTGACATCTCCCATACAAACTTTTGTTGGCAAGATTTGCTTTTCTAAGCAATCTAAAAACAACAATAAATCGATTAGAGCTTTATTTCAGAGTACCATAACCACGCTACCATATGTTATTTTTTTCTGGAACCGGCTGTCAGATGGTATTATGTGGAACGAAGTTTGGAAACTCCCTAATCAGTTTTTAATTACCAACAAAATTAAAGATATTTCTTATAAATTAATACACAGAATTTATCCTTCTAAAGATTATCTTCAAAGCAAATTCAAATTAGACATTGATACAAGCTGTAGCTTTTGTAAAACTTCCAAGGAATCTACTACACATCTTTTTTGGTTTTGTAACCTTGTACAAGATTTTTGGCAGAGCTTATGTGTTTTTATTTCAGAAAATATATTTAAAGGATTTGTACTGTTTTGGAAATATGTTTTGTTTGGTCTGCACAAAAATCAAAAACAATTCAATTTTGATAACAGATATATGATTAACTTGTTACTTTTAATGGCTAAATTTCATATTCACAAGTCCAAATATTTAGGAAGACATCCCTCTTTCTATGTATTCTCCTTTGAACTTGTACAGTATCTTAACTCTATTAAGAACTCCACTAACCCAAAAGCTATAAAAACTATTGGTGTTTGTGAAAAAATCAAGATCTTTCAATCACTTTGTTCTTTGGCTTGATTAGTTACTTTCCCCCTAGCATGTTTCTATTGTTGTTTTTGAATGCTGTTCTTGTATTTGTTTATCTATGCATACAATTCTTCTGTAAGTACATCACCATTATTGTAATACTGCTTAATTCCATTTTGTATTGTACTGATGTTTAAATAAAGATTTTGGAAAAAAAAAAAAAAAAAAAAAAAAAAAAGATTGTGCCTTGTAGCCGTCCTTGACCGTAGTGTAGCAGTGGTCCAGTGTCCTTTCACCCCTGGTGGGGCAGGTGATGTGTTGATAAAAGTTCGGCGCTGCGCGTTTGAGGTTGGCGCTATTAAAGTCCCCCGTCACAATAAGCGCAGCGTCCCGGTGTTGTGTCTGGTGCTGTGTGAGTGCCTCATGCAGCTCGCATAAGGCGGTGACCGTGTCCGCTTGTGGTGGAATATAAACGGCACTTACAATGACCGATGTAAATTCCCGAGGTAGATAAAAAGGACGACACATGATGGACAGTAGTTCCAGATTTGGTGTGCAGGAGCGTGTGAGAGGAACAACGTTCGCACTGTTGCACCAGTTGTTGTTCACCATTAAACACACGCCGCCTCCCCTTGACTTCCCCGAGTCCCGTGTCCTGTCCATGCGGTGAACCGAGAAGAACTCGGCCGGCTGGATGGCGTGGTCCGGCACCGCTGGGTTCAGCCATGTCTCGGTGAAGCAGAGGAGATTGCAGTCCCGAATGTCTCTCTGGAACTTTATCCTGGCCCTGAGGTCGTCAAGCTTGTTCTCCAGTGACTGGACGTTGGCGAGCAGGATGCTAGGCAGAGGTGTGCGGTGTGCACGAGCTCTCAGCCTGTTCCTGACGCCGGCTCGCTTCCCTCTAGGCCGCCGCCGCTTCCCTTTGTTCTCCCTCGAGATCTCACTCGGCCAGCTCGGATCCGGAGTTAAAAACTTCGAACACGGTGTACCTCAAGGCTCTGTTTTGGGTCCTGCCCCGTTTAATACACTTTTTCAATTTCTGTGAAAATTCCTGTCCCCCTTGAAGGGAAAATCTATCTCTGGAAATTCTGCTTTAAAGACTGAATGCTAAATGTGAGTGATCAGTTTTCTGTATTATACTCATACTGTATTCTTATTAATAAACTGATGGCAGCCTTGCAGTGTTGCAGCCTCGAATAGACGAGCTTGTCGTCATCATCAGAGTGCGAACACAAAATCTTTACAGCCAAAGTATGTCACAGTTTGTTTTAGCTGGATGTGATGCATGTTCTAGCAAACAAATTGAAGAGTCTGGATTCTAAATATACACAGTATGTGAAGGTGCCTTTTTTATTATTATTTACAGATAACAACAAGAGGCGACACAGAATTCCTAAAGTCATCTTAGGCTACGTCCACACGTACACGGGTATTTTTGAAAACAGATTTTCCATTTTTGTTTTAAAAAAGAATCCCGTCCACACGTAAACGCAAAATTGAAGGAAAAATGTAAATGCAAGAGACCGAGTACGCAGCATGTGTCGTACCTGACTGTTGATCCAGGGTCTGGTTGGGGAAAGACTGCAGCAGTGCAGGAGTTGGGTTATTGGTCTTTAATAAATTCCCACAGAAGAGTTGTTTGCATCAAAGTGCTTGCCAGGCGGTGCAGCCATAACTGAACTTGTCGTTTACGTGTCACAGATAACTATGATCACAATACAGTAACTCCATCTTCTCCACACAACAATATCTCACAATGTCCACAAGGGGTCCCTGTAGACCATAGATAAGCTTTTTAACACGTGTCTTACAAGTTGCTCATATTAAGGCACAAATACGGTAAAACTAGCAGCAGTTAAACTAAACAGTCGAACAGTCCTCTAACTAATACAGCTGGATGTTATTATTGTGGGGATTATGGCCGCTGCTATTAACTTAGTGCTAAATATCTTATATTAAATATCTTAGCAACATAGTATCAAAGTACTGAGACATATAATCTTAACATGCACGAACAATTATAACCAGAATCATTACAATTAACCTGACAAAGAAATAACAACTCAATCACACCATGAACTGAAATATGTGAAGTCCAGAAACGACTGACTGGATGTATGATTATAAAAACAGCTGTAGTACACACATACTTCCTGCTCTTCTGTTCTGGATAGTCTTGAGGGACCTGAGAAGACACTAATTATGTGTTTTGGACCTCTGACATTTAACAAGAGGATTTTTGTCTGATTCTTAATTATATCTGGATTAATTTGAGTTGCTCCAGTTTCTGAAACGTGTTGATGTTTATTTAATTCATTTACTGCACATAATTAACGTACTTGCTGCATACAAATCTACTACTGCACATAATGTCCCCCATGTATATATTCTTAATGTACATAATGTTCTTCTCTCCCTCTTTTGCACAGTCGAGGAGCAGGTCAGGATACATTTCACTGCGTGTTGTACTTGTATAACTATGCATGCAACAAATAAAGAGTTTTGAGTCTTGAATCTTGAGGGAATCTTTGAGTCGTGGCCTGCCAATATGGTGCTGCGCTCCCACAATGCATTGCGGCGTTACGTCAACTCCAAAGCCCTATAACGACTCTAAATCCCAGTAACGATTGACGGGTTCCTGATTTTGGCATAATAACTAGTTACCGTGCTCGTTACCACAATAATAATGTAGTTACTGTAACACTTTACTTAACAACACGTTAGTCCCTGCACTGTAAACGAATCAGTGAAAACAAAACGAGGGAAATCATCTGAGTCTGGAGTTTGGGCTGAGTGTATGAGACTGCGTCTGAGCTGCAGACACACAAAGAGAACAATTTATTTAAACCTTCAGATTTTATTTATTTATTTATTTATTTTTACATTTTTGATCATCATTATTTTTTCTTTGATCAGTCAGTGAAAAACACAGAAATGCCTTCGTCTGAACTGTTTGTAGTTACATTTTTTGACTTTTGGGAGTTAAAAAAGAAGTGTTATACCTCAGAGATAAACGTACCCATATACACACACACGGTTACAATTTAGGCTTGAAAGATTCACGGGTCAGTCATACGTGGCTTAAGTAAACGGTCAGGTGTAAGGACAGAAAATGTCTTCTTTTAAAGACTTTAGAAAGAAGAATACAAGTGATAGACATACACATATAAGTCAAGACTTGCTCAGTAAAAGTACAACTTCCTCATTAGGAAGGATGCTTCCATCACTGTCCTGCTACTCTACTTCAGGTTTCTGAACAGCAGCAAATAATCTTTAAATTAGAAGGAAAGATTTTATACAAAATTTCAAATCTGCACATAGAGAAATAAGAGAATGAATAAAAGATGATGGCCATATTTGTCTTAATTAAATGAAACAGCACGAGAGTCTGCTGTGTAATGATGGTTAACATTATCTGACTGCAGATATAAGACGTAGCATTCATAAGGTAATGACAGTGTGAGAGCACAAACATTAAAGTGCAGAGCAAAGCTGGACGTTACTGCAGCTTAGTGTTCATTTCCCAGTAACAACAGCCATGATCATGTTTCATGTGTCATGATCATCATGGAAGTCACTGCTTCATGTGACAATAAAAAACATTCATTTCATCATGAGCCATCATTTTAAAATAAATATAAAACAGCAGCATTTACTTCACGCTGACTCAATATGAGACAAGAGTAAAAGTAAAGATTTCATTTCACTGACGCATGAATCTGTTGTCCTGAACTTAGAATCAGTAAGTTTCTTCTGAGTGTCTGATGTGGCAGCTCGGTGTCACCGTTACAAGGATCCTTAGAAGGATCATCACTCTGGTTTCTCCAAGAATCTGCAAACAAGAGATCAAAGTAAATATTACACAAAAGCAACTTTTACATCAACACATACATGTGATAAATGGAGCTCCCAAAAAGATGAGTTATCAGCATCTCATTTAAAGCCACTGGACTGTGAGTGAAACTCTTTAACTCTAAAGATTTTAATGTTAACAATGAACTCAGTGAGCAGAAGCAGCTGTGAAGCTTATTATTCTGCATCTATAATATGTTCATGACTCCAAGTTTCAATAAAGAAACACATCACCTGTTAGCAGGAGAAACAACTATCCCTCCTCCTCTGCTCATCCTCCTCAGAGACGCAGGGGGTGGAGTCTATCCCAGCATCCATAGGCCGAGAGGCGGGGTTAACCCAGAACAGATCAGCAGTCTGTCACAGGGCCAACACAGACACAGACAACCACTCACACTCACACCAGTTAACCTCCTGTCCCCATCATCCCTGTTTTAAACACATCACGGCACGATGCAAACTTCCCGAATCTGATACTTTTCATTTTGGTCATTAAAACAACAACAAATAAACCAAAAATGTGATTTTGCAAAAAGAGCTCGAGCTTAACATAAATATTTTTCTTTCTTTGGTCATTTAATCATTCACATAACTTTTCTTTGTTTCTGTAGCAACTCCTATTTTTCCTGGGTTCACGATTAAAAACGTACAAAACATCAAAGTGTGAAACTGCAGACAATCAACCTGAACCTGAACACATCAAGTTCCTGCTTTACCTTCCAGAACAATCAAACACACAACAGAACAAACTGATGTGAATATGCTCAGTGAAACTTCCTCATGACAAATAAATTATATTTAAGGCAACATCACTCACACACACACACACACACACACACACACACACACACACACACACACACACACACACACACACACACACAGAATAAAAGACCCAACAAAAAAGAAGCTGTGAATAAGATAATAAAACAAAAATTAATATCCGCGGTACAGTCGTGTCTGCAGATTACAGACATGTTGATATAATCCATCTTTCAAACGCACCTTCATGGACGATTAGACGGTAAAGTAGAGGAAACACACGTACACAGCTATCAGCACGACCGCAGAGAGAATTCCACAAACAAATGAAACTATGAGCACGATGTCTCCACCGCACGACTCAAACAGCTGGTCTGAAACACACGACACCAGCCTGCTGTCAACACGAGTCTCCATGACATCCACAATTTAGTCTGTGATCAACGAAAAGCACATTCATGAAAACAGCATCATTCACAGACTGAAACATGATGAGCGGGAATCAAACCTGGAACAAAGATCTCGTCAGCAGCTCGGTGGCTGAGCTCCTCCTGCGTGGCTACGCAGAGGAAGAGGCTGCTGTTTGTCCTGGTCACCGTGGTGAGGAGGGTGATGTCATAGCGCTCTCCTGTGCGTGACACCTGTGGCTCCTCAGCAGGAAGGATGTTCCCATCGCTGTCCCTCCACTCTACTTTAGGCTTTGGAGAAGCTCCTCTGACCTCACACTTCAGCTGCACCCCGACCTCGCTGATGTTCAGGATCCCAACAAACGGCTTCGGAGCTGCACCTGTGAACACAGCAGCAGGAAACACGAGTCACAACAAGCAAATCAGCTTAAAACTGTCTTCAGTGAAACAGGGAAAAGTTCTGCGTTGTTGTTGTTCCTGCTTCATGACACGTCTGAAGTGGGTTACAGGACACAGGACTGTTGAATCTGAGGAATGTAGAATAAGATTTGTTTCTGCTGATTTGTTTTCCTACCAGCCAGCCTGTCTGAACACACCCTGTTCTTATCCCGAGAACAAGCAGAGGCATCAGGAGAGAAATATCTGCGGTCACTTTCCCCACAAAGGGTTGTTTGAACCAACACTAACAGCACTAAGAGTGTGGAGCATGATCGATACACTTTTGTCATTAACAGCAGAAAACACCAAATATTACTGATATCAAATCAGTATAAAGTTTTTATATCAGTATTGTGGTAAAGAAGGAATATTTCACCTCTTGTCTGTTATAAAAGTTCACGTGTGCTTCGCTTGTTACACTTGGTCTTTGGTTTGTTTTCAGAAATGAAAGACTCACCAACAACCAGGGTGACGTTAAATGTTTCTCTGTCCGGTTGATGAAATGGAAAATCACAGGTGTAGCCTCCACTGTCGGCCACCTTGGTGTTTCTGATGATGATGGAGGCGTTACCAAACTTCAGCTGGTCTGAAAAGTGTGACACGCGTCCTCTGAAGTGCTCGTCTTGACCTCGCAGGCCGTTGTTGTAATGAAGTCCAGCGTCGTACACAAACACCTCCCTGTCGTCGCTTTTCCTCCAATCAAAGCGCGTTCGTTCGAGGCTCTCCTGGGAGCTGAGCGAGCACGGCAAGATGATGTAACTTCCTTCAGATGCCACCACCACGACGGTTCCTAAAGAATGAATCACAGTTTAAACCGCATGAGAACAAAACATGAATAATTCAGAGCTAAATCTAAAATAAATAGCTCGTAAACACGTCATCTCAACTGCAACAACAGTTTATAACCGAGTTAGAAAACAGTTTTATTCAGCATTTGAGTCACATGACCAAATCATTTAAGGAAGTTAGCATGAGATGAAAAATAAACTGGATGCACTCCTGTTTATTTCAAACATGCCAAACACCAGGACAGGAAAACCATCAAGCACACAGACTCCTCCTGTGCTCACTTCATGTTCGTCCAACCCCAGGTGAAGTGAACAGGCGAGTGCGATCACCTTTACCTGTGGAGCACACACCCCACAACCAAACATAGAAACCAAACATTAGCAATCCACAAAGCATGCATGCCTCCTACAGCAGCTTTATCAGGGAAACCTTGCTCTTATTCAGTTGGACCGTCTTTACCTTCAGAGCTGTTAATGGCGCAGAGTCAACAAGCTAACTTCTCAGAGGTTCTGGTCCATGTGTTAGCATCACACAGCTGCTGCAGCTTTGTCAGCTTTTCTTACGTGATGTGAATCTCCTATTATACCACAGCCCAAAGGTGCTCTGCTGGACTGAGATCTGGTGACTGTGGAGGTCATTCGAGTACACTGATCTTATCGTCATGTTCGAGAAACCAGTTGGAGATGGTTTAAGCTTCTTTAAGCCTTAAGTGCTGTCCTGTTCAAGCAGCCATCAGGAGATGGTGCACTGTAGTCATTCATCGATAAACACGGTCAGCAACAAAACTCAGGTAGGCAGCGTGGACTTCGCTGGTACAGAGACCCACACCACCAGCAGCTGGAACGATACCAGGAAGGATGGAGCCATGCTTTCTTTTATTTACGCCATATTCTGACCTGCCATCTAAACATGGCAGCAGAAATAAAGTCTCATCACACCAGGCAACGTTTTTCTATTCTGCTGTTTGCTCAGTTTAGCCTCAGTTTCCTGTTCTTTGCTGACAGCGGGCCCAGTGTGGTCCTCTGCTGCTGCAGACCATCTACAAGGTCCAAAGTGTGTTCAGAGATGCTCTTCTGCCCACTTTAGTTGTAACGAGAGGTTATTAGAGTTGCCTTCCTCGCCATTCTTCTCTGACATCATGAAGGCACCCAGACAACTGCAGCTCACTGGATGTTTTAATGCAATTATTCAGGTAAGTAAATCCCAAAATTTGATCCTGTTCATCTGACCTTTTATTGAATTAAATAAAATTGAATTTTAAAAGTAGAATATAAAACAGACAAACTTAGACTAAGACTCATTCTTCCCTTCTCTCTGAAGTGAGCATTTATTATATGTGACTATAAATATAATGTTTTAATTAATATTTACACCGTAACAAAAAGGCAGGAAGGCTTGTGTCTTTGACTGCAGGTGAGTTTGAACAGTTGCTGTGAAGCTCTGAGTTTGTTCACTTAAAAGGAGGTCGGAGCAAACTCTCAGGGAGACGCTGTGATCACAGTTACTGATGATTTCTTACCGTTTTCATGTCCTGCTGTTACCGCAGACACCGTCAGAGGGAAGAGGCTCAGAGATAAAAGCTCCGATAAAAACATGTTGCTGAATAAAGTCTGTTCCTCCCTGCGATCCAAACAGCAGCAGCTTAAATCTCTAAAAGTGAGTGAGCACTTCCTGTAAATCCCCAAAAAATGAAATCCAAAAAGATCCCAGGAGCTCACGAGTCGTTGAGTCCAGTGTGACTCAGGCTGGAGCAGGAATGTGAGCAGGTCTTCCCTGGTGCGTGTGTGTGTGTGTGTGTGTGTGTGTGTGTGTGTGTGTGTGTGTGTGTGAGAGAAGCTCTGCCTTAACAGACTGGAGAGAAAAATCTATGCAGTGCAGACCATCGTCACACATGGAGTCAACCTTTCATTACTTCATATTTTTCATGCATGCATCACGTTAGAGCTGTTACATCCTGTCCGTCGGTCGAGCTGGTTGGATGACAGAGGAACATGCAAAAACCGCCTGTTTCCAGAGAAGTGCAGTTCACTGAAACAAAACAGCATCACATTTCCTAGTTCACTGTGGGCATGTCACGTTTAAACATGCGCAGGCCCGTTGCAAGAATTAATGCAGGGCGCCGCCCAATAAACACAGAAGGCATGAGTCCAGAGAAGATTTATACCTGTACAGGTTCTGATCAGAGTCCACCTCCGGTCCTCATCCTTCCAAAACCACAAACAAAAACCACAAATATCTTAAATATCTGACCAACATGTGGACGGCCGAATGAAAGCTGCTGAAACATGATTCTGTTACTGTTACATTCAGACAGCAGCCCGACGCTGTCATTATCAAAGTCATTATTTAAACTCAGCTGAATAAAATCAAGGATGATTTTGAGGTAATGAAGAACTCAAGCTCCACGTGTCTCCCACAGTAAGGCAAAAAAAATGTAAGAAGGTGGAAAGAATAAAAATACACATTTCATTTATAGTACTTTATTCTTTTGTGTGTGTGTGTGTGGGGGGGGGGGGGGGATGCAGAAAAGAATTTAAGAGTGAGCAGCGCTCGGCTCACATGACAGTAATAGGTTGGGGCGTCTGACAATCAATGTTATTTTAAAGCATCATTCGCCACCTCTCCATTTTTTTTTCTCTTAGCTCTTTATACAGTACACTGGTGTAACACCTGGTAGTGTGGTAACTTGTCCTGCATGAACAACTCCACCCCGATCAAGCTCGCCCAAATCACTGGAACACAAACACCATAAAGCCCAGAAGCCCCAGATTGGTCGTGACCAATAGCAAAGACCACAAAGCCAAGAAGACCAGATGTCTCTGTTTTTTCTGAGAAACAATGAAAGTCTGCACCAGTGTCTAAAGTCACCACAGAGATCAAGTATAAGCCAACAAGCACATCCCCACCCCACAGACGTAGTAAGGGCACCCAGAGAGAAGGGCCTCGAACACCGCAGACACCAAGGGACAGTGAACAGACCCGAAGGCCAGGTAGGGCACCAGCCAGCACAACCCAGGTGCCAAGGCCCACCCCCAAAGGCGCAGGATACCCGAGCCCCAGACTCCCGGACCCCCAACAATCCTGGAAGAAAGAGGCACCCACCCCAAACCAGAGAGCCAGGTGAAGGGATAGGACAGCCTGCAAGGAGGACCGCAGGACACAGGCCAGCACAACTCACAGAGAGAAGGAGACTTCAAGTCTTTCTAATGGACCAGTAAAGGCTGCATTTAATTCATTAGCTCATTGCTGTTTGCTGCATGCTGGAGTTTTGGACACTAGAGGGCGCCAGAAAAGCACTGCATTTAATATTCATAAATTCATTGAGTGATGTGCAGAAGTCTGAGTAAAATCAAACTCTAAATAAAGCGAACAAAGCAACATTTAGTCAGCCTGTGATGTAGAGTTGAGATGTTTTACAGCTGACTGCAGGATGAAAGATGGAATAATATTCAGCATTTAAGAACAGACGCTAAAAAAGCTGACACAGCTCTTTGTTCTAACAGAAACATCATCAACAAGAAGGGAAACTAACTGTAAAAACGAAAAGACAGAGTTTGGAAAAGGTTTTATTTTTAAGTTGAGACAATGTTTCATGTTTTTTCATGAGCATGAAGGCACTAGTTGTCCCACAAGAAAGTTCATTCATTCATTTCACCAACAAAAAGGAGAAAACTAATGTTTAAAAGTCCTGAGCATCAAGCCTCCACAGAGTGGAAGCGAAAGTATCAGCACAGACTAAATAACAGTAAAAAACAGGGACTTCGCTCATCCTTGGACCACGTCAAGCTTGCATGTGGAGCTCTGAGCGTCTGTTTCTCTGTAAAAACATAAAACTGGAGCTGATGTGATCAGGACGACATCCGTGGCAACACAAAGATCTCTGGCACAACTTCACTTGTACTCAAGGTGCATGGAGGAGAGCGATAGCCTAAAGAAGGTGAAGCTCGAGCAGCATCGTGGGAACAAGAACGACTGAATTACTCAATCGACATGTTTCTGCTTGTTGCCTTCATCAGGAAAACACTGGGCAGAGGATGGGAGGTGGGAGGGGCAATGATGATGATGAGGAGGAAGCCTCTAACACGTGTTTTGAAAAGAAAGTTGTACATTACACAGCAGAGGTACATTTTGCACACAGCCACAGTTAGTTACTGTATATGTGCACATTTGTAAACATGGCTCTGTGAATATGGATCTTTAGGAGTGGGGCTCCAGTCGTTGCATCAGATATTAAATTTAAAGGATCTTGAACAGTTTTTATAGTGACAGAATTTTAAAAAGGCAGTCAACATAGACCCAGACACGTCTATAAACAGCACAACGTTCATGTTTTCAAATTGTTTGTTTGTTTGTGTCTTTGATTTGAGATGGGATGACCTGTGAAACGATCTTCTGTGTGACTAATGACCGAGACCGTCTGTCTGCAGACATGAAACATACAATAATAATAATAATGAGAGCAGTAGTTCTGGGAGCACAAACACTAAAAACATTCACAGACGTCCTGTAACAGGACCGAACAGAATTAAAACCAGCTGCACTTTCGCCTGCTTCACAGTTCACTTCCTGATAACAACATGTCAAATGCAGTGTCTGTTTTCACATTTCATGATCATCATAGAAAGCACTGCTTCTCAATGCAATTAAAAAAGATGGCATAAATTAAAGCAAGAGTATTTCCTTCCCTGTAATAAGCTGCATCAACATAAAGACAAAGGAAACGTAGGATTTCAGTTCACTGAGGTATGAATCTGTTTTCCTCAGTAACTTTGTTCTGGAGCCTGGAGTCTGCTGTAAATCAGCCTCACAGAAACATCGTGTCTCTGGTTTCACTGAGAAGCTGCAAAAAGGAAATAAAAGTACTTATTACATAAAGTCTGCTTTTAAAATCACACATACACATGAAGAATGTTGGTCCTGTGAAGATGAGAATTTTTATTTTGTTAAAACAACAAAACACAATAAATTCTGTTGGTCAGAATAAAAACATGTTATCATGAATACATCTGTACTTCAAACAGGAACTCTGCACACCATTCCCTCACCGTTCCCTCACTGTTCCCTAACCGTTCCCTCACCGTTCCCTAACCATTCCCTAACCATTCCCTAACCGTTCCCTCACTGTTTGCTAACCGTTCCGTCACTGTTCCCTCACTGTTCCCTAACCGTTCCCTCACCGTTCCCTCACTGTTCCCTAACCGTTCCCTCACTGTTCCCTCACTGTTCCCTCACCGTTCCCTAACCATTCTCTAACCATTCCCTCACTGTTCCCTCACCGTTCCCTCACTGTTCGCTAACCGTTCCGTCACTGTTCCCTCACTGTTCCCTAACCGTTCCCTCACCGTTCCCTCACCGTTCCCTCACTGTTCCCTAACCGTTCCCTCACTGTTCCCTCACTGTTCCCTCACCGTTCCCTAACCATTCCCTAACCGTTCCCTCACTGTTCCCTCACCGTTCCCTCACTGTTCGCTAACCGTTCCCTCACTGTTCCCTCACCGTTCCCTAACCATTCCCTAACCGTTCCCTCACCGTTCCCTCATCTGATACTTTTTGGACATTAAAAAACAAAATAAACAAACTCAGTGTGACTTTTGTTTGACAGCTTGAGGTCAGCTTTTCTTTCTCTGGTCATTTATTCATTCATGTCTCTATTATTTGTTACTGCATCATTCTTGACAAGGTCCACAGGTGTGAATATGTTCAAACGTACCTTTAAAGGCGAGTTACGCTGTAGTGTAGATGAAACACACACAGAGAGACAAAACGACGAGCGCAGAAAGAATCCCAGAAACAAATGAAACTATGAGCACGGTGTCTCCACGGCAGGACTCAAACAGCTGGGCTGAAACACACGACACAATCCAGCTGTTACACTAAAGGTCAGGTTTAGTTTCAACCCACAGAAATAAGATCAGCGTCTGTGATCAATGAAAAAATACAAACACGTCTGTGAAAACGTTTTTTTTCCTTCCTGATGTTTTATTTTATAAGCCGAGTAAACAGAAAATAAGATTTTTTAAGTGATGTTTTTATTTATTAAAGGAACAAAAACGTCCTACCCTGACCTTTAACCTGTGTGAAAACAGGTGCTTGTATTTCCCTCTGCAGCGCTCAGGCGTCTGTGATAACTGATGAACAGTGCGTCACACCAGTGTGGAGGATTTTCTGGTCTGTTCTCCTAAACTGACACAAGTGCTGCCTGTTGTTCTGGGTTCTTTACTGACCTCCTGGATGAGCCACCGATGTGCTCTCAGAGTAACTTTGGAAGGTCGGCGACTCCTGCTTCACCACTTTTCCAACTCCTGTCTGTTTGTAGATAATGACTCTCTGTGTGAACCATAAAGCCTTAAACACGAGTTTGTACCCAAACATCACCGATAGATGTCACTGACTTGTCTCAGCTTCTCTTTCATGATGCGCTGCTTTGTCAGATTTTGGTCTAATTCACTTTTTCAGAAAAGTTTTTTGTCTTTTTTTATTCATTTCTGGTTTTCAGCTCTGGCAGCATTAATGCTTAAAATAGGAAAATTAAACTCAGCTTTCCAAAAGATTTGCCTAATCACAGTGTGTGTCTGTGTTTGGATAAATAATCTAAAAACTGCCTTTTGTATTACTTTGTTATTTATATTTGTTTGATGATCTGAAACATCTAAATGTGACAAATATGCAAAAAACAATGAAATCAGGAAGGAAGATAAATACTTTTTCACAGCATTGTTTAAAACATACAAACATCAGCATCACAGACTGAAACATGACGAGCGGGAATCAAACCTGGAACAAAGATCTCGTCAGCAGCTCGGTGGCTGAGCTCCTCCTGCGTGGCTGCACAGAGGAAGTGGTTTGTGTTTGTCCTGGTCACCGTGGTGAGGAGGGTGATGTCATAGCGGCCGTCTCTGTGTGACACCTGTGGCTCCTCAGCAGGAAGGATGTTCCCATCGCTGTCCCTCCACTCTACTCTCAGCTTTGGAGAAGCACCTCTGACCTCACACTTCAGCTGCACCCCGACCTCGCTGATGTTCAGGATCCCAACAAACGGCTTTGGAGCTGCACCTGTGAACACAGCAGGAGAAAGTGGACACTCCATACTGTTCAAGGTTGGAATAACTTGACTGATTGCAGAAATGAAAGACTCACCAACAACCAGGGTGACGTTAAATGTTTCTCTGTCCGGCTGATGAAATGGAAAATCACAGGTGTAGTCTCCACTGTCGGCCACCTTGGTGTTTCTGATGATGATGGAGGCGTTACCAAACTTCAGCTGGTCTGAAAAGTGTGACACGCGTCCTCTGAAGTGCTCGTCTTGACCTGAACGTCTGTTATTATGATGGAGGCCGGCGTCGTACACAAACACCTCCCGCTCATCGTCTTTCTTCCAGTGAAAGCGCGTTCGTACGAGGCTCTCCTGGGAGCTGAGCGAGCACGGCAAGATGATGTAGTTTCCTTCAGATACAGCCACCACGACGGTTCCTCGCCCTGAAGAATGAAACATATTTAAATCATTATGTTTAAACACAGAACAAATGCAGATCATTCAGAGATAAGTATTAAAACATCACATTCCTCCAGCACATCACACACACTCATATTGTTCCTGCACAGGCTTCACTGCTGAAGACATCTGCTAGTGTGTTGATCCACTCGTCTGAGTCTCACAGCTCATCACAACAGTTTGTTTTTTCAGTCAAAACCATCTTTTGCAAACCAAATGTGTCACCTTGATGATGAGTTTGTGCCTGTGTCTTAACTGTTTGGAAAATTTGGACTTTGCTGTCATGCAACAGGCAAGTCAATCAAGAAAAACTGTAAATTCAATAAAAAATTGTCAACATGAATTCTTTCGATGCTTTGTTTATTGCTCGGATCTGTAGCTAGTGTTTAACCCGTATTTGTGACTAAAAAACAGACCTGCAAACATATTTTTGGGCAGCTTGTCAGAAAAAGGTCTGACAACATCAAAGCCAAACAGCCTCCACTTATAAACAGAAACACTGATAAGCAGTAGCAGTGATGATGAGGCTGCGATAGTTTAACGTGGAATTTACACACAGTGAAGACTGAGACGAAGAGCTCAGGCTGATTTAAAGATACAAATCTGTTCTGTGATCAACATTAAAACCTTTAAAGTCCTTCATCAAAGCTCCTGATCATCAAACTCTAACATGCAGAAAAGCAAACTTTGTCGCTGCTCCATCCTCCGATGTTTGTTTTACACACATCTGCAGATGACCTGTTCCCTCAGTCTTTGAGACGCTTAAATGATGCAGCTCGCCGACAGCAGCCGTCCTGTTTTACATGGAGAACAGGGGCGAGTCTAAAGGGGGGCATGAGGTGTACTAGACTATATTTGTCTTTCATACCATTTTTTAGATTAAAAGTGAAATTAGTTAAAATATTTTATTGATCAAACTGCGTGAATATTTGAAAATATAAAATAAAAGTTTGGTTTTAAAAGCCAGTAAAAATGTACACAGACGACTCTGAGACACTGAGCTGAGGGTGGTTAAAGTGGATACTGAAATATTATTATAAATTAATAGTACTTGACTCCAATTAATGTCAGCAAGCTTTCTAAGAAGAGTCAAGCTACATTTTTTATGCCTTAGTTCAGATTGAAGATATATTATTTTATTTGACTTTGACCTTTGACTGTACATGAGATTATTTATATATTTTTTCATTTAAGAAAATGTTTTCTATTTTATATTAATACACAGATGTTGTATGCAGTTAAACTATAAACATTTCTTCATTTCTAAACCGGAAACCAACGAGCAGTTTGTTCTGAATCTGTGACACAAAGAATGAATCAAACTCTGAAAAGCAAAAATGGGTGCTACCCAACACATGCCAGGTGTACCTAATAAAGTGGTAGGTGAATATATATATAGCATATAGCATATGCTCGTGTGTAATTGCAGTGCCATGTCAGGCACCTGTGACACAAGACTGAGAGTCTGTGTTTCTATTTTTGCAGCTGCACCTCTTCTGAGAACGTGTCAGCAGCACTTTAATAATGTCTCTCTATTAAGCATCATTAAGTATCATTAAGTTATTAGTAAGCTATTAGAAAGTGCTTAATTCATCATTCACCAATTCACAGAGGTGTGGACTCGAGTCACATGACTTGGACTCGAGTCAGACGCGAGTCATTAATTTTATGACTTTAGACTTGACTTGAAAAAATGTTTTAAGACTGTGACTTGGACTTTTACACCAGTGACCTGGGACTTGAATTGGACTTGAACCGGTTTACTTGAAAAGACTTGATATTTCACCCCCATCTCTAAAATTTAACACACATATTATCTCATTCACTGCCAGGGTTTTTGAGCATTTTTACTCATTTTTGAAGAGCCACAGGAAACTGAGTGTTATGATCATATAAACGCTGAACCAACCAAAATGAAGAACAGACTCTCTTCTTCCATCCAAAAAAAAAGCTTGTTTCTACCATTTTCCATTCTTTAGTAATCAGCTGTAGAAGAGAGGTGGGTTCCACCAAAAATGCCTGTTTTGACCACAAAAAGGGAGAAAACGAGCTTTTTGTGAAAAATACATTTCAAGCAGTCTGATGTTCACTGACAAGCTGCCCGAGGTTGTATTCTAGCCCCTCCCATTGAAAAACGTAATTGACGTCTATAGACGTCAATGGCAGTGAATGAGTTATATAGAAAATGTGCACCATTAATTCAATTCATTCATTCATTTATTCCAACCACACTCCGTACGTATGTGTGCGTGAGCTGTAGCACAGCCAATCAAATTAACCAGATTTTTTTTTAAGAAGAAAAAAAAAACGCTCAAAAATGCTGCAAGGAGTTATTTTTTTCAGGTACATAAACTATGAAGTAGTCAACAAAAAAATGAAATGCAATATGCAAAACATGCAAGCAGAGAATCCCAGACAGAGACGGAACAACTTCAACTTTGTCCGACAGCTGAAGTTGCATAAAGTAAGTAGGTTCTCTTTTGCTACGATTGGATAGCTGACTTCATCTAACTAGCAAATGTTGTCCAGGCTACGTTGATGGTACTGTCTAGTTTTAATGTGTATGATATTTTTGTCATGCTATTTTAAAGCCGGTCCTACAAGCGCATCCAAGAATAACATGCAGCTTATCTCAGAACTGTCGGTGAAACTTATTCTTGGAGCTAAGTTTAATTGAGCTGCATTTTATAGAGGTGCAATTTCACAATTTGTGTATATTTTGTAAGTTCACTATTTTGTCATGTGTTGAGAAAAACAGATTTAAAAATCACATGGTCTAATATTTACATTTACATATAACTGCGACTTTTTTTTGTTGTTTTTGTTTTTTAAAGACTCGAAAGGACTTGAAATTTAAAGTTTCAGACTTGAGACTTTACTCAGACTTTTACACCAGTGACTTGAGACTTGACTTGTGACTTGAGGATAAAGACTTGAGACTTACTTGAGACTTGCAAAACAATGACTTGGTCCCACCTCTGCCAATTCGTCTATAAATCACTCCTCCTTCTTAGTATGTCGCCTCTAATTACAGATGTGATTATTCATCTGTGGTAATGATCATAGTCAGAAAACAATCTGTATTCATAATGACATGCTACAGAGGAGTATGCTGTATAAACAATGAATGACCTTAATGATGCTTAATAGTGTGACATTATTATAAACGTGTTCATGTTGCTTTGTCCTGAGAGGCAGTTTCAGCGTCACACTGATGTGATTTGACTGGAAGCACAAATGTGATGCTGGTAAGTATTCAGGAAAGTGATGGATCAGGATCTGTTTCTAATGAGAAGTTCATTCAATTCAATTTTATTTATATAAAATCACAACAACAGCCGCCTCAAGGTGCAGTGACGTGTGTGGAAACAATGAGAAAGGCTAACGTGATTTGAGAATTGAGTGAGAGCTGAACAATGTACTTAATAAAGTGTCCAGTGAGTCACTTTATTAGGTACATTATATACTTGAGATTAAAGTTTGAATTCTTTTCTTATACTTGTTTAAACCCACCGATCTTAACAGAAGAACATGAAATGAATGTAAATAATCCCGTCACATCTTTGGGAACGATCACAGAATCAAGTCCTTAAAGAAAACTTTCATCATAAAACAAATGTTAGAACAAACGTCTGACGTTATACACAAACCAAATCTCAAAAACAAAAAGAGAGCTCATAGATTATGTCCGGTGTCTTTGACTGTAAGTGAGTTTTTTCCAGTTCACATCTGGAGCAGCTGGATCCACAAACTGCTGTGAGAGCAGGCAGTTCACAGCACGCCATCACATTTTAATTACACGAATGGGAGACAATAGTCTGGATTCAAGGTATTGGAGACATGTACAGCTGGTATAAATTATAAAGGAGGTCAGAGCACAGAATCAGGGAGACTCTGTGAGAAATGATCAGAGTTATTGATGATTTCCTACCGTTTTGATGTGCTGCTGTTACTGCAAACATCATCAGAGGAAAGACGAACAAAGATAAAAGCTCCGCTAAAAACATGATGCTGAATAAAGTCAGTTCGTCCCCGTGATCCGAACGACAGCAGCTGGTTAGGAGGTGAAATCTCTGCAGTTAAAGCACCAAATAAAGTCGGAGCAGTTCCTGCAAACCGGAGACCAAAACCTGAGACCTGGGAAGGCTCGCACACCGAGATGGTCGGACACAGACTGCAGCAGGAACCAACAAGTCTTCACTGTCAGTGTGTGTGTCAGTGTGTGTGTGTGTGTGTGTGTGTGTGTGTGTGTGTGTGTGAGAGACACCTAACTCTGGAAGTAGAAACAGCAGACTCACTCAGCAAGTATTCACATGCACATTAAAACTTTCATCACTTTAAATTTTTCTGTGAAATCGCAGCTCTCAGGAACACGATTGTATCCTTTTTCTGATGAACAGGTTCAACTTTCAAAGACCTGCATTCACTGATAAAACAAAGCAGCTGCGCCACATTTCCCAGAAGTTCGTAGTGGGAGTGGCGGCTTTAAGCGTGCGCGGTCCTGCTTCAGGAGCTGTGGGCTCACGGCCATAAGCAGAGAAATCACAATGAGCGCAAACACAGACACACACAGAGAGGCAGGATCAGTTTATCTACACAACAGCCTACAGCCTGAACGACTGTCTGTCCAAACTACATCTGCTGATGTTTGGTGGTTGAAGCAGGAGAGACAGCAGTGATGGAGCTGCCAACCAGTCCTGGCTGCTGTAAAGAGTGTGCGTCATCATATTTATCTTGCAACATAACAGGGGACCAGATACCAACAAAGTAAACGTGAAGCAAACACTGTGTTTGTGAAGCTCAACTTCTTTTCTCTTGCTCCTCATGAAGCTCTTTAATGACTAATGGCTTTATTCCACCTTGATTTTTATTTTACCCACAGTTAGATTCATTAGCCTCCAGCATGGGTCTCATACGCTCAGGAACCCCTCCGTGGGGAGATCTCCTCTAGGGGTTAAAAACCTGGGACTCGGGATAAAATGAAACAGCTTGATGAACCCAAAGGAGTCCAGTGCCCTTCATTTCAAACTCGTGACCTGACCTGAGCATACACAGACAGTCAGAGCTGTTATAACCCAGATAAGCTCAGGATAAAGGATGGACGTCAGTGTTCGCTGATTAGGAAAACCCAGAAAAAAGGCCAGTGAACGCACCCTTTTGCACCCGGGGTCACTGTTACAGCCCACTCTAATCAGCGAGGGGTCCACAGTGAATGGATATGCTGTGAGCACGGTAAATGTTGAAGCATTACAGGTGCAGTTTGTGTAACTGCTGACCTGTTAGTTCTGGGCATGATCAGATCCAAACGTTGTGTTGCACTGTTACACGTGTTTCAGATGAGCAGAGTTCTTGGCACTGACTGGATGAACTTCCACGAACATCTTCTTCCTTTCCTGCTCGACCAGCACACCTTCCACAGATGACGGCACTGATTCACGCGTCCGTGGCAGGACTGAAACACACCTGCTGTTAGTGCTACACGTGAGGACTTAATCTGACTGATTACACACCAACTGTAGATCTGAATAATTAAATCTGTAAATCTGTGAACAACTGCTCACCTGACTGAGCGATCACCGAGCTTATGTCATGGAGAAGCTCATCATCTGTCTGTCCACAGCTCACAAGCATCACTCCTCTTATGATCAGTGTGTTTAGTCAAACACTGATCACCTGAGGGGTCCAAACAGTGCTCGAGGTCACGGTCAGATTTAGTGACCTCTGTTCACTCACACAGGCAGCATTTTAGGTCTTCAGTACACCAGCGCCTGATGTTACAGACCTGTTCGTATCCGGGGTTTGTCCTCGATGATCTCCCCGAGACTCACGATTGATTTCAGGTCCAGACTCTGGGTTAGCCATTTCATTATTATTACCATCATCTTCATTATTTCAGGGTCATCATTGTGACGTCAGGGTTGTAGTCGTTATGTGGTGTTAAAAATCTCTGGCTTTTTATAAAATGTGTGAAAATCTTTAGTCAAGCGACGATGAGACCCTTAAAGATTCCCGTCCTGTTCTCTTGCATCTTATGAGGATTTTCAGTGAGTTCATTAGTGTCAGTATTGACTTCCACTGCTGGAAAATCGAACCTCGCAGTTAGTGAGAGGATCATCTCTTCAACCATAACAGCCATCGAGGCAGCAAAAAGGTTCACGGGTTGTTGTCCCTGTAAATTCATCTGAAAATGAAAGAGTTAACAGTGAGTGTCAGATTGTCAAATCCAGTACGTGGTTAACATGTCAAGTTTCTGCGTGTCACATCAGTGTGACAGCACTCAGTGCATTAAACCTTTTATAACTTTGATATTTCCTGTTATGAAAACCACAGCTGGCAGGCAGCTGGAAGCAGAAACATAAACAATGACTCTTTTTATGCTTTCGTCTGTTGAGCCGGTCGGACGAGAAGTCAAAGCGTACGTACGCTTTCATAGAACAGCATCACATTTACCAGGACTGCACAGTGGCAGTGGTGGCTGTAAGCATGTGCAGTTTATGGTAAATGGCCTGTATAGCGCTCTACTAGTCCCTAAGGACCCCAAGGTCACCCTCAAACTGAACACTGTTTTACCTTCAGCTGGTTTACATAAATCTCCTCTCCACACTCAGCTGCTTCCAAGGAAGGATCTCATCCTGCTGCTGGACTCTAACATCAGCCTTTACCTGCTCTGCAGATGTTGAGACCTGAACGGTCACTTAAACCAGGACCAGGAACACTGAGTCAGACCAGCTGCAGCCTGAAGTGGAGTCAGCAGGATTAGACTCTCACAGCAGGGTCGTGTGGTCGTGTTTTAGTGTTCAGAAAGCTCATTTTCAACCAATCATACACTGCCCAATGGAAAACCATTGAGGAACAAATGCTGTCTATACCTATTCAGGCAACTCTAGCTGACAATAACTTACAAACCTATATAAAAAATACTGATAACATGTGGGTGAAAAGGACCCTTAAAACATGGAGAACTATTATAAAGGAATATAAACTCGAGACCAATATTACAGTTCTTAAATGGTGTGCTTACGACTCAGAGTTCAAACCTAATGAACTGGATTCTAGATTCAAGGACTGGACAGGTAAGGGCATAACAGCCCTGTGTGTTTATAAAAAGCTATAACTCAGAAACTATTGATAGAATTGTATCATGTCTCTATAAGGGTCTAATGGATTTGAAACCACATTCGACTTCATATATTAGAACAAAATGGGAGAAGGAAGGAGGGATAAAAATATTAGAGGAAGAATGGACGGCAATATGGAGGTATCAGTGGATGTGTACCAGCTCACAAAAGTGGAGGGAATTTGGCTGGAAGTGCCTAATTAGATACTTTATAACACCTTCTCAGAAGTCTCATTATGATGATAACCCCCCTGCTTGTTGGAGGAACTGTGGAAATCAAAGTGCAAATCATTACCATATTTTCTGGGACTGCTCAATCTTGAGGGATTATTGGAGAGAAATACATAATGCCTTACAGGATATCTTTAAACGTGAAATACCTCTCGAGAGTAAGACTATGTTCTTTGGATATATACCTCAGGAATGGCCTAAATATGATAAACATTTAATAAATATTTTATTGGTGGCCTGTAAAAAGAATATCACCAGAAAATGGTTATCCCCAGAGAGCCCAAACATAAGTACATGGATGGAAATCACAATGGAAATTTATAACATGGAAAAGATAACAGCTTCTGTTAACCACAAGCTGGAGAAATTTACATCATATTGGGAAAACTGGGTTAAATATATCACGCCTCATAGGCCAGATTTTACTATTACAAACCAATAATTATGATGTATGTATATATATTTATAGGATCACCCCATACCAACACATCCGTGTTTTTTTGTTTTTGTTTTTGTTTTTGTTTTTTTTCTCTTTCTTAGGTTTGTTAGTTTTGTTTTTTGATTTTCGGATTATGTGATGGTTTCAATTACTTCTATCGTTGTAAGTATTCTTCCCTTATGACTTGGATGTAAATTAAAATACTATTTCAGTATTTAAGGTCAGATAACCTAAGTATGAAGAATGCTTACATGATGTACATACTGTGAATGCCTGCTTTTGAAACCTTAATAAAAATATGAATTAAAAAAAAAAACAACAGAAAGCTCATTTTCTTTTTGTTGCATTACACACCGCTCACCCCACAGAAAACATGTAACACTGAACGCTGTGTTTAATTAGGACCTCAGCAGGCGAGAAAAGATCCACAGGTGCTTTGCGTCCTGAATCATCCACAGCTGTGGAGCTGTGTGGCCTGCTGCCGTTTCTCACTTTGCTGCTGTTTGTCTGACAAAAGTGTTCAAACGAGCAGCGACTCGTGGCCCAAAGAGTCGTCCCTGCAAGTTTTTGTAATGTGGACGGTTATAAGAGGCTGACGCAGCAGCTGAGCCGCCTCATTACTTAAGCAGCTTAAGTCTGAACCGTTTTAGAATTACAGACAGTTTTAAACACAGTTCTCATATTTCAGAGGCTGGCCTTTCACTTCTAGGTTTGATTATTAAAGATGAGAAACATGCACAACAGTGATCAAAGATTTAGCATAGTTAGCATGTTGAAAACACGCTCAGGATTCACACAGCTCCTGTGGGTAAATACTGTGTTTTTATTTATTGTATATCATCACACTCCATTATAAACAGCCTCCATCTCTGCTGGATGTCATCACAAAATATCCCACAGACTCTTCTGGAAGGACACAGAGACTTTCCCACGCCAGCTAAGAGACATAATCAACACTGCGTCTGCCCCGGAGGCTCCAGCCTCACCCACAAAACATGCAGGGTGTGGGTGGGTGTGTTTGTGTGGGTGTTTTGCGAGGGAGGGGGTTTCGTCAGATGTCACCTCAACTGACTTCTTTCAATCTGTAGGACTGATAACTCCAGAATGACTGAACCCCTCACCCTGATACCTTTTGTAGGAAGCTTATTTCTCAGAATTTTTTCCTATATTTATCATCTAGATCCTCACTATTAGCAGACAATAATATGTAATATTTAATCTTCAGTGATGCATAATATTTTTTATAATCATGTTTGTGGTGGCTGTCCTGTGAGGAACCACGTCTCTCTGAGTAAACAGCTGTTAATGAGCTCAGAGGATCAGGCCGACACTCTCATTTACGACTATGTTAAACATTTGACTCATTTAAATATCACAGCTGACTTTAAAGGCCTGAGCAGTGATGCGGGTAACTGTCAGCATCTACAGAGGGATTACAACCGAATGTAACATGAAGGCAGTGTTTTAGTACTTTTATTGAACTTGGCTGTTCAATGAAACTGGACCTGGCAGCAGTTCCCTCTTCATCATCACAGCTTCCATTACTGACAAGCAACAAGTTATTAAAAGTTTCATGTATCACATGTGCTGGATGCTGCGTTTAGTAAGAAGAAACTGTTCTGATTACAAACTCTGATCATCAACCGTGACTGACTGTGTCGACCGCCTTATGCTCAAACACGGCGTTCTTTATGGAAAAGCTGCGGTTAGCTCAGCAATAAAACACCCAGCTCTCACTGCCAGTACCTACAAGAAGTAGTAAAAATAAGACTCTCCAGCTGCACCACCTTCAAGCATCCACCAGGAACTCCAAGCAGGTCAAGTACTCGGAGCTGATTTTCATGTGCACAATTATATGTGACACTCAGGACCTCCAGTATAACCTGTAGGAAAACCCCAGCTCACATGCACCTAACCAGGGTGATACAAGAACGCCCTCCCCCACCCTTTCACTCCAGGGAGTTCCTGAACCCAAGCCTTGAGGCGAGCCCAGGCTCCCTCCCAATCAGAGAGGTGATATTCGTATACCAAAAACCAGTTTTAGCCACCGGGGATCAGTCCACCACCCTGCATCTGGCCATTATAAATACAGCTCTGATATCAGGATTCATCATAATAATGAGCAGATAAAGGGCAGAGCCTCAATTTGTATCCAGTGGGGATAAAAACATGAATGTGTTTCAATGTGAACCGTGATGTTTAAACACTTTTTTTTTTTTTTTTTTTTTTTCTTAAATGACATCAGAAACAGCAGTATGCGACATTACGTGATGGCAGAGCTTCAGTTCATCCTTTGTCTTTTTTTTTTTTTTTTTTTTTTTTAATAAATAGGACAGGGGGAATGAATGAGAGAAAGAGGGGGAAAGAAAGAAAGAAAACCAAAGAGGAGAAGAGACGGTGAGAAGGGGGGGAAGAGAGAGAGAAAAAAAAAAGAACTCCTGGGTCACCTGTATGGAGAAAAAAACAAAAAACAAACAAAAAAAACAAACAGAGGAGACAGCAAACAACAAAGAGCAACATAATAATAGAGAAAACAAAGCACCATCACAATAAACTAGCTAGTCATAGATATCAGTATTTACTAAGTAATAAACGATATTGTGCAGCACGCAAGATAGACAGCGCACAGTGTGCTTTGAGGCAGCAGCCAAGAAAGCTTTAGTCCGCGTCTGTGAATACCCATGTGTGCATACCTGTGTGGATCAGCATGCTTGTATTCCAAAGGTTTCTCCATGTAATGATCTGCTAGGGAGTGTGGGGGGGCCACAGCCCCGTCCTCCAGGGTGTGAAGCGGGTATGGAGGAGATCAAAACTCCAGACATCCAGAGGCCCCCAGAACACAAGAGACCATGGAAGACCAACAGAGGGGCAGCCGCGCCACTGTCCCAGTAAGAGCTGAGGAGAGTCCCAGATGAGGGCTCGCCCAGCAGCCGCGGAGCAGAAGTCAGGGGGAGTTGCAGTGACGCGCCCGTGAGCTCCGCCGGCCCCCAGCTGCGCCTGAGTGACCGAGCCCCAGGCCGAGAGGCCGGGGGCACCCCACCTCCAAAGGGGCCCGAGCGAGCCCCAGGCCCCAGGCCCCGACAAGCGGCCGCCAAGGAGTGAGCCGGTGTGTACCCGGACGCCCACCCCCAGACACAAAGAACCACCAACACACCGACACCTGAGGGAGTCCGCCACCGGCAGGGGAAGTGGTGGTGGGTGGAGATAGGCCTCCAAACCTTGGAGGGCCTGAGGTGTCCCCAGAGAGGTGGCGTCTGATACCCAACCTGACATATAGACACAGACATACAGGCACACACAGATACAAACATCCATTCCCACCCTCATGCTCTCATATGCACTTACTCCACACTCAACCAACGTGGAGACAGACATAAAGAGACGCTGTACACACAATCACACTCCCCAAGCGTACAATGTTTAAACACTTTTAAAGCAGTTTAGCATGTTTTAAAACCTTATCCACATCCATATCCACATTATCCACTCAGTCTTCACTTACCCAACTTTATTTTTCATTAATACAATGTTGGTATAAATAACATATCAGCCTTAAAACCAGAGGAAACAGAAGAGCAGAGAATAAAAAATACAGATGAAAGTATCTGCTGTCTGTTATCAACAACATTTAATACAAGCTGAGAACAGCAACAGAGACGCAAACACAGCGACAGAGAATCCAGAAGCAAATACAGAAACGATCACACCGACTCCATCGCAGGACTCGAACAGCTGATCTGAAACACATTACAGAAGCCTGCTGTTACAAAGATAGTTTGTAAACACACTAATTATAACCTTTAGCTATCAAATCAGAGTCTGTGGCCTCACCTGGAACGTGGATCTCTTCTTCAGTCACATGGCCGATCTCCTCCTGTGTGGCTACACAGTGGAAGATGTTGGTGTTTGTCCTGGTCACCGTGGTGAGGAGGGTGATGTCATAGCGGCCGTCTCTGTGTGACACCTGTGGCTGCTCAGCAGGAAGGATGTTTCCATGGCTGTCCCTCCACTCCACTCTAGGCTTCGGAGACGCACCTCTGACCTCACACCTCAGCTGCACCCTGTACTCCGTGATGTTCAGGATCCCAACAAACGGCTTCGGAGCTGCACCTGTGAACACAGCATGAAGCTACAGCACAAGGAGGGTGATGTTTCAGCATTCAGGTGAATTTTAAGGTGGTTTCTGGTTTAGTGACCTCCCAGTGGCATTAGCCTTCAGCTCACACTGAGGTGGTTTGGCACAGTGTTGAGTGATGGTAATGAGAATGTCACAGACTGAAAAGGATGAAGAGTCCACTCAGAGACCAGCTGCTGTGTTTGAGCTTGCTGTGACGAGCCGACGTGCCTGAACTCCTTCTGCTGTCATCACGATTACAAACAGCAGCACTGGAAGATAATCTGTCACTCTCCTCCCTCTGCAGAGTAGAAGGCTGTTAAACTAAAGTGTGCTGAGCAGGACCTGCAACATCTTCATTGACCTGCGATTTGTCCAATGATTTCTTCTGTGTTTAATACCAGAAGACCAATTCTTAGTGATATCTAGTAGAAAGAAATGTCTTTGTTAAGTTTTCACACCAACATCGTGGTGATTTGAGAACTGAATTTGTTTGAAGCAGTAATTACGTCTCCTTCATTGTTGTTTAGTTGATATTTCAGTTTCTCTTCATCCCTGTGACGGGACAGCTCGGACCGCAGTGAGGAAACACTCAACACTTGTATCTTTAAATCTAGTTGTTGTCTACCTCATCACTGACAGTTCTGAACCATCTAAAGATGAGTGGGGAAAACGAATCCACACCAACATTAAAGGGATAATTCACCATTTTTGGATACATCTCGCTGCTGTGTTAAATCAGTAGAAGAGCTTTACTGTCTCAGCATTAGTGTTCTTACCGTTTTCATGTCCTGTTGTTACTGCAGTCACAGTCAGAAGAAAGAGACACAAAAATAAAAGCTGCAGAGTTTTTGTCTTAAAAACAGAAGAAAACATGACGCGGAGTAAAAACGTTCCTCTGTGCTGCGTCGATCACGCTACTGACGCTCAGCAGCGGATACTCTGGTCGAGTAAGTTTAGGAAACAAGCTTCAGTCACGAGTGGGAGGAGCGTGTGTGTGTGTGTGTGTGTGTGTGTGTGTGTGTGTGTTAGTTCTGTTAAGCTTTGCATAAAAAACATCAACATGTTCAACAATCCAGGTTATTAATGAGTGCATAACGACATAAATGCAAACTCATGAGTGAGAACTTCAGCGCTCACACTTACAAGCATAAAGTGTTTAATATTAAACGTCAGTAAGAAGAAAACAGACATGTTTCAGCGCCGGTCCTTCCTCAGAGTGTCATGAAACATGTGAACACACGTCCTGGCTCCAGCTCTCGCTGTAAAAACCACAGATTACAGATTAAAGCCTTCGAGGTCTGAACTCGTTTCTCTCCTGTTGACTCTGAGCTGTTTCAGTCTTCCTGACCTGGAAGCTACAGCGTGAACGACACCATGAACCTGTATTAGGAGGCACGATCTGTGGCTTTCAGTGTTATGAAGGAGGTTCCCTTTTCACTGGTGCACATCACCAACATACACTGAAGCCCTAACCTGGGGCAGGCTGGACGAGATCCAGAGATTATAGAGATCACAACAGCTTACTGTGAAATCCTAGAAGGAGGGTCCAAAGACTTTCCTGAAGAGCATCAATTTAAAAAAAAAGAATATTTTCAGACCTGCTTTTCTCCTGTTAGCTGAAATTCTGTCTTCAGGCTAAACTGTATCACCAACACAGCAGCTCTTTTCCAGTTTTACTGACCAAAGCACTCAAAGCTCACACTCTGCTGCTTTTAACTTGTAATATAAATAACAGGAAAACCTTCATTTATCCCATATTTAGGAAATTTATTTATTTTGTTTATTTTTTTTTATCTCTTCATATTTTTCTGAAGTCATAGTTTTACTTGCTGTGTAAAATCAGTCGCTCTGCTATCAGTAGACCTGTCCGTGTCTGTGATTGGTCAGAGATTGTTAGTGACACTTCTTAACACACTTCTCTTTGATAAGTATTCAAATGTGACAGCAGAAACTGAGACTCATCAGTCCAGGCAACATTGTTGCAGCTTTCTATTGTCCAGTTTTGGTGAGTGTGTGTGTGCAGTCTCAGTTTCCTGTTCTTAGCTGACAGGGTGGCACTTAGTCTGGTCTTTAGCTGCTGTGGCCCAGCTTCTTCAAGTAGATGCTCTTCTGCACACTTTGGTTGTAACAATAGGTTATTTTACTTCTTGTTGCCTTCCTAGCAGAGAAAGTTGCATAAATATTTTTTCTTCCTTATTCCGATGCTAGCTGTGAAATTCAGCAGGTTGTCTTGACCATGCACATGCTTGACTGCATTGAGCTCCATGAAATGTAATTGGCTGAAATTTGCATTAACACATAGTTGAGGAGGTGTACCTAATAAAGTGGCCAGCAAGTGCACACTTTGTGTGAGGTTCAACAAGATTTCTTTAAAATTCAAAACTGTTCAGTAAAAATGTAAAAACTGTAATTTTGCCTGCCTCCAGGTTTGACGCTATAATACTTTAAAAAAATAAATAACTGTCTGTGCAGTGAGTTGAAAGTGAATGATTCATCTATAGCAGGAGTGTGGAGTAAGTACCACAGGATGGCGCACTTTAACTGTGTATGGTAAGGTCATGGATTGTAGTGATTCAGACAAAAAACGAGATGGCAAATGGACTGATTCTTCTATGGGACTTTTCTACTCTCAAACGCAACACAAGCACTGTCTTCTATGCTGCTAAGTGCCTACTAACTACCATTTACACTCTGATGGATGCTAATTGATGCATCGGAGAGCAACTTGGGTTCATATGTTGCTCATATATCTGGCGTGCAGACTGGGGGGAACCACCAACCTTCTGATCAGTAGATGACCTGCTCTACGTCCTGAGCCACAGCCGCCCCAGCAGTGAAAGTTCCTCCAGCGTTTACTGTTATCTCAACTGTCGGTCACGAAACGGACTCACACTAATTTGTGGTAAAACAACAAACAAACTACTAATTAAACTGAACTGATTAAAGATGGGCAGCTACTCTAAACCAAAACTAGCCTCAAAGTTACATCAGTTTAAGAAAAAAACATTTCATTTTCTCTCACAAAGAAAATAAAAGAAATTATTGGCCTGTCTGGAGGCCTTATACCACTTAAAGATGTCTTTCTTTTCCTTGAGTATGAACTCCAAATTCAGTGAAGATGTCTTTACAGCTGATCAAACTGCTGGGAGTATTGTGCCAAAGATGGTTCATTTTAGTTCTTAACCAGCTCCACATCAGCCTGATTTTGTCATTTTTAAAATGAAAAAATAATACTGTTACTTTTTTAAATCTTTCTATTAAATTCGTGTCATCCTTTTCCTGTCTGTCCTTTTGTTTCTGCGATGTTCCACATTTGATGTTGACGTTATTTTTGTTGTTACCCAGCAGTTTGTAATAAAGGTCGTTCAGTGTGACGGGAGATTAAATTTAACATCCATCACTTTTTCTGTTTCTCTCTGTGATGATGGCAGATTAACAACAGTTAAAATGTTCCTCTAAGGATTTCCTCACTTTGCTGTACAACGCGCTGTTTGTTTGTTTTTACTTTTGCTGCTTCACACAGCATCACAGCTCAGTGCTCCATCTACAGGTGCATCCACAAGAAGCTGAAGGTGACGAGCAAACAGATGTAATGATGGACAGTGCAATTTGAAGATAATATGGTTTCACTAATAAACATTACTTCTGCACAAAACAAACGTACAACACAGAGCAATTATTTAGAAAAGTATCTTTATTGAAAAAGGTGCAAAAGATGCACATTCTATTTACGAAAATATACAAGAAATGTGGTTTAGAAAAAAAAACATTTAAAAAAATAAACTTGTCACAATCATATATGAGCGACTGTTTATGCACAAATTCATTTTTCAGTAAAATGACAAAAACTGTCATTATGAATTCTTTTACATGTTAATATGATGCTGTTATGATAGTTTTCAAACACTGATCAAAAAGATAAAAAATAGAATAAAATTTGAGAATGAAATCAAGGTTTAGGCTACGTCCACACGTACCCGGGTATTTTTGAAAACGCATTTTTCTATGCGTTTGCACCTTTCGTCCACACGTAAACGGCGTTTTCGGTCACTGAAAATGGAGATTTCTAAAAACGCCTGTCAGGGTGGATATTTTCAAAAACTGAGTTTTTGCGTTTACGTGTGGACGAGGAAAACGGAGAAAACGCAGCGTCAAAGATGTGCGCCTTTTTTGACGTCACACTGTGCGCCACGTTATTGTTTTGGTGAAATGAATTTCTACAATACTGTTAATTCTACTCTCTGCAGTGTTTAAATGCTTACATACACACACAGTTACTGTCCCTCCACACATACGACTCTGTTCTGCTTCTATGCCCCAGCTTTGTTTACTATTTCCCACCGAGGCTTCTAGACTTCTGTTGGCCAACAACATCTACACAGTTAGGAATATAGCGCCACCTGTTGCTTTGACATGTTCTTAGCAGCGTTTTCCTTCATTTCTGCCTTTATGTGTGGACGGGATCATTTTTTTAAAACGAAAACGGAAAATCTCCATTTTCAAAAATACCCGTGTACGTGTGGACGCAGCCTTATAGACTTGAAAAACAAACTGACATATTTCCAAGCAGAAAACACTTTCATTCTGAAAAGTCATAGAAGCCGACTGGCTGAACAGCGCCTTTAAAAATATTTACTGTACAACAATTTTTACATGGCGTAATTTACATGACAGACACACACAATGTTATGAGCAGAAGCACAAGAAAAAGTGAATAGCTCAATACAAGTGCAATGTAAACAAAACCCACAAACATTATTACATTTAAACAGTACAACTCTCTATAAAAATAGCATGTAATTACCGTATTTTTGGGACCATAAGGAGAACTGGATTATAAGGCGTATTAAGCGAAACAAAAACAGTCAGATACATCAAACTTCACTCATCTCATTAACAGGCCAATCACATCCCTTTTACTGTGATTGTGATTGGCCTGTTCAGCACTTTGAATTCCAACAGCTACTTTTTCACTGCAACTTTTGTAATGTTCAGCCAGAGAACAACAATCAGTATCCTGTCAAAGTAAGGAATAAAAATCATAGACTTAATATAAAGCCTCACAAATATCTTCAAACTCTAGGAGGCTGTGTTACGACCCGGCTCAAAAGTCGCAACATAAAAAAGGAGATGAATACCAGAGTGTTAGTCAGAAGAGGTTTTATCTTAAAATGGCATAGCAGGTTGGCTAAAATAGCTGGTACCACCAAGGCAAAGACTAGTGAGCTCTTCAGGAAGCTTGCCTCAGGTATGCTTTTATCCACACCTGACTAGGTGTGGCCAATTAGCACCAGCTGACCACACTGAGCAGATCAGAGGCTGCAGAGGGAGGTAACACCTCCCTTAAAAGGGTTCCTCTAGGACCCCTAAATTTATTAAAACCCCTCTGAAGCCTTCAGGTCCTTGACCCACAAACCTGGAATAAAAGTAAAAGCTAACAGAAGCACAGTGTTCACATTAACACAAAACCAAAAGTGGCAACAAATAACCACAACCAAGTGATCTGTTGTCTCTACCACACAAATGGTCACATACAAGTGGCCTCATACCACAACAAGTTACTTTAATCTAATTCAGTAAAGCAAGCATACTAGTGACCAACCACAAAATGGAGAGCTATGGCCACACAATGATCACATCAAGGGTGGCTCAGCACCTGGCCAACACCACTCACAAGTGATCCAACCACAGTAGCCATATTCCCCACAACACTAAAGGTCACAGCACAAAACACTCACCACACGAGGATCTCATTAGCATCCATCAACACACATTATGCCAACTTAAAAACGACCCATCCGCCTCAGCTACAGACCATCATTAACAAATTGTCTCAAACCTCTTGCCGAGTTTGGTGCCACTTGTTTACTATGTGCAACTCCCAGCCTGAAATGCTACAAAAACAATAAAACTTTACCGGTCTAGTCTTCAGTGGTGTACCGGGCTCGAGGCAACTTTAAACGCAAATTCAAGGGTCCCACCGAACCCTCAAGCGTACCCCCATCCAGGATAACCACCAAACACAATAAACTAAAACAACAAGCAAAACAACAAACAAGTGCTTCCAGCTGAATGCTTGGAACGGATGCGAGGGAATGCACAAAGCACCACATACAAACACCGGGACATGAACACACGGTAAATATATATGCATAAATGCTGACAATGACAAAGACTTATAATAATAATGGATTGCATTATGCCCTCAAAGTGCTTTATAATTCCACTATTCATTCACTCTCACATTCACACACTGGTGAAGGCAAACCACAGTTGTAGCCACAGCTGCCCTGGGGCACACTCAGAAAAATAAAGGTGCCAACTGGAACCAAAAGTGGTTCTTTAGACTGATGCCATAGAAGAACCTTTTTTGGTGCCACAAAGAACCTTTCAAACAATGGTTCTTTGAAGAACCATTTCTTTCAGTGGTTCATTGCAGAACCATTAAAGGTGCCCCAAAGAACCATCAAGAAATGGTTCTTTGGGGCACCTTTAATGGTTTCTTAGTTGTTCTCTCTCTGATACTGTCAGGAATCTGGGTGTCTTATTTGACAGCTCCTTTTCACTTGACAAACAAGTGTCTGCTGTTGTCAGATCTAGTTTTTACCAGCTTCATCTTATCTCTAAGGCTAGGCGCTACATCCCGCATAAAGATCTCGAAAAGCTCATCCACGCCTTTGTAACGTCGAGGCTAGACTACTGTAATTCACTTTATTGTGGTCTCCACTCTTCCCTTTTACAGAGATTACAGACAGTTCAGAATGCTGCAGCTCGCATTCTAACTAAAACCAGCAAGTTTGCCCACATTACTCCTGTCCTTGCCGATCTGCACTGGTTGCCTGTCAAATATCGTATTCAATTTAAAATTTTGTTGTTTACTTTTAAAACTACTAACAACACTGCACCCAGCTACCTTAAGGACCTTTTAAACCCTTATGCTCCTGCTAGGGCTTTAAGGTCATCGTCACAGTTACTGCTGGCTCAGCCCAGATCTCGACTTAAGACTAGAGGTGATCGATCGTTTGCTCTTGTCGCACCTGTGCTGTGGAACAATCTCCCGATTGGCATCCGGGCATCTGATTCTATTCATTCTTTTAAATCACAGCTTAAAACATATCTTTTTAAACTTGCCTTCTCCACCTTTTAATTGCTGGTTTGTTTGTTTGTTTGTTTGGTTCCTGTGACCTATTGACCTCTTGTATTAATTCCCTCCTATCTTTCTATTGGTGTCTTTTATTATGGTGGTACAGCTTTTATCTTGCTATTACCCATGTGCTGTAGTCATTCTTATTGGTAGCTTTTATCTATGAACATAACTCGTTATTTTTATTTATCCGTTATCAATGTTTGAACCTTTTATTGTTTTATGTAAAGCACTTTGGTATGCCCAAGGCTTTTAAATGTGCTCTATAAATAAAGATTGTTGTTGTTGTTTTTCAAAGAACCTTTTTAAAAATGGTTCTTCAAATGGTTCTTTAAAAGAACCATTTTAAAGAACCTTTTTTGAGTGGTTCTTTAAAAAACCATTTTAAATCTTTCAAAATAAAATGTATCATAAATTGAATTTGAGTAGGGTAAAATAAATACGAGCACAGCATAGACATATATTAATGGTTTATTGTCATTTTGTAGTTACCAAAAGACAAAAAGGCATTTTAACCCTCAGCACAACATCACTACTAATACATGTCATATATTAGTGTTTTAAACAGTAATAATTAAATATATTTGCTATACTATAAATAAATATATATAAATACTATAGCTACAGATAACACAACAAATACTACATGTATTGTTTAATTAATAAAACATCAGAAAGTGATAAAACACATTAGAAATAGCAATAGCTTCATAACAGACCAATAAATCAACACATTTTCATCAGCAGATGTTTGCATGTTCAATAAAAATATTTCAACAAGTTTATGATTAAAATGATCAATGAACTTCAGCCTTACGTTATGTAATGTCCGTTTCATGTTGTACTCATGGTCCTTTGTTAGTCCAGTTTAGGATAATGTCTCTGACGTATGTTTCATATCAAATATATGTCATATCAAAACAAGCCCACACCTGCAGTTGTTTCAGTTTTTCACTGGTGTTTCCTGTCAGCTGGTCAACCTCACGCAGGCAGACATCCATATCAGCCAACCAAACGACAAGCTCCTCCCTTTGTGCTTCAAATCCCTCCCACTCTGAGACAAGGAGCTGAAAGAGAGAGAAAAGAGTCAATTATAAAGAAGAGAGAAAAGTGAAACCCTCCTCAGAAGGTCTGACTCACATACCTGCAGTTGACCTGTGATGGACTCCAGTTTGGCGTTCACGTCATCCCTCGTCGATGCCAACAGCCGAGTCTGCAGGGTGCCCTGGAAGAGCTGAGTTAATGTTCGACTCCTCCTGGTCAGGCTCTCCAGCTGGATGAGCCGAGGTCTCCCCTCTCGCCGCTGCCTCTGAACACAGAAACACAAATTGCATCTGAAGCAGGAGGTGCAGATTTTTTTTGCTGTTCTTTTCTAAATCCAGGCTTGATCACGTGGAGGTATTTGGAAAACTTTTTTGGCCAGTGGACGACTGTTGTCTTGCAGAAAGTCAAATCAAACATATGCGATACACAATCAATTCACAAGAACACATTATAAAAAATAAGTCCAGTTCTTGCCTGATTTCAAGTGAAATCTGCATCAAAACAGGGTGACAGAAGTAAAACGAGTGCACATTTTGTATAAACCTGCTATTACAGTTTTCCTCTATGCAGACGACTTTCCTGTTTTCAAGGCACAACTTGGATCTGCTGTACGAATCTTATGGATACACACTAAATGAAACAATAGTGTGCATGACTCCAGATTCTGATCCCTCATCCTAATATGGTCCCAACATAGCAACAGCAATAATGCAAATGTTGAGGCTTCAAAATACAAAGTCCATAAACCAATGGGTGACATGGGTTTTATCATAAGGGTGATAAATATACAGATTTCAGTCTGTCTTAGAGATTTGATGTTCATTTACCTGCAGATGCACTATACGTGCCCATGGTTTTTCACAACATTTTGCACATCACTATTTAATACAGGAAGTAGGTGAACTAAAACAAGTCATCGTTCTTTGTGAGAGGACCATATTAATGAAACAAACCTCAATGACATCATAGGGATCCCTAAAGATGCTCCTGCTGCTTCTCTTCCTCCTCATCCTAAGCTTCCTTCTCCTTGTCCTCGCCTTCCATCCAATTGTAATTCAACCTAATTGTGTTTCTCCCCGTCCTCTTCCTCATTTTGTTGGAGCTGTGAACACAATTAATGTGAATCTGGATTCATTTGTGCAAACAAGAAAAATCTACAGCTTTTTGGTCAGAGGTGGTCTTGTGATTTAAGCTGGGTAGAGTAGATTTATGTGTTGATGCTACCTGCTTCAGCTCTGGCTGCTGAGTGATATTTACACCCTGGCTGGATTACAAACTTTAACCATGGGCCCGTTCTTCGTACGTCGCTCACTACATCCAAGATCAAATGACACATCCAAGACCAAACCATCGCGCTAACCGTGAGCTCGCTAATCCGGTTCCCCGAACACACCTGCTGTTGACGATTAGTACAGCTGGACGCAGTAATGTGACATCACTGGGTGTCGTAAAAGGGGCTACGCATCGATAGTAGAAACATTGATCGGCAACCCTCTGATTGGTCGGCGAAAATGTCGAAGGAGCGCGTTCGGTATTTTTCGGCAGCAGAGCAAGAACTCTTGAGTGAGGGATTTCAGGAGTTTCAGAGTTTAATTAAAACGCAAGGGAACACTGCAAAGGCTGCAAAAGCAAGGAGAGAGGGCTGGCAGGAAGTTGCTGACAAATCAAACTCGTAAGTAATTTAATAATAACAATAATAATAGATTGGATTTATATAGCGCTTTTCAAGGCACCCAAAGCGCATGACAATACCACTATTCAGTCACTTTATTATTTATTTATAGATTTATTATATTACACTATATTATCCAATATTATATTACATTATATTATATTGTTATATTATATCCCCTTTCACATTAGAGCCACAACAGGGCCCACTAGAACATGGGAACAAGTAAAAGTGGAATATAAGAATATTCTACAGAATGGTAATATTTATCACTTATATTGCTTTTCGTCTCTTGGAAAGAGACCCTGAAATAATCTGTTTGTTTGTTCATAACAGCAACCAAGAAAATGGCAGAGCAAAAAAAAGACAGGTGGTGGTCCTGCACCCCCTCGTCAACAAGTTGGTTAAGTAAATAATACCCTCACGGGAATATCGATATCTCTCAATGAGCACACTGTCGCGCTGAGCTAAAGGATCCTGTCTATCCCGCAATATACGCTGAATTCTGAGGACTCTCCTTATCAATCTTGCACCTTCCTCAATGGGTGGCTCCGTATATGGACAGGACATGGCTGCGACAGACTTCCCAAATCCACCTTCGCTTTTATAGCCGTGGTCTCTCATCTTGATTACACGAAGTAATTTACAATTACTACTCTGAAATATGAATTACATCTGTAATAATCACATACATGTAATAGAATGTTAATAGTACATTTCCCTTTTTTAGGAAATGACCTGTATGTATCTGTGTGACATCAATAAAAGGATCAAGTGCTGCATTATCTTTAGTTACATTGATGTTATTTATTTATGGTGAAACAGTGGTGGAATATCGCTGTTGCTTTCGTATAAATGAAGCGGACATACCTGCGTGGCCGCGATCTAATCCTGTTTACATAAAGTAAACCTGCTCCCGAGCAGGTTTACGCTTACGGCTCTGTTGCTATGACAGCAAGTCCCGGATGAGCTTCGGGGAACCGACTGATCCAGGATCACGCGAAATCGTCAACAATCTAATCCAGCTAACTTACTTAGCGAGGTACGAAGAAGGGGCCCCATGTGCTGAACTTTGGCCCAGCGTTGATACCTCTTGTTAGTATAACGACCTCTTCTTAGCTTGTATGTATGATGTATGATGGTGGATAAATGAAATATACAAAAAAATTAACTATATTACAAAATAACATCTATCTTGGAAACATCAAATGACTGGAGCATAACTTGTCAACTAGTCCGAAACTAAGTTATGCAGGAACAGTCAAAGACACACCTTCTCATGTCACATTTCTATTCATTTCTATATAATTAGATTAGACAATAAAGAGTTATCTAATCTAATTATTCATTCAAAACACTTATTTTATACAGCTCATACAGAATTCAAAGTACAGGTTCATGTGAGTATTTAATGTACGGCTCAGATCTACAGAATATCAGAGTTTCTAGAGCAGACACAGAGCTCACGCCACAACAGGCTTCAGGTGCCATTTTACTAACTTTAACAATATATTAAATTTTAATTTCGGTCTAGCTGACATTAGGTTATGTACGCAGCACGCAATTGAACCACATATTTTAGAAGCCAAAGGTTCAAATTAGCTGGGAGCACCTTCACTTAATTATAACAGTGGTTTTGTTAGGAAAACAGTTGGATACTAAATTGCGCTGACGTCAACGGCTAACGTATCTAGCTAATCGCTACTGTTAGCACAACATCAACAGCAAGCTACAATGACGAGTAACAAAAACAAAACAGTAATAAGGTTTTAATGAAAATGTTTTACCTTTTCTAACAGTCCCAGAATCCACAGCTTCAAAGTCCAGCAGGTACTGAAGACTGTTATCCGCCTCGCTGTCACCGTCCGTAAGTTTTTTTTCCCGAAAGGTCAAGGCCCGCCGCTCGCACACTCTGTCTGCGCATGCGCATCCCAACGACTGACCCCCTCCGTCCGCTCCCGGGAGGTTATCCGGTTGTTCAGTGATGACGCGACGAATCCTACTTCCGGGTCTAAAGTAGTCTGCGTTTAATATGGCTTTTGTGTTGTTAACATGTTTAATGTTATGTATTTTCTTCTATTTAATCTCAAAAAGCTCCTAAAACAGTCAGCGACCACTGTTGACCTCCCTCGGCTTTTATTACCGCTAATCATTTATTTAAGCTCAGTTTTTAAAACCTTACGATGTAACTACAGCCCAGCCCATGCAGCAGTATATGAATGACTAACCTTGTATTGTGGATGGATTATCTCAGTTGTTCTCCTGGCTGAAGTTTGGTCCTTTTACAGCATCCTGCCATGCGATTACATTTCTTCCTGACCACCGAGAACACTCACATTAACTTTTATCGAGTGGAAAAAAAGTTAGCTTGTTTATATTATGCTAACATAGCTGTGTCGCTAGCGGTCACGTAGCACATCATTATATACCAGCTAGCCCAACTTCAGTAACCCTACAAACGTCACTGCTGTTTAGTTTTCTGTCTTCATTTATGTTGGAAGTGATAGCAGAGCTGTACGTTTTAATTTGTTTCCAAAACCCCGCAGTCAGGACATGCTATATTGTATTTAGATAGAAGCTAGCGAGCTAACTCCCTGCTAACTTCTAACTCCGTTAAATGTCATAAATTCCGTTTTCATGGATGCCTGGATGTTAAACTCAATTGTTACACCTGGTAGAGCAGAACGCTGATCATTTTTATTAAAGATGAAAGACTTTAGACAGTTTTTCAACTCTCAGTAATCCCATAGTGATCGTTTGATATATGGACCTGCAGCGGAGTTTAGACCCAGACACGGCTAGTGACGTCAGACTGAACAACCGGATAGGGCTTTGGAGTTGACGTCACACCGCAATGCATTATGGGAGCGCAGCGCCATTTTCGGGGTCTACGAATCAAACCAAACACACTGTGGAACGACGACTACAAGAAAGATGCTTAAAAGCAGCTCAAAAGAGAATGAACTGTATAGAGACCGATTTCATTCAGAGGCGAAGCAGCGGTACTTGCAGAAAATAGCGTGCATTGGAAATGTGGACCCGTATGAAATAAGGCCGTGGAGTAGAAACCCTGAAGACCAACCGCTATTGACGTAGCCTGACATATTCTCGTACCTTGTCTGTGGAGTCAGCGCGTACAAGTCGTCATTCAAGCAAAGGTAAGTCAGCTCGAGTACTGCGAGTGAAATGCGTTTGATTTCCCTGCAAACATTCAGATTAGTGCAGCATAAATTCATTCATGAGGGGAAATTACAGTGAGAACATGTGGAGGCTGTTAGGTGGATAACATAATGAGTTCAGTGCACTGATGTGACACTGTCCTGAAGGATTGTTATTCTTTATGGTTAAAGAAATTGCACTAATTTATAGGGCTGAACGATTATGGAAAATAATCGAATTGCGATTTTTTGCCCCAATATTGCGATTGCGATGCGATTATTTTTTAAGGTCTTTGTCTTCTGTATTATTAAACAAAGACAAGCAATACATCATATAGTATGGCCAATACTATATTACATTAATTTTAAACTGTTCTTTCCTGGAAGACAGACCTCTGTTATGATGACATGAGGTGATGCATGAATTGATGACTGACATTTTTATTTAACTTCTTCAATCACAACAGTATATTTGAACATACACAATAGTTTATTTTTAGCTTACAAACATCTGAGCATAAAGTGCTGACAAGGAACCCTGGTGTAAACATTAAAATGAAAGTCAGTACAATGTGCAGATTGCAGAAATATACATAAACAAAATCAGTGGCTTTACCACACTCAGTTTTTCGACAAACTACTAGACAGTCATTCAATTAAAAAATAATATTAAATAAATAAAACTAATAAATAAAAAATACACACATCTTACTGATCTCTGCAGTCAGTAACATTACACATAAAGTGCAAACATAATAGCAATTGTATAAACACACACACAAACACGCCTTTAAAATTTAAAGGCGTGAAATTGGACGGTCTAGTTCTGATTAGCGTCACCGCTGTCTCGGTGGAGTTTAATAAACTCGGCCGTCTGCTTCTTGCTATCTAAAATATAACCAGACACTGGTGTAAATTCTCGACTGTCTCATACTTCTGTTTAATAAGTTTTCTGTTTGACGTTTAGTCAGCTGTGTGAAAACCAAGGAGGAACCCACCCGGGGGATTAATAAAGTTTTATTTTATCTAATCTAATAACTTTAATCTCAGCCAAACCGATTTACTCACGAACAAACAAAACACTGAAAAAAGCCCAACAATAACATTTTTAGGTTGTCTAAGTGACTTATATATTACGTTTAACCCGAGCAGCGAAACTCCGCGGTGATCTGAAAATGATGTGCCGGGAGTTGTGCCGTTCTCGGCCGCATCAGTAACCCTCGAGCTCCCAGCTAGCTGTCGAGCTGGTGGGTAGCAGACGCCTCTGAAAACGTCGAAGCACTTTTGCAAATATGGGATATCTTGATAAACCGAGCAGATATTTGATGTTTACACAGCTACTTTCTCGCCTGAAAATATGTTAAAAGTTTATTTTGTGACCCAGAAAGATTAGTATGAGTAATTTTAAAACTTAGTAGCGGCCGCCATTGTTGGAAACTGGAGTTTGGCTGGGCCGCGCTATGAATTCTGGGATATGGTAGTAATTTGGACAGCCTTCGGCGCGTCGCTGTGACGTAATCGGTCTACAAATGCGGCCTCAGGAGGATGCAGCCCATGAATTTGGACATGTCCAGAGTATAATCGCAGCCTTTGCGGTTAGAAAATTGCACTTGATCATGTCGCGATATTATCGCAAATGCGATATATCGTTCAGCCCTACTAATTTATTAATGTTTATTATAAATAATCCTTATTATACATCTTGCTTCCATGTTTGTATCGTGTCACTAAAAATACATTTTATTTTAATTTTATATATTGATCAATGACCTGCAGAATCTCCTTATCATATTAAGTGATTCATAATTGTCACTTTATGCTTTCTCCATCTTGAAAGTGATGACATCCTTGCATTACATCCTTTAGGTTCATTTTCTGCAGGCAGATTTAGAATATAACATGCAGCGTTCTATAGATGGACACATAAAGAAATGAAAAATTACATGTATGTGCTAACTTTCTAAACACTTTGTTACATTTATGATAAAGTAGATAAAACACATTTACGTCGGCCTTGGCTCATAGTTCTTGTCTTTAAATGAACTTTGTCTGTGTGTGTTACTGCACTCTCAAAGACTGAATGAACCAGCATTGCAGCCATGGGTCACTGTGAGCATCACAGGGAAGGTTGAAGCCGCCCACTGCAGCTGCATGGCCGGAGTCGCAGAGACCTGCAGCCATGTCGCTGCTCTTCTGTTTAATGTAGAAGCAACAGTGTTGATCCGTGGCACAAGGACTGTTACAGATGAACCTGCATACTGGGTTTTGCTGGGTAATATGACCAAGATACAGCCAGAGGATGGCCATAAGATAGACTTCTCCTCTTCAGCTGCCCAAAAAAAAGGCTCTTGATCAAAACATAAACAGACCATCTGTAGTGACGGGGAAAAGGAGCCGTCCTCAAAACAGAAAAATCCCACCTGCTACTTTGGAGGAGTTGTCACTGCTATTGGATACTTTGCTGGAACACAGTAAAGCTGTGGGTTGTGGGAATGACCCATAATGTTTTATCTAGGGGTCTAGATTTATGCCTGTAGTGCACTGTCATGTAAATAATTTGCATTTACTGAATATATACTGACTGAGTCCCACTGTTCAAAAGTTGAATAAAGAAACAAACTAATTTTTGCCTCTTTTTTTTTTATTTTATTGAAACCACCTTATAGAACATCACATCAGTTACAATGTAGAATCCATGTCATTTATAGTTTACAAATGACAAAATGTTTACACAAAATCATGAGTGTTTACATGACATCACCCACTACTAACATTATTTACTGTATCTTTTGAAAAAATACAGCAATTTTAACAGCACAATACTTAAGAATATTTAACAGGAGCAGGTTTCATTCTTCCCTGGTTTTATTATCACACTGTTCATCAAAACGGCAGTAAACCTTCACCATCTTATCCAGAAGGGTCACCTCTTCACCCTCACATGGAAGAAGTAATCTGATTGGCATGGTGGTATGTTTGCAGCAGGTCCCTTGTGTAGCACTGGAACCCAGTCACGATGTTTCATCCATTTCATAGGCTTGTTTGCTGCAATAATGCCAAATAATTAGCATCTCTATAGATAGAAGGTAGTTCTGCAAAATCACTCAGTAGGATGTTTGTTCTAATTTGCTATGAGCTCAGAGCGCATCGAAAATAAAACTAATAGGCTATAAAGAGTGATATGAACACATTTAGAACTTACCGGAATGAAAATGTCTGGAGCACCAACAGATATCTGGAGATGGAAGAGAACTGCACGTCAGCTCGTCTCACAGCTGCTATCCAGGCTAGACGCCTTCGTTTGGTAACATCAATACACGAGCTGCCTCATGTTGCTTCCAGGTTGGGAAAGAATGAAAAGATAAACCATTTTCAACCTTATTCTCTTGCCGGTGTTGTGTGTGACTTCGCTCCCTTTTCACTTGCGCTAGACCCCCAAAATGGCGGATCGGGCCAAAATCCTTTCCACGCCCACCCCCCGTGACATCACGCTCCAAAGCCCTATTACCCATTGCATGGTATGGCCTCAAACACAAAGAGTGAAATGTCACAATTAACCCCCTAGTCTGGGTTAGTTGTAACATATCCTGGGGTGAAATGTAACACAATGAAATAAGAGTACTAACAAAACATTAACATGTAATCTTTGTTTATTCAACACATGAATGCACTTAGAGCCATTCATGTAGGTGTGTGTGTGTGTGTGTGTGTGTGTGTGTGTGTGTGTGTGTGTGTGTGTGTGTGTGTCAGAATGCAGAAATCCAGCTTTTGAACATATTCCAACCCCCCAAAAAAGACAAATTATGGAATTTTCTGCAACTGAATATTTCATTAATTTTGGTTGGTCTTCCTTGAGTTTGGCCTCATTGGCTCAGTGGGCATTATAACCTACAGCTCTTGCACCAATTTTGAACATAACAATGAAGCTGAAAAAATGTAGTTGTTCACCAGCATCGCAATTCCATTACTTTTTATCATGGCTTACCTTGGTGTGGTTTGCAAAGTGCCTCAGAAAGATGAGTAAATCTGTTTCTTCCACCCATCCTGACTTATTTCCACTACCAGTACTTCCTACTGGTCCATCTCTGACACAGAGGTCTGCATAATGTATGTGTGGGAACACAAACAGGCATTAACCACATATACAAATGCGACCAGTGAACCTCTCTCTGCTGATGTCGTTGCCCCAACTTGTTTAATATAAGTTAAAGTAATAGTGTGGTAAGTTGTAACATCTGCATTATTGTTACAACTAACCCAGACTGTTGCTGTTACAACTGACCCAGACTCCTATAGCCATGAACTAGCTAACATTACAGCCAACGGCTAAAACATTAGCACTAAAGACCTACACAGAATATATCCCCATAGACATACAAATAACATAATTTAAATTTGATGAGTTTAACTGCAAAGCAGATAATGCTATTAGAAATTGAAATAAAGTAGAAAAACTTACTTTTTGGCATACAAATTACTTTTTTTCATGTTAAATTGTCTGTGTTTGACAAAATGTGCAGATTTTTCACATGTGATAGCAGAACTGAATTAGGCGTGCACAGGATGAGTCACATCATTTGAAACTTAGCCCTGATTGGAGAAATTAGAAGTGTTACAACTGACCCACGTTACAACTATCCCCGGTCTCCCCTACAGTATTTGAATGTGTGTATTGTGTCTACTGTTTGCAAATATTTCTAACTTTCATTTGAATATTCAGTTTCCTACCATCTTCTCTTAAAGGGTAATTGCCAGGTATCCTGCCCTCCCCCTTCGCACACACATGCACACAAAGAAAACACACAGTATAATTCACAGCCTCATTATAGTGAATAAATATTTATGCCATTTACACCATCAAACTTAGATTGCTAAGGATGAAGAACCTTTTGTTCTTTAAAGAACCATTTGTAATAGCTGAAGAACCATCCACAAAATAAAAAGGTTCTTTGACGTATGATGGTTCTTTAAAGAACTATGAAGACATCTGAAGAACCATAATTTTTCTGAGAGCAGACTGACAAAGGCGAGGCTGCCATATCGCGCCATCGGCCCCTCTGGCCATCACCAGTAGGTGGTAGGTGAAGTGTCACAATGACCAAGACTGTCCGAGCCGGGGCTTGAACCGGCAACCTTCCGATTACAAGACGAACTGCCAACTCTTGAGCCACGATTTCTCACAGAAGCCAAAATCAAACCTTAGTCTTAAAAGGTATCAACATTATTAGTGTTCCCTTTGCAGTTCTCCAAAAGCATAGCATAACACAATGCTTCAAGGATTCAAGGGTTCTAGGATGCCCTCTGGACCCAGTGGAGGTGGTGAGTGACAGGAGAACGGCGGCTAAGCTGTCATCCCTGATGGACAACATCTCCCACCCCATGCAGCAGACTGTGACAGCACTGAGCAGCTCCTTCAGTGGGAGACTGCGGCACCCACGGTGTGGGACGGAGAGATTTCGCAGGTCTTTCCTCCCCACTGCTGTCAGACTCCATAATAAAGACTTTAACTGATCAAGCACACACATCCATACATATGCAATAACACTAAGTGCAATAATCTTTTCTGGCATCGTTGTATTTTTACTCAGTTGTATATAGCATTCGTATTCTATTTTTATCTTATTGTATATTTTTATTCTATTTTATTCTACTGTATATAGTATATTATTTTATTCTATTCTGTACAGCTGTGTACTGTATTTATTCTTATTGTATTCTAATTTTTGCGTCATAACTTTTGCACTGTCCACTTCCTGCTGTGACAAAACAAATTTCCCACATGTGGGACTAATAAAGGTTATCTTATCTTATCTTATCTTCAAGGATTACAGATATTTAGACCTTTTAATTCTTCTGGGCCTGTCTCAGAATCTGGTGCTGGTGGATCTTCTGAGGATTTGTTTGCTCTCCCAAGGCAGCCTGAAAACACATTTTCATGAAGTTAACTTTTAGATATTTTACAGAAATTATTTGCGATTCCAAAAACATTTTAATCTCATTCTAATTCAACACACACAGACAGAAACTGACTCAAAGTCTGTATCTGGGTTTAAGTGGCTCAGCGATTTATTTGCCAGGAATCAAAGAAAACCTGCAGCTAAACCTATAAAATTAAAACGTTACTGAAGCAGAATAAAAACAAAACGAGCAGAAAGCATCACTCTAAAATCAGATTAGAATACTTTAAAAACCACATATGAGGGCAATCCCAAAAGTAAGATCTCGAAAACAGTGGTGACGTAGAGAAACTGTACAGCTATTGGCCACATTGTTGTAGTTGTTGCTTCCTCCACTCCCAAATAAGCATGCGCGGCTTTGCTGGGAAGCAGACCAGGAGTGACATGTTTAGCCGCATGTTCTCCTTAAATTGCTGGCTGTCTGAGTGGTGTCCCAGAAACGATGTGGGCTTCATAGATAATTGGCAAACCTTCTGGAGGAAACCTGGTCTTGTTAGGAGAGACGGCATCCATCCCACTTTGGATGGAGAAGCTCTCATTTCTAGAAATATGGACAAATTTATTAAACCCCCCAAAATATGACTATCCAGAGTTGGGACCAGGAAGCAGAGCTGCAGTCTTACACGCCTCTCTGCAGCTTCTCTCCTCCTGCTACCCCCCCAAAAACCCATCTCCATAGAGACTATGTCAGCTTCCAAAAAGACAAAAAACAAACTAAAAACCAGCAACAAACAACTTAAACATAAAAAAATCAAAGAACGAACAATACAGTATCCACATCTGAACCAAAGAGTAAAACAGTGAAATGTGGATTATTAAATATTAGGTCTCTCTCCTCCAAGTCTCTGTTAGTACATGACTTAATAATTGATCAACAAATTGATTTACTCTGCCTTACAGAAACCTGGTTGCAGCAGGATGATTATGTTAGTTTAAATGAATCAACACCCCCGAGTCATTCTAACTACCAGAAATCTCGAAGCACAGGCCGAGGGGGCGGTGTGGCAGCAATTTTTCACACCAGCCTATTAATTAATGAAAGACCAAGACAGACTTTTAATTCATTTGAAAGCCTGAAAGCTTAGCCTCAGAAACCAGTCTTACTTGTTATCATCTATCGTCCACCTGGGCCTTACACAGAGTTTCTGTCTGATGTCTCAGACTTTATATCTGATTTAGTTCTGAGCTCAGATAAAATAATTATTGTGGGTGATTTTAACATCCATGTAGATGCTAAAAATGACAGCCTCAACATGGCCTTTAATCTGTTATTAGACTCAACTGGTTTCTCTCAAAATGTAAAAGAACCCACCCACCACTTTAATCACACTCTAGATCTTGTTTTAACATATGGCATCGAAACTGAACATTTAACAGTGTTTCCTGAAAACCCTCTCCTGTCTGATCATTTCCTGATAACATTTACAATAATTGATTACACAGCAGTGGAGAGTAGACTTTATCAAAGTAGATGTCTTTCTGAAAGCGTTGAATGGCAGTTGGACTGCCAAGAAGCACGGTGGCACGGTGGTTAGCACTGTTGCCGCACAGCAAGAAGGTCCTGAGTTCAATTCCACCATCAGGCCGGGGTCTTTCTGTGTGGAGTTTGCCATGGAATGCTGTTATTTAAGGTGGGAAACAAAATAAAAACACACACACAACCAGAGAAATGTGAGAGAAAGGCACATGTTAGAGAAATGCCTCATTTGAGAAAAAGTTAAATTAACCCACCTACAAACGCACACACACGCAATGAAAAACAGCTTACATTCATGAACACGTGAAGATTTTCCAGCAAGGTTAAAGCAGCGATACTTAACATACACCTGTTGCTAAATGATAAAGTTTATCCACTACTAACAAATAAATTCTCTGGGTTGCAGGACAACAACTTAACTTCAAAAAAAGACACTGGTCTGACCAACCAGTGATGACACGACAAATTCAGTGGTTAGAAGATTCAAATTGTGAGAGGTTTTCTGCTGATTGATTAATACAAGTGATTACTGAATGAAGGAAAATTCCTTTTTTGGGCTTTTAAACATGATCTTAAGAATTTTAACATGTACCTGTGTTGTCCTGTCAACTTGGTGGGTTATGAGTTGATTATATGGATATATGAGAAAAAAAAAAAAAAAGGGGGGGGGGAGAGAAGGCTGACACAGGGCCTGGCCCCGTTGTTTCTCCCCTCTCTGAATAACACAGCCAACACAACATCATTTTCCTGTTCGTCTGTTTGTGTTTTGTTTTTGTTTTTTCTCTTTATGCTTGATTACAGGCTGCTTTGTCGGCCCGGAAAGCCGAGGCTGACCTGGACTCCTGCTCTCCCCTCTACCATCTTTGCTCACTCCTCTACCATCTTTGATGTGACCCTGACCAAATGCTACAGCAGCTGGACCCACAACAACAACCTGAAAATGTCAACACTGCTGCAGGAAAATGATCTCATGCAGTGGAGACGGAGAGCGTTAAATCCAAGGCCCGTTTCACTACACGGGGGAGATTTCCAGACAGCTTCAGCTGACAGAGCTGTGACGAGACGCCCATTAAACCCGGAGGAAAAGTGAGGCCGAGCAAAAGAATGCTGACCTTAACAACTCTGCATTAAAACTGTGCAGGACAGTGACGGACCAACACGGATGATCGGGCAGCAAAAAGGGCGTGCCAGAGACAGGAGGAGTAACTGAGGTCAGGAGGCACCTCAGAATGGACAAAAGCACCAGAAGAAAATAAGCTGAAGGCACAGGTGTCGGGGCTCGGCCAGGAGCTGACCTCTGAGAAGAGCCGAACAGCAGAGCCGCAGAAGGCCGTGGAGCAAAGCAAGGGAAACATCAATGGACTTCAATCTGACGTGTACGGAAAAGACTCTGAGGTTTCTGCCCTCAGTAAGAGCTCAAGGCATCAGAGCAGAAACTGACCATGGCTCAGGAGGAGCTGGCTGATAATCGAACCCATCAGTCAGGCTTGGAGTCCCAGATACAGGACTTGAAATCAGGCCGGAGCTTGCTGGAGCAGGAGGTCGCCAAACCTGACGAAAAAACTCCAACAGCAGGAGCAAACCCTGAAGGAGCTACAGCAGCAAAAGGGTCAAGTTAAGGAGGAGCGGAACAAGGAGAAGATGCAGGACACTGGAGAAAAGGACTGCCTCAATTGGGGCCAGAACCAGTATGGACAGAACTTTGAGCAGCAGCACCAATGGATGCAAACAGACTGAAAAGGAGGAGGGCAGGACCCCAGGGCACGCTTCAGGCCGTGGTTTACCCAGAACACCAGAACAGGAAAGTGATGAACACAAACACACACATCTACATGCACTGACTCAGAATGAAGAGAAACACACATATGAACACATATGCACTCGTGGAGGAGTGAAAAATGACACACACACGCACACAAATCGAAATGCTGATTCAATTCACTGAGAAGTGATCCACACACACACATGCACACGCTTGTGCAATGAAGAGTGATACACACACACGCTGATGCAATGAAGAATGCTTTGCTAACAAATGCTTATGTTGACACGCAAAATGCTGCACACAAACATCCAAATTCAGAATCTGTTACAACAACAAGAAGCCATTGATTGTTTATTGGTTAAATGCATTTCATGTCACCCAGAGGGCATTTGTGTAGATTTAGGGGACAAGGTCTAAAGCAGTTTGGTTATGAAAACAATGTGTGTGCGTGATGTCTGTTTGTGGCTCAAGGCCTGCACTGAATTGTTTACTGTGCTTCACACAGCCTGATAAGGAGCAGTGGTACAGAGTGAAAATGATGAATTAACGGTGTGAGCCTTATTTCGGAGCGCCACATTGTTGTGAGTGACATTTAATTGAAGGAGGAACACACTGAAGAAAAAAAAAGGGCCAGCCCTTGGATTTACGTAAGCATCTCGCGTGTGTTTAACACAATTGCCTCAGGCTTTAAAGATCTGTACGAAATTCTGGTTTCCAGTGTGAGAGAAAAAGTCATGCAGTTATTAGAGCTATGTTAATTGATGATTCTAAATTATCCATGAATGTAAGGGTGAATGGTTATTTGTTTCTATCTGATAGTCAGGTCAGCTGTCTGGGGTGTACCCTGCCTGGTAACCTATCACTTCAGGGTTATTTCCCAGCCCTGCTGTAACCAGGATAAAGATAGGAGGATGGTAGTTGTTGTAGACCCATTAAATTTTTATGGTAACCAGGATCTAGACTTTGTTGAACCGTATGCAATATGAAGACAACATGTAGTATTTAAGTGACCAAGTAGTATTTGGATAAAAGTTACTGAATAGTGTTGAAATAAACTGACAGAATTGTGAAGGATTAAAATATTCCAGGAGCTCAACTTACTCCATCTGAACATGTTTCAATCGTGTTTTATGAACACAACATGCAGGTTTACTGAATATGAAAAGGTTGTGTTGATTTAACTCAGTTGTTTAAGTTTCTGCCAAAGCAAAACATTTGTGTGCAACCAGTGTCCACTATTGAATCAAGTAAATCCAACATGTTTTTGTCAGTGCAAAAAGGAGTTACGGTGCCTGTATTCCTACACAATATTGTCCCGGGAGGGAGAAAAACTTTCTGGGGAAGTTTTGGTTGATTTTTGGGTTTTGCTTGACACTAGGTTGATTTTATCAGTGAGGTTTGGATTGTTTTCTTTCTCTAAGAGAGAGAAAGATGGTTTTATGCATGGACATGTTTGCAATGGGCCCCAGTATTTGTTATTATATGAGTATTTTATTGGTTACGTTTGTTTTTGCTTTTGTTACAGTGCACTGAGATAAGAAAATCTGAGAGGTGTGATCCACCGGTGGTGATATTTTAGTATTTTGTGAGTTCCTGATTTAACAAATCAGCTCTTTAATCCAGGCCTGAGAGATTGAACTTTAAAGCGCTATAAAATATTCTTACTGAAAACAGTCGCAAAGTATTTTTCTCCATGATTATAATGAGCTTGGGAGAAATTCACTTATATGGGACATTGATCACATGAGAAGTCCTGAGCCTAAAAGGATTGCAGCGAGTCAATCCAGTCCAAAAACAAGGAGCTGTTTTCCTTTAAAATGATGACGTCATCTTGCTGGTGATGGAGGCTCGAATAGGTTGCGCGTGAGACTCCATTATCAGCAATATCTGGTATCAATGTGTGTGGATGTATGCATGTGACTGGACTGTCATGGACTGACGACTAAAAGTTTTAACTGACTTGATACTGAGACAAAAACGGTGCCGACTTTAGGATTATTGAATGTCCACAGACAATTCACCCCGCCTGTAGAAGAAGGGTGGATGTTTTGTCTTGCTTTGTTTTGTTTTTGCAAGAACAGAAGGATGACAGAGACTAAAGAGCTGTAGCTTCACATGAGTGTGAACTGCAGACTTAACCCTTTGGTTGCTAATTTTGAGTTACTGATGTTTGCATTAAGAAAATTGTGTTTTAGTAGCTGTGTTTTAATTAATGTATCACATTAGATTGTTGGGAAGATTAAATGCTAAAGTGAAGAAAAGGTTTGATTTTACTCATGACTGAACATGTTATTATTAACCACAGCGGGCCACTGTAAAGAGTCAATTAACTTTTATAGAGGGAAAAAAAAGAAGCCAAAAACTCTACTGAGGTCTATGAATAACAGGGGAATGATAGACTTGTCACCTTCAAAATGGAGATATGTAATAATAAACACTGGTCCCCGTCTTTTAGGTGCTTTCTTGAAATAGTCAGCAATTCAAAAGTAGGATAGAACCGACAGGGGCATGTGCTGAGGGGTGGTGCTGCACAAGAACAAGAGCAAAATAAAGAAAAATTATTGTGTTTAGCTTTGAGAAATTCAAATTAAAATGTACCATTACACTCAGAGGATCAATATGAAATTCGATATATGCTAATTTTGTATGAAGTACATGACTGATAGCTGTTCTGTCCTGAGCTTTTGTTTTTACAGCACCCACTTGACCACACCAACAGTTTCTCGCCACCAAAAGGGGGTACTTGCAAAGAATAGGGAGGAATATATAATTTTGTTAACGGAAATAAAAATAAAAACAAAAAAAGGAAAACTAACTAAAACTGTAACGAGTGTTCACAAAACTAACTAAAATTAACTGAATTTATAGCAAAATGTGTTTAGTTTTCGTAGATGTGTGCGTGTCCTACAATAGTCAAGGGTGAAAATGAAGTTTAGTTTCCAGATTTTTTCTTGCTGTGTCTCATTATGCCAGCAGGTGGCAGCACGTTAGTCGAGTCGTCTGTGTCGCTGCTCCGTCCACGCGCAGAATCATGTCAGGAAAAGTCGGGAGAAAGCGCCAGAGTCCAATTTGGGATTACTTTGAATATGACTGTGTTTTGGATAAAGCAAGTGTCTTGTAGTGGAAAGAGACAAATTATGAGGGACATTTCTAAAGGGAAAAAATCCCACAAACCTTAAAGTGCACTTGAAAAGCTCACACAAGAAGGCTAACCTAGCTTACCTTGAGAAGGTAAGGGAGCACACTCAACCCTCATCCCCAGAAACAGAAGCTAACCCCAGGCAAGGCAGCGTGATGCATCCCGAGACAGCAGGACGGGGATATCTAATCAACTGTGTGAGTCAATTGCCTTCAAAAAGTTTATCAATTCATCCATCCATCCATTCGCTTCCGCTTATCCTTTTCAGGGTCGCGGGGGCGCTGGAGCCTATCCCAGCTGTCATAGGGCGAAAGGCGGGGTACACCCTGGACAGGTCGCCAGTCTGTCGCAGGGCTAACACATAGGGACAGACAACCATTCGCACTCACATTCACTCGCACATTCACAACTAGTGGCAATTTGGAACCAAAATTACGAACGCCCGGTGCTGCAAGAGTTAATAGTCTCAATACCCAAGGATAAGCAGAAGAGCATGACTGATATGATGAAACTGGGATTTTGTTACACTTAATTTTTGCAAACACAACTAAACCTATAACTGAAACTAATCAAAACTAAACTGAAACTAAGGATTTTCAAAAAAAAATAAAAACTGAACTAAACTAGCAAACAATTGGTAAAAACTAATTACAACTGATATAAAATTGAAAATCTGGAGTCGAAACTAAATAAAAATAAAAACGAATGAAAATTGCAAAACTATTAAAACCCTGGTCCAGACTGAGATGGCGTTGGACATCTTCAGGGCGGAAAAGGGTTGGTGTGACCAAGGTGTGGTTTGGCTTGTTGTATGTATATTTCGAGATGATATGGCTCTGGATGGACCAGTTACCAGGGCATGGAAGGAGGACAGACTCATTAAATGAGGAGAAGGAATTTTCTGGGATTGGAGATCCTCTGGGTGAGTGGTTGATTAAAAGCATGCATAAAATAAAAGCTATTTTTTGTTATTGATTGGTAATAGATTGATAATTGGCCACATTTACAGCTGTATTGACTTGTTGTGGACGTAGTCTACTTCATGTTTAAGCACTCCAATTAACAGATTGAAAATAGTGACATTAAAGGAAGAGTGTGCGGCGCCACCCTGTCAGATGCCAGTGACGGTGGGGCTCAATGAATCAGGTGAGCTGGATTCATGGCTGATTCAAAACAAAGTTTCCCCTGCTGTGGTCAGCGAGGGAAAAACAGGGGGAAATAAAATTTAAAAGAGGCTTTTATAAACATTTATGTGTGAAGTTTATAAACGGGATAAAAGGGGGTGTTTTACTGTTATTTTAGCATCAGCATTATTGTTGCATCAGAATCATATAACAAGCATTGCATTGATCATTTATTGAAGCTTTTGACATTACATTAACATTTGTATTACGGTGATTGTCATACCCTCAGGTTAAACTTCTATTTACAGGTGTCAGAATAGTCATATGATCTTTCATTGCAGGTGTAACCATGAGCATTTTTATACATATTGCAGTTTGTTGCTCATTATAGAGTTGTGCTCAAGTTAATAAGGGTTAAAAGCTACAGTCAGCGTGATGTTTGGCTGATCTATGGAGTGGAGTGACTTCGAGCATAGAAGGCCGCACACGCTTACATAACACTGATATCATGTTATTCTTTGTGATCTTTTATTCAGTTATATCTTTTGCTAAGTTTTAAGTAGTGGCAGTTGATTAAACGACATTCATTTAATATTACATACCTGATTCAGAGCATTACACACAGATCAACTTAACAATCTGGGAAACCTTGTAGCTGCAATGTTGTGTCTCCATAAGGGACAGTTGGCTCCAGGAGATAAGTGGGAGTCGGTGCCTGTCCTCGGGAAGGAGAGAATGTTCCTTTGCTGTGTCAGAAGTAGTCAACAGGTCCATATTGAAGTGAAGTTCATATTAATACAGGTTTTGTTTCTTGGCATTTTTGCGGACGCAGGCTCTGGCCGGAGCCAGGAGTTGAACAGATCTAACATGACATTTAAATTGATTTCATTCCCTAACACAGGATGACGGGACTGGAGCAACAACACTGGATAGGAGAAGGTCTCATACTTTCTAAGATATGAGGTCACTAACCTTTTCTTTTAATTTTCTAGCTCCGTTGATTTGACACATGGGAATGTGTCAAAAAAGCGGGGGGAAGTTGAGTTTTAACATCAAACAAGGGTTATATGAACATTTTTATGACTTCATTTGTGTTTTTAATAACTTAGGTGTGGTAAAGCTTAGGCTAATAATGACCCAAAAGTTTTCCAGACTCTTTAGAGAATCAGTGAAAAGCATAAATCATTATTTCCATGTTTAAGCGTTAATTATTGAAATGAACTGAATAGCGCTTAGAAGATAAAATACCTGTGTTCATGAGAACCTGAGTACCACACTGGAGAGGAAACCGTGGGACGGTAGGCGGAAGGAAGCACATGATTTTTGTGAAAAGGGGGGGGGGGGGCGGGGGGGGGGGGGGGGGGGCAAATGTGAGAGTTAAAAATGGCTAATTTGATTTTGATGTCTTTTGTTAGAATGAGTGGTTTTAATAATTTTCAGACACACCTTGCAAATGTGCTTATAATGAGTTGGCACTCGATCTTCTGAAGGTCATAGGCTTTGTTCGGACATTCTGAATATACTAAACCAATTCTGAATCGCCAGAAGATCAGTAGATAACAACATTAGATTATCAAGGCTAGGCAGAGAGGTGTTTTGCTTTTCTGTCTCTTACAGAGAAAGGAACAGACACCAGACGAGGTCACAGAGATACGAGGATCCTTCGCAGCAGAGACAGACACAGTGACTGCCGAGACACCAACTGGGTTCAAGTGTCATGGTGTTTGGGCTCCGATTAGTCACCTCAAAGGATGGATCCCATAAACACAGCAATAACCATGAAGGGGTTGGCGGAAATCCAGGAACACCAGACCAACGAGGTTCCAGAGGCTCCTGGTCAGAAGGGGGACACGTTCCTGTTCCTTTTTCTGGGGGATACACAGGACACACAGGACCCGAGGATACACAGATTGTTGTTTGACATCGGGGCAGAATAATCCCCTGATCTGTGCCACGACTGAAGGGTTGTCTAACCCCTAAGGTTGAAGAAAGAAGAGCAGAGGATCACCCAACTGGACGACACTGGTAGCTGCAGCAATAAAATAAAGGCTAAAAGCTCTTTGGACAGAGGTTCTAGTCTGAGTACGTCTGAAGGGTATAAGGTAGCACCAAAATAAAGCTGTGGGAGACCTGGGGAGTGTCATCTGGACCTGCTACTGTTGTAATAATAGTTTTTCTTACATCTGAACTGCGCAAACACAGAGGTCATCTCACATATGGTTCACCCAACAGGGGGACAAAGGACCTCAGGAGTGAGAAGAGATGAACCCGGCAACACTGGATTACAGGGTGTAGGTGAGCTCTATATTCTAAAGAGCTCATCAGGGGGAGTGTGAGATTATAATATTATTTTATGCCATGTTATACCCCTAATTAAAGATTGTGAATTATTATGTAGTTTTAGTTTGCATTATTCTCCTGAATTAGAAGAAGCTGATAACTATTGCATTAGTTAAACTGATTTGCATTACATTAAACTGCTGACTTGTTGTGAATGAATGATATTGTTTTATGATGCATTATACGGCTGAGTTATAAGAAATACTGTTCGCAGAAAGTCATCGCCTTATTTGTCTGATTAGAAGAGAACAGAACATGCTGGAGTTTTCTGCCCCATCTCAGCAGGAGCAGATAAACAGGGAGCCAAGGTCGTAGCTTAGGCGCCGTGTGAGAGAAAGCATGTGAATGTTTAGGCTTTTATGATTAGGTGGGGGCACCAGAGGCTATAAGAGTTTGATCAATGCTCCACCATTTTGAGATCTGATGCTGTCTGCGTACGGTGTCCATCTCCCACGCGTGTGATCATTAAAATCATCAGTTTAAGAATAGTTTTCATATAAAAATAGTTTGCTGCTTTATAAGAAAGCCCTCCACAAAGCCAGAACATCTTACTATTCATCACTGATTGAAGAAAATAAGAACAACCCCAGGTTTCTCTTCAGCTCTGTAGCCAGGCTGACAAAAAGTCAGAGCTCTTTTGAGCCAACCATCCCTTTAACGTTAACTAGTAATGACTCCGTTATCGGACTCATCTCGGACGGGGATGAGTCTGCCTACAGGAGGGAGGTTGAACGTCTGGTGTCCTGGTGCAGCCACAACAACCTGGTGCTGAATGCCCAGAAGACAGTGGAGATTATTGTGGACTTCAGGAAGCACACAGCCCCACTCCCCCCCATCATCCTGACTGACACCCCCATCACCTCTGTGGACTCGTTCCGCTTCCTGGGTACCACCATCACCCAGGACCTGAAGTGGGAGCCCACCATCACCTCCGTCATTAAGAAAGCCCAGCAGAGGATGTACTTCCTGAGGCAGCTGAAGAAATTCAACCTGCCAACACGGACGATGATGCAGTTCTACACCGCAATCATCGAGTCCATCCTCACCTCCTCCATCACCGTGTGGTACGCTGGAGCCACTATCAGGGACAAACAGAGACTGCAGCGTGTTGTGCGCTCTGCTGAGAAGGTGATTGGCTGCAGACTCCCATCTCTGCAGGACCTGTACACCTCCAGGACACTGCGGCGTGCAGCTCGGATCTCAGCTGACCCTTCTCACCCTGGACACAGTCTGTTTGACCTGCTCCCCTCAGGCAGGAGGCTCCGGTCCATTCGCACCAGAACCTCTTGCCATAAGAACAGTTTCTTCCCCTCTGCTGTTGGACACATGAACAATAAACGTATGACTGTTCCCACCACTAACACATGACCCTACGCTGTGTTCACTGCATCATTCCATGTTTGGCACTGATCACCACCTGCACTCATGTATATATCATGTATATATCTATCCACTTAGCACTTTTAATTCTTATTCTTATTTTTATATTTTTATGACAGTATGTTTGCACTGAAGCACCGCAGCAATTTCCTAATGTTGTAAACCTGCTCAACATTTGGCAATAAAACCCTTTCTGATTCTGATTCATGAACTTCTTCACAAATAAAATTTTTATCATTAGAGAAAAAATTACCAGTAATCATCCCACAGATGTAATATTATCTACAGCTACTCTTAGTACCATTGATATTAAGTTAGACTCTTTTTCTCCAATTGATCTTTCTGAGTTAACTTCAATAATTACTTCCTCCAAACCATCAACCTGTCTTTTAGACCCCATTCCTACAAAACTGCTCAAAGAAGTCCTGCCATTAATTAATTCTTCGATCTTAAATATGATCAACCTATCTCTAATAATCGGCTATGTACCACAGGCCTTCAAGCTGGCTGTAGTTAAACCTTTACTCAAAAAGCATCTCTAGACCCAGCAGTCTTAGCTAATTATAAGCCAATCTCCAACCTTCCTTTCATATCAAAAATCCTTGAAAGAGTAGTTGTCAAACAGCTAACAGATCATCTGCAGAGGAATGGTTTATTTGAAGAGTTTCAGTCAGGTTTCAGAGCTCAGCACAGCACAGAAACAGCTTTAGTGAAGGTTACAAATGATCTTCTTGTGGCCTCTGACAGTGGAGGCCATAAGAAGATCATTTGTAACCTTCACTAAAGCTGTTTCTGTGCTGTGATGGTACTGAAAGTAGCTGTAGATAATATTACATCTGTGGGATGATTATTGGTAATTTTTTTCTCTAATGATTAAAAATTTATATGTCAAGAAGTTCATGAAGTCATTACTAGTTAACGTTAAAGGGATGGTTGGTTCAACAGTGCTATGACTTTTTGTCAGCCTGGCTACAGAGCTGAAGAGAAACCTGGGGTTGTTCTTCTTGTCTTCAATCAGTGACGAATAGTAAGATTGCAAGTGTAAATGTTTTGGTAACGATCCATTTTAAGTAAACTTTCTATATTCAAAATGCTTGATGTTACCTAAATGATTACTTTAGGTAACCATTAAAGGAAATTTTAAAACTCAAGTGATGCGCAATCCATTTGGAATCTATCACAGTATTATTTGTTTTGTTATTAAAGTTTCTCTCACAGTACTGGGTAGTGCCCAATATTTTGACAGTTTCATTATACCAAAAAACAAAAGAGTTCATTTCACATTTTATTCAGATGTTAGCGGAAATCATTAATCACTGTGTGAAATTGCATCATAATGTTGAAAGAAATAACCAGTTAACAAACTTCCAGTACAATTCCAGCATTGACCATTATTGGCCTATATTACAGCGTGTAACCTGACAGAATTTGCTTTAAGGCAAAACAGAAATATTGTAAAAGGCACATGATTTCTTTTACATAAACATCAAATATTCACATTCATCAACATTCTTTTACAGGAGGTTCAATGTTTAGTTCAGTGACGTAAATGTCTATCATTAAATCATTTAGAGAAAATTTATTTAAATTTGCCAAATAGATTGGCAGCTTATTTTGTTAATTGTTTCACAAATTGCCATTATTTATCAATTCAATAATTTTCTCACTCACATAAAAGGAACAAAACTAAAGCTCCAACCTTCAGAAAGAATTTAAACATTTATAAAATAGTCATGTATTTTATTTGCACTGTTTCAATTATTCAACCTTCAGAAGTCACTCACATGTCTCCAGCCTATTACAAAAACGTATTAAACAGCTTAATAAAAGAGATCTAACCCTAAAGAACTTTCAAGACGATGCAATTTTGTTAATTGAAGCCTATAAAGAACATTCTTAAACTACTCTGAGCTGCAGTGAAGTCAGAGATCCCCCCCCCCCCCCCCACACACACACACACTTTCTAAGCCATAACTTGTGTGACTCATTCTTATTAATCTTCAGTACAATAATCAACACCAAATTATATCCTGAACATTTTTACTTTTACTTTACATTAATCTTAACTTCGATCAAAAACAATAAACACATAAAAATAAATCAATCAATGAAACATCACTGTTCGCAATAACATGAATAGAAGGAGAAAAAATGTTTTCTTACAGTAGCACACCAACAAAAATTCAATCATACCAAATAACACATATCAACATCTAAGGAGCTTGGAAAGAAAAGCATCTGGACTTCTTTAAGTTTCTTGAACATGTTTTAACTTTCATCAAATCAATGAAAGGTCAAATGGCCCAGGATGTGAGTGGGCGTTAAGGCGTCTGGGAAGGGATCTCAGAACGGGATTATAGATGGCAGAGAGTTGGTGTCGTAAGCCCCGCCTCTGTTCAAAGATGGTCGCTCACAGTGGACATAGATGGCTTCTTTCACTCCTCTTTCAAACCATCTGTCCTCTCTGTCCAAAATGTGAACATTGGCATCCTCGAAAGAGTGACCTTTATCCTTTAGATGGAGATGTACAGCTGAGTCTCGTCTTGTCACAATGGGTTCACCCGAAACCTCGGCTGATTGTGATCCACACCCGTTTTCACACCTTGGCTAGTGTGATTAGGCAGAGGATCAATAGTGGGTCCACGACCCTCTTAGGGCCTCTCCCAGGACTCAAAAATCTGAGACTCTCCACCAGTTGCTCTTAGAACTGAAGAAGCTTCTTGGATGAGAGGTGAATGAAGAAACTTCAACAAGTCCAGACGCTTTTCTTTCGTAGCTCCTTAAATTGCCACGACCTGGATGACTGAGAACCTTCTCAGACAATTCAGTTAACAAAACACTTGTGCTAGTTTTAATGGAACGACTTGAATAATTAGAAGGTACGGCTGTGGGTCAGCATAGATTACAAAAACCATAAGTACAAGGAAGTAATGCCATAACTAAGACTAAAAAAATACAGCCTGAAGATAAATAATTTTTTCAACCAAAAGGAATGATGAACTCTCAAAAACTGAGAAACCTGGGTCCAAGACATTCATTACTCTAAGAATATTTGTGAAGGGCAATATATTTAGTTATTTTTTTCTGAAAGTTTTTTTTTTTGGCTACAGTAGTATGAGTGTTTCAACAAAAAATGTTCATAGCTAGTACTGAGATTTTTAGAATGTTAATTGGAACAGGGGTCTGGTCAAAGGTCATTTACTTTCTCATTAAAAGTAGTTAGTTCATGTTGGGTTTTCCCCCCAAAGAGTTTCTTCATTTGGTAGGAAGACAAAAAAAAAATCAAAAGAATTGGTTGCTTTTTTGTGTTTTAACCATTTTGATACATTAAGTACCTACCTTTAAAACAGATTAGCGGTACCTTCTGACAAAAAGAACAATAACAACACAAAGGAACAGAAGACCAAAAATCACAGCAGCAGCAACCCACCATCCAGAATACCCTGAAACAGTTCAGAAAAAGTAAATGTAACCATTAAATGTGCAGAAAGCAGGATTAAAAAAACAAAAAACAAAAAACAGTGAGCTATACATAATCTCACTGGTTGTTCTAAACCATAGGTGTCAAACTCTGGCCCGCGGGCCATATTTGGCCCGCAGCCTACTTACATTTGGCCTGCGAAGCCACACCAAATTACTATCAGAGCTGGCCTACTGGTATTATACAGCTAATATATATATTGTTTAGTATTAAGCTTTGCTTGTTCCATATTCAGTTTTTCAGCAAAACGTGTTTGAGTCCATAAGAAAAGATTCATTCTTGTATCTGGAGGAATAAATATATTTCAATAAATATTAACGTTAGCCCGTGACTTTGTTCCAGTTTTGAAATTTGGCCCACTGTGTATTTGAGTTTGACACCCCTGTTCTAAACGCTAAAATATATAATATATAATGGGACTGCTCCATTATGACAGTTATTTTGGTTAATAACGAGATCAATTATTTAAAATGCTCCCCATGCACCCTTGTGTAACAATGAGCGGATAAAGGGCTGGTTCAGTTTTCTGTGACCGGGACTAAAATGTAATTGGTCCTCCTGAATCAGGAGTAGGTGTGGGTCTAAAAGAATCAATTTTCCAATTAAAATCAATTTTAATTTGAATAATGTGATATCAATTAACTAAATTCTAAATCGATTTTTAAATATAAATGTATTTTGCCATAATCTCACCTTTAAAATCACAAAACCATTTCAAAAACTGCCAAAGAATTATACACCAAATTATTGAAAAAGCAGGTAAACGGATCCCAAAGAAAGATGTAAAAACATCTCACAGATTCTGAAGCTGCAGGATTTGTCTCTCCAACCAATTCACTGAACTAGCAGCAAAAGAAGAAAAACTATGCTTCATATTTGATTTGATTCCCTCTGACTTTTGCCGTTTTGCTTCCACCACAATATAATCACACGTCCTGCACATCTCTCTCAGTGTACTTCAAGACCAGTTTACCATCTCAAATCTGTTTTGTGCATTATTAATTCACCAGTTTACCTTTGTGTACAGCGCTGACGGCTGCTGTTTTTTTTTTCTTTTTTCGACCTCCAACAAGAGACTCTTTTTTTCTACTGTTCAATACCAAATAAATTTAAACTTTTACAAGTAATGCCAAATTGCAAAACGCTGTGCCTCTAATAAAACTTCTGTAACTTTGCTCTGCTTCACTTCAGCAGCATTTTTCTGTGTTTTATCCTCAGCTACTTTGACACAAAGGCATCTGCTGTGATGCTCACACCTCTGATAAAGTCTAACGAGTGTCAGCTTTCTTTTTATACATAGATATAAAAATATGGATATGCACTGATAAATTATCAAAATTATAATATTTCTGACTGTCTGAGGCAAAACTGAATTGAATTGAATCAGACATCGAATTGATCGATCTTGTGAATCGGTTATAGAAATCAGTGATGATACCAAGCCCTAATCAGAAGTTAGATTAATGGAAGAACTCTCCTCTCCAGTACCCTTACATAGACCTTTCTGGTGAGGCAAAAGTGAGACTCAAGTGAGGCCATATAACTAGAGGATAGCCTCCAGTCCTCCTCCAGTCTGCCCATCTGGAAGGCACTGCCCCAGACTTCCACGTAATGTTGCAAAGTTGGACAATGAGGATAGACCCACAACATTCAGAGGCTTTAACAAGGACTTTCATCCATCCCACCAAGCAGTTGTTTAATTACATTAGTGACCTCATTGATGGGCAAGTCGTCCTCATTCCCCGACTCTGCTTGCTCTACAGAATGCGTGACAGTGTGTTTGACAAAATCATGGTAAATGGCCTGTATTTGTATAGCGCTTTACTTGTCCCTAAGGACCCCAAAGCGCTTTACACATTCAGTCATCCACCCATTCACACAGCACCACTTCCCCCTCCTGAGTTGTCTGACAGTTTGCCAGAATTACTTTGAGGATGACCAAAAATCATGTTTCATAGTTTCAAACCACATATATAGTGATTTTACACATTTCTGAACATTATAAACTTTTATAAACTAAAATCAACTTCTTTTTTATTATTTATTTTATTTTATTTTTATTTTCAGTTGTTGCAGACAGGACATACATAGCTGGGGGACAGGAAAGGGAGAAAGAAAGAAAAACAGAGGGGAAGAGGGACAGTGAGAAAGGGCACTGAAAAAGAAAAAAAATCTCCGGGATCACCTGTTGAGAGAAAAATAAGAGAAAACAAGCAAAAAAAGAGAGAAGCACAATAAACACAACACAAAAAAAAAAAAAAAAAAAAAAAAAGTTCATTTCCTCAAATGGTCTGATACTCTTTCATTATACCTGTTCAAACACATTTGTATCTATTCTTATGGGCTTGGAGACCACTTATTCTTAAACCCTCTTACAAAAGGGTTGGATGAATGCTGCTGTTTGTTAGGCCAATTCAAAGGTCAGAGTCGGGTAATACCGCCTCATTGCTGGCTTTGAATAAAAAACAAAACAAAACAAAAAAAACAAAACAAAAAAACACAACACCATCGCATTAATCCAGCTAAGTGTAAATAACATTAAATACTAAATACTGAATGTTGTTGTGCAGCATGCAGGACTGACAATGCGCTTTGAGGTAGCAGCCAGGAAAGGTGTAGTTTGTGTCTATGAACAATGAACACTAGTGTGGGCACCTGTGTGGATCAGTGAGCCTGTATTCAAAAGGTCTCTCCATGTAACGATCTGCTAGAGGGTGTAGGGAGCCATGGCCCTGTCCCCCAGGGGATAAAGCAGGCATGGAGGAGATCCAGGCCCCAGACATCCAGAGGCCTCGGAGTGCGAGAGCCCAAGGAGGACCACGGGAGGGGCATCCTTGCCACCCTCATGGGAAGAGCTGAGGAGATCCCCAGACAAGGGGTCACCCAGCAGCCACGGAGCAGAAGCCAAGGGGGCTTCAGTGGCATGCCCGCGGGCTCTGCCAGCAGCCAGCTGTGCCAGAGTGAACCAAGCTGCAGGCCTGGAGGCCGGAGGCCTGAGGGCCCCCCACCCCCCGAGAGGAGGCCCGACCGAGCCACAGGTGCCCAGCCCCACCAAGTAGCCACTGGGAGTGAGCCGGTACATACCTGAGTGCCTAACCCTGGACACCAAGAACCACCAACACACCCAGCCACCGGCAGGGAGTGTGGTGAGGGGAGATAGACCTCCATACTTTGGAGGGCCTGAAATCTTCCCAGATAGGTGTAGTCAGCAGTTTATCGGCAGCTGAGACGAAGAGGTTGGATAAACTCATCAGGAAGGCCAGCTCTGTTCTGGGATGCACCCTGGACCCAGTGCAGGTGGTGGGAGACAGAAGGACTGTGGCCAAAATAGCATCTCTGATGGACAGAGTCTCCCACCCCATGCATGTAAATGTTGGTGAACTGCAGAGCTGCTTCAGTGACAGACTGCTGCATCCAGATTTGAGATGGTAAACTGCTGCATGGAGGAGCATTTCTGCAGGTCCTTCCTCCCTGCAGCTGTCAGACTGTGCAATCAGAACTGCTCCCAACAAACATAGATGTTTACATCAGTGCTGTAACTACAATAAGTTAATCAACTGATTCGCACTACAACCTGGTTTGCCTCTTACCGGTAGTTATTTTTATTTAATTTAATAACTGTACAGTACTCTCTGTATATAGTAACCATTGTCCTTAATGTAAATATGTAAGAAAAATTGTGTTATGTGTCCTGTGTACTGTTTGTTTGTATATGTGTCTTTTTGGCTGCTGTTACAACCAAATTTCCCCTTGTGGGACAATTAAAGGATTATTCTATTCTATTCTAGTCTAAGACCCCACCTGACATATAGACACAGACAAACAGGCACACAGACACAAACGTGCATTCCCACCCTCATGCACACATACACAAATACTCAAATGCCTCCCCTGCACCATGGTGACACACCTTCACCCCAAGCCATGTGTGGGTGCGTGTGATGGAGCAGGAAGAGGGAGGTGGTCAGGGATGGGGAGGAAAGGAACGGAGGGGCAAGCAGCCCCTCCTTCGGGTAACCCCCCCTGCTGACCCCAGTAGGCAAACCTTGCCCTCTGGAACCCACCAAGGCAAGGGGGCCCAGGTCCATCCAGACCGGGGCCCACGGCAGCAGCACCGCCAAGCCCCACAGGACCCGGAGCAGCCCACATGACTCCACCGCAGAGGAAACTGTACCCACCCCATAATTCAATCATCTCCCAGACAACACAATAGACACCCAGGTTAAGTTTATTATCCAACTCTCCTATATCTCACCCCCACCTGGAGAGTGAACTTCTGCAAGGATGAAACAACCTCCCTGCCAGTTGAAGAGCCCCCCCCAGTTTGGCCAATGCACCAGAGGCCCCCTGCTCAGGGCTAAGCCGCCCAGCACCCACCTTGGCGACACACCAATGAGGACCGAAACCCCCAAGGCCCAGCCAAAGTCCCAGCACGGAGGTGGAGCACCCCAGAACCTCAAGCCCCCACGTCCACCCCAGATCCAGCCAGGCTACCAGGCCAGTAACCTTTGTCCAACAAGCACACTAAAGGGGTGGTTGGAATGTTACATTTCAGCAGTGCTGGGAAGGTTACTTTTAAATGTATTCCACTACAGATTACAGATTACATGCCCCAAAATGTATTTTGTAACGTATTCCATTACGTTACTCAATGAGTGTAACGTATTCTGAATACTTTGGATTACTTAATATATTATCATGCTTATTCAAACATTAACTGGAGTACTTACTTATTTTTATAATTACTTTTAGCAACTTAAAAACTTAATTTTGTGCAAACCAAACTTCTTTTTTAATAAGAAAATTTAAATCTACACTTTCTGATTTTTCATTTATCTATAAAAGGGCATTTCAGTGATTTTACACATGAAGTATGCAGGTCCTCATCAGAAGCAGTTTTGTAAGGTCTAAATACAGTCAGAGTGAAGTCAGTCAATGTGAGAAGCTGCGACAGAAAGTCAAATTTGAAGCCTTTTAAGTTTAGTCTTCCTGTTATCATTTCTTGTTTCCTTTATTGTTCATGCTCCCTTTCCATTCCTGTCAGTTTCGCTTCTTCCCTCCTTTATAATTGTCTAACCTCACCCTCATTAATACAAAATGTGCTGAATTATTTTTCACTAAATATACTTATCCTTCAGTGGTGAGATCGTCTTTGAACTGTAGACATTCCTTCATGACTTATCTGACTCACTCCTGGACTTAGTACTTTCTGCCTGTACCTCATCTGTTTTGTTCACCTTGGTGAATACCTACCTCAAGATTATAAATAAACATTAAAATTTTTGACTTTACCTTGGGATGCTCCCTCCGGCTCTTCTGTGAAAACAATACAAAAACAGTTTTATTACTCAAATATAACAGAGATAGATCCATAAATCTCAAAAGATGGCATGAATTAGAGGAAATTGAAGGTGAAACTAAATATGAAAATGGTGACCATTCATGGGCAAACATACAAGGAAATTATCTTGAGGGCTCATAAAAAATTAAACATAATTAAACCTGCCACATCTTGTTGGCGAGTGAGTCGGGACTTTAATCAGGACCCAATGTGGGCCCACAATGGGTCCTGATTTGTGCCTGTTTCTGTTTGGTGCGGGCTACTGACACTATGAGAGGAATTGACTATGACATATCATTCATTAAGCAAATATATAAGGTTGTTTTCTTTCCTGTGCGGAATATCTGTGAAAATTAGAAATATATTTTTCTCTGAGTGAAGCTGAAAAAGTTGTTCATGCATTTATTACTTCAAGGCTGAACTACTGTAATTCATTATTCTGAGGTCATTCTAAAATTTCCCTAAACGGCCTTTGGTTAGTTTGTGCTATTTACTTGATTGTTCGGTTTTGTTGGGCAACTTGAAGTGACTGTTGTTGTGATTCGGTGATATATAAATAAACATGAATTAAATGGTATTGTGGCACAGCAGCAACAGAAAGAGAATCTTGCTGAAGATCAAGCCGGCAATGAAGGAAATGGCTACATAAAAACAACGCAGTGGTCCCCAAGTCTGACGCAAACCCACAAACTAAGCAGCAGGTAAATTCTCGCATTGATATCCACCTTTTTTGTAGCATTTATGTCTAATATTAATTACGTCGCGGGGCGCGGGACACTCGGACACGTTGCTTTAACGACAACCACGCAGGCTACGTAGTACTGCATTGTAATGGAAAACGAGTTGATCTGAGTTGAGTCGTGGCAATCCGATCTGAATAAGTACCAATAAAGCAGACAGACTCGACATCCCCAGCAAGCTGAGGGGGAAAAGACGGGGGTGATGGAGTACATCTTCAACCTGAGCCTGAGGCTAGGGAGAGTTCCACAGCTCTGGAAAATCTCTTGTGTGGTACCAGTGCCAAAGACCCCATGTCCCAAGGACCTCAACAACTATAGGCCGTTGGCTCTGACATCCCACCTAATGAAGACCCTGGAGTGGCTGGTCCTAGCTCAGCTTCGTTGCCTGGTGAGCTCATCACTGGACCCACTTCAGTTTGCCTACCAACCTGGCATTGGAGCGGATGATGCCGTCATCCACCTCCTACATCGTTCCCTCTCTCACCTGGGACTGCTGGGAGCACTGTGAGAATCATGTTCTTTGATTTCTCCAGTGCCTTCAACACTATTCTTCCCACGGTCCTGAAGGACAAGCTTGAGAACTCAGGAGTGGACCATCACCTCACTACCTGGATTTTGGACTACCTCACTGACCGACCACAGTATGTGAGGACTCAGGGCTGTGTGTCGGACAGGGTCGTCTGCAGTACGGGGGCCGCACAGGGAACAGTTCTGGCTCCGTTCCTCTTCACCATCTACATTGCAGACTTCTCCCGGTCGCTGAAGTTCTGCCTTTAAAGTTGCCTCGAGCCCAGCACGCTCCGGAAGATAGACAGGGCAAGGTTTTGGAACTGGGTAAGTTGTTTTGTTAACGTGTGTGTGTGTGGCGGGAGGTAAGTTGGTCAGCTAAAGCGGTCTGTTGTGTAGTGGTCTGTTAACTGTCTTAATTAGGTTGTGTTTTTCTAACTCTTCACCATCCCCAAAATGGTTGACACAGCTGCTAGTGTACAGGTGTCTAGAGGCTCGTTTGTGAGCAATAACATTCACCTGGTTCCAGACTTCTGTGAATCCAGTGTTCACAGCTTTTTCAGTGTGTTCGAACGCCTGGCAACTGCACTGCAGTGGCCTCAAGATGTGTGGGGGGTGATGTTGCTGTGTCGGTTGACAGGTAAGGCTCAAGAAGCTTGTTCTGGTCTGTCTAGGCAGGACGGCCTGGTTTATGGAAAGATCAAAAGTGCCGTCCTCCAAGCCTATGAACTGGTACCTGAGGCCTATAGGCAGCATTTTCGAGGGTTGGAGTTGGCGCAGGGACAGTCCTATCTTGACTTCGCCAGGGAGAAGGCGAGGCTCTTTGATAGGTGGTGTGCAGCAAGCCAGGTTAATGATGTGGGGTCCATACGTGAGCTTATGCTGGTGGAGGATTTTAAAAACTCTGTTCCTAAGTCTGTGGCCCTTTATTTAAGTGAACAGAGGGCTACAACTTTACAGCAAGCTGCCACCCTGGCAGATGAGTTTAAGCTGACTCATAAAGCAAGTGCTGTCGGACAGGATATCCATCTGCACTATAGCGCATCCTGGACAGCAGGGGTGTCACTAGGTTTTAAGGACAGGGGGGGCTTAGCCCCCAAGAGATGCACACGACATGAACGAACGTAGTGAATGAGCACAAAATTTCACAAACAGAAAACAAAGACTGAGAAATTGTTTTCCTACTTTTTTGGACAGATTAAACATCCTAGGCCACCAATAGATCTATTGTTTTATTTCAGTCTGCTTTATAATACAGTACAACAAAAAAACAGAGGAAATGTGTTTGCTGCATCAATAACAAGAAAAAAACTGAAAATAAAAAAGTACATTTTTCTGGCTGCAATCACCAGTTACTTGGTGGGTGGAAGCATCAAAGAATGATGTCTGTTTTTAAGAGTGGCAAATCGGTCAATCACTCTGTTGTGACTCAGATGCTGAAGCGTGTCTTTTTCAATAGACATGACTGCAAGACTGTGAAGTCTTTTCTGACCCATTGTTTGACGCAGCCAGGAGTGCAGCCGACGCAGTGCACTAAAGGACCGTTCGCACGAGCAGCTGCTGACAGGCACTGTTAGGGCAACTTGGATGGTTGCCTTCAGAGAGGGAAACATGTCTGAATCAAAGAGGTTGTACACAGACAACATATTTTTGGGTGGACATCCAGCCTCTGTTTTCCGGGTAAGAAAGTTTCTGGCCACCAGAACCTCCTCTTTTTTCAGGTCAAGTCTGTAGTGCTTTGCAAGTTCATTCAAGTGTGGTTCACTCAAGAAGTTCTCAGATTTAGGACTGCATGCCTGGACGCCTTTTAGCAGCCCTGCATCTACACTGCAAAATCTCTGATCAAGCTCGCCAACCATCCGATCCACACAAGGGAAAAGTAACTCTCTTTTCAATGTGTCTGAGTTGTTCAATTCAGTGCGTGAACCCACAGTTGCCTCCAGGACAAAATCCTCCATTTTCCTCTGTTTGTGCCTTGTCTTGGCACCTGGTTCAGGGATACTGTGGGTGTTACACAGGGCCTTGGTTTTCTCATACAGCTCTGTAGCAAATGCATCTGAGTGTTTGCCCTTAAGTGTGTCACACACAGCTTGTTTGCAGATAAAAGCTTCTGCCAGGTCTAAAGTCTCTTTCTGCAGGAATTTGTGGAGTCCTTCGGTTACAGACAGAATCGACTGAAACATCAGTAGTGCATAGACTGCTGAGAACTTGTAGAGCTTTGCTCTGAGACCAACAGCTATGGGGGATCCAATTGCAGATAGGCACTCCAAAATGGCAGGCAATGTCTCAAGAACTGCACTGATTGATCGCAACTGACATGCCCAGCGAGTGTTTGAAAGTTGCACAAGCTCAGTTTTTGTCAATCCAAGCTTTGCCTGAGTCTCCATGAACTTATGATGATTGACTAGGGAGGTGCTGAAGAAAGAATACACACACTCCAACAAGCTGAAAAGCTCCACAGCCTCTGGGACAGCCTTGCAAGTATTGCACAAAACCAGGTTGAGTTGATGAGCATAACAATGCACATAGATAGCCTCAGGATGGAGCCTTCTAAAATGTGCTTGTACACCTCCAGTGGAGCCACTCATAACGGCTGCACCATCATGTTTGTGCTACACACTTAAGCTCTGCAAGACCATAGTTTTGGATCTGCTGCTGAATCTCATTTGCAATGGACTGGGCATCAAATGATTTTATCTCTGCAAGTGCAAGGAAACGCTCCTTCACTGCCCCCTCTGACACGTACCTGACACAAACAGCTAACTGCTCTGCCTTTTTATCCCTTGCCTCATCCACCATGATGGAATAGACTTTAGACTTTGTCATTTCAGATACAATGACACTAGTAACTTCCTGGGCACAACAGTCAATCATGTCATTCTGGGATGTTGGTGAGATATACTGTGCATTTAATGGGGGATTATGTTTTTGAAGAAAAGGATCAAACTCCTTCAAAAGCTCCATGCACGCAAGAAAATTCCCTCTGTTTGGGCTGTCTTCACCTTCATCATGACCATGAAAAGGGAGTCCCTGTCTCCCTAACATAGAGGTGACTGCAACAATTCGTCTGAGATACTCTCTTCTTTCAACTATCTCACTCACATTTGCAGTTGCTATCATCTGTGCAACGTTTCCCTGTTTGCTAGTTCCCTGGTAGCTTTTCCATGTAACAACACTGTCCTTATGTGTTTGTGCCATCTCATGCTTGCCAAAGATGACTAAAGCTTTCTTCCAGTTCTTGCAACCGTTACTGACCAAACTATCATGTTTGATGTTTTTGCCAAACACTCTACATGGGAAGCAGAAAGCTGCATTCTGGTTGACTGAATATTCTAACCAGTTGTGCTTTTCAAACCAGCTGTGGTTAAATGCTCGCTTCTGTGTACCAAAAGTATCATGTGGATAGCTCTTCAGCTTCACCTGTCTGGGCCCTGTGTCTTTGTCACCTAAATCAAACCCTGTAGTAGAATGAGTTGCTGCAGCTGCTTCATCATTTTCCCTCTCTTGGCCTGTTTGCTCTCCTCTCTCTGTAATAACTTGATCTTCCTCTGCCTCTCGATCTATTTGCTCCTCTGTCTCTCCTTGCTCTCTCTGACTTGAACTTGCCTGTTGACCTTTTTCTCCCTCAGCCACTCCTTCTGCCTCACCCTTCAAGATACATTAAAACATACTGAATTGTAATGTAAATTGCTAATATCATGACTTCTGCTCCCGCTCCACAGTAATTTGTTGCTCCCAAATATTTTGAAGTTACAAACATTATATTTTGAGCACGCATGTGACTAAAATGGTTGCAATTTAAAGCCCTGAAAAATATTACTAAATTACTTGAATTGAAGTAATATTAAAATAGAACCCTCAAAAATATGTGAGTCAGGCTAATTTGACTTATATACATATCTCTCTCTTTGCTCTCTCCACTTTCTAACCTTGACTCTCCTAAATAAAAGCTCAAGTTAAACAGGTCTTATATGTTGTACCGTGACTGAAATGTTTCATATTTCATATCCATATTGAGTCCCATAAAATTCTAATCAGACTGTCTGCATCACAAATGACTCCATCCTTTGACTCACCTCTCCAGCAGACGTCTCTCCCCTCTGCCTCTCTGTGCTCCTCTGCCCTGACTGCTACAGGTTAATGGGGATGGAGTGATTATTATTATTTCCACTGATGATAACCATACCTGAATGAGCTCAGCTGGATTTTTCAGAGCTAAAACGAGTGACAGAAATTAACATTATGCTAACAATTTAACTTAGTGCGCTAGCCAGGTTTTTATTTACAAAATGGGGAGCACCTGGTTCATTATTTACATGGGACTCTCTGCTGTTAGCTGGAGCTAACTAATTGTTACTACCAGCCAGTGATGAAGACTTACTTTCTTGAAAAACTTGCGTATATCCATGATTTCTTGCCGTTTGCCACATGCACGCTAGTGTTTCTGCAGGTGTATACGAGCGGAGTGTAAAGTAGCAGTGAAAACGAGGACTGGATTTTCAGTCATGTGGATGTCCCCTGTGAACAACTGGAAGGGATTGGATAACGAAGCACTGACGCTACCTTAACAATGTAAAGCGAAAGGGACCAACCGAGTTATGATCATATTTGTGTGAATAGCGACAGGTTTATATTATTATTTCTTTAAACTCATATTCCTGCATCTTTATATTGAATTTGTCTGCAAGTTCTGTAAAAAAAAATCGAATAAGTTAAAAAAAAAAAAACCCACCAAATTATTTAGGGGGGCTTAAGAATATTTTAGGGGGGCTTAAGAATATTTTAGGGAGGCTTCAGCACCCCTAAAATAGGCCTAACGACGCCACTGCTGGACAGGTAAGAGTGGGCCAGCTAATAAGGAAAATGCAGTTATGGTTTTAAGACCTAGGCCCAAACTGTGTTTTTTCTGTCACAAGCCTGGCCATGTGGTTGCCAATTGTGTCAAACTGGCACTCAAACAGAAAGCCCACTCAACACGAAAGGGGCCTGTTTTGAGAACAGTCAGTCGTGGCTCTCAAACTGACAAGCTTGCCAGGCCTACTAAAAGGCTAAACCTGGAGCACAGTTGCTCGGTAGCACCCCGTAATCAGTGTACGAGGCCAACTAACCCTGAGCTGCCGCTGGTTGATCCTTTCTCCGGTTCACGTTCAAAACCACCCTTCAGATCTGCACCCCTTGCTAACAAGTATGTCTGTGTTTCAGTGAAGCCCGCTAGCTGCCTGCTGGGTTCTCAACACGTGATAGTTCGAAGCCCTGGCTATCCCATGGGACACTGTTTCGAGGGTTTGGGGCCACTCTCTGGGAATGTTGTGAACCCACTGAGATGGGATTGGCAGTTTCCGCAGGCAATGCCTAACCGGTGCTATGGGGTTTGGTAGGTGGAAAGCCTGCAATTTCTTCATGAAACGGCTATGGACTCACTTTGTGTTATCGTAAATTTGACAAACCATGGGTTTGCATTTATGGGAGGGGGTGTTACGGCCCTAGCAGGGCCTCCTCCTGAAGGTGCCTGTGTGGGCGTGTCCCACTACCTCCTACCTGAGATGCCACCTTTCCCTCCTGTACAGCTGACTCCCATCAGCAATTAAAGGTATTTAAGCCCAGAGCAGGGTGAGCTCTGGGCCTGAGTGCCATGAGTGTGGTTACAGCTAGTGAGCTGAGTGTGTTTGTGAGTGGTTACAGCTAGTGAGTTGTGTTATTGTGGTTTGCAGCTAGTGAGCTGCTCTCTTTCTTTTTGGCTTACGTTTTACTTTATTGACCACGCCTGAGTTTTGTTTGTTTTCTTAAATGGTGATAGTGGCTTGTCCGTCTCTTTTAGTTGAGCTACTTTAATAAAACTCTTTGATTTAACCCTTTTGCCTCCTTGACTCCTTTTTCTGACCTGGACACTTTTTGTTACTCCCCCCTCACCGCCTAGACCCCTCAGGGGAACGTAACATCAACACTAGTAAAACCAAGGAGCTGGTGGTAGACTTCTGCAGGCACAAACATCCTCCACTGCAGCCACTAAATATTCAAAGCATGGACACTGAGGCTGTGGATAGCTACAGGTACATTGGTCTTCATCTGAACAATAAGCTGGACTTATATATATATATATATATATATATATATATATATATATATATATATATATATATATATATATATATATATTACACACACACACACACACACACGTGTTACAGATTATTATTAATATAAACTTGAGACTACAGAAATATCCCATCCTCATTACACCATTTTTTTTTCCTTTCAGAAAGTCTTCTTATATTTCAGTTGTATCGCTATAAGTGTTGTGGTAATTTCTGCTGATAAGTTCCACTTTGTTCTCAATGTTTGCTGAAGTGATGACGTCACATGCCTTTACGACGGTCCTGCCGTATCACAAGTCCGAGGAGCACTGGGCATGTTTTTCTCCATGAGTGCGGGGGAGTAGTGATCTCCAGCTGTGTGCGTTCCTGCGCAAATGTGAGTCAAAAACCCCCTAGTTCTAAGAATCAGTTTCAAAACTTATAGCATGGGTTGTAGTTTGGCGTTGGTTACATCCTTAAGGGGGTTTATGCTAGGAGATTGATTGAGATCAGTAGAGGCATGTGACTTACCACCGTAGCTTTTGTTGTAGGGGGGTGGCTGTAGCTCAGGTGGCAGAGCAGGTCAGCCACTAATTTGAAGGTCGGTGGTTCGATCCCAGGCTGCCTCCTGGCTGCATGCCAAATATCCTTTGTGCAAGATACTAACGCCATGTTTGCCTACTGGTGGTGGTCAGAGGGCCCGATGGCGCCAGTGTCCGGCAGCCTCGCCTCTGTCAGTGCGCCCCAGGGCAGCTGTATGTACAATGTAGCTGCCATCACCAGTGTGTGAATGTGTGTGTGAATGGGTGGATGACTGAATGTAGTGTGAAGCGCTTTGGGGTCCTTAGGGATTAGAAAAGCGCTATACAAATGCAGGCCATTTACCATGTAGGTTGGATCTGTGCACCGCAGTTGGGTTATTTAGCCACTAGAGAGCACTGAAGACCATGCAATTGCTAACCTTTCCTAATTTTGATGATTGTTATATTTGACATGTGCTAATTGTTTCTCCTTGTTTCTTGATATTTAGAACCACACGCATGTCCGCCCATCCCACACTTGTTAAGTATGCCTACCGCTGTACTGTTGAGCTGCTGTTAACTTCCATTAAAGTATATCCGAACATCACTCTCTGTGCCCCACTCTCTGACTGGAGTTTAAGTCCTGAGGAAGCTATCATTCCAGCAACCCAGAGATAATTCTCTAACACTTCCAGTGTAAGTTTGAACACAAAGCTACAAAGTTATAAGCTGAAAACTAGTTCAAAGAGCACTTCAAAGTATATGTTGTGGTTACAGAGTCAAAAGTATTAATACAGACTCACACACACACCCACTAGGCTTTGGTTAAATCTCCCTTAGCAAGTTGCACCCTGAGCAGACCATTTTGGTAGCCATCTTCGAACTTCTGCCATAATTCTGGCTGGATATTTGATTACTCTTTTTGTCAGAATTAGCAGAATTCATTCTAATTGGTTGGTTTCCTGACACGGACCGAACTTTTATTGGTAATACACAAATTTTTAATAGGCTTCAAGTTGGGACTTTGGCAAAGCTGTTTCTGAAGCTTAATGCTAGCCCACTTTATCCACTCTAAAACCATTTTTATGCTTGTTTGAGATCATCATGTTAGAACATCCAATGTGTCCAAGTTTCAACTGTGTAGCTCTTGATGTGAGGTGAAGTTAAAGAATCTGGAGGTAGTCTTCCTTCATTATTTAATGATGAAGGCACCACATAATTACAGAAACTCAAAAATAATTTGAAAATTGTGCACCCAAAGTTGTTATAGATGCATGCTGCACAGTCATTTCACCCTAGGAAACAAATATATAACTTTAATACTGTAATTGTATGCATTTATTTATGTGTAGATAGATGTATATACCTTACAAATTGATCATTTATAAGGTAATCTAAACATAATTTATTTACTGAGTACACTTTTAATCTCTCGTGACCTGACATTATGCGTTTATGATTTATGTATTTATTTTTCCTCTTTTTATCCAGACTAGTCTTTGCATGCAGTCTTAGCACATATACATATTAAACTCCCCCCCCCCCCCAACACACGCACACAGACCTAATTAAATTCAATTGTTGCAGGGAAAAAATGTCACTCACTGTTCACAAAGGTCTCGGTAGAACTCCGATGCCAGATTCCCTTCTGTGTAGAGACACAGCGATAGAGTCCAGATTTGGACACAGTAGTTTTGAGGGTGATATAGAAGCGATCTCCTTTTGGTGCAGCCACTGGCTCCTCAGATAGAAGTGTTTGATTAGCACTATCCATCCACTCTACTGTGGGTTTTGGGAAAGCACCATCAACATCACACTGGAGAAGACCATTTTGATTAAGCTGTCTGACTATTGGCTTTGGAGCTGCCCCTGTGAACACATCGGATAAGAATAATGGAAACATCTGACATGCTCTGTACTAGAAGAGGCAAAGTTGGTCTGAAAGTGTGCAAGACATTACTGAGAGCCTTTTATGGGACAGTGATTGTCACTGCAATATTTTGAGGTTGTATGACAGGAATATTGCTGCGAATAGACTGGTGAGAAGGGCCAACTCTGTCCTGGCCAGTCCCATAGACTCCATAGAGAACATGTGTGAGAATGTTAGCCAAACAAGGTCAACATAACAACTAAAGAGATGAAATTGTTTTAAGATTGATTAAGTAAAGATTAAACTCATGATGCCTTAATGTAAAACATCAGCTGCAACACAGTGACAACTTGCAAATCAACAGGAGAAAAATTTCACCTCTCTTAAGACTGTACAGTCCCTATTTATAGCTGACAATACATACATTATCATACACCCAGACATACAAGGATGATAAAATCTATCATGCCATCAGAGTCAGGACTCACCTGGGATTTTTTCATCTGTTCTGTCCTTTAACCTTTTATAATGCGGAGGTTGTATGCGACCCAAGTTCACATGTAAAAATTAATAAATAAATATAATTTAAATTTTCATAGCGATCGGAAATAGCGATACGTACATTATTTCAAAGCTCGGATATTCGTCTATCTGCGGATTAAAGAATCTCAATAAAAAATTTACGACAGAAAAATGGATGCGTGTTAACTTACGTCAGTAAATGGCAAATAACTTTCATGCTAACCTGTCGCATCACCGTTGAGAAACCGTTTATTGGACGGAAAACAGTCTTTCAAAGACAAAAAGTGGCTTGTTGTAGAAAACAAAACTCCAACGATTAACCTTCGTTTATTTAAATTCAACCGGGAGTAAAATTATATTTAAAAAGTTGAATTAATCTGCTCTTTGATTTTCATCGAAGTTACACAAACCCCTAAAACAGCGACATTAAATTAAACTTTAAAGTATTGAAAAAAAAAACATGTCCAATGAAGTTCAGTATCTCTGAAATCGGTAAACGCCCACGTACAAATTTTAATCAATCAGCATCTTTTTACAGCGTAAAATGACGTAATTACGAGACTTTTATTCCAATAAACCAATCAGAGAAAAGCACCCTTATGCCAGCCACATGGCAGTTTAATTGACAGCTACTTCCATCCAACAGGCACTCAGTGCTGTAATAACGGTCCGAATTTGAAGCCGGGAAAATCACCTGTCTGACCATATATGGAAGTTAATGTAGTTTGCCCGTCTGTCGCGCCGGAACGAAAACAAAGCAGAGGAAACTATTTTATCCGTCCAAAAAAGTCACGATAAAAATCTAATAAATGAGTATATCTTTATTTAAATGTTTAGATACAAAGTTTTATGGTTGAGTCTAGCATTTAGGAATATTTTAGGTGCATAAAAAACAGAATTCAACATTGTTGTTTCTAAAATTTAATTGATTTTTTGCGGAGTTTTGTACGGATTTGCTAGAGGTTATCTGATTTGCATTTTCAATGCACTCTAAATTATCTTAGAGCCACTTCTGTCTACTATTATGAAACTTGGTACATTTATTGTGGAAAAAATGATGGTGAAATCCTGTGAATTTCAACCTCCTAGCCCTCATATTGAATGATTAACTATCTTTAATTTATGAAAAAAGAGGTTTAAAACAACAAGGCCTCCGTCATTTCCTGTAAAATCCTCAAACAAATGACCTGTGTTAGAGCTAAAGATAAAACAAATAAACTACATTAAACATCACATAATTTACGTCACAGTGATACAACCAGCATCTATCTGCCATTTATTATCTGGAAATTATTAACAAGGTTAAACTGGTAGTTACAGAGTTTCAGAAATACATATGACTGTGAGAGGCCCCAACAGGTTAATATGGGCTCTAAAAGGAAAAATAAAAACAGACATGTTAGAGATTATTGCTGGTTTTAACTCAGTCAAGTAAAGCTGAATAAAAGATAATCAGGATTGTTAGGTTGTTATATTACACATAATTTTTATAATGATCTAAAAAGACTCTACATGTAGAGAAGAAACTGCTTCATGGTCTTGGATGGATTATAATTACCCAGAAAATATAATAAACACCATGTTTATTCTGACATATGAAAAAAAAAATTAATTATAGTTGAATTTATTGACACTACTTTAGTTTTTTTTTAATTGAAATCTCTATAGACAGAAGGCCTATACGACCAACATGCATATAGAAAAGTCATTGTTTTGTTAACAAAAGATTTCAAAAGATGGAACACTGGTAGAAGTGCATTCTGACTGTTGCACTGGTGAATAATGTTAGATAATGTTTAAATAATGTTGCATCACTCACCAACAATAAGCTCAATGTGGAATATTTTTTCTGGCTGGATATGTGGAAATTCACAGGTATAGTTTCCGCTGTCAGCCACCTTAGTGTTTTCAATTCTTATGGAGGCGTTGCCGTGCTCCAGTTCTTCAGGAAAATGTGAAACTCGACCTTTGAACTGCTCTGCTTGATTTGGAGGGCCCTTATTATGAAGAGTACCATGATCATACATAAACACCTGCAGCCTATCCTTGTCTTTTCTCCAGTCAAAGAGCATTGGCTTAATGTTCATGTTGTTGAGGGAGCAGCTTAAAAGTGCATTGCCATCTTCCTTCACAATCACACGTGAGCCTAAAAGAGAAAACATGAATTAAACATGAAAATTAGAATATATGATCAGAAATACAGGTGTAAAATACCTGCATACATGGTATTACATGAAAAGACACTGCACAAGAACCTAAGAAAAAAGTAGAAAATAGATTTGCGTTGAATAATTATTTCAAAATGTGGTAAAACAGTTATTTGGACTGGTCAGTTAAGCAAAAGTCATAATGCTTTTTAAGAAACAGTAAAAACTGTTTCTTAAAAAGCTGACAGGGACTATAAAAAAAATAGAGCATATTTCTCCTGTTTTGGCTTCCTTCCGTTGGCTCCCTGTTGAATCCAGAATTTAACTTAAAATCCTGCTCCTCACATAAGTCTTCAATAATTAGGTCCCATCGTATCTTATTTGTTGTTCTTAGAGTATTTAAAAGTAGAATGGGAGGCAGAGCCTTCAGTTTTCAGGCCCCTCTTCTGTGGAACCAGCTTCCAGTTTGGATTCAGGAGACAGACACTATCTCTACTTTCAAGATCAGTCTTCAAACTTTCCTTTTTGCTAAAGCATATAGTTAGGGCTGGACCAGGTGACCCTGAATCCTCCCTTAGTTATGCTGCAATAGGTGTAGGCTGCCGGGGGATTCCCATGATGCACTGGATGTTTTTATTCTTCAGCCGCTATGTGTTTATACATCACTTTGCATTTAATTATTAGTTATTATTAATCAATGGCTCTCTTTCGTAGCATGTCTTTGTCGGAGTGGAATTTAATCAAATGGAATTGACACATCCATACATTCAATTAAATATTTTAGTAAGTGGTGCTGAAGGTCCTATGTCTGTGTAGAAAAGACACTGAAAGAAAGACAAGAGATGAAAGAATAATGTCTCAAATTTTGTTAACCACACTTGTAACAATTATCTGTTTGGCATGTCACCCGCACTGACCTGTGTAAGCTTCCACTTGTTTTACATGGCCTGACGAGTTGAAACATTTATGGATTAGTTCTATTTACCTTAAGACTCGGCCCTCATCTCTCCTCCACTCGCACACTGAGCACCGGCTCCCCACAGGGCTGTGTGCTGAGCCCCCTCTTGTATTCTCTCTACACCCACGACTGCAGTTCAACCCACAACAACACTCTCATCATCAAGTTTGCTGATGACACCACGGTAGTCGGACTCATCTCGAAGGGAGACGAGGCAGAGAGGAAGTCCTGAAGCTGGCAGCATGGTTTTCAGAAAACAACCTGGCACTGAACACTAAGAAAACCAAAGAGCTCATTGTTGACTTCAGGAGACACAGCACCGACTTGGCCCCCCTCTACATCAACAGGGAGTGTGTGGAGAGGGTCCACACTTTCCGGTTCCTTGGTGTCCTCATCTCTGCTGACATCTCCTGGACAGGAAACATCTCAGCGGTCATCAAGAAGGCCCAACAGCGGCTGCACTTCCTGAGAGTCCTCAGGAAGTACAAGCTGAACTCCAACCTGCTGCTGACCTTCTACCGCTCGTCCATTGAGAGCCTGCTAACCTACTGCATCACGGTATGGTACGGCAGCTGCACCAAAGCAGATAGAGTGAGGCTTCAGAGTGTGGTCAAGACAGCACAAAAGATCATCGGCTGCCCTCTCCCCTCCCTGATGGACATTTATTCCTCCCGCTGCCTCAGCAGAGCAGCAAACATTATCAAGGACAGCTCCCACCCTGGCTTCAACATGTTCAGCCTGCTTCCCTCAGGGAAGCGCTACAGGTGCATCAACACAAAAACCCACAGACTCAAAAACAGTTTCTTCCCCAAAGCGATAACCACCCTGAACTCACACATGCACAGATAACACAGCCCCCCACTTCCCACTTCCTCTATGGACCACCACTGTGCAATACCAATTCCATGTGCAACAGCTCAACTGTATATACATAACACTATTTATTACATATTACTTACGGCTTGCATATTGTACATTTCATATATATATATATATATATATATATATATATATATATTAGTTTTTCCCTTTGTTAATACTGTCCATATGTACATAGCGCTGCAGAACTGTACCCCCCCCCCCCCCCCCCCCCCCCAGCATGTTTACACTGAGTAGGAGATGCTCTGTATCTCATTGTACAACTGTATAGTGACAATAAAGGCATTCTATTCTATTCTATTCTATTCTATTCTATTCTATTCTATTAAGACTTTAATGTGATGACAAATTACAGTACATCTCTAATCTCTGCATCTTCCTGGTTTGTGTTTGAATCCAAGCACCTGTTTTTGAAAAAACACGCCTCAGCTGACTTGGTAGCATTTACTTTCTGTTAATGATGATGTTCGGAGCATTTGTGTTGTTTTCAGCCTCTGTTAGGCACTTGTATGTACCACATGTTCTCTCTTAGCATTTATCAGACAATCATCCTTTTACTGAGACAAGTGTGACCACACAAACAGGTATTACTGCCAGAGTAAAAAAGACTGTGCAGGGGTGACAGAGAAAAAAGGAAAGTGAAAAAACAAAATATTCTTAGAATCAGATGTGTACTTACAGGACACAGCACACTTTAACTGAACAAGGTAAAACTTTAATTTCTTGTTCAGTGTGATTAACTACAGCAGTTACCACAACGCTGCATGGAAAGATTGTGAATTTATGCTTTGGTGTAAAGATGTTCATATTTAAGTAAAAAAGAAACACAGATGTTGGCCCTGATCTTAATAATATTGTGGGCTCAAAAAAGTTGCTTAGCCAGATAAAAGGGATTTATTACATATTTCTGTGGCAAACATTTATTTTTATTTCTACTAGATGAAATACTAGTAATTCAGCTAGCAACAGTCATGGTAAAATGCTTTACTAATAAGACAGAGAATTAGAAAAACAACCTGTTTGTGACTTTTTTACCAGCTGAGACTGAACTCTCAAAACTCTGTCAGTTTGAAGCTGCACATCGGAGTCAGTAACAGCCTCATGTTAATGGGTCACACAGTGTTTTAACTCTGACTGTAGAAAACCTCAGGAAATGGAATTCTAGTTGCATCAGGTTTTTATGGTTCAAAGTACTGAACCCCAAAAGATTAAAAAGTTTGTTAATGATGTTTTCTGCACAATTTTGGAAAATAGATAACATATCATATAGATAAACATATGTTAATGAAGATAAACTTTCAAATACTGTGATTTATTTCAAACATTTATTGATAATCTTATATGAAGAATGATATTTGAGTCTCTGCATTTCAATAAAATGTGTACTACTTTATCTTTGTAAGTTTTCTGCATACATGATATGGTTGACCCCTCTAAGATTTCATAACACTATAGATCCTTTAAAAAGGTTAATGTAGTGGGCACAAACAAAATTTATATTCAATCAGAAACAAATGTCACATATTCGATGTCTTAAAAAGGAAAGAAAATAGATCTGTGTTTGCAGGAAGCAGCGTAGTAACCGCTGGTTAAGAAGCCACACCTGAGAATAAAATGACGAAATAATGAGGATCTCTAATAAATAATCGTAAATAATAACTAGAATGCTTTCATGCATTCAGATGCTGCACATTTATCTGCTCTGTCTTTATTTCAACACTAAAATGCGGCTGCTTTAACAGCTGATGCCACAGGTGTAGATGCCGCAGTCATCCACCCACTAAAGCAGCAGCCTGAAAAGCGTGAAAGCTGCATCCGCTGCTGTGAAACGTGACTGCGCCTGCACACATGATCGGTCTAAATCAATGAGTTTCTTACCGGATTCAGCACCAAACGTCAGTCCGGACAAAGTCAGGAAACAGCAGAACAGAAGTGGTGGAAGCTCCATGTCTGCAGAAACCCTCTGAGGATCAAATACGGTAACTATTCAGCGTAACCAAGATCAGAGCCACTCCTCTCCTCTCAGCACTGACGCAGTAAAGCAAAAAACAAAACACAGTTTCAGTTTCTAATGTCTTAAAGTAGTCAGCCATAACTGCACTTCCGGAGTAATCTGACTTTTAGAGTCAACTTAAAATTGAAAAAAACAAATAAATAAATCCATAAAAAACAGAAAAGGTCCTAGTAAATTTCTGCCAGGACAGTTTAAAAAAAAAAAAAAAAAAAAAAAAAAAAAAAAAAAAAAAAAAATATATATATATATATATATATATATATATATATATAAAAAAAAAATATATATATATATATATATATATATATATATATATATATATATATATATATATATATATATATATATATATATAAAATATATATATATATATATAATTATTACGATGAAAGTACACTGACTTTTCCGGAAAATTCCATCTTGTCATAAAATGACTAAACTGCTAACACATGAACAAAATAACTCACAACCTTTAAATTCAGAGCATTTTTATTTTCCTTTAAATCAGTTTGTCCTCACGTAAATGTGTTTACATGCATTCACGTGGCTCCAAAGTTTTTCTTCAAACAGGAAACCTGACAAATATTGACAAAAATAACATTTAACAATATCCAGTCTTTACAATACAACGTGCATTGAGACAAGATTTGTTGCCTTTTAAGTGAAGCTATGAATAAACAGATTTAATGAGCCCCCCTCAAGAAGGTGTTCCTGAAAGTTGAGTTTATTGAACAAAACAGATTGATGACCACAGTCCTCTCAGCACAAGGCTGACAGGACATTTTCCCATATAATAAATAAATAAAACACTGTATAAAATATTAAAATAGATTAGGACTGATTACTATATATCAAATTTAAAGATAAAAATGCATTTACTGGATTTTTTTTTGTCAGCTCTTCCTTTTCAAAGACAGTGAGGAGCAAAGTACAATTAGAAGTGCTTGTTCTGATGAAGACTTTTAAACTGTAAACAGCAGCTAAGTGAATAAGGATCTAAGTCCACACTCCTCCAGCAATGGCTTAAACACCATTGTTGAAAATCCTCAGTGCGCACCTTTTTCTCCGATCTGCTCAAGATGCTCTCAGCTGTTTAACTTTAGTTAGAGGAGAGAGGTTTGACATATTTCACAACCATTAAATGTTAAAGACGCCTCTGAAAATGAGGTCATGGTTACTTCCCAAGCAAGTGTGTAGATGTGTGCACACACGTGTTCTTGGTACCTCTCTTCATGTACCAGTGTGATAAAGTCCTGAATGCAGCCTTCAATCTGCATGTAAGTCCATCGAGTTCCATCTGGGCTTTAAAGAAAATACACTTAGCTTTTCTTGCATTTTCAGAGTTGTTCAGTTCATAAAGGAATTTCAGCAGTCTTGGTGAACACGTTATAGTTTTGGCCATGTCAGCCATTAAGCCTGGTCAGAATTTATTCTGAGTAAAACGAGGAACAAAAAGTTCCTCCCTGAGCAGTGAGTCCATGAATCTTCTTGTTTTTTTGTTTTTGTTTGTTTGTTTTAGGGGGTGGGGGGTGGGGGTGGGGGGGGTGTATTGCTGTTGTTTTCCCTTAAGCTAAAAATAAAATGAATTAAACTACAACGTTTAATATTAAGAATTTAATAGTCTTGTATACTTCACCTGTCACAGCCAGCAAGATAGAACAGTGTTTTGGTCAGATCTGCTGTGGATTATCATTATTAACTTTCCTATAATACATGTAGAGTTGAATTCTTTTTTTTTTTTTTTTTTTTTTTTTTTTTTCTAAATGACATCAGAAACAGCAGTATGCGACATTACGTGATGGCAGAGCTTCAGTTCATCCTTTGTCTTTTTTTTTTTTTTTTTTTTTTTTTGTAGAGTTGAATTCACATAATAGCATTCAGCTGAAATACAAGCAGATTATATTCAAAATAACATGCATACTATGAAAAACTAAAGTTAAACTCACCTTGTTATTTTATAGAAGGCGGCGATTAGGCTTTTTCTTTCTTAGTTTTCTTGGTTTCTGTCTCTTTGCCTCCCTTGGGTTCCTTGTGTCACATCTAGTGAAGTTATGTTTTTATGTCTGTTCTTCCCCGGTTCCAGTGTCATGTCCACCTCTCAGCGTGTGTCTTATTCTTCCTGTTTTACTTTGACAGTCTCCCATCTGTTGCTCAGTGTTTTCAGTTTCTCGTTGTGTGTGATTACTCCCAGCTATGCTCTCCCCCTGTGTCTCATTCCCTCTGTCTTTCTTTGGCTCTGTCCCAATCCAGCAACCTATTACGTCACAGTGACGTGATGACAGCTGTCCCAATCGGATACTCCAAAATTCCTCAAATTTGAAGTGTGGACCAGTGTAGACTTCGTGGTCGCATATATCCCACAATTCGTAGCGCGGCGGTGGGTGTAAATAGTAAATGGCCTGTATTTGTATAGCGCTTTACTAGTCCCTAAGGACCCCAAAGCGCTTTACATATCCAGTCATCCACCCATTCACACACTGGTGATGGCAGCTACATTGTAGCCACAGCCACCCTGGGGCGCACTGACAGAGGCGAGGCTGCCGGACACTGGCGCCACCGGGCCCTCTGACCACCACCAGTAGGCAACGGGTGAAGTGTCTTGCCCAAGGACACAACGACCGAGACTGTCAGAGCCGGGGCTCGAACCGGCAACCTTCTGATTACAAGACAAACTGCCAACTCTTGAGCCACAATCGCCCCTGTGGATAACTAAAGTCAGTAATATATCCACAAACACAACAAGCTGAAAGTCAGTGATGCTGCTCGGTTTGCAGTCCTGTTTGGTTTTTCCAATGTAGAGATCTGGGCATCCCTTGCTACACTGTCCAGTAACAATATGTGGCTAAGTTTGTGTTTGTGATGAACCAGTTTGTGTCTGAGTGTATTGCTGGGTCTGAGGTAAACTGGGATGTCGTGCTTGGGGAAAACCCTCCTGAGTTTTTCTGATAAACCTGCTAAACATGGGATGTTAAATATAATCACTTCACTGAGTTCTTTTGATTCTTCATAGGCATCCGATGGAAGACAAGACTGCTCAGTAGACCATTTCAGACATGTTCTTTTTATTCTCTTACACAATTACTTCTAGAAGGGAGATGCGTCCTGCATGACACGTTGCAGCAGATCTCAAATTGGTGATGTGCCCCTAAGAGTTTTATTAAAGAAGCTCTCTCACTTTAGTCTAAACAACAGTGTCTCAGTAACTTCCCACTAGCGATGGTCCCCTGTTATCTACTTTTTCCCAGGCAAGCGTGAGTGAGAGTCTACAGCTTTCTACTCCCCAAGGACACATGGTCTCATGCCTTTATTTTTCAGGGCTGTGTCCACTTAATACGACACTATATAACTTTATAACACTTATTAATAAAAAGTATTGCATTGTTGAGACACTGCAAATTATTTAATCCCAACAATCCCTCCTTTGATCTGATCAGATCTGATCAACACTACTAAAGTCATCAAGCATCATCATGCTGTCTGCCTTGGTATCAGATCCCCAACAGCCCTGTTAACCAACCTTACCAATAAACCTCGGATAGAAGGCACACAACAACCTCAACCAAGGACAGACGTCATCCACTCCTCCAATAGATTATCATTTCCAAAATATTCATGCATTTGTATTTTTTTTAAATGATGTTCTGAGTCTTCTCAGGGCTCTAGTTACAGAACCATCTGGGCCATATTGTTGGGAATGAAAGTGCAGCACATCTCTTCAAACATTACAAACACACCTTTTTACCCACTAGGTGTCAGTTCTCTTCTTTTCCCTCTTTGGGTTTTCTGTCCCCCTTTAACGGGTGGACTGTATGTGGGATGACCGTTGTGTTTGGGCAGTTGTCATAGCATAAAAATCACAGACCATTACTGAAGCTAATTCTCTCAGAAATCTCATTATTTTCTAGCTTCCCCTGATCCTCATTCTGGTGGTTTCCTGCTTCTGCCTTTGTGCTTAGACTAGAACCTCTGTCTGAAGCACTTTTGACCTTCTTTACAGTTAAACAACTAATCTTCCAGGACGGGCGATTCTCTGCGCTCCTCTCCTTTTCTTGCTTCGGCCCCTGGGGCCGGTGGACTGTTCCGTTTGTCCTTCTGATCCTCCCTAGTTGGCATCTAATCTTCTTTTCTGTGCATCTTTGCTGATTTGATGAAAGCCCAATTAGGAATACCGCATGTTTTAAGAGCTTTATTTACTTGTGTGCGTTCCCTCTTTCCACCTTCAGGCTTAGAGTGAACATTTTCTGCCTGGTGTTGTAGGGTCCGGATTACTTTGAGTTGTGTTCCAGAGGGTGCTGGGAGTAGGAGGTATTGGTCCAACACCGACTCCCACCACCCTCGGGAACACAAGCTTGGAGACTCTCCATCATTTGACCTTAAAATGAAGAAGCTTCTTGGATGAGAGGTGAAACGTCTTCAAAGAATCTTAAGGAAGAAGGCGCTTTTCTTTCCAAGCTCCTTAGAGTACTAAGTAAAATGGAAAGATTAAGACATGTTAAACCAAAATAACTGTCATGCCCTCATTTGTCTTCGATCGGGGTTAGGCTGTTCTTTCCTGCCGAAACAGCAGCCTACCTCTGGGTGGCGAATTCAGGGCTCAAGCCTGACTCTCCACATCTGCAGCTCAATCTGATCATCAAGTGCAACAGTTTTAAGAGCAGCACAGATCTACAATCTTCACCAGACTGTCTGCCTGTGTACGGCAGTAAAATCTGGTCAGCAACTCTCACTCTTGTGTGTTTTCCTGAGTAATCCTGTGTTGTTGTAACACTCAAAATCTAGGCCTGACCAGCAGTCTCAGACGTGGGCAAAATATGACAGTCAATAAAATTCTAAAAGATAATTATTGAAGATGATAATCCCAAACAATACCGAATAAAATAGCAATAACCCCTAAAGGGTCCCACTTGTCCCCTTTAGGGATTATTGCTCCCACAATGCATTGCAGTAGTTAAGAAATACAAAAACTGCTGCAGTTTTTGACACTAAGATGATTAAATTAAATTAAATTAAATTAAATTAAATTCAAATTTTATTTGTCACACACACACACAACCATACACAGTATGACATGGGGTGAAATGCTTGTAGCTGTACAATGCCCGACCATTAAAATGACAGAAAAAAAGTTTTACAGTATTTACAATTTACAGGTTACTACAAAAATTTACAAATTAACTTAGAAATTTACAGTAAAAATGTGCAAATAGCAGAAAGAGATTATAAAGATTATAAATTATAGGAAGTGTGCATAAAGAAAAACCAGAGTGCGTGTGGTGATGTGATGTGTGGGAGAGTCCAGTCCTACACCTGGTTCAGGGCCCGAATAGCCTGGGGGAAGAAGCTCCTCCTCATTCTCTCTGTTTTGGCCTTAAGGGAGCGGAAGCGCTTCCCAGACCTCAACAGTGAGAAGAGTCCATTGTTGGGATGGGAGAGGTCCATCATAATCTTCCTAGCTTTGGACTTGCACCGCTTGGTGTAGATGGACAGCAGGTCAGGGAGCTCTGATTGAATGACACACACATATGAAGAGAGAGAGAGAGTGTGCATAGTATGCAAACGGCTACCAAACAGCCATCATAATTCGTCATACAATGAGAACAGGAGAAATCAACAATTGACAATGACTAATTAATATTAAAATCTGTAACATAATGTTTGGAGTTTAGTCTGTTACTGTTGTTATTTTTACCATTTCTTCTTGGAGCAACTGTAACGCACATAATTTCCTTAGGGGTTAATAAAGTATTCTGATTCTGATTGTTTCAGGATGACCTTTATCCAATCACACATCTGCTTACCTGCATCTTTTGCTCGTTTCTCCTCCTCTTCTTTTCTCTTTTTTCTAAACTGAGCACCTGATGGCTTTGAACTTGTCCATCTTCCATTGGTTTTAATGTTGCACTCCAGTATGAACACCCAACCCTCAACCCGAGGATCACCACAACATGATCTAACACACCTACACCTTAGTTCACAGATTCACTTTGTCTAAGGTGCATTTCTGAGATTTCACACAACCCAGGATTCAAATCATGAATACATAATGGGCTTGGATTTACATCATTATAAATGAAATGCGCTCTATTTGGAAGCAGCTGGCCCCTCCCCTTTCGACGGGTTGTGTGTGAGACTTTAAATCATCAAACTGTAAATTTAAATTGTTATTGATCCTTTACCCCGAGTCCTAAAGTGTATATTTATTTTCTTACTCTTCTTATATTTATTGTTTGTTTACTTGCACTGCTGTAACTGGAGCCTCGTCGTCTCGTCTCTCTATATACTGGACTGTAGCGGAGATGACAATAAAGTTTACTTTGACTTCAGCAGCGAGCAGGCGCACGGAGGGCTCTCGCGCTCACTTTTCGTGTATAGAATTTCGAAAAAACATCGGTGCAAATTATAAGTCTGTATCATGATGTCTGGTGTTTTTGTGTTTGTTGGTTTGTTTTTATTTTATTTTGCGAGTTGGTTATTAGATGCTGCTCCAGCCGGTAAGAGAATCCCGCGCCGCCCCGCCCTCTCCTCTCTGCGCCGCAAGCAGCAGGCGCCCCTCGAAAACGAAGGGCGCCCTTACTCCCAGCAAATGGGCGATAGAAAACCGATGGTTCCTATGCCATTCCCAATATGCGCTGGCTGACGTCGGGGCAGCATGAGAACGAGCATTTTTTTTTTTTTTTTTTTTTTTGCCGATGCCCGTGATTCCGCCCCCACCACGATGCCGCCCCGGGCAACCGCCCGTGTCGCCCGTATCTAAAACTGCTACTAGCCACTGAACAGGCGCCCGGGGAGCAGTGTGCAGGGACGGTACCATACTCAGGGGCACCTCAGGGTAGTCGTTCAGTGGATTCAAACCCGCAACCTTATGGTCATGGTGCAACCAATCTACCTACTGAGCTATCCCTGACCCACAATAATAAGAGTATTGGGCAGCCCTTCAGTTGTTTGAAGTTATGATCAGTGAGAGACGCTAACATGTACTGTAGCAACCTGTCAGTCACAAAGTGGATCTGCCATGAACCCTGCCCTGGTTTTAACAGGACCATCATTTCCAAAATAAACATGTTGTGTCAAATAAAACTTGAAACTAAGACCAGTGATTGAAGAATAACATCTGGCTTTCAGTGTGTTGAAGTTCATCTCTACAGCCAATCAAAGCTAGTGAGGAGAGCGTGGAGGAACCGGTTCTCTTCAAATCTGTGTTTGGATTGGTTGGTTATCACAATCACATAGCTGTAAGTCAAATGTATTCCAGAGAAAGTGTACTGAGTGTAAACAAGATTAAATGATAAAATTATCTGCTGTCCATCAAACGTGGGAGCAGCATTCATGTTGGAGGAACTGGTTTGATTTGTGCTTTGATAATGACTGCAGAGAGCAGGGTGTGCTTCTAGTGAGGAGTAAACTGTGAGTCAGCAGAGGATAAATCCTTTATGTTTGTGGGCATCATGACATCATTTACAGTTATAAAAAAAGCTGAAATAGTGTTTGGGACCATAAATCAGAGTCAATGAAACAAAGCAGTGAGTTCACCTTTAAGTTTTGTTTTTCTGACTTTATCAGACCTACTACTGAAGAATCCGCCAAAATGATCCCCTGATAACACAAAGACTGTTATGAGTGGGCAGGTTGGAGCTAAATGCTCACAGGTTAGGGAACAAAAAACTTTTATTGAGGCTGAACGCAGACAGAAGCAAAGACAAAGGAAACACAGGACCATCAGTGGACATGAACACAGCTCAGGGAAAACAAGGTGTAGGTGAACACAGGCCAACCCACAGGTGAGGAAATAAAGCTAGAAACCAGACACAGGAACGACCAACTAACTAGCTAAAAACAATTCAATACAAAGGGCCCTGGATAAGCAGAGGAAGATGGATGGATGGATTAAAACTGTGGAATTTCCTGCCACTGCTCATCAATGATTCAGAATAAAACTGCATGAAACTACATGAAATAAAGGCTGTTGGTGCATCCTGAAACTGACCCAGATGACGAGACCCCCCCCTCGGAGAACATCCAACAGATCAGCAGAAAAATCCCATTTAAACAGATTTATTATTTATTTTGTTCTCAGTATATCTGTTTGTGTCTCACAGAAGCTGGGATTTTACCACCAAGTTCTCAAACCTCTCTTTTTACTGGAAACTGAATGAACTGCAGGCGTTTATATATTTGATTCAATTTCATGTAAAAGTCAAATAGAGGAACGATGTTACAACCCAGAGTATGAAGTTATTAAAAAGAACAAAGATTTTTAACTCCAGTTGAACGACAGACTTCCTGTCAGGAAATCAGATTTCACAACAAACTGGCCGTCATCCAGAAAACCAGACTTTCCAGCACTGACAGGATTAACGGCCTCACACGTCTGTGGTTGTTCAGGAACCACAGACATTCACGATGCAGCCTTCTTTCGTAGACTTCTATGAAAGTGAGTGAAGAATGCAGCTTTACAAGTTTTTCGTTTTGCACGACTAATTATTTGTCACTCGTGTTCATGTGAAAGTGAAAACTGACAGCTGATGCACTTCAGGTATTTTAAATAGGAGAGCGTTACTGGAGCTGTGACCTCTTTAGACCTCGTCCTCTCCATCACGGCCCTTTTACAGGTGAAGAAACCGTGTCTGTGACTCTGAGAGCAGAGGTTTGGGCCGATGCAGCAGCCACGAGGCTTTGTGGTTTGTAGTTCTGAAGATCATTTCAGCTCCACTACAGGCCAGCATGGGAGTGAAAATCAAACCTAAACAGAGGTACACAGAGTCAGCTCTCTTCCTTCTTGTTTATTGTGGGTTGATCCACAGTGATGAATTTAAAATGGTCGAGTACTTTAACCACAACAAAGTGCAGCATATAGAAGCTTTACGTGGCACCAGGCTCAATCTCAGAGCAGGAGAAGCACACATACTTTGATAAAGTCTTTAAAAAGTCAGCTAATAAGACAAGTTAAAGCAGCTTTAACTCAGATATTTAACTATATTTAACTCAGATATAACTCTGCACATTTTTATTAAACCTTCTTGGAAAAACTGCAGGCACATGGAGACAGACTGGAAACAGGTCTGTGAAGGTTTTTGTAGAGGAAGAGGAGGAGGAGGAAGAGAGGAGGAGTAGGAGAGTCTCCACTACTTAGGTCAGGTTGATGCCAGGTTAGCAAAGCGTCCTTGAGCGAGATGCCCCAAAATAATGTGATGTTTCATTTGTGTGATCAACGATGTGCTGCATGGATGGAATAAAGGGCGCTTTGATGCAGTCTGTGCTTTACAGTGTTTATCAACCACAAACTTATTTTAATGTCAGGTTTATTTATCCAGAGAAAAAGAAGCTCTTTAGATTTACATGATGTGGCGTCTCTTCACATCAGAACTACAGTTAATACATGTTGTAGTGTTTGGACATTTTTAAATCAGTTTTAATTCAGTAACTTATCACCACAGCAAACACGACTCATCACTAAATCAATAAATTCAAAGTTTTATTGATTTACAGCAGGGTTGGTTCCCTAAAACAACACTGGTCACAAGGCATGGAGAGAGGAAAGAAAAAAATACGGTGGAAATACAAATATTAGAACGCACACAAGTTACAACCAGTTATTGCCTCTTCCAGCTGATAATTTTGGATGAGAAGGTTTTCCAAGCTTCCACAGTTGTGGGTCGAGCTTTATTTAATCCTGCAGTGGTAAGTTCAAGGTTAACGATACAAAGAAAACATCCAATCAAGAATGATTTCAAATGTCAGGACTGAACTAGTGCTTTGTAATTATCTTCTTTGTGGATGAGAATCCTGCAAACAAGATTTTGCATTGTATTTGTTTTAAGGAGATGTCAGAGGAATCATTAAGGAGACAAAGATCAGGGTTGAGGATATAAAAAACTTCCAGTACCTCAGATAACACAGAGTTCACAAAGCCCCAAAAGTCAGATATAACTGGACAGTCCCAAAACATGTGAAACATGTGTAAGAACATGTGTAAGAACATGTGTAAGAACATGTGTAAGAGCCTGGTGATGAATCGTTGCACATGTGACGGTGATACGAAGCCTGTAGCTTCATCTGGAATCTCTTGTAGGGTGTAGTGTAGGTTCTGTGGATGGTTTTGAAATGAATTAGTTGATGTGCCAAGTTCACAGAAGTCAAACTTAGACTAGTCCACACTGTATCCCAGTCTATATCAACCTGTAGTTCTCCCAGTTCCTTAATCCAAGTAGATTCAGTGGGCAGAGGATTTACATCATGTTCGGCTCATTTGTTGTAAATTATGGAAACAGAGGATCTGACAGATTTGGGCAAGATCCAGTCCAGCATGGGATGAGAATGGAGGGGAGAGTCCCAGGGGAAACACATGCTTTTAAATCTGAGCTGCAGGTACACAAAGTAAGAAGACGCAGGAAGGGAAAAAGTGTCCTTAAGTCCTGAAATGAACGAAGGCCCTGAGCGTCGAACAGATCATCAAAAATGTTTATTCCGGGTGAAGACCAAGAGGGTTGAACAAATGCTGCCACACAGTAATTTTAAATTATGCCAAAGTGGTGAACTTTTACAAAATTACACTGGATCACATAACCATGGATCTATTTTCAAATTCACACCTTTTTTAAACAATGAGAGCTCTGATTCTACAAACCTGTGCATTGATACAGTAAAGATCTGCAGATGATTGCAGGTCCAGAATCAAGAAGCTGCTGGAAAGAAGTGTTAACCAACATGGGGCTCTCATGACTATAATGTTGTTCTAACATTTAACAGTGCAACCAGAATTTAAAAAGTTGTAAATAAAAACAGAGCACAGGGATCTGCACACCGACAACGAGAGGTGACACAAGGCTGAGTGAGAAACAGCAGGAGGAACAGTTGGTAAAACGGAAGCAGGTCAGTGATGTGATCAGGTGTAAAAAGATGATCTTACAGAGGCAGAGGTTCATCAGTCTGCTAAAACCTTCGTTTGCAGCGCCACCACCGGCTCCATCGCCTGCAGCCACCATGCTGCCACCGGGTCTCGTCTTGACCCAGCCAGAGGTGTCGCCATGCCTGGTCTCATCCTGCCTGCCAAGCCACGTCCACGTCCAGCACGTCCACGTCCGGGGCCTGTCAAGACAGCCCGTCCACGGAAACCCACCAAACCACCCAAGGTGTCACATTTCGCATTCACACTATCGTCGACCACCTGCAAAGCCACCCGAGGGTTTTCGTACACGCCCATGTCACCGCCAGCCAAGCTGTCCAAGTGTGGTCAGTCATGCCCGCTTAGCCACCGCCACATACCACGTGGTCGGCCCCCTGATCTGCTCCGTGGCCACTGTTGGACTCTTGGCCGGCCCCCTGAACATTTGAACTATGGACCGTTGTGCCCTCGACCTCCAGGTCGGCCCCCTGAAAGGTTGAAGAACTGTCTCCTGAGCTTCAGTGTCTTTCACAGACTTTTGTGTTGCACTATTTCATGAGCTCCAGGTTTTTTGACTTTGGTCAGTTTCAGTCTGTCATGTTATCATATGTAAGGGTGCAATAGAAGTGTTATAAAGTGTGACTCACAGCCTTCAGCTGAATTATAAAAACACACAGTGTCTCATTTAGCTTAATCAACAGGTAGACTTCAGATTTTATGACATAACGCGTCATTTACAACAACTTAAATAACAGTTAGAGCCGTTTTATATCCGGCAATAAAATGTTTACTGAGAACCTGAGAATGTGGGCGTGGTTACAGTTTGTGTCCAAAGAAATTCAAAGCATAAAGTGAGCTATGATTCATCCACCCACTGAGCTGAGCTATAACCCTGTTATGGTCTCCACAGGAAGCTGAAATGTTTTTATAAGACTTAATGCATGTGGTTTTTACGTCTGTAAACCTGATCCCAGAGATTTCCTGCTGACAGTTTACAGGAAGTCAGCTGTGAATGTAAACCTTCATTTGGACAGAAGGTTTTTCATGTCCTACTGTCTTCCTCAGAAATCAATATGAATATAAATTTTCATTATTTCAGACTTTTGTTTTACATGTTTTATAACACAGATTTTGTACTTTTTAAAACGCGTTTCCCTCTTTTTATCTTTTTATTATTGTTATTTTTACAGATTTCAGAAAATCCCGGCACTCCCACTTTTCCTCTGAATGACACACCTGTGAAGAAATTAGATTTCACAACAAGCTGACTGTGTACAGAAGCCCTGATTTCCCAGATGTCACAGCTTGTGGAATAACAGCCTTGTACGTCGGCCTTTGTACAGCACGTTATCTTGACTTCATAAAGAATCTGTAGGCGTAGAAGTTTCCAGTGACAGTTGTGGACTGAAGGTTGGTGTCATGAAACTCACTCCTCTCTACTACATGCCAGCATCAGGGTGAAAATAACAAAAACAAAGGCAAACAGATCTTCAGCTGTTGGCAGCAGTTGTGTTTAAACTGAGTCGAGTACTTTGACCAGAACAAAGTACCAGGAAACAGGGTCTGATTTATCGTTCGTATGTGCCATATAATCAAAGTGCTTCTCGGATATCATATAAGGCTGCATGAGTGGGTGAGTGTGCACAGAAAAGTGCTGACCAAGTGTGGTCAGTCGTGCCCACATGAGCCCATTTACCACTAAGATTTGATGCTGTTGACAGATTTGTTCTTCTTAAACGTCTTTTTCATGTTTAGGAGCCTCAAACCTGAAGTTATGTCAAGTTTATTCATACAAAAAAGCTCTTTGGAAGATTATTATTGTTATTTTATGAATGATAATACAACAAAATTGCTCTCCTGTTGCACAGTACTAATTAATACATTTTAAGAAGGAATTGATAATAGCTCACAGAAATAGCTGGCAGTAGTCCAAGGAGATACTTTTTACTTTCTTACTTTGAGTACATTTCAGAGCTGGTACTTCAACTTTTACTGGAATAGTTTTTAACACAAGTATCTGTACTTCTACTTAAGTACAGAATATCTGTACTTTTGCCATCTCAGCATTTCATCAGCCGTTCAGCTGTAACCTTTCCTACCGTTCCTGAAAGAGTGGGTGGTATACTGATGGGTCTGGAATTACTTCCTCATTTATGAAGAGGCGTTACAATAACGGTTTCTGATGTACAGGGATCATGCCTTTAATGACTGATTCACACTGGTCAGGTATAACAGTCTGTCCACTGACATCTGACGTGAACAGCACTGATCTTCTCTTCTTTGTCCTCAAAGTTGATGTTAGAAGCAAGAAAAAGTTTAATGATTTGAGTGATCGTCATCCCGTGTGGTCCGATGCAACAGACAAACTACTGTAGCTCAAACTGCCATAAGATTTCATGCTGGGCCTGATAGACAGTGCATCGCAGTATGATGTGAACAATGGCCATGTGAGCATCAGAACTGGACAACAGAGCAATGGAGGAAGGTGGTCTGGTCTTATCAATCACATTTTCTTTAACATCATGTGGACGACAGGGGTTGGTTCATCGCTTACCTGGGAAACACCTGGCACAGGGATGCACTACGGGAAAAAGGTGACTTGGAGGAGGCAGTGTGTGAGACGCTTTGGGCAATGTCCTGCTGGGAAACTTTAGGTCCTGCCATCATGGCAGATTTACTTTTTCATGTGACATCTGTGTGATTTGGTGAACAAACAAGTCTGATCCATGGAGGCCAAATCTCACAGCTTACAGGACTGAAAGGATCAGTTGATATCATAATATTGTGATCGCAGCTTTTTTATTTGTACGAGTCCAGGTGGGTTAATGCTCCAGAGGAATTCTTATAATGTGTTTTTAAAGGCAAAAGTGTTTATAGTTGCTTCAAATTGCAAATCTTAAAGCTAGAACTAAAATAAAAACTGAATGGATGTGGTGGCGTTTTGCTGCCATGGTTTGGATCAAAATTGTTCTCACTACTGGTCAAACTCCTGTAAACATGAATAAAGTCATTTTTTAAACATAGATGTTTAGGAAAGAAACAGATTAAAAATATTTAGAACAAAATGTTTCTGTTCTGATGGGAATGATGATTTAGAGGATTTGGACAGATGTGTACAGATGTGGACATGTACAGCTCAGCAGGGCTCACTCGTCGCTCTGATGAGGATGAAAATGATGTGAATCATATGTTATGGTCTTTACAGTCACCAGATCATAACCCAGCTGATTTTAGTGATGTTTCCTTTAATTAGTTTCACTATATATACCTAACAGTAAGCTACCTTAGAAGTGCATTCAAACATGATAGCTGAGTAAATGTACTTAGTTACTTTCCACCACTACAGCTTCCAAACTGCAGCTACAGCCAAACTGAAGAACTGAAGGAAAAGACAGAGAGACAAACAAGCTGAATGTTCCTGTCAATGTTCACACTGAGCTTTGGTAACTGAATCAAAGACAGAGAGGAAGAGGTCACATCTTAAATCTGCATTATTAACCACAACTGTTGCATTACTAAATAAGATCTATAAATAAACTTCCCAGCAGCCCTGATGAGGAAGATGATGATGATGATGATGATGATGCAGTATTAATGAGGTCTGATGGAAAGCACTTTTGCTCTGAAACAGCAGCATCTTTCTGCAGGATGGAGACAACACCTTCAGACGCTGAGCAGCTGTTTGACGAGGCTGTAATCACATGACCTCAGCTGATACTTCAGTATTGATCTGAGCAGTGCTGAGTGTGATACACTGCTGTGCTAAATACAGAAATCACATTACAGTTCCAATCATGTTTTTTGGTTTGTTTTTTTCCTGTGCACTCGCACCTCAAACAGATGATTTTAATTCCTTTGCAAATATAAAATGTAAATTCAATCCAATAAAATTAAAATTGAATTCAATAAAACTGAATTGAATTGATTAGGAGAAACAAAAGGGGAGGGGAGGAGTGGAGCAGCGGGTTCAGGCCGTGATGGTAGGAAAAGAAGAGTTTCGCATCTGGTGAGCATCTTCCAATCATGCCTGCATTATTTCAGTAGTGACCAGGCTGGAGAGGAGGAGAGCGGCTGCAGCAGAGAGCCGGAGTTCTGAGCACTGCAAAGTGCCGAAGCAAAGTGAACCAGTCACAAACACCCGGTCAAAGCAAATAAAAAAACTCTGAATGTGAAATCCTGAGTTGTGTCAGGTTCTTCAGGCTCACTGAGTGGTTTAATGAGGATTAGAATGATGAGTATCATTTGTTTGACCTTCACAGTCATCAGATCATAACTGAACAGCTTTTGATTCTGGTGTTTTATAGCCCACCATCTCCACCACACCCAGTGAGGGAGTACCTTTTGGAATGATGGTGTTTCTTGTTCATCATGCAGAGAGAATCCTAAACACTTTTATTTACAGAGTAAATAAAGACTTTGGTGGATTTTCCTTTTAGCTGTTCTGTATGTGTAACATTTGGCTACCTTAGTAGTGCATTTAAACATGGCTGAATGCTGATGCCCACCTCATCCACCCTCCACTGATAAACTGCAGTTTCCAGACTCCACGTTCCAGCTGATTCCAGTTCAGTGCATTCAGTTTTCTTACCGCTTTCATGTCCAAACGTGACCCAGACAAAGTGAGCAGACAGAGGCACACGAGCAGCAGAAGACACTCCATCGCAGTGGAAGTCCTCTGAGGAGGAAACATCACTAACGGACAGTTACGGACTCCTGACAGAGAAACAATCCTTCCAACACACTATCAGCTGCTGCAGGTAGAAACACTTTGATTTCTTTTTTTAACATTAGACAATTGTCTGATATTAGAAACTTTAAGCAATAAATAAATTTAATACATTTAAATAACAGAATATCTGCTGCATTCAAAATTTTTCTTACCCTCAAAAAACAAATAGGACTTAAAAAAGTTTAATAAATTCTGTTTTACTTTATAACAGTTTGAAGACAAAAAAGTCACAATAGTTTATTTTCATTTGTTTTATTTAGATTTTCAGAAATATTTAAGCACTTTCTGAAATTACTTAATAATGAATAATCATCAGTTAACAGCATAAACATACTTTCAGTCAAATTCCAGCATCAATCATCAGCAGCACACCCCAGACTGGCTTACTGCCTTAAAAATCTAAACTAATACCAAAGGCACATGCACACTAAAGAAGGCACATTATACACAAAGTGTATTATCATTTTTCAGCATCTGTTTTATCAGTGCTCGTGTTTAATACAGCTGAATCAATGTGAGCTCCTGAGCACTGTCACTTGATGTTCTTACAGTTTACCTGCAGATATTCATCCACACTCAGTCATACACAAACCTCTCAGGTCAGTCTCTTATAGTTTGGTTCCTTTTGTGTCACTTGAATGTTTTACTGTCATCACTTATTCTATGATCTTATTTACCCTCACATTACTTTTACAAAAATTACAAATAAGTCAAATGATATCAAACAGCTCTGTGACCAATTTTAACTTTTTACAGTTTCATCAAATCTGTCCAGGAAATAAAAAGTTCTTGATAACACTCCAGCTTCACATCCTGGAAAAAGTGGAGTGGAGCTCTGTGACGTGAAGGTTTTCTTCCATCCTTTGCACAGCTTCAGATCACAGCAGAGAATTTCAGCAGTGGAGAGAGTCGTTTGTGTGGTCTTTGATTTTTAAGATAACTGGATGCTCTACACTGTTCCTGTGACTTTGCAGCTGTGAGGTTGCAGAAAACAAAATACTTAAATTAAATCATATCTGTCTTTATCGTATGCAGACTGTATAAATTATATCAAATTTGTCTTATACATCTTTTATCAGGGTAATAAAACACATTTTATCTGCTCTGTCTGGTTTGTCTTTGACCAGTTGTTCTGTCATTTCAGGGACAGCCACTCCTAACAGCTCTGTATATTTATTACACATAGTTAAAATTATATTATAATGGAACCTGATGAAAATGCACTGTTGTGTCCGTATAAATAAAGGTTTCAAAATGTTTCTGTCAGAGCCAAAGGTAACCCTGTTCACCAGCATCAACTTCTCCATTTATTCCCCTCAGCATTTATACATATTTTTTGGTTTGTGTTTTAGACTTGAAGCATTATCCTGATATTTGGATCTTGAAAAAAAAGGGACTGTGGCGCAGCTGCGGCGAGGCGGACATCTGAGTGGCATCAACGATCACACCGCTCCTGCATTAAAAGGGCAAACTAGGTCCTGTCTTAGTTGTTGTTGTTGGGGAAGTGTGCAGCTGAGAGCTGGAAAGCTACAGCTGTGTGTGTGTGTCAAGTGACAGCACCCGAGAGTAATAAAAGAACTGAAAAGAACTGATATGTGGTCTTCTCCGCCATTCATTTATTACAGGGACTTGAAAATATGTAGATTTTCAAATGACTATTACGCTATTTGAAATGAAATAATAATTAATATAACTACCAAAGCCTTTGCTACAATAGGAGAAATAAACACATACATATGCTAAGATTATTATATTGCTACACAACATTATGCGCTCCACTGAACAGTCAAATATATATATATATATATATATATATATATATATATGAATGATTGTGGAATTTGTATAGGTCATATAGATGTCAGTGCTCTAGGCAATGCAAAGTTTAATCAAGATTGGTCCAGTCGCTATGAATAAATAAAAATAATATTTAATGAAAGAGAAAGTCTAAGACACGATTTGAAAAATGTTTTTGGAAATTCAGTGGGAATGTGCTCAGTTTTCTTTAACCTCCTAAGACCCGAACTCTTCCATGGCATGCATTTTTAATTTCTCTTTGATATTTGGGCTGATTGCTTTTACATTCATCAGGTCCCAAAGAATCACCTGATTTTTTTTTTTTCTTTTTACCTAATTTTTGTTTCTAAATGGTAAATGGTCTGTATTTGTATAGCGCTTTACTTGGTCCTAAGGACCCCAAAGCGCTTTACACTATATACAATCATCCACCCATTCACACACTGGTGATGGCAAGCTACAGTGTAGCCACAGCCACCCTGCAAATGAGAGCCACATAGAGGATATTGGTTTTAACCCTCTCAGGCTCAAATTAAACTTTTTGTTGCTAATGCACAACCAAGTCCTGCAGTGGTACTTCTGAGTAAAAAAAAAAAAAAAAAAAAAATCATAAAATATGTATGTGGGGTAATCAGGTTGTTAGTTTTTAACTGTTGCAAATCGGCAACACCTGCCTTGAGAGGGTTAAATTTTGATAAAATAGAGGCAGTATAATGTCCTTGTAAGTGGACATCAGGGCCTTGTACAGCAAAATGTAGTATTTTGGTCTAAATGACTAAAAATGTGATGTCCACATATGTGGACGCCAGGTCGTAGGAGGTTAAAGGAGGGTCAACAAATGTGTTTGAAAAATACATCATTCTAAGAATATGATATGGATTTTGTGTTGAAACTGAAACACTAACAGGAATATTTCCCTCACATCATAGATTAGGTGACACATAACATTACTCAAACTTACCTCAAGATTTGCAGTAAAACTAAATGGCAACAAAAACTCCAATTATTCCACAAATAACAAAAAAAACAGTAGCTTCAATCATCCCAGTCCCCGACTGGACATCTGAAACACAAAAAAGGTAAAGTTATTCTCACAGTATAACAGTAAGCATGTAGTGAACATAGGTTACAACCTTTAAGGGGAAAAAATAAAAGCTGATCTAAAGTGTATGACAGTTAACAGTGATTTATAGAAGAAACTCTGATTATCTGAAATCTCCTGGGGTACAGTGAGTGTCAGTGCAGATACAGGGAAGTGTTGGAATGTGTTGCTGAAACCTGTTGTTTCATGTAAGAAGTTTGGATGTTCATCAAATCCAGGCTGAATGTGGTCATTTTATTCATTTTTGATCAATCAGATTCCACCTCCAGGATAAAACTTTAGAAGGTGGGATGGCTCTACCAATGTTGAGCATGTGCTCACAGACTAAACAGCATGACTGTGCAGTAAAAACAGATATTTCCTCCTCTTATAACTGTATCAGTAAAATGAAATCTGAGACCCTCAGTATCAGTTTGAAGTACTGAAGAATGGCAAACATATTTAATTAATATTTAATTTAATAAAAAATGTAATGAAATAATAATTACACTAAACTGATTAGTCTCCAAAAGTTGATTCTGTTCATCTGGACGTAGCATTTTTCAGTGGGAGAAACGTTTTGTCACTCCTCGCGGAGACTTCTTCAGTCTCAGCTGACTGCAGGTTTCAATCTTATAAACAGTACATTTGCACAATGACTGAAACCAGCCCACTGAAGGAACAATGGGCTGGGAGGTCAGTTCCTTCATCATAATTATGCAAATTCTCATGACCATTGATCAACAACCACTAACCAAAGCCCACTGATCAAAGCCCACTGATCAATGGCCATGAGTCCCATTCACAGAGAGCTGGGGAATGGCTGCAATCACAGAATTTAAACCCCAAAACACGCTGTGCCAAAAACTGGTCCACCCCAAGGATCGGGTCCCCCGATGCAAACAGAGTAACATAGTGTACGCTGTTAAGTGCAGGAGAATTGCCAGGATTTATACATCGGGGAAACCAAACAACCTCTGGCGAAGTGGATGTCACAACACAGAAGAGCCACCTCGTCAGGCCAGGACTCTGCAGTATATCTACACCTACAGGCCAGTGGACACTCTTTCAATGATGAGGATATTCACATTCTGGACAGGGAGGAACGCTGGTTTGAGCGCGGAGTCAAGGAGGCCATTTACGTGAAAAGGGAAAGACCATCTCTGAATCGAGGAGGGGGCCTAAGGGTACATCTGTCACCACCTTACAATGCTGTGGTTCCACAGCATGCTGGATGTGCACATTTGGGAAATTATTTATGTTACAGCAGAAATTGACAGCATTCTCCCTTTCATTTTGTTTTTGCAAAAAAGTACATTTTTCTTCATTATTGTGAATTAAATTGTAATTGTGCTTTATCAGTGTTAATTCAGCACACACCTCTCTCTACAAATTCTCTGGAAGCCAAACTGTTTATGTTCATTTTTTCATAAATTATCTTCAATGCTTTTACCCCCAGACCACAAACTTGATGTTCATTCTATGCACATATTCATATTTTATTCCTCACATTTATTTGAAGAATTATCCACCACTCACCTTCATGCACACAAATCTTTGAAGAAATCTGATGCCAGATGTTCATCTGTGTGGCTACACAGCGATAGCAGCCGGACTTTGGCGCAGTAGCTTGGATGATTATGTGGAAGCGATCTTGTTCTTGTCGGTCCTGCAGCGTTTTAGAAGGAAGTGTTTTGTTGTCACTGTCCCACCACTCAACTGTAGGTTTAGGAGAAGCACCTGGAACTTCACACTCCAACTCCCCTTTTTTTTTCAAGTATTGTGACATACGGCTTTGGAGCAGCACCTGTGAGCACATCACAGACAACAAATATAATACAGTGTTAACAATGTAACAATGTGACTTGTAATACTCATTTCTTTCTGAGTGCATTAACGAGTGTTTCTTGACCTCCAGCATTGTTTAACATGGGTTTGTAGTGTAAACAACATCTGTAACTTTCAGATTTTCACAGAGAAAGAAACTAGTAAAAATATTTGCCACCACCAACAAAAGCAAACACTAAAGGCTAAATTATGAACAAATGTAGCTACAGTCATTTCAAAATTTTGACCCTCTGTCAGTTTTGTAGTTATACAACAGGACACAAGCAAAATAGTGACGTCTTTACCAGCTTTTAAAATGATTTAAAAATAACCTCTGATTAACAACAACATTACATGTTGCATGGTGACATTTTTTTTTTAATCAAAAAACTAAACCAAAATGCAGAAACAGTACACCCTCACTCCTTCCATAGGATTTAAGAGAGTAAGTAGTACTCAGGTGCTGCTAATTAAATGTACTTGATGAACTGATGAAGTGTGAGCACTTCTATAAAAGCGGATGTTTTGGCAGTTTGCAGGTCTTGATACAAGATCAAAGTGGAAGACAAAAGCACAAACTCCTCATACCAGCTGTCAGCATAGTGGGGGAGGGATGATGACACCTTGCATCCATTCCTCTGTATACCAGAGTATTCTAGAGTCAAATGTGAGGCCATCTTTCTAAAAGCTAAAGCTACGCCATGCAACAGCATCCAAGCACAGATCCCAAGCAAAGCAGCAAATATCCAACAGAATAGCTGAAAAAGAAAATAATCAAAATGCTGCAATGGCCCAAAGTCTATAACTGATCGAAATGCTGTGTGACCTTTAGAACAATTATTCCACAACAATGACAGAGACTGACAAAGTCATACAGGAAACGATTACTTAAAGTTAGAACTGCTTGATCTACTTTTGTCTTGTTCCCCGAATCACCCTCTTTCCCCCCTTCTCTTTTTGTTACTTTTCTTTTTTCTGTTCCTCCTCCTTCTTGTCTTTATATGTCAATATCTCTTCTTCTCTTTGGAAACCTAGCCCTCACTCAAGCCATCAAACAGCTTGAAACATGGATGCAAACTTAGGAAACATTTCACTAGAGCTTAATTTATCTTAAGCATAAATACTGTCATAAATGAATACTAATATTGTATTTTATATCAGTAAAACGGAGGGTAAATATCGGAAAGGTAGTAGAGGTTATAATAAATACCTTTCAGCAGCGAGTCAGCATTGTTCCCAGAACATTCATAAACTTGATTCCACACTCAAAACATTATAGTTTCAGGCTACTGAAGAGTTGAAGTAAACTGAAAATGTGCTTGATTACATGCAGCTTGTAACATTGTTTTCCGCTGGGCTGTGTGCAGGTGAGCCGTGACATTGAAATTTTGGAACACATCATCGCTTTAAAAACAAACTAATAATGTATAACACAGATAATCTTTGGACACGCTGTATGTCTTTACCAATTAATAATGAGTCCACATATACACACGAGGATGTAAAAATCAGTTACATAATCACAAACAGGACTCACCTGTGATGTTTCGGACCTTTAACCTTTTAAAACGCAGAGGTTTTATGCGACCCAAGTATACTTCTAAAAGTTAATAAATAACCATACTGCAAATTTTCATACTGACCGAAAACATCGGTCCATACATTTTATATGTCGTTTCAAAGCCAAGATGTTCGTTTTTCAGCAGATGCAATCATTTCGATAAATGATTTACAACATAAAAATCGTAGCATCTTAATTTACGGCAGTAAATAGTTAGTGACCTTACTGCTAGCCTGAAGCACCGCCGTTAAAAAGCAATTAACTGGACCAAAAAAGGTCTTTTAAAGAGGAAAAGGAGCTCGTCTTTAAAAACAAAATTCACAGATTAACTTCCGTTCGCTTAAACTTAATCGTGAGTAAAAAACATACGAAAATTTTTTAATCTATTCTCTCATTAAGTTTTATCAGACTTAGCGCAAACTTTTGCAACTGTGACATTGAATTCAATTTTAAACTATTCATGAATAATTTTAATAATCAAGTTCGGCCTCGTTGAAATCTGTAAATGCCCACGGTCAAAATTAACCAATCCTCATCTTTCCACGACGTAAAGCGACGCAATCATGTAACTCTTAATTCAGTCAGCAAATCAGAGAAGACAATCTTTACGCTAGCCACATGGGTGTTTGATTGACAGCTACTGTCATCCAATAGAAACTTACGGCAGTGAAACCACCCTTAGTTTAAAGCCGGGAAAAATCGCCTTTCTGCCCATGTATGGAAGTTAATATAATTAGCCTCGCTGTTACAATGGAACGAAAATAAATAATAGAAAACTATTTAATGTGTCCAAAAAGACCCGATTAAATTATATTAAATATACAAATATATATTTTAGTTATTTGGGACTCCATTTTGTAGCTGGGTTTAGCATTTAGGAACATTTGAACTGCAAAAAAACTGAGTGAATCCTTATTATTTGTTAACCTTGGAGAGACTTTTGTGGAGTTTTGAAGCAGTTTATTAGTGATGCTCTGCTTTGCACTTTGAATTAATCTTTGAAATAGCTTACAGTTACTTCTGTCTATCAGAATGAAACTTGGCACATTTAATGTAGAAAAAATGAAGATGCTATCCTGTAAATTTCAGCCTTGTAGCCCTCATAATGACTGATTAACTGTATTAAACATATCAAGTAAAAGCTTCAAAACATCACGGCTTCAGTCATTTCCTGTATAATCCTCAAACAAATGATCTATGTTAGAACTAAAGGTAAAACTGACAGACTACATTAAATCTCCCAGATTTTACTTCAGGGTGATGAAACAGGCAGGTATCAGATATTTATGGTTTGGAAATTATTTAAAAGTTTATTCTGGTAGTTACAGACATGCAGAAGTGCACATGACTGTGAGAGGCTCTAACAGATTAATATGCCCCCTGAAAGGAAACAAACACACATGTTAGAGGTGACTGTGTTATCATCAACCTGGCAGTCAGTTCAAACTGGAGAAAAGAAACTCAGAAGTGTTAACCTTCTATATTGGACATATTTTTATAATGCTTAAATAACAAAAGAAGGCACAGTCACAGATTTTATAAATGCCCTGATACATTTATACAAGAGGCTGGTTTATGCTCGTGGATGTTATTATTAGTTTATGATTTATTACAGCAGTAAACTTAAACTCTATGTCAAACACTGAGCTTCAGTAAAGATTCAAGTTCCAGTTATTTATATTTCCTATCACCTTAAATCTTCACTCAAAGACAAGTATCTTGTGTAGGAATTTCTTTCACTCATGTATTAATCACGTTATTGTAATGCCTTGGTGCCACTGGATTTGAACATGTCTGACACTCATACTTAAGACAAATGGTAGGGGGTGTAGTAAGGATGTTGGAGGAAACAGGAACTCCAGAGGACCAGTCTTTTGTCTCTTCGAAGACTCTGGGAAGTAGCAAGGGAGTGGGAACCTTAAGGTGTGAAACAGCTGTGTACTGCGGTCATGCAGGGGCTTCACAAGCTTGTTTGTATGTTCTTTGTGTGCTTTGATTAAAGAATGTTAGCTGCCGCTCACCGCTCGTCTGCAGGCTTTATTTAAATGGAAAACTTCCACAACAATCTGTGACAGTGTATATATAAATGTATTAAATATAAGACACAAATATTGTTTGTTTAATATGTTGACATTATTACATTTCTCTCAATGCTTACATATGTGTAAAGAGAAAATGTACAAGCTGTGATAACTGTGTCTGATAGAATGAAGAGTAGACTGATATATGAAATATTCCTTTATTGGGTGAGAAAATCAGACCATGTCATAACTGCTTTAAGTCATACAGAATAGACATCAGAGCCTTAAGCAATGAGACCAGATCTATTTAAAGCAGACTAGTTTAAAATTTGTTACATTTTTATTCCATTTACAGAAACAGTTCACTGTCCTTTTCTACAGGTGTAGATAAAAATAGAATTACTGACTTGCCTGACTTCCCTGAATAGTGGTCTGAAATTCGTTTTGTAAGAAGTTTACAGTGCAGATGATTTTGGAACTTTTAGGTATAAAAATGCCATAATACTACTGTATTACTGCTTTGCATCCAAAGTCGCTTTCAATTGTAAATGCAACCTGTTGCATTTGTTAAAGGGGTCAGTTATGTTGTTAAGTTGTAAACTAAGTAAGGAGGCTTAGACAGGACACCTCTCGTTAAAATATTTCTCAGCCAGACATGACTGGGAGAAAAGAAAGGAGAAAGAAAGAGAAGGAGGGAAAGAAAAGAAAAAAACAACAACAGGGAAACAGCAGGGAAGAGAACGGGGGTGTATGAAGACCCCAAACCTCCCTCTGCCCACTCATATGTAGTGTTGTTGCATGTGTGTTCTAGGTGCATTTAAAACGGCATGGTGATACCTGCCACAAAGCAGTAGGTTACCGCACAGCCCCTCCCGAGAACCCTCAATGCCTACATGTATTTAAAATTGAGATGTGGGCACCGGCCAGAGGTGAGGTTGTACACCCTGACAGTCTTCTGAGTGCCATGTAGCGTGCCCACCCCCAATGTCCTGTATGTATGTGTTATACAGTGTGAATAAGTGTGAGAGTGTGAATAATGCGGATGTCTAAGTTGTGGAATAAAACAGAGCCAAAGGCGGCCATTTTTAAGCAAAATCTGTCCTTTAAAGTTGAGTTTTTAGTGACAAAAAAGAAAGCCACTTATTTAAAAATTGATTGATTGATTGGTAATTTATTTCAACATGTGAACAATATATAAGCACATTTAGAAAAGAAAATAAGAGAGAAAAAAATACTATACAAATTACATACAAAAAAACGTTCTGATTAATTTACATGTTGAAAGGGAAGAAGTATACACTTATTTAATCCCACCCCTTTGCCATAAATTATCAGTTAATATTTAGTCAGCTTCCTTACTGATATAATTTGTAATAAAAATAGTGAACAGATTTCTGATGTACTATACTGATACTATATCACATCATGAGTTTTTTATGTTTTTTTTTAAAAATAGAGACATTCACTTTAAATATTTTCCTTTTCTTTATAGTTTGAGAATATCATATTTTTATAACTCTTTTTGAACAGTTTTATGTTTGGACATTGCTTTAATTCCATATTCAGTTTGTTCCATAGTTTCACTCCATGAACAGAAACACAAAAGCCTTTTCTTGTAGTACGTACCGTCATTGTTTTGAAGTTACAAAAACCCCTTAAATTATAACTTCCTTCTTTCCAAAAAAAAAAAAAAAAAAAAAAACATACTCTGAATATTACCTGGCAGTTCTTTATTTTTTGCTTTGAATAGAATTTGTGCTGTTTGGAATTTCACTAGATCGTCAATTTTCAATATTTCAGTGCAAAAATAGTGAGTTTGTATGTTCCCTGTAACCTGCATTGTGGATGATTCGAATTGCTTTTTTTTTTTTGAAGAGTAAAAAGTGAATGTAATGTGGTTTTATAGTTATTGCCCCAGACCTCTGCACAATAGCTTAAGTATGGTGAAACCAGTGAACAGTAGAGAATATGAAGTGATGTTCTGTCGAATACCTGTTTTTGCCTTGTTTAGTGTTGCAATGCTACGTGATACTTTGGAATGAATATATCTTACGTGAGCTCTCCAGTTAAGTTTTTCATCTATTATTACCCCCAGAAATCTATTCTGTAAAGTTTCAAAAGTATACAGATATATTTGCACAAGTACTAAAACATAGTAAAACACAAAAGCATGTAGTATCTAGCTATGTACTAAGTTAGCTAAGTAGTATGAATGCTGGGTCTGACTACGAACTTATACTTATATCTGTAAACTAAAAATTAGCATTAGTATCCTTACCGGGTTCACCTTCAGCTGATGCAGATAGTATCAGAAGGGCGATACACAACCACACACACTGATGCTGACATATTTAAAAGACACCGGCAGGTCTCTTAAAGTTAGCGCTTATGGCTATAGAAGCTATCCTCCGGCTTAGCTCTCAGGCTAAATATAAGTCAAAGTGACTGTGGATAATTTTGAAACACCCGAAAAACTATCCCAATACAGAAAAAGTTAGTAGACTAAAAGTTAAACGAATTTCTACAGCTATAGGGCGTAAACGGCACCACAACAAAAACTGTTGGTTTTGTTTACGATTTCCGGTGTTGTTCTTATTCTCTTTTATTGGCTGTTGGCAACAACTGAATGGTGAATTACTGCCACCAACTGGCATGGAGTGTAAACTGGAACGCCGCTTAAAAAACAAAACAAAAAACATAAACAAACAAAAGAACCCTCAAATCCTTCCAAACAATTTTCCCTCTTTTAGAAACTGAAATAATGTCTGATAACATTTACTTCCAGATTCATTTTGCAATAAATCAATAGGATCCAGTTTCATTTTTATGTTACTGAGGTTTTGGATCAATTGTCTCCTCTCCACCTGATACTTCTGACAGTGCAATATAACATGTTCTATAATTTCCTCTTCTCCACATTAGTCACATTTCCCTGTATTATGTTTCCCTATCATGAATAGTGTAGTGTTCAAACCAGTATGTCCAAACCTCATTCATGATATGGTAAATGGCCTGTATTTGTATAGCGCTTTACTCGTCCCTAAGGACCCCAAAGCGCTTTACACAACCAGTCATCCACACATTCACACACTGGTGATGGCAGCTACATTGTAGCCACAGCCACCCTGGGGCGCACTGACAGAGGCGAGGCTGCCGGACACTGGCGCCACCGGGCCCTCTGACCACCACCAGTAGGCAACGGGTGAAGTGTCTTGCCCAAGGACACAACGACCGAGACTGTCCACATGTTGTCATGTCGGGCTGTGAGCTGAAAAGCTACAGCCGGCTGTATGTGTACAGCAACCGTGTGTGAAAAGTGGTCAATAAAGAGATGCTCAAAAGCATGCTCATGAAAACATCGTCGCGTCTGTCGTGATATGTTTACAATGGAACTTCTGCTCCTGAACCTCTGCGCACAGTGAAGTCATCTTTACGCAGGACTGTAAGCTGTCATCTGTGAGGCGTGGTCGGGGTGTTTGTTTCACGGTGGAGCTGCTGACATAATGTGGATCCGAAGATCTATAATTGGCCTACCTGGTGTTGAAAGTCTCGGTAAATGCACGCCGTTTCGGCGAGTATACCGCGAGTGTGAGGCTTATTTTGAGCGACGAAAAATAATAAAATATAATTTTATTTTTATATTTCAAAATAACAATAATCTTCCAATTTAGAACTACAAGTTTAAAAGAACTAATACAAAAAAAAATACACTTCAGCTAAATACTTGTAATTTATTTTCCCAAACCACACGGAGCCGCACTAAGGACTAAAGAGCCGCATGCGGCTCCAGAGCCGCAGGTGATGCAGTACAGTGTGTGGAGGACGCTACAAATCACGTTATCAGTTGACCTGTTACGCCTTTATGCGTCATTTATATTATTAAAAAATATTTATTGTTAATAAATATGATTACAATATTATTACATATTAAATTCTTATTTAGCACTTTTCTACTCTCCGGGAGTACTCAAAGCGCTGTATACAACATGCCACATTCACCCAATCACACCCATTCTCCCAAGCACTGACTCCAAACTGAGTGCTTTTCTAACAACTTTCACCCACATTCACACTCCAATGAATGCATCGGAGAGCAACCTGGGGTTAGTATCTTGCCCAAGGATACTTGGCATGCACACTGGAGGAGCCACCAACCTTCCGATCAGCAGGTTACCTGAGCTACAGCCACCCTTATCTCTGCAGATCTCTGATGACCTCTCATGGACTGCAAATACCATGGCGGTTAGGGCTGCACGATTAATCGTTAGAAAATCGCGATCTCGATTCATACTTATGTGCGATCTCATTTCCAAATGACAACGATTTAAAAAAAAACAAAAACAAAAAAAAAACGACGACGACGATTGTACCACATTTTGATCCGGGACGTAATCTGCATGAAAACAAGCGCTCACTCTTCCTGCTCAACAAATGACAAGGGCGGAGCCTTATACCACGTGATGCAGAAGCTGTGCCGTGTGATGCTAAAATTAGCAGGGAAAAAACCACGGAGAGCACGTCAGGGATGACGAGAAAGTGACAGGAGAAAATCCGTCCCGGTCAACCACCCAAACATCAATAACGGGAACCTTATACAGCGCTTCCCTATACACGTCGACCTTCCGCAGGCACAAAGAAATTACGGAGGCTATCACTTATCACCTGACCAAAGATATGGCTCCCATCAACACTGTGCAAAACGAGGGATTTAGGAAAATGATCAACACCCTAGACAAACGCTACACAGTGCCGTCCCGCAACTATTTTTCTATTGTTGCACTACCTGCTCTGTACACGCAGCGTCGAGCAACGGTGGAGACGGAATTTCAAGCAGTACAACATTTTGCGGCAACAACAAACGTGAGACATTTGTTGTTTTTATGTTTATTTATTGTTTTTATGTTCAGTCTCAACTGTTACGAAGTTGATGTGCAGTTAATAAGTGCAATAAATATTTATACTGGAAAAGAAAATCGTGAGAGAATCGTGATCTCAATTCTAAGCCAAAAAATCGTGATTCTCATTTTATGCAAAATCGTGCAGCCCTAATGGCGGTGGTAAAAAAAAAAAAAAAAAAAAAAAAAAAAAAAAGGCCCAGCAGCGTCTCCACTTTCTGAGAGTGCTCAGGAGGAACAACCTGGAGGAGAGGCTGCTGGTGACATTTTACAGAGCCACCATAGAGAGCATTCTAATGTACGGCATAACAACATGGTATGCAGGGTGCTCAGCTGCAGACAGGAAAGTATTGCAGAGAGTCATCAACACAGCCCAGAAGATCACTGGCTGCTCTCTGCCCAGCCTGGAGGTCACTGCAAACTCTCGGTACCTCAGCAGAGCTGGCAATATCATCAAGGACCACTCTCACCCCAGCAACCAACTGTTTGAACTATTACCGTCAGGCTGACGGTACAGGTCACATAAAACCAGGACAAACAGATTTAGGGGTAGGAGTTAATAAGTATGTGCATACTTCTTCCTACTCCTTTTCAGACCAAACAACTGTTATCTCATGTTAGACGAATGTGTTTTATTTTATTATATTTTTCTTGTTTGTCTGTACAAATACGTGTGTGTGTGTATATCTACACATATATTCATATTCGTAAATGAAAATACATGTAGATGAGTATATATTGGTTTTTTTGTTTGTTTTATTATGTCTGAAATAAATAAAGATACAAATACAAGGGATAGCTTCTTTCCCAGAGCTATCACCGTAGTAAATAAGCACAAAAACAATTGAACCTATTCCATACCGTCACTGCCATTATATTATGCTGCTATTCATACTGTCATTATATTAATGCTGCTATCCTGTATATATCGTACTTACTATTGTTTGAGTACTTACGATTGTTTTTTTTGTACTTTTTATATTTTACATTTATATTTATTATTGAATCTTGCACCAAGGAAGTGGCACTCCAATTTCGTTGTACTCTGTACAATGACAATAAAGGCTATTCTATTCTATTCTATTCTAGTTGAGGATATTCGTATATACCTCAGCTAACTCTGCCGCACAGTCTTGCCACTCCATCTGGGCCCGCTGCCTTCTAAACTTTAATCATCTCTGAATTGAATTGAATTATTCAATTTTATTTATACAGCGCCAAATCCCAACAACAGTCGCCTCAAGGCGTTTTATATTGTATAGTAGATCGTACAATAATAGATACAGAGAAAAACCCAACAATCATATGACCCCCTATGAGCAAGCACTGGCGACAGTGGGAAGGGAAAAACTCCCTTTTAACAGGAAGAAACCTCCGGCAGAACCAGGCTCATCTGCTGCGACAGGTGGCGGTGCATTCTGGAGAATGTGTCTTACCTCAGCAGGATGCAAAGTAAGTGGCTGGGTGTCAGTGGCTGGAGCTGGAGTGACAGTTGTTGCTGCATCACTTCAAATTGGCTGAAGAAATGGTTGAGCTGCTCTACTGCTCAACAGTTTGCTGTTGTAGTTCTGTCCGGTGACTAGTCACAGACCTTGCCAAGCACAGCGGGGGTCCAAGCTTTCAAAGCGGTGATTAATCCTCCACCTGTACATGGCTTCAGCATCTCTGTTGCCCATTTTGAGGTTTGCTCTGGGCGTGCTGTACTGTTGTCTCTCACCTGAGCGGAACGCGCACGTCTCTGTTCACCCAGGGCTTGTTTTAGGGGAACACCTTATTTGATACCATGAATAAAATCTAAATATTACAAGGTTTTGAAATAATAATAATTCTGTAGTTGATTTCTGGAGATATATATACCTTACAATAATTATGACAAATGAAAAATGTAACTCAATAGCTCAATTAGATTTTTTTCATAACCTAAGATGTTTTAAAATGTTTCACAAGCCAGTACTGCTAGGCACTATCACAATAAAAAATAAAAAAAAGTCCGTAGCTAACGCCCCTTGGTGGCCATTAAAAGGAAGGCAGGTTTGTTTTTGGTTTCACTTTCCAGACATGGGAGCATCGTCCACGTTTTATACTGCGTTGATTAAGGTAAGACGGAGTATTGGGGCCACATTAACGAAAAAGGGAAAATCATTTTGAGAACAAAGACAACGTTTGGGACTAAACCCGAAATATTGTTTTGAAGGGAAAACGTACAAAAGTTCTCATTGTAAGTCAAACAACTCCCACAGCTGCTATACACAACAAAATGCCTTGTTACTGAAACAACTTGATCAGCTGTCGTATTGTGTCTTGTGACACTAAATCCACAATAGGATGTTTACATCCTCTTTATGTGCTAAAAGAAAAATATGTACGATTCCACTAACTCATCCATACAATACATTTTTAAAGGGTATAGCTGCCATGGAAGTTGTTTGACTTGAAATGACAACACCAACCTCCACATTTCGATTTTATTGTGAAAATGACAGAACCACACCAATTTGCTAAGTTTAAAAAACTGTAAACAAGACTTGGAGCTCTCAGCTATAGGCCCAGAGCAGTGTCTGTCTCACATAGATGGAGGTGTCTGCATGAAATTACTTTACTCTTGTTGCACTGGTTTAACTTTAAATTCAGAGGATTTAAGATGGAAAAAATAAACAAATACAAAGACTCTAATTCATGAAAGAGGAGCACTATAAATAGTGCTAACTGTGTTCAAGATACAAGCACCGGAAGAGTCTAAAGTGCTTTGAAATCTTGCGTGTTTATGTTACAAGTGAGAATTTTCTAATATAGTCATGTAGTCTATGAAACATCAGAGAACTTGTCTTTTCTGAATACAAAACCCAGTCATTTAATTTTCAAAAAGAAAAATAAAGCAAAGCATTAAATCAGAACACAAAAGTAACATAAATCCATCACATCCTACACATGCTTTACTTTTTGATTTTACAGATTTAAGTGAAGCCAAAAATTCATGAACAGTGTTCCAAAAAGATTTATTTAAACAGCAAGTAAAGAAAAGATGTTTCTGAGTGTGCTTGCCAATACACACCCCTACTTAAAATCAATCCTTTGATTTTTCTGAAAGTCGACAGAGCCCCTTATAATCCCGTGCGCCTTATGTATGAACTCTGGTTGTGTTTACTGACCTCGAAACGATTTTATGTGCACGGCGCTCGAAAATCTGTCAAATGTTTCAGTACGACTTTGCTGAGCTACGAAGCCGCACCGCTTGATGGATTGTCGGAGCATTACGGCATCGTAGGCGGAGCCTCGCGGAGTGATACGTACTGCGCTTCAACATAATATTACCGTATTGTGTGTGTTTAACCTCTTTTTAAGTTTTGTGCATATTATACATGGTTATGCTCAGGATATGTCGGGCAATTTCCACTGAAATGCCTTTTGGTTAAACTGTCAGCAAAGAATTTGCACTTTTACATTTTATATAACTTTAATGCAGATAAAAAACAGCTGCTTGTTTACGTGAAAATACATTGATGTTTGTTTGTTTTTTTGCACTAATAAAGTTGAGGAGTTGTAAAGTATTTTGTCTAGTGTCAATTATATTGTCAGTTATATCGTTATCGCAAATTTTTAAATGTATATCGTGATAAATATTTTTGGTCATATCGCCCTGCTCTAGATGGAGCTAGGTTCACAATGAGTTCACCTGAAACCCTGGCTGATTGTGACCCACACCCGTTTTCACACCTTGGCTCAGCGGTCCCCAACCCCCGGGCCTCAGACCGGTCTGTGAGTCGTTTGGTACTGGGCCGCGAGAGTTGAGGCTCAGGTGTGAAATGTGTGGTTTTCAGGGTTTTTATCGGTTTTCAGCGTTATTTTGTTATCGTTTTTGTTGTTAACTCTGTTTTCCTGGGTCTTTTCATGTGTGTTATGAATAAATCGTCTTTTTTCGGTACCGGTACTGGTTTTATTTTGTTGTATTTATCCGCGACACCTTAAAGGCCGGTCCGTGAAAATATTGTCGGGCATAAACCGGTCCGTGGCACAAAAAAGGTTGGAGACCGCTGAGGTAGAGGATTAATAGGGGTTCCTGTCCCTCTTACGCGGATACTCCCACAGGGCTTAAATCTGGGACTCTCCACCAGAACTGAAGAAGCTTCCCAGATGAGAGGTGAAACATCTTCAAGCAACTTAAAGAAGTCCAGACGCTTTTCTTTCCAAGCTCCTTAGACCAACAGAGATGTTGTGTACAACTGGTGACAGCATCAATGCCAGAGATGACAAAAGGGAGAAGAAATTAATCTGCAAGGCTGAAAGCAGCCTTTGAGTCAGCGAGGGTCAGAGATCACTGAACAAATTGCCCGCCATCATGGATAACCCATCACACCGGCTCCATCACACGCTTAATAAGCTGTTGTGCTCCTTCTCCCTCAAAGGGATTCAACCTTTGAGCCACAAGTAACACTTCAGGAAACAAATTTTATTGTTCTGTCTGTGAAACTGTAAAATAAAATGTTAATTATATTAAAGGCAAACACATCTGTAAGCCATAAGAGCCAAACATGCTTTGCATTATGCTTTCAAGCATCTGTTTATATTAGATATTAGAATCCTTAATTATTAATTGAATTTGCAATGATCTATTACACAATGACAGTCTTTCTTTTAATGTTGTGATTTAACATCATTTTCACAGTTAATTTTTTCTATGAATAAATCCTGCTCAAGTAAATGCCTGACACTAACCAGAGAGGTGTGGAAGATTTTTTTTTAAATTTTTTAACTAAAATTTTTGCAGACTTTACTTTTTATTGGCCTTTATCGTGCTACTGTAACACAATCTCCAAAACCGTGAGGTAGAGGAGGAAGAGTGGGGATGACCCAGAGTAAGAATCCAGTAAAGTATTCAAAGTACAGTACTGTAATTTGAGAATAATTTACTATTTATTTCCTCTGAAATTGTACTGTACTTTGGGCTGTGAGGCAGTAGTGCAACAACATTTTGGGTGCGGCTGGCGGTGCGAGTACCTTGACTCTGACGTCGTAAGTGGGGGCTTACTTGAACGCGGTGAAAATAGTTGGATTTACACTGCTGCTCAATCACAGCTGCCTGATCAATGTTTTTCATTAGCAATTTAGCAAAGTTGATGGAGGTGGTGTGTCTGTGTGAGTGAAAGACAGAGAGGGAGAGCGAAAGACAGGTTTGTGTTATAAGGTTCATGTTATGGACGCACAGTGTGAGCACTCAGGTCGCATCAGAGCATCGGGCGGTATAGTGTGAGACCTGCATCGTGACCTACCAACTTCTAACCCCTGCGAGTCAATCGTGCAGTTTGAGCAGGAGCTGAATAACGCGACTGAAAAAAATCGCACAGTGTCTGCCCAGCTTTATATGAGCTGAAAGATGTGAATATTCAAAGTACAGTAGTGTAAATTGGGTAAAGTTTAGTATTAATTGTCTTTGTAATAGTACAGTAATTATGGCTGTCAGGCAGAGTAGGAACAGTGGGGATGACCCATGGTAAGAATCTATCTATCAGATAGATAGACCCCAGTTCTGTTTTATGCATGTTTAGTAAATATGCCTAGAACACATTGGAAGCGTTTCATCTTTATAACTCTGAGAATATTTAACAAGTATTTCATTTTTACGGTGAGTCACGCGGTAATGGCTCATTTCGTGTGCTAATTTTTTTTACACTGTAATGTAATAAACGTTTGCTTACGAATCAATATTAACCCGATATATTCGTCAAATCTTCTCTGTGATTAATAAACCTCCTTACCGGCATGCGGTCCACATCATAGTCCATGATCTCCAGTCATAGCGCAGATCTTTGATCCATTTTATGTCCAAACCTTTTAATAAAAGTTGTTTTCTTTCTATCTTTGTCATATTACAAACTTCTAACCGGGTTTTCTTTTCTGCACACCGCTGCCTGCATTTTGAATTCTTCTTCTACTATGGTTTAATAAATCAGCTTCCGGCATTGGCGCCACCTATCGAACATCACTGGAAATAGTGTGGTAGAGAGGGTATTCTACTTTTTAACTATTTGATATGTTGTTGAGGTTAACTTCATTGTAATTATTTTAACAAAGAAATGTTTAACTTTAGACAAATAAACATATCATAGTATTATGGTGATGGCCAGAGGGGCCGATGGCGCGATATGGCAGCCTCGCTTCTGTCAGTCTGCCCCAGGGCAGCTGTGGCTACAACTGTAGCTGCCTCCACCAGTGTGTGAATGTGAGAGTGAATGAATAGTGGTATTGTAAAGCGCTTTGGGTGCCTTGAAAAGCACTATATAAATCCAATCCATTATTATTATTATTATTATTATTATTATTATTATTATATAAAAAGCCAACTTCCAAGCTGCAACAATAATATCAAATAATATGATGAATAAAGTGTGTTTGTACAGAATTTGGCGCAGTTCTGGGAAAATAAGAAGTACACCCCATACTTCAGTAGCTTATATAATGACGTTTAGCAACAATAATGGTTTCCTGTATGACTTTATGAGTCTTATAATAATGTCAAGGCTTATTCCTCTTTACATCCTTCCTTCACTGTGGGGATTTGTTTATGTAGATGTTTTTTCTTTGTCTATGCTCAAATCAGTCCTAAAACACAAGAATTAAGACCAATTAATATCAAAACAACTGGAACTGTGTATTGTGTATTGTTAAATCACTGCTCACATTTAATGTGATTTTAGCCTCTAAAGATAAGTCTGGCTTTTTATGATTTGTTTTCAACAATGGTGTTTGTTGTGGAAATGCATAGCTTTGGGTCACGTGGTGTCGGTAATAGTAGTAGTGATTGCTATATCACCTGTTTATGGCCTGAGGGATTTTTTGTGAATGAGTGGGTGATGGGAGAAGTTGACTTTTGCTGACCGCTCAAGCCTGGAATGTTTTGATCACTGTTTTTCTATGGATTTTAAGGATTTGATAACAAATAAAGGAGTTTTTAACCTGGAACTATGACAGGACTGCTGGTCCATGTTTTGAACAGCGGGCGTGTCAACATTATTCCCCTATTCAGCTGCTCTGTGACTCAAAGTCTCGACAGTCGCCAATAGTGCTGAAAGCACCATGTATGTAAATGTCTACCATTTGCTGCAGAATCCTAATTATTTTGCTTAAGTTTTATTTCACACTTTCCATTTGCTCCTTGACTTTAGGAATCTTCATCACAAGTTGCCAAATATTTGGCAAAAACCTGTTATTATGACCCAGGCCATAATTATCTTTTTTATTTTTTACATTTTATTGCTATCACTCCTCCTTGTCTGAGGATGGTGTGGCTAATTTTTTTTTTTGTGTCTTTTCAATTATGTGAGCTCTGGGTTGCAGTTAGCCATTGGTTGTAGACTGAGACCAGACAACACCAGCTGGGGTCCGCTTATTTCTTGATTCCATATCAAGCCATTTCAGGCCAGAGAGATAGAAGCTGCCATTAGTTTTTGGCAAAACAACTTTATATCCTTTATTTAGGAATGTAAAACTCTTATTGACATTAAAAATGTCTTTTTCTAGAGAGATCTGTCCAAGGGGGAAACAGAAATAGCAACAAATATAACATAAGAGTTATGCAAAGATATTTTAATTGGCCAAAAGGACTGGATTCATTTTATTGTAGACCACAGAGTATGGTGAATAAAGCTGAGTCATAAAGATAGTTGTAAAAAAACATAATTTCCTCATGTTATATATCACACAAAATCACAGAAACACTGGAAATCACTTGTTAGCAATGTTAGACTATGGCTACGTTCACACTGCAGGTCTCAATTGTCAGGTTCCTGGGTTTGTTGACCCAGCGTTTTAAGTTTTAGTTTATTTGGATGTTATGTTTAAGTTCGTTAGATTAGCGAAGTTCATTTGGTTATTAGACTCCTTGTGTTTTCTGCCTCTGTATTCCCTCACCCTTTGTGTTTCATGCTGCATGTCTTATGTTATCAAGTTTGTATTGTCATGTCTGTGTCTCATGTTTCCTGTTTTATTTTGTAGGAGTTGTGTGTTCTTTGTTCATTGTATTTAGTTTTTCAATTCCCCTGTCCTGTCATTAGGCTCATGTCAGTCAGCTGTTCCCCCATGTGTTCCCACTTCCCCTGATCACCTCCTGTGTATTTAAGTCCCCTGTTTTCAGTGTGTTATTGTCAGATCGTCTGCTTTGTTTCCAAGCCAAGAAGTTGTATCAAGTTTCCTCATGTCAGGTCCATGTTCCTGTTGTAGGCTTTTGTTAGTGATGGGTAGATGAGGCCTCGTGAAGCGTTTCAGCACATTCCCCAAACTGTATCGATACTGTGTCGACACAGTGTTGCTGTTTTGCTCCATACTGTCACCTGCTGGACTTTAAGTATCATTGCAGGCAACTTACTTGAGACTCACAACAGGCACTGATTCAATGACCTAGTCATACTTGTATACACTGTGAGGTATTGTACTTTCCATGGAATCATTTTATATTTTTTACATTGCAAATATTGTAGACATCTTTAAAATATATTGTGAATGACATTAAGTGAAAATTAAAATGAAGGTATTGTGAATGTAACATTACCCATTTAAATGTATTTGACTCAGAGTTTATTATAAATTTCTATTCAGAAAAACAAGTTCATCCAATGTTTTTGCATTCAGTCCATTGCGTTTTTTTTTTTTTTTTTGACACCATTTCGCCAGCTTTGGAAAACTCAAAGGCTCAGATGGAGCTGGGGTACACAAAAACTGTAATGCCAGGTGGAAACGGTTCGGATAAGATGTCTTCCTATTACATCAGTACGTTAAAGGATCCTCTGATCGTGGAATGTTTCTCTCCACCAAGTAGCGCTGGACCTCAATGATGGAGTCTGCTGTTGCATTGTTGGTTTGTCTCCCAACTTCTTCATCGAGCCAATGCCACAGGTTTTCTGAAATAATAAAAAATGCATGGCCGTTTTAGTTTTTGTCATCTACTCCAAATTAGTACACATTAGCATCAAAATAAATGTACGAATAAGTTGATAATACTGAAGTTACCTGGAACAGGTGACTGCTCTGATGAAGGTCCAGGCTGTGGCCCAGATGTTGTGGGGGCAATTACTGCAGAACACTCCATTTTCACTCGTTCGAGTTCCTCCGCATATTTTTTGGCTATCAATACCTTGATGGTCTGAAGATGAAACAAAATTAAATCAGTACACAGGACTTAACATCAGCTACCTGATGAAAGATTGTCTATACAAACCTTTCTGGTTGGCAAAACGTATGATGGATCAAGGACCTGAACCAGCTCCCTGAACCCCTCACTCTCTACAATACTAAGGGGTTGGCAGTCCTTTATAATAAAATTCAGGACTGCTGGTCCAGAACATTCTTCTTAGATGCTTGATTTCAAAATAATATAATACATATTATTAAAAAAATTATGATAATGCTGCTCAATGTCTATATAGGCCTACCTGTTATTCTCGGTGTGTTTGTCTCCTCATTTTCATGTTTGGCTCTGTAATGCCTAAACATTGAGGAGGTGCTTTTGTTTGTGTAAGAAAGCTCCGCAGAACAGATGCGACATTAAACCTGCATAAAATAAGTAATTTACACTGCTTGTTTTTCCTATTCTGATAGATTATTGACCCAAGATCGGAAATGGGTCGCATAGGGTCAAAAAAGTTGGATTTGATGCGCTTTTGCCTGCAGTGTGAACATAGCCTATGTGAGCTCCTTTTGGGAGTCTAACATTGAAGACATTGACGATGGCACCACTTGAACATGGCACATAGTTTGATGCACGGAAAGGAAAAATGATGGGAAAACTTGCCATTTTCATCTAGGAGAGAATGTTTTGCTCTGTAGTTAGTTCCAGGCTTGGTCTGGTATTGAGCTTGAGTTGACATGTAATCCATGCCAACTCAATGGCACATATTACACAATTAAGACACCCAACAGGAAGAAAGAGTCCAGTACATCATGTCAACCCCTTAAAGAAACATGTTAAATATGGGAATAGTCCCATCAGTACTCCTGTGACCCAGGAGCTATGTGGTTCTCCTGACTGTAGCAGAGAATATACACAATAATGAGAAACATAATGAAAGGAACACATTAGAGATTAGCAGAGTGGAAATGTTATGTGGAATAAGTTATTTTTAACAGGTGAGGTGCTTGGCGGGGGCCTGGCCCTTGGATCTCGGGTCTCTGCCCCGGGGCTTGTCCACCCTTGCCTAGCTGGCCTGGTGGCCACAGCCCACTGTGGGCTATTAATAATCAAAAACATAAACACTGGGTCCCTAGACTTCAGTGAGAGACTGAGATTACCAAAAAGCACCACTGAATGACACAGGAAATCATTCCCACCTGTGGCCATCTCCCTGTAAAACTCCTCCATCTAATAAACTGTAAACACTGCAATAGTTACTCCCTTTTTGCTCTTTTTTTGTTCAGTAATGTTGCTGTCAATTTTATTGATATTTATTTATAATCACATCTGTCAACCCTGGATATTTATTATTTGGTGATTTGTATATATTGTTCTATTCCTTATATCTTAACATATTGTATTGTTAAATAGTTTAGTCTGTTTTTGTTAATGTTACTGTACTGGAGAAACTGTAACCCACATAATTTCCATATGGATTTTGATTCAGGACCATGACAGGGATTCCCCCAATCCACCCCTCCCTCTCGTCTACATGTCCCTCCTTCAGCTTAATTATTTTTTACCCCCAATGGGCATGAAAATGTCAATTGATTTGATTTTTAGTGCTGCACCTTGAAACAGTCGACTGTCCAAAAAACCAATCAAGATCAGCAGCAGAGCAGAAGACACTTATTGGTGGGGGGAATGATCATGATCACTATCCATTTCAACTTTTCATTAAGTCACTAAGCGCCGCTGTTAAAAAGAAAATCACTAACTAAATAAAAATTATTCAAAACATCAGGACACTCAGGAAAAAAAACAGAAATATTCCTATATTATACAGACGCCTAACATAATGTAAAATTAAAACATTTTATTTGGATTGCATTCATTGTAGCTACATGAACTTAATAAATTGGCAGCTGGGAGTATTTAAAAAAACTGTTTATAATAATTCAGTTAAATAAGCATGGCTTATAATTAAGATAATCATTATATCATTAGTTTGGTGACAGAATATTTTATTTCCAGAACTGAGCACTTTTTCTAATTCACTGTCAGGGTAGGCTGATGAACACAGTTGATCTCCATCAGAGTATGCGTCCCCTGTTTGAGTTGGACAGCGGGACCTGAAGAGAGAGCTGTGTGTGATGCAGGGCAGCCCCAACTGAAAAGTGCAACCAACACTGTAAATAAAAACCTCACTGACTTACAACACTGTGTGCTCTGAGCCCTTTTGTCACACTTTCCTTTTTGATAAAGCATAAAGTTAGTGTTGGATCAGGTGACCCTGAATCCTCCCTTAGTTACGTTGCAGTAAGTCTAGGCTGCTGAGAGATTCCCATGATGCACTGAGTGTTTTATCTTCGCTCACTTTTTTCCCCCATTTAATATGTGTTTATACACCTCTGTACATTTAATCATTAGTTATTATTAATGTATGGTTCTCTTCCACAGTGTGTCTTTGTACTTTCTGCCATTCTGAGCCTGGTTCTGCTGGAGTTTTTTTCTTTTAGAAGTGAGCTTTTCCTTTCCACTGTTCCTAGAACACTTGCTCAAAATAGGTTATTTGATTGTCAGGGTTTTCTGTTTTTTGTTTTTTTTTTTTCTATATTATTGTAGGGTCTACACGTCGCAATGCAAAGCACCTTGAGGCAACCTGTGTTGTGATTTTTTTGCTATATAAATAAAACTGAATTGAATATAACAAAATTAGCTCGCTGTGCTCTTTAGGTCTTTTTTTTAACCATGACCCTATTCAGATAGAAACTGCTTAACTGATGTTTGTGATATTGAATCAGAAGAGGTATACCAGTGAGATAGAAGCCAGGAGAATGAACCAGATGTTCTCCACAGAACCAGCCAAGGTGTATGTCTGTGAAGGTTCTCAGTCATCCAGGTCATCGTAGTCTAAGGAGCTTGCAAAGAAAAGCATCTGGACTTCTTTAAGTTGCTTGAAGACGTTTCACCTCTCATCTGAGAAACCCTATCATGTGATTTCCTGAGGTCAGATGGCCCAGGATGTGAGTGGGCGTTAAGGCGTCTGGGAAGGATCTCAAACCTGGATTATAGATAGCAAACAGTTGCTCTTCAACAACAAGCACCACCATATATCATTGAACTTTTACAGCCCTATGCCCCTAGTAGGTCTCTGAGGTCGAGTAGTCAGGGCCTACTTGTCATTCAGTATACGAGACTGAAAACTAGGGGTGATAGAGCTTTTGCTACTGTGGCCGCCAGACTGTGGAATTCCCTTCCTCAGGACTTACGATCCGCTGATTCATTGATTACTTTTAAAAAACAGCTAAAAACACATCTTTTTAAAACTGCCTTTTGCTAACTTTGTTTGTATTTTGTCTTTTTAATCTGTTATATCTTGTAAAGCACTTTGTGATCTCTATCTAGAAATGTGCTATATAAATAAAATTTTACTTACTTACTTACTTACTTTATGTCCACTGTGAGCGACCATCTTTGAACAGAGGCAGTGGTTTACGACACCAACTGTCTGCCATATATGTTTGTATCTGTGTGTGCCTGTTTATCTATTGGCTCGGTTGGGCTCCTTCCGCTGTGTGGAGGGCGCTTGAATCTCGGGTGTGTCGGTCCCGGCTTGGCCTACTCTGGAATAGCTAGCTGCTGGCGGAGCCTGTGGGCTTGTCACTGCGGCCCCCTGACACTTCTGGATCGTGGCTGCTGGGTGAACCCTATACGGGCCTCTCCTTAGCTCTTTTCTGGGTGGGTGGTGCAACTGACCCTGTGGTGGTCCACCTTGGGCTCTTGTGCTCTTGGGAGCCTCTAGATGCGTGGGGCCCGGACCTCCTCCATGTCTGCTTGATGTCCTGGGTGGCAGGGCTATGGCTCCTTACACCCACTATTAGACACTTGGGTGTCATTCTCGATAGCACATTATCCTTTAACTCGCATATCAATAATATTACACGTGCAGCATATTTCCAACTCCGTAACATTAATCGCCTCCGCCCCTTCCTCACACCTCACGCCACTGCCATTCTCATCCATAATCTTGTTATCTCTAGAATTGACTACTGCAACTCATTATTATTTGGCCTCACACAAAAATCTGTCAACAAGCTCCAACGTGTCCAGAACTCTGCTGCCTGTATTATTACTAGGACTTCTTCTACCCACCACATCTCCCCAATCCTGAAGCAACTTCACTGGCTCCCGGTCAAATTTCGCATCCATTTTAAAATAATTCTGTATACATTCAAGGCTATTCACTCTCTCTCTCCACCGTACCTCTCTGACTTATTACAGATGAAGCTCCCATCCCGCTGCCTCAGATCTTCATCTTCTCTTTCTCTCTCTGTTCCCTCTGCTCGTCTGATCACAATGGGAGGGAGGGCCTTTAGTTGCTCTGCCCCTCGACTTTGGAATTCCCTACCCCCGGACCTCAGAAATATTAGCTCATTCTCTCTTTTTAAGTCCACCCTTAAAACTCATTTGTTTAAAATTGCCTATTCTTAAATTTCTGTATGTTTTAACTTTTATCTTCTATTCTTATCATTGTGTATATTTCCAGTTTTTATCTGTTGTACAGTGTCCTTGGGTGCTTTGAAAGGCGCTATTTAAATAAAATGTATTATTATTATTATTATTACTTATATGGAGAAACCTCATAAATATAAGTGTGCTCACACACACAGGTGTACAAAAAATTTTCACAGACACACCATCTTGTTTGGCTGGTGCTTCTAAACATGTCATGCATTGTCAGTCTAGTGTGCTGCTCAGTACAATTTAATATTTCTTATGTCAGTTGTTGCTGTGGTTTCCCTACCGTGTTGCTCTCTTTTTGCTTTTTTTTTTTTCTTTCCGGCAGATGATTAGAGTTTTAATGTCTTTTTTCTCTGTCTCTCTTCTCCTGGCCCTGTCCATTATGAGTGTAACAACTTAAAAGTTAAAAAAAAAAAAAAATTCAATTCAGTTTTATTTATATAGTGCCAAATCAGAACAATAGTCGCCTCACTGCGCTTTATATTGTACAGTAGATTGTACGATAATAAAGAATAAACTATCACAATCGAGTAGACCAGTAAAGCAAAAGCCATAATCATCCACGTGGGAAAATAAATGTCTTGGGCATTTTTCTTGGGTTTTCAAAAAGTAATTTCGTATGCTACAGTGCCGTGCCCCCCCCCCCCAAAAAAACAAAACAAAAAAAAACAAAACCTGGCTGCAGCCATGACCATGATGAGGGTAAGTGGAAAAGAAAAGCTGGATGATTTACAAATCTGTATGAGTAGCTCTTTGTTTGTATATGTTATGCATCAACAAAAACAGCAGGTGGAGACATTTCTCCACTCCATCCTTTTAAACTGCTGCAGAAGAGGAAAGCACAGGCGAGTGAACTCTACAATTTTCAATATTAAAAATGTTTCAGATAACAGGATGACAGTGCACACAACAAACAAGCAAAAATACATGATTGTGTGGAATGAAGAAACATGTTGATGGTGCTGCATTTGTTTACATTCAAATAGAAAAAAAAACCCTGAATGTTTGAGGAAATTCCCCAAATGCCAGGTGCCATGTTGAAAAGATGCTGTTAGATGGTTCAAGTGTGGCTCTTAGATTGTATTTGAAAGTTTTTTTTAATCACATATTGAGCACTGTGGGATAAATATTTCTACTTTTATTTTCATATAGATATATGAGGAGTAATTATGATGAAAAATGACTGTGGTGACTGAACACGAACCATTTCTTTTGCACAAATGCAGCAGAAACTACATCCCTCCATCCTGACTTTAACCATTAGCTAAACCGCAGGATTCAAATCTGTTCTGAACTTTCAAACAGCTTAAAATACCAAAAATAATCCAACATGTCCTGCTGTTCTGCTCCAAAACTTGGTTCTCATAAAACAAACTCACAATCTTCACACACCGTACATCACATGGGTTCACTTTGATCACTGTTGAGTTTCTGTTCCTGAGGGTTTAGAGGCTGTCTTGTTGTGCTTCTGCAAATAGGAAAACAAAACTGTTAAAAATGGTTAATAACTGAGCAGAAATGTAGTAGAGTGCACAATGACACTCTAGTATCTTTGAGGTGACACTTGTTGCTATGGCAACATAACTACAGTGGGGAAATTTACCCAATTGTGTCATGATTACATAAAATCCAAACTGTCTTTATAAATGAATTTTGCTGTTTAATCATCTTCACTAGCCTCTACAGTGTGTTCTTCCACTCTTTCCTCACAAGCTCACACTGTGAACCAATCAGCAGCCTTAAAAATTAAAATTACCACTTAGTTTTTTTGTTCCCTTGCTTGCATGGGATTGTGTTTTCTTCAGATATTAAAATAACCCCCACTCCCCCCCATCCCCTCCAAACGCCTTCGAAGCTTATGTCTTCTATGTTGTGAGATGTGATGATTCATGTGCTGAGGTGTTTTTTTTTTCTGTTCTCAAACTGATCTCCCTGTTGGAGCTCAGTCTGGGGGGGGGGGGGGGAGTTCTTTTTTTCTCCTCTTCTTTCCTCATGTTGTGCATTTTCTATGGTTTCGGTTCGGGTCGCTGCTCGTGTGGTCGACCGGCCAGTGCTACCTAGCCTGACCTGTCTCCCCAATGTGATGTTTGTGTATTGTATGTATAGTCGGCAAAGTATCACCTATCTTAATTGTCCCTTGGGGATAAATAAAGTTTTTTTTGACTTTGACTTTGACTTGATCAACAAGATTGTGAACATTGTCCTATTTTTGTGTGGTTATAATGTTCATAAATGCATTAAACTTACGTCGTGTTTGATTTCGTCTTGAATACAAGAAAAGAATCCCAGCTCCAACAAGAACAACACCAACACCAACAGCAACAACAACAGCTATAATCACTCCAGTGTTGGATTCTGAAATTGAAGAGAACACACTGATGTAAGTCAGACATTGACTGCATGTCAGGAACAGCCAGCAGGTTTAAACAGCGAGCTCAGTGATGTCAGCATTGATCTAACTTCCTGTTTCCTCCTGCTTGTCTCCACATCTAACAGGCTGGTTCTGGTTCTTCTCCGAGCTGTGAGGATGATGATGTTGTTGGACCTTCCTCCTCCATGAAGGCTGTTTGAATCTGTGCTGCTGATCAGACACCTGCTTTCCTCCTGCTGAGCCTCACATCTGAAATCATGTGTTACTCCCTCTGTAATTGAGGTTTCCTCCACTCTGAGCTGAGGCTCTGATAGACTCTAGTTATTCAACAGTGTCAATCCCTACAGTACAATAGTTGATACTTTTCTTAGCTACACACATCAGTAAAATGAATCCCTTCAGACTGATGATTGGAGAAAAGAAGGAATATGAATCTGTCAGCGTAATGACAGTCCGCCTCACTGCCAAAAAATGTATCTCTGCACTGGAGAATTTTAGACTGATACAATTTATTTGTTATGTAGGAACAATAACTTTGACTTAGTTATTCTCTTCTTAATAATCTTAATCTTTTGTTGTTACTAGTCATTTTATATTTAATCATCTGGCATATATATATTGCATTCAGTCCAACAAACTGAGCATTAAGATGATGTATTGAATAATAATAATAATAATAATACATTTTATTTAAGTAAGCGCCTTTCAAAACACTCAAGAACACTGTACACAAGCAATAACAACAACAAACATAACAATTTACAAAATAATAAGAATAAAACGTAGAGCAAATAAATAAAATTAATTAAAGTATCAGGATGGAAAAGTTTATGTGGAATAGTCTATTGTGAACAGGTGAGTTTTGAGTCTGGACTTAGGGAAGTGATTTTTCTTACAGTGGCTTGCAAAAGTATTCGGCCCCCTTAAACTTTTCCACATTTTGTCACATTACAGCCACAAACATGAATCAATTTTATTGGAATTCCACGTGAAAGACCAACACAAAGTGGTGCACACGTGAGAAGTGGAACAAAAATCATACATGACTCCAAACATTTTTTACAAATAAATAACTGCAAAGTGGGGTGTGTGTAATTATTCAGCCCCCTTTGGTCTGAGTGCAGTCAGTTGCACATAGACGTTGCCTGATGAGTGCTAATGACTAAATAGATGCACCTGTGTGTAATCTAATGTCAGTACAAATACAGCTGCTCTGTGACGCCTCAGAGGTTGTCTAAGAGAATACTGGGAGCAACAACACCATGAAGTACAAAGAACACACCAGACAGGTCAGGGATAAAGTTATTGAGAAATTTAAAGCAGGCTTAGGCTACAAAAAGATTTCCCAAGCCTTGAACATCAACGGAGCAGTGTTCAAGCCATCATTCAGAAATGGAAGGAGTATGGCACAACTGTAAACCTACCAAGACAAGGCCGTCTTGGTAGGTTTGGCCGTCTTTGGCAGCCTTGGCTCCTACCTCAAAGCATACTACATACAATGAACTAACATGTGTACAAGGCATGTAAAAAGCAGAAGTGAGCACCTTAGAAGAACAGAACCTTGTGGTTTCTAAATGTGTAACGGAAAATTATAGCGACAAGACGGTTTCCTCCATCTCATGTATGCACACAGGCTTACAACCTAATAAGGAGAAACATTTTATCAAAACACATACAAGCAATGGTTATATATATCTTAGCACAAATGACAAAACTCAAAAAGTATCAACTCTAACATTTATAACAGTGATCTTGGTAAAGATTGATGATTCAGCTCAAGCAACACAGCGTCAATCTCCTACTTTGAGAACTGTTAGAATGAGATTGTTAACAACATGTAAAAACAAAACTTATCTTCTGTCCTCCCAGCCAGAAACATCCTTGTGTTTGATGAAGACCCTTTATAGTATAGATTATTTATGAATGCCTTTGAAAACGGAGCAGAAGCTAAAACTAATAACTGGATCAACTGTTTGCACTTTTTAGAGTAGTTCATTAGGGGGCAGCCTAAAGACTTGGTGCATAGTTGTCAGTATTTACCTCCTGAGCAGGGCTAAACATCTTGCTGAAGATCATTTTGGAAATGAAAGTAAAATTGCCTCTGAACACATGAAGATTATGAACTGAATATACAAGGCTGAGAACTAAGGGAGACAGAGCTTTTGCCACTGTGGCCCCCAGACTGTGGAAATCTCTCCCTCTAAGCTTAAGATATGTGGACTCAGTAGTCTCTTTTAAAAAAACTACTTAAGACACATCTTTTTAAAACTGCATTCCATTTACTTTTTGTCTGGTTTTATACCTTGTTATCTCTGTGTGAAGCACTTTGTGATCTTTTGTCTAGAAAGGTGCTATATAATTAAAATTATACTTACTCATCTTGGACAAAACTTAAAAATTTGGTAGCCTGGTCTTTAAAGCTGAAAGAGACCTTGGTGTTGCTTGGACGAAAGGGGAAAAAGTTTGTTGCTGCAGATCTGAATAAGAATGATTGGGAAAATAAAAAAAGAAAGAAATGGGAACAAGAATGGATCAATTTAAGACCACTCTGAAGAAAGAATATTTGACTCCGGAAGATTTGGCAAAGGTAGAATAAGCTATTATTCAGTATGCACAACAACAGAAATTTAAAACCGAAATTACTTTAATCAACAGTGGCCTCAAAGCAGTCTTGAAGGGAAGTTCTCTCTACAAGGTCGACCCAGTATTGAATGCAGAAATCCTTAGAGTGGGTGGCCGATTTAATTAAGCAGCCATACCCGTGGAAGCAAAGCATCCTGCAATTTTGGCAAAGGATATGCATGTGTCAACATTGATTTCACGACATATCCATCAAATGTTGGGATATGCAGGAAGAGCACATGTATCCTGTGAAGAAACAAAGGTTGTTGAACAAAAGATGGCATATCTGCTCAAAGAAAGAGTCCTGCCAGACGCAGCTCCATTCACAAATGTTGGAGTGGACTACTTTGGGCCTATAAGAGTTAAAAGAGGACAAAGTCTCCTTAAAAAGATGGCATCAAATGCAACTTTACCGTCCCAGCAGCCTCTCACCAAGGGGATGTTTGGGAGAATCTCATTCGTTCCACCAGGAATACTTTAGTCTCAGTTCTCATAGAAACACGTTTTAGATGATGAAAGACTCCAAACAATTTTCTGTGAAGTTGAAGCTATATTGAACAACACACAATTTAGCAAAGTTTCTGATGACTCAAATGATCTTGAAGCACTGACTCCCAATCATTTGTTGTTGCTGAAAAACAAACCAGTTTTACCACCAGGACTGTTTGATTCAAGTGAACTTCATGTCAGGAAAAGGTGGAAACAGGTAGAGTACATGGCAGAACTGTTCTGGAAGAGATGGCTTTCTCAGTACCTACCTCTGATGCAAGAAAGACAAAAATAGACGAGGACTAAAAGATGTCTTATACCTGGAGATATTGTCTTGATTGCAGATGCTACCGCTCCAAGAGGATCATGGATGATAGCAAAAGTCTTAAGTGTAAACCGGGATACAAAAGGCTTGGTGCGTTGTGTGAGACGACAAACAAAGACCAGTGTTTTGGAAAGGCCAGTGGCAAAACTTCTTTTGCTACTGGAAGAAGTCACATCATCAAAGAAGATTAAGGATATGGGGAAAAAGGGAATAGCTCCTTTTTTAAAGAACTTTAAAGTAATTGTGATTGTATGCACAATTAGGGGCCGGAGTGTTGGAGCTATTTATTCTTTATTTTTATTATTTGAAATTTGTATAGTAGGCACCCGTGGAGGTGGGGGCGTTCCCCGAGGTGGCTGACTGACCTGTTAAAGGGGATGGTGAGTGCAGAGACAGGGGGATGAGACGCACGAAAAATGAGCAGGAGGAAAAGAAACGTGTGCAAGCCAGCATAAGTAACGAAGGACCTGCTGCCTGACTGTGGTGTGCCACGAGTCATTCGGCCACAGAGAGGCCAAGGGAACACGGCGATCCAGTATTGACGGCAGGAATAGCGACAGTGGGAGGCGGCGCGTGAAATCCACAGCAGGGCAGGGATGTGCGCCTCTGCCTGCATCTGGCGGTGCTACGAGGGAGGCCGTGTTCAGGTGTGGAGTGGGGCGGGACTGTGCGGTGACGCGTCGTCAGGAGGAGACAGGTCTGCGACAGGAGCCCCCTCCTTGGTCTTCTGGCTGGCGTGATTTCCATCCCGGAAGAGGAATTCCTCTCCTGGTTCTTTCAGATAAGAAACATTTGCCCGAGCGTGGCTGGACTGTGGGATTACGGGACTGTGGGGGGAATTTTAGCATATGGGAAACATTGTAGTATTTTTTGGATAGTGTATATTTATTTCTGCCGGCAGGGTTTGTAGCGTATTGAGAACGTTCTTTTTATTGTCTTTTTCCATAGAAATAAATGGTGTGTTTAAGGCCGACTTTATCTCTGTGCCCTGAGCGCTGACCCACTCACTCCCCTTCTTCTTGTATGTTGACTTTGTGGTAAAGATTTAGATCCACCAGTCTTAGCGGTTACACATACAAACTATCACCGCAGTGCAGCGTTGAGTTTAAATTGTTGGATGTTTAGTTGGACAAACATATGGAATCGCCACTACAGTGATACCTGTATGAAGTCTTATATACAAACAAAATTATTTATGAGTTGAATTCAGACTAAAGTTACTTCGTGGTTCAGTTCCAGTGAATCTGTCTGCTGCAGTGTTTTATCACACACCCCTTCTTTTTTCACCTGAGAAACATTTTCTAGACATTGGACCTCACATAGTTATGATTTAACTATTTAACCTTTTGTTTCTGTGCAGACAAAAAAATCTGAGCACTTATTCCCATTTTTCTAAATCAATGATTATTTTAATGGTTTGATGATTAAAATGTCACTCACCATTTAAATGTACATTGATTTCCTTATATATCTGATGGTGGATGTCCTTCTGTGTGGCAGCACAGCGATAGCGGCCAGTCTTTTTCACAGTAGTTTTGAGGATGACGTAAAAGCGCTCTCCTTTTTTAGAGACCTGCGGCTCCTCAGAAGGAATGATTTGATTGTTACTGTCCCACCACTCCACCGTAGGTTTGGGGTAAGCACCCTTAACATCACACTGAAGCAGCGCCCAGTCATTTGTTTCATCAAGATTTGTGACAGAAGGCTCTGGAGCTGCACCTGTGAACACAACATAGATTATATAAGAGCAATGGCAATTAATCACATTTCTTTTTGTTTAGCTATTGTGGGCACAGATGTGAGTAACAACGTGTTTTAGGGTAAAGAAAAGCACCAACAGTTATTAGAAATTTGAATTACACTGAGGGATGGGATCCTTTTTGAGCATATGCATCCTTTAAGGTGTGTGTGTATATATATATATATATATATATTTATATATATATATATATATATATATATTTATTAATGATCTCACTGAGGGGGTTCAGGCCTATGCAGAACACTACCAGGCTATACAGCAATGACATTGGAATGTCGTTCGGACTGGAGAAGTGTAGCCGGATGGTAACAAAGAGAGGGAAGGTAGTCAGAACTGAGGGGATTGAACTACCAGAAGGCAACATTGCAGACATAGAGGACAGTTACAAGTACCTGGGGATCCCGCAGGCGAATGGGAACCATGAAGAGGCCGCTAGAAAAGCTGCAACCACCAAGTACCTGCAGAGGGTCAGGCAAGTCCTGAGGAGTCAGCTGAATGGTAAGAACAAGATCCGGGCCATCAACACGTATGCCCTACCCGTGATCAGGTACCCTGCTGGGGTAATAGGCTGGCCAAAGGAGGAGATAGAAGCCACTGACATAAAGACAAGAAAGCTCCTTACCATGCATGGAGGGTTTCACCCCAAGTCCAGCACCCTGAGGCTGTACGCTAAGCGGAAGGAAGGGGGCCGGGGACTGGTGAGTGTCAGCACCACAGTCCAGGATGAGACAACGAACATCCAAGAATACATTGGGAAGATGGCCCCAACTGACCGAGTGCTCAGTGAATACCTCAGGCAGCAGAAACCCAAGAAAGAGGAGGGAGACGAGGAACCATCATGGAAGGACAGGCCCCTGCACGGTATGTACCACCGGCAGATAGAGGAGGTGGCTGATATCCAGAAATCCTACCAGTGGCTGGACAAAGCTGGACTGAAAGACAGCACAGAGGCACTAATCATTGCAGCACAAGAACAAGCTCTGAGCACAAGATCCATAGAGGCTGGGGTCTATCACACCAGGCAAGACCCCAGGTGCAGGCTGTGTAAAGATGCCCCAGAGACAATCCAGCACATAACAGCAGGGTGCAAGATGCTAGCAGGCAAGGCATACATGGAACGCCATAACCAAGTGGCCGGCATAGTGTACAGGAACATCTGTGCCGAGTATAACCTGGAAGTCCCGAGGTCAAAATGGGAGATGCCCCCAAGGGTGGTGGAGAATGACCGAGCTAAGATCCTGTGGGACTTCCAGATACAGACGGACAAAATGGTGGTGGCTAACCAACCGGACATAGTGGTGGTAGACAAACAGAAGAAGACGGCCGTAGTGATCGATGTAGCGGTTCCGAATGACAGCAATATCAGGAAGAAGGAACACGAGAAGCTGGAGAAATACCAAGGGCTCAGAGAAGAGCTCGAGAGGATGTGGAGGGTGAAGGTAACGGTGGTCCCCGTGGTAATCGGAGCACTAGGTGCGGTGACTCCCAAGCTAGGCGAGTGGCTCCAGCAGATCCCGGGAATAACATCGGAGATCTCTGTCCAGAAGAGCGCAGTCCTGGGAACAGCTAAGATACTGCGCAGGACCCTCAAGCTCCCAGGCCTCTGGTAGAGGACCCGAGCTTGAAGGATAAACCGCCCGCAGGGGCGTGCTGGGTGTTTTTTATATATATATATATATATATATATATATATATATATATTTATTTATTAACGTTATAAAATTAAAAATAAAGCAGAGTAAGATTTACCATGAGGAGTGTTATTTCAAGAGCCTGTGAGCATGCTCAGGTTTAAAAAGACATCAAGATATTGATGTGAGCTTGGGGCATCATGTGAGAGTTCATAAACAAACCAGACCACATTCTTAGTGTTCAATCTAAGCACATATTCATACTTTGATCTTCAAACTTCTTTGAAGAATTATATCCCACTCACCATCATGCACACAGATCTCTGAAGAAATCCGATGCCACTTTTCCATCTGTGTGGCTACACAGTGATAACAGCCAGGCTCAGTTACAGTAGTCTGGACCATGACGTGGAAGCGACCTTGTTGTTCTTCATCCTGCACAGTCTTAGTAGGAAGTGTTTTGTTGTCACTGTCCCTCCACTCAACTGTGGGTTTAGGAGAAGCACCTGGAACCTTACACTGCAGCAGCCCCTTTTCTTTAAGTATTGTGACATAAGGCTCTGGAGCTGCACCTGTGAACACATCATAGACAACAAACAACTAGTTTACATAGCCACAATCAATTATTTAAATACATCCTCATATTAACAATAATACATGACATGTTACGGCATGTTATTATTTATTTAACAAAAACTAAACCAAAATCCAGAAAACAGTATGTGAAAATATTAAGTATAGTCAGTCACCTAAGGCGCTAAGCTAGAGATGCTACAATAATGCAGAGAAACCCCTAATAATTAGACAACCCTCTATGAGCAAGCACTTGACCACAGTGGGAAAGAAAAACTCCCATTTAACAAAGACAAACCTCTAGCAGAACCAAGCTCACCCCGTGACTGAGTCTGCACACCTCAATTAAAGCACAGATTTTGTTGGGTCTTCTCTGGAGCACTCAGATGTGTGTAAACACAATGCCAAGGAGGAAAAGATTTCCCTTAATAATGAGCACCTTGATTTAGAAACTGGACTTTGTGTTTACTTATGTTATCTTTGTCTAATATCTTCATTTGTTTGATCTGAAACACTTAACTGGGACAATCATACAAAAAAGCTGTAATTATAATGCAAGCATCCCAAACACAGCAGCAAATTTATAACATAATGGCTGGAAAACAAAAGAATCGTGCTGGTTAATGTGGGACCTTAAGAGTGCTGTGCATAAATAAATGCCCACAAACCTCAATGAAATGAAGCAATTCTGTAAAGAAAAGTGGGCTAAAATTCATCCAATGATGTGACAGCCTGATAAAGTCAGACAAAAAAAAAAAGATTACTTCAAGTTATTTCTGCTGAAGGTGGTTCTACAAGCTGCTGAATCATGCTGTATGCTTAGTTTTTCACATGCTGCTGCTGCATTTTGGCTCAAGTAAAAAAAAAAAAAAAAAAAATGGACAGTTGAATATGTTGCTTAGATTGTTATTCATCTCAGGTTGTATTTACCTAATTTTAAAACCTGCTAAGGACAGAAGGATCTTTGCTGTTGTTACACAAACCTTTTAAACCTTTCATTTGGCTTCTAAAGACAAATGAAAAACGACAACAGCAACAACAGCAAAATAAAACTAGAACAAGTGTCTTAAAAGACAATTAAAAAATTATAATCCCCATATGTCTAGCACACCAACATTGTAGCATAAATTTTTTTATGTGCGGATAAAAACAATATCATAAACATTTTGCTTTAACCGTGGACTGTTTATAAAGATAATCTTTAGACCTTTTATATAGTTCTCACCAAAACAAGTGCCTGTTTGTCTTTTCCTACTTACACGTTCACATAAACATAAACGAGCATGTTATCATCAGTATCGGCACAAACAGGACTCACCTGGAAAGTTTCGGATCTTTAACCTTTTGAAACGCAGAGGTTGTATGCGACCTAATTTTACATGTAAAATTAATAAATGAAGATACGTGATATTCTCCTGTTGAACGGAAACAAAGATACAGTCGTAAAACACGTCGTTTGAAAGCTCAGATATTCTTTTTTCAGTAGATTCACGAATGTCAAAAAAAATAATTTACGACATAAAACACTTAGGTCTTTATTTACGTCAGTAAAAAGTTAATAACGTTAAGGTTAGCATGTTGCATCACCATTAGAAAGTCGTTAATCGGACCAAAAATAGACATTTAAAGACAAATAGGAGCTCTTTTTAACGAACAAAACTCACAGATTAACTTCCGCTCGTTTAAATTCAACCGGGAGTAAAGACATCCAGAAAAAAGAGAATTTATTCTCTTGTGAAGTTTTATCGGAGTTACAGAAACTTTTAAAATAAGAAGATTAAAAGCAAATTAAAAGCTTCGACGACTAATTTGTAATAATTATTGTAACTTCTCTGATATCAGGAAACACCCACGAGCAAAATTAATCAATCAGCATCGATTGCGGACATAATATAACGACCTCGCGACACTATTAATTCAGTCAGCCAATCAGAAATGAGCATCATTACGAGAGCTACGTGGGTGTTTGATTGACAGCTACTCTCGTCCAATAGAAAGTCACCGCAGTGAAACCACTCTCAGTTTGAAGCCGGGAAAATCACCTGTCTGACCATGTATGGATGATAAAGTAGTTGGATTCGCTGTTACGATGGAACGAAAACAAATCAAAGAAAAGTATTTAATTTGTCAAAAAAGACCCGATTAAAGTATAATAAATGTGTGAATCTTTGTTTTAATTATTCAGGACATCGTTTTGAAGTTGAGTTTAGCATCTAGGAACACGTGAAATGTAAAAAACCTGAATGAATCCTTATTATTTGTTACCTTTGAAGAGATTTTTGTGGGGTTAAGAAATAATTTGTCATAGATTCTCTGCTTTGCAATTTGAATTAATATCTTTAATATCTTTAAGTTAATTCAGAATATCAGCATGACACTTGGCACATTTATTGTAGATTAAAAGAAGATGGTATCCTGTAAATTTCAGCCTTGTAGCCCTTATAATGACCGATTACCTGTCTTTAAAATATGAAGTAAAAGCTTAAAAATATAAAGGCTTCAGTGATTTCCTGTATAATCCTCTAACAAATGATCTGTGTCAGAGCTAAAGGTAAAATTAACAGACTACATTAAAGATCACAGATTTTACTTCACAGTGTTGAAACAGGCAGTTATTTGCTATTTAAGGTTTAGAAATTATTAAAAAGTTTATTCTGGTAGTTCCAGACATGCAGAAGTGCACATGACTGTGAGAGGCTCTAACAAGTTAATACAGGCTCTGAAAAGGAAAAAGAAACAGGTTAGTAGTGGTAGGTTCTCATTAAGTTGGCAGTATAATAAATGCAGTGTTTATAGCTGCATTCACAGAGATTTTATTTTTTTAGGGCACTTCAGATTTTTGATATGGCGCAGGTGCAGGAGAAGCATGCACATGGGAAGGTCTCAGTTTGTTTTCACTAAATATTGCAAATATCACTGCAGATGTGCTGTAGGAGTGAGGCCCTGCCAGATGTGCATGCTGACTGTTTCATCTGTAAATAATCAGCTGGTTTATAACAGCACTCACCAACAACAAGCTCAATGCGGAAGATTTTTTCTCTGGGCTTTATTTCTGGGAATATACAGGTATAGGTGCCTTTGTCCTCCAGCCTAGTTTGTTTTAGTCTTATGGAGGCGTTTCCGTACATCAGCTCTTCTGGATAATGTGAGACTCGACCTTTGAACTCCACATCTTGACCTGGCAGACCATTATTGTAATGATTGCGATTACGATACATGAACACCTCCTTTCGAGGGACTTCTTTAACCCAGTCAAACAGCATTGACTCAATGTTCTCATTGGTGTCGAGGGAACAGGGTAAAATAACATCATCATCTTCTCGCACAGTCACTCTGGCCACAGGTGTCTCTGAAAGACAAAGCATGTTTTAAACAGGGATAAGGATAGAAGAAAAGTCAGGTATGAGGCAGGGGCAGCCAATCAGAAGAGAATTGGCTTAAAGCTCAATGTTTTTATTTCAGAAACTAAAAAACAGTTCAGACTCGATTTGTAACTTTCACGAAGATTAAAAACATATAAACATCACAATGCATTCACAATTAAAACCCTTCTTTATTTTTTCCTACAACAAGAATTCATATTTATTTAGTTTAGTTACCCTTCATATTTTCCTGTTGTCATCACAGTCCCACCTGTAGCGCCACAGTTTGTATGACTGATTTAAATAGAAGCTGAAGGAGCTGAAGAGCTTGTTACAGAGAGGACTAACTCAGAGGCTGCACCAAGGCCCAGACTGGGATAAACTGTTCCAGCAGTGTCCAAGAATAAAACATGGAGCTGGAAATGAGTATGATAGCTCATCTTTACTGCATGTATTACATTTCTGTTTACAGAAGTCAGAGGGTGAGGTCCATTAAAGAGAATAAACAGGAATATTTATTTCTGCTAATATGACTGCATCCACATGAAATGCTCCTCCATCCTACCAACACACAGCTCCACCTGAGTAACATGTGATGACACTGTATAAATTTTTTTCTGTAAATAGAAATATCGGCTTATTCATGATTAATTTTCTAATCTTAGAAATATTCTGAATCCTCAGCAGCTTTATAACTGTAACAGTTTTCTATAACATTACAGCTGACAGCAGCCCTGACATGTCTGTGAGCTCCTGCTTGGTTTTCTTTGTTCTGATTTTTGTCTTTCTGTTTTTGGCCACACACTCATCAGCCGACCTACAGGCATTTACTCTGTTATCATACTGTTGTCATGTTGTACCAGCTGTTAGCATTTGACTGCAGCATTTGTGCTGTTTTCAGCCTCCTCAGAAGGATTTCATTTTAAAGTTTAAGGCCCCACCAAATACTGCAAGTTACTACAAAGCTGTGTGGAAAGATTGTGAAATAATTTCTGGTTTGGGGCAAAGATCTTCACATGATTAAGGAGGAATTTATCAACCTCTTAATATCCAGCAGGTCACCAATGAACCACATGTGCTAGTGTTAGGTGTAGACTGGCTTTTAACTACATGCTAAACAAGCAGGGTTTCAGAAAGTAGATGTTGCCTCTCAGTTCAAGTGTCTCATGAGCATTTTGGTCTTGCAGTTCTTCTCGTATGATATTTCTATTTAAGTGTGGCAAGTACATAAAAAAATTCATATAAAGAGGTAGAAGTGAACATAATCCTGCCCCCGACCAGCTCACCAGGACCAGGTGGCTCATCAGAGGTTAACACAAATTCAGGCAGCAACAGTGTCAACACTGTGAGGCCAAACATTTTTCACTGATAAAGATTTGAAACACATCCAGTCTGCGTCCTTTTCACCAGCTGAGCTCTCAAAAATCTGCCAGTTTGAAGCTGCACATCAGAGTCAGTAACAGCCTCATGTTAATGGGCCACACAGTGTTTTAACTCTAAAACCTCAGGAAATGGAAACAGGGTAGAGCCACTCTCCATCCTTTTGGGGCCTGGCTGTGCCACTCCCTTTAAAACTGGCAGCAGGTGGAGCTGTAGTAACACATACAAGGAAAAATGAACTTTATATACTTGCCTACTTATGTGTTTATGGATGACTTCTGTCCTCCTTTTACTAATTAAGGATAATAATAATAATTTTATATCATTGTTGATGTATCTGAATCTCAATTGTTTCCGTTTGTAAAGAAAAAATAAAACACACGTGTGTTTGCAGGAAACACAAACTGCTAACAAATACGCCACACCTGAAAAAAAGTCAGGGTGAAATAATGAGATAATCTGATCGTAAAAAATAAAAAGAACATTTTCACATTTATCTGCTCATTATTTCAACATCAAAATCCGGATGCGTTAAACGCTGATGTCACAGGTGTAGATGCCGCAGTCATCCACCCGCTACAGCAGCAGCCTGAACATCGTTAAAGCTCCATCCGCTGCTGTGAAACGTGACTGCGCCTGCACTGATTATCACTCTAAATCAATGAGCTTCTTACCGGATTCAGCAGCAAACGTCCGTCCGGACAAAGTCAGGAAACAGAAGCTCAGAAACAGAAGTGCTAGAAGCTCCATGTCTGCAGAAACCCTCTGAGGATCAAATACCGCAACTATTCTGTGTAACCAAGATCCGAGCAACCCCTCTCCTCTCAGCACTGACGCAGTAAAAAAACAGTTTCAGTTTCTAGTGTCTTAAAGCACTCCGCCATATCTGCCATAGTTTCCGGTGTATTACGTCACAACGTCATGGACTTTTAGATTTCACCTTTATAATATCAGTGACAGTTATACAGAAACAGTGACAGGAGGAAGATTAATGAGCAGAGTCTGTTTATAGAAACAGATACAGGCTGATGTAAGAGAGGAGAGGAGCATCTCCAGCCTTTATGGTCAAAGCCAGCTGCAGCTTTTGACTCTTGAAGATTACTAAAATAAAATAAAATAAAATAAATAGTTAAGCGTTACTATATTACCTTTGTTGGTTGTTTCCCCCCCCCCCCTACATCTGTATGAAATCTGCATAAAACAAAGAAAAAACGATGGCAAGGTTAGCAATTAGTAGGACTTACCTCTGACTACTTCAAAATAAAAATGTAAATCATTTAAGATAATTTTATATAATTTCCAAGGATTTTGAAAGTATGATGTTGTGGAGGTATGTAAGAGAGATCCCAATATTCTACTCCAACTTTTAATTCAGCTTCACACATTCAAGGCGCATTCAGCACAATCAGCAACTATTTCATTAGGTACACCTAGAACAGATCATGTGATGTTTATTGTCATCACAGTAAACATTCAAAGGACCAAAACCTAACCCTCTCACTTCCCCTAACACTGTGTGTGAGTGGAGCCACCTGGTGGTCCACCACAATGTGATTACCTACAAATACTTAGTGATACACTTGATTAATCAGGTCTTAATTCAAGTTTTTGTAAGAAAAAAAATAATTATGAAGCTTATGAGTAAGTTCAATAAGGAAGATGTATGGTCTCACATCTGTCTGCTCCCAGCTGCTGGCTAAATCTAAGCTTCACACCACTTCCACTTTCCCACGCTGTCAGGCTGCCAGCCACACATAACGTCACACCACGAGCCATCAATAACAAGAGCCAAACAGGCAGCACTACACCTAATCAATATTTTAAAAATTTTCTCAGTCACTTTGGCTCAATTCTCACAGCAGGAAATTCTCCACTCTTCATGCAGTTCTCACAAACATCAGGGCATTTTTCATAACACAGTCTCACCTGCGCAAAAGACTCTCCACCAATCAAAACCAGTCAATCACTCCAACTGTGTGATGAATGAATAAAAACCTTTCATCAGACTTTAAAGACTGAGTCACCAATGTGTTTAGTTTTTGTTTCATGAACCCTCACTGCCTCTGGAAAGAGTTCTGCACACATGTCGGCCTCATGTAGAGTAAAAACCTTTCACACACAAAAATGAGATGTGAAGGATTTTTTATAACATGGAGGAAAGCAGAATGATGCTCATGAAACCATATGCATCAGAAAACAGACAAAGAAAATGATCTGAGAACATCAGCAACAACTGTACAGTCCAGTAAAGTCACACTTACATGCATTCAGCAATCAACTGTTCCACTGGTCATCAAGTGACCTTTCACCTCAGCAGCAACTCAAAACATTCAGACATGTAGACATGATCACCACAGCCTGCTGGAGTCCAAACGAGCATCAGAATAAGGAAGAAAGATGACTGATTGTGGTGTGGTTGTTGATGTCAGACGGGCTGGTGTGAGTATTTCAGACACTGTTGATGTGCTGAGATCTTCAGGATTTACAAGGAATGGTCTGAAATGAGAAGCTATCCAGTGAGCAGCAGGGTGGAAATACTTTGTTGATGTCAGAGGAGAATAACCAGATTACTTTGAGCTGATAGAAAGACAACAGCAACTCAGTCGACCACACTTCTTAATGAACCACGCAGAAGAGCATCTCTGAAGGCACAACACATCTGATGTTGAAGCTGATGGGCCACAGCAACAGAAGACCACACTGAGGGCAACAGCTGTCTGCTAACAACAGAGGCCACATTTACATCTGCTCACCAAAATTAGACAACGAAGACTGAAAAACACCCCAAAGGCCTCCACAGTCACCACATCTCTGTGCACTGAAATTTGAACGTATATATTTCTATTTGTTGCAAGTAAACCTCTGACAGTGTGGATCTGTATTTGCACTTTTAAACATATTTGAATAAATATGACATGATAGAATAAGTGAACTGAAGGGCTGTTTACTGTAGTTATGAGCAGTGAGAGACGCTAACATGTAGCAACCTGTCAGTCACACATGAACCCTGCCCTGGTTTTAACAGGACCATCATTTACAAAATAAACATGTTGTGTCAAATAAAACTTGAAACTAAGACCAGTGATTGAAGAATAACATCTGGCTTTCAGTGTGTTGAAGTTCATCTCTACAGCCAATCAAAGCTAGTGAGGAGAGCGTGGAGGAACCGGTTCTCTAAGCTTCAAATCTGTGTTTGGATTGGTTGGTTATCACAAAGCTGTAAGTCAAACGTATTCCAGAGAAAGTGTACTGAGTGTAAACAAGATTAAGGGATACAATTATCTGCTGTCCATCAAATGTGGGAGCAGCATTCATGTGGGAGGAACTGCTTTGATTTGTGCTTTGATAATGACTGCAGAGAGCAGGGTGTGCTTATAGTGAGGGGTAAACTGTGAGTCAGCAGAGGATAAATCCTTTATGTTGATTATTCTCAGAGTGTGGACCCTTAAGGTTCAGTCTGTGGACATCATGACATCATTTACAGTTAAAAAAAATAAGCTTGAATAGTGTTTGGGACCATAAAACAGAATCAATTATCAGATCTACGATGGAAGAATCCGCCTTCAATTATCAAATCATCGGGAGCTCAAAATGATCCGCTGACAACACAAAGACTGTCATGAGTGGGCGGGTTGGAGCTAAATGAGCACAGGGTAGGGAACAAAACACAAACTTTTATTGAGGCTGAACGCAGACAGAAGCAAAGACAAAGGAAACACAGGACCATCAGTGGACATGAACACAGCTCAGGGGAAACAAGGTGTAGGTGAACACAGGCCAACCCACAGGTGAGGAAATAAAGGTAGAAACCAGACACAGGAACAACTAACTAGCTAAAAACAATTCAATACAGGGGGAAAGCTCAGGAAACACTCTCATGTAAACAGCAACAGCTGAGAAGTAGAGGCGAAAAATACAAAAGATAAAGAACAAAGCTGGAGGAGGAGGTGGCCGAGGGCTCCTCTGCTTAGGCTGTTGTGCCCACAACCTGGCTGTGGATAAGCAGAAGAAGATGGATGGAATTTCCTGCCACTGCTCGTGAATGAGTCTGAATGAAACTACATGAAATAAAGTCACCATTGGTGCATCCTGAAAGTGACCCAGAGGATGAGACCCCCCTCAGAGAACATTCAACAGATCAGCAGAAGAATCCCACACACCCATTTAAAACATATTTACTATTTATTTGTTCTCAGTATATCTGTTGTGATTTTACCCCCAAGTCCTCAAACTTCACTTTTTTACTGGAAACTGAATGAACTGCAGGCCTTTAAATATTTGATTCAGTTTCATCTAAAAGTCAAATAGAGGAACGATGTTACAACCCAGAGTATAAAGTTATTAAAAAGAACAAAGATTTTTAACTCCAGTTGAACAACAGACTTCCTGTCAGGAAATCAGATTTCACAACAAACTGGCCGTCATCCAGAAAACCAGACTTTCCAGCACTGACAGGATTAACAGCCTCACACGTCTGTGGTTGTACAGAAACCACAGACATTCACGATGCAGCCTTCTTTCGTAGACTTCTATGAAAGTGAGTGAAGAATGCAGCTTTACCAGTTTTTTCGTTTTGCACCACTAATTATTTGTCACACGTGTTCATGTGAAAGTGAAAACTGACAGCTGATGCATTTCAGGTATTTTAAATAGGAGAGCGTTACTGGAGCTGTGACCTCTTTAGACCTCGTCCTCTCCATCACGGCCCTTTTACAGGTGAAGAAACTGTGTCTGTGACTCTGAGAGCAGAGGTTTGGGCCGATGCAGCAGCCACGAGGCTTTGTGGTTTGTAGTTCTGAAGATCATTTCAGCTCCACTACAGGCCAGCATGGGAGTGAAAATCAAACCTAAACAGAGGTACACAGAGTCGGCTCTCTTCCTTCTTGTTTATTGTGGGTTGATCCACAGTGATGAATTTAAAATGGTCGAGTACTTTAACCACAACAAAGTGCAGCATATAGAAGCTTTACGTGGCACCAGGCTCAATCTCAGAGCAGGAGAAGCACACATACTTTCTTTGATAAAGTCTTTAAAAAGTCAGCTAATAAGACAAGTTAAAGCAGCTTTAACTCAGATATAACTCTGCACAGTTTTATTAAACCTTCTTGGAAAAACTGCAGGCACATGGAGACAGACTGGAAACAGGTCTGTGAAGGTTTTTGTAGAGGAAGAGGAGGAGGAGGAAGAGAGGAGGAGTAGGAGAGTCTCCACTACTTAGGTCAGGTTGATGCCAGGTTAGCAAAGCGTCCTTGAGCGAGATGCCCCAAAATAATGTGATGTTTCATTTGTGTGATCAACGATGTGATGCATGGATGGAATAAAGGGCGCTTTGATGCAGTCTGTGCTTTACAGTGTTTATGAACCACAAACTTATTTTAACGTCAGGTTTATTTATCCAGAGAAAAAGAAGCTCTTTAGATTTACATGATGTGGCGTCTCTTCACATCAGAACTACAGTTAATACATGTTGTAGTGTTTGGACATTTTTAAATCAGTTTTAATTCAGTAACTTATCACCACAGCAAACACGACTCATCACTAAATCAATAAATTCACACCTTCTTTTGTGATCAATGTTTTATTGATTTACAGCAGGGTTGGTTCCCTAAAACAACACTGGTCACAAGGCATGGAGAGAGGAAAGAAAAAAATACGGTGGAAATACAAATATTAGAACGCACACAAGTTACAACCAGTTATTGCCTCTTCCAGCTGATAATTTTGGATGAGAAGGTTTTCCAAGCTTCGACAGTTGTGGGTCGAGCTTTATTTAATCCTGCAGTGGTAAGTTCAAGGTTAACGATACAAAGAAAACATCCAATCAAGAATGATTTCAAATGTCAGGACTGAACTAGTGCTTTGTAATTATCTTCTTTGTGGATGAGAATCCTGCAAACAAGATTTTGCATTGTATTTGTTTTAAGGAGATGTCAGAGGAATCATTAAGGAGACAAAGATCAGGGTTGAGGATATAAAAAACTTCCAGTACCTCAGATAACACAGAGTTCACAAAGCCCCAAAAGTCAGATATAACTGGACAGGCCCAAAACATGTGAAACATGTGTAAGAACATGTGTAAGAACATGTGTAAGAACATGTGTAAGAACATGTGTAAGAGCCTGGTGATGAATCGTTGCACATGTGACGGTGATATGGAGCCTGTAGCTTCATCTGTGATCTCTTGTAGGGTGTAATGTAGGTTCTGTGGATGGTTTTGAAATTAATTAGTTGATGTGCCAAGTTCACAGAAGTCAAACTTAGACTAGTCCACACTGTATCCCAGTCTATATCAACCTGTAGTTCTCCCAGTTCCTTAATCCAAGTAGATTCAGTGGGCAGAGGATTTACATCATGTTCGGCTCATTTGTTGTAAATTATGGAAACAGAGGATCTGTCAGATTTGGGCAAGATCCAGTCCAGCATGGGATGAGAATGGAGGGGAGAATCCCAGGGGAAACACATGCTTTTAAATCTGAGCTGCAGGTACACAAAGTAAGAAGACGCAGGAAGGGAAAAAGTGTCCTTAAGTCCTGAAATGAACGAAGGCCCTGAGCGTCGAACAGATCATCAAAAATGTTTATTCCGGGTGAAGACCAAGAGGGTTGAACAAATGCTCTGCTGACACACAGTAATTTTAAATTGTGCCAAAGTGGTGAACTTTTACAAAATTACACTGGATCACATAACCGTGGATCTATTTTCAAATTCACACCTTTTTTAAACAATGAGAGCTCTGATTCTACAAACCTGTGCATTGATACAGTAAAGATCTGCAGATGATTGCAGGTCCAGAATCAAGAAGCTGCTGGAAAGAAGTGTTAACCAACATGGGGCTCTCATGACTATAATGTTGTTCTAACATTTAACAGTGCAACCAGAATTTAAAAAGTTGTAAATAAAAACAGAGCACAGGGATCTGCACACCGACAACGAGAGGTGACACAAGGCTGAGTGAGAAACAGCAGGAGGAACAGTTGGTAAAACGGAAGCAGGTCAGTGATGTGATCAGGTGTAAAAAGATGATCTTACAGAGGCAGAGGTTCATCAGTCTGCTAAAACCTTCGTTTGCAGCGCCACCACCGGCTCCATCGCCTGCAGCCACCATGCTGCCACCGGGTCTCGTCTTGACCCAGCCAGAGGTGTCGCCATGCCTGGTCTCATCCTGCCTGCCAAGCCCTGTCCACGTCCAGCACGTCCACGTCCGGGGCCTGTCAAGACAGCCCGTCCACGGAAACCCACCAAACCACCCAAGGTGTCACATTTCGCATTCACACTATCGTCGACCACCTGCAAAGCCACCCGAGGGTTTTCGTACACGCCCATGTCACCGCCAGCCAAGCTGTCCAAGTGTGGTCAGTCATGCCCGCTTAGCCACCGCCACATACCACGTGGTCGGCCCCCTGATCTGCTCCGTGGCCACTGTTGGACTCTTGGCCGGCCCCCTGAACATTTGAACTATGGACCGTTGTGCCCTCGACCTCCAGGTCGGCCCCCTGAAAGGTTGAAGAACTGTCTGCTGAGCTTCAGTGTCTTTCATAGACTTTTGTGTTGCACTATTTCATGAGCTCCAGGTTTTTTGACTTTGGTCAGTTTCAGTCTGTCATGTTATCATATGTAAGGGTGCAATAGAAGTGTTATAAAGTGTGACTCACAGCCTTCAGCTGAATTATAAAAACACACAGTGTCTCATTTAGCTTAATCAACAGGTAGACTTCAGATTTTATGACATAACGCGTCATTCACAACAGCTTAAATAACTGTTAGAGCTTTTTTATATCCGGCAATAAAATGTTTACTGAGAACCTGAGAATGTGGGCGTGGTTACAGTTTGTGTCCAAAGAAATTCAAAGCATAAAGTGAGCTATGATTCATCCACCCACTGAGCTGAGCTATAACCCTATTATGGTCTCCACAGGAAGCTGAAATGTTTTTATAAGAGTTAATGCATGTGGTTTTTACGTCTGTAAACCTGATCCCAGAGATTTCCTGCTGACAGTTTACAGGAAGTCAGCTGTGAATGTAAAGCTTCATTTGGACAGAAGGTTTTTCATGTCCTACTGTCTTCCTCAGAAATCAATATGAATATAAATTTTCATTATTTCAGACTTTTGTTTTACATGTTTTATAACACAGATTTTGTACTTTTTAAAACACGTTTCCCTCTTTTTATCTTTTTATTATTGTTATTTTTACAGATTTCAGAAAATCCCGGCACTCCCACTTTTCCTCTGAATGACACACCTGTGAAGAAAATAGATTTCACAACAAGCTGACTGTGTACAGAAGCCCTGATTTCCCAGATGTCACAGCCTGTGGAATAACAGCCTTGTACGTCGGCCTTTGTACAGCACGTTATCTTGACTTCATAAAGAATCTGTAGGCGTAGAAGTTTCCAGTGACAGTTGTGGACTGAAGGTTGGTGTCATGAAACTCACTCATCTCTACTACATGCCAGCATCAGGGTGAAAATAACAAAAACAAAGGCAAACAGATCTTCAGCTGTTGGCAGCAGTTGTGTTTAAACTGAGTCGAGTACTTTGACCAGAACAAAGTACCAGGAAACAAGTGTCTGATTTATCGTTCGTATGTGCCATATAATCAAAGTGCTTCTCGGATATCATATAAGGCTGCATGAGTGGGTGAGTGTGCACAAAAAAGTGCTGACCAAGTGTGGTCAGTCGTGCCCACATGAGCCCATTTACCACTAAGATTTGATGCTGTTGACAGATTTGTTCTTCTTAAACGTCTTTTTCATGTTTATGAGCCTCAAACCTGAAGTTATGTCAAGTTTATTCATACAAAAAAGCTCTTTGGAAGATTATTATTGTTATTTTATGAATGATAATACAACAAAATTGCTCTCCTGTTGCACAGTACTAATTAATACATTTTAAGAAGGAATTGATAATAAAAAGGATGCAATGAAAAACTACAGAAAGCACAGTGGTGAGATTAAAATCAGTCAGTATAATAGCAACAGGTGCAATGTGATTTTGTGAGGACTGATTTGGATAAAAGTCAGTGTGTACTAGCACTAACTGTGTCATTTTTAAAGGCTGCGTGAAAATCCTGAGCAGGTTAGTGCAGGATAAACTTCCTGTTTTTCCTCTATAATCTTCCTTCTTTTTCTCTGCTGATGTTCTAATGAACTGATTCAATCTGAGTACAATTAGAATTAGACTCAAATACAGTTTTTATTCAAATCTACTGACATCATTTTATTGTTACATTAATGTAGCACAAGTTTCAGTTAGCTTTGCACAGAAATAGCTGGCAGTAATGTCGTCCAAGCAGATACTTTTTACTTTGAGTACATTTCAGAGCTGGTACTTCAACTTTTACTGAATACTTTTTAACACTAGTATCTGTACTTCTACTTAAGTACAGAATATCTGTACTTTTGCCATTTCATCAGCCGTTCAGCTGTAACCTTTCCTACCGTTCCTGAAAGAGTGGGTGGTATACTGATGGGTCTGGAATTACTTCCTCATTTATGAAGAGGCGTTACAATAACGGTTTCTGATGTACAGGGATCATACCTTTAATGACTGATTCACACTGATCAGGTATAACAGTCTGTCCACTGACAGCTGACGTGAACAGCACTGATCTTCTCTTCTTTGTCCTCAAAGTTGATGTTAGAAGCAAAGAAAAAGTTTAATGATTTGAGTGATCGTCATCCCGTGTGGTCCGATGCAACAGACAAACTACTGTAGCTCAAACTGCCATAAGGTTTCATGCTGGTTCTGATAGACAGTGCAGTATGTTGTGTATGGGGCAGACAGTCAGGGTGCCCACGCTGACCCCTGCTCACCACTGAAAGCACCAACAATGGCCACGTGAGCATCAGAAGTGGACCATGAAGCAATGGAGGAAAGTGGTCTGGTCTGATCAATCACATGTTCTTTAACATCATGTGGACGACGGGGTTTGGATCATCGCTTACCTGGAAAACACCTGGCACAGGGATGCACTATGGGATAAAAGGTGACTTGGAGGACGCAGTGTGTGAGATGCTTTGGGCAATGTCCTGGTAGGAAACTTTAAGTCCTGCCATCAAGGCAGATTTACTTTTGCATGTAACATCTGTGTGATTTGGTGAACAAACAAGTCTGATCCATGGAGGCCAAATCTCACAGCTTACAGGACTGAAAGGATCAGTTGATATCATAATATTGTGATCGCAGCTTTTTTATTTGTATGAGTCCTGGTGGGTTAATGTGCCAGAGCACATTATAACGTGGTTTTTAAAGGCAAAAGTGTTTATAGTTGCTTCAAATGGCAAATCTTAAAGCTAGAACTAAAATAAAAACTGAATGGATGTGGTGGTGTTTTGCTGCCATGGTTTGGATCAAAATTGTTCTCACTGATGGTCAAACTCCTGTAAAGATGAATAAAGTTATTCTTTAAACATAGATGTTTAGGAAAGACAGATAAAAAATATTCAGAGCAAAATGTTTCTGTTTTGATGGGGGTGAAGTTTTAGATGATTTGGACAGATGTGTACAGATGTGGGCATGTACAGCTCAGCAGGGCTCACTCGTCGCTCTAATGAGGATGAAAATGATGTGACTCACATGTTATGGTCTTCACAGTCACCAGATCATAATCCAGCTGACTTTACTGATGTTTCCTTTAATTAGTTTCATTATATGACCCTAACAGTAAGCTACCTTAGAAGAGCATTCAAACATGATAGTAAATGTACTTAGTTACTTTCCACCACTACAGCTTCCAAATTGCAGCTAAAGCCAAACTGTAGGAAAAGACAGAGAGACAAACAAGCTGAATATCCCAGGTCTCATCTTAAATTTGTATTATTAATCACAACTGTTGCATATGATCTATATATAATCTTCCCAGCAGCCCTGATAATGAAGATGATGGTGATGATGCAGCATTAATGAGGTCTGATCCTGCATCTCTGCAGGATGGAGACAACACCCTCAGATGCTGCGCACCTCTTTGATTCAGCTGCAATAAAAATCTAGGAGGATGTAATCACATGACCTCAGCTGATGCTTCAGTATTGATTGGTGCAGTGTTGGGGTAACATGCTCCAAAGGAATGTGCAACTTTAATCACGTTACATTTTTCAGTAATCCAATTTCAGTTATAAATATAGTAGCTTGTTGCTTCTATTACAAAGGTTCTTCAGTTATCTGAACACTGGCTGGGTACAAAGGGGGGGGGGGGGGGAGTCAAGTTTTTCCTTCCTGGTTGTTCACACTGCAATCAGAGTAATTTAGTTCATGTGCAGAAGGTGGTGGTGTGATCTACAGCTTTTCAGGAGTCAAGATATGGACATCAATTTTAGTTTTATAGCACAAAAGGACATTCTAATGTGAAGCTAGCCAAGAACCCAGAGTGATGTTAAAGCAGTGAGTGCTGACCCGAGCCCAGGAGCCAGACCCTGAACTTCAACTGATGAGCAGTCAGGCTGTGTCCTCATTAGGCAAGGGACTTGTGTTAGTTAAATAGTAATTATGCGACAATACAGGTGATGCAAACGTAATGTAACAAATTAATTTCTCTAGCAAGTAACTAACTAAGGTAAAGTGCTTTGAGGGGCAGCACCTCATAGCGAAGAATCATATGTTAAGGTCTTCACAGTCATCCATTGCTGTGGAAGTCATCTGAGGAGGAAGCATTGCTTTAACACCGTTGGAACATCACTAATGAACAGTTACCAACTGCTGACAGAGAAGCACTCATCCCAACACACCCTGTCAGTTGATAACTTCTATCTTCCTTTCCAAAGGTTTGAAGACACAAGCACATAAAAAAGTCACAAGAGTTTATTTTCATGTTTTTTGTACACTTGCAGAAATCTTTAAGCACTTTGTGAACTAAGTTTATAATACACAATCATCAGTTACAGCAGAAACACACTTACAGTACAATTGCAGTATCATTCATCCGCAGCATATGAGCAAGTTCAATAAGGAAGTTCTGTAATCACTGTGTGTTCAGCTGCTAGTCTGACCACTACCACATTCTGTCAATACTGACATCATTATTCTAGTCCAATCATCTTCTTGCACACTATCTTTAAGCCAATGAGCTTGCATGATTTAAATCTGTGTGCTCTGTATTCTCCCTTCTGGACTCTCAATTATGTACCCCACCTACTCCCCATCTCCACATCACCCAGTCACTCTGAGTCACTGGGATAACTGGGATTCCATTCTGCCATAAGATTATCATAGTCTAATTATCAATAAAACTGATTAATTTCTCAATAAATCATATTAAGTTCTCCCAAAGGATCTCTCCTTAATGAAATACTTTTATAAAAAAAAAAAAGCATACAGGCTCATTTAAGATAATAGCAAAGCGATATGCATACTAAAGGAGGCACATTATACAGAGGTTCACCTACATTTAGAGCAGTTCAGGGCTAAGTTCACCTTTGTTTTATCAGTTTAAGTCGGCTGATTCAGTGTGAGCTGCTGAATGTATTTCAGTCACTGAGCAATTTTATTTAACATGTTCACAATTCACCTTCAGATATTCATTCACACATAATCAAATGAACTGCTATGCAAAATGCAGTGTAACTCAATGGAAGGCTGAATTTCAACCTTTTCTTTCAAAATTCAAAAAAATTCAAAACAGTGATTTAATGCTCTTTGAAATTTGTTTGAAATGAATTTGCAAACTGATGATGATTCAGTTAATCAATGACGACACAATGCTCTCCCTACATAGGCTGCATTTGTAAGTTAAAAGTATCAGCATTAGTAATACTGACCCTGTAATGACTTAGTATTGGATCAAGATCAAAATTTGCTGTATCCAACAACCACTAAGCTAACACAGCGAGGCAGAGAATCTTGTTTCACTGTTGTAGCTTATTATATGATCCTGCTTCATCATCACATTACTTTTATAAAATGTCAAATTAAAATAAGACAACTTGCATTAAACAGCTCTGGAACAATTTTGAATTCTTCATAAAATTTGTCCAGGAAATAAAGAGTTCTTTATAACACACGAGTTAAACATTCTGGATAAAAGACATGGACACACACGCATGCAAACTCACACTGAAGCAGCTGACTTAAATCCCCAAAATAGAACTGGATTGAGATGTGTGACATGGAGCTTTTCTTCCATCCTTTGCTTCAGAAAACGTCAGGAGAAATTCAGAAGTGGAGAGATAATTCAATGAACTATAACACTTGTCTGTCAGACCCTCCTGGTGCTTTTGATCCCATTCGATTTGCTGTGGAATTGCAGAGAAAAAAAAGCAAAACAAAAAACTAATGAATCTCAATAGAAATTTGTTTTCTTTAAAACAGGGTCAATAAATGAATGTATTATCCTCACATCATGGGTAAGCTGATATTAAAGAAGACGATATTATACAAACTTACCTCGAGCATTGAGTAAAATTACACAACAACTATTCCAATTATTCCAAAAATAACTGAAACAATAGTAGCTCTCATCATCCCAGTCCCAGACGGCTCACCTGAAACACAAAAAAGATGAAGTCACACTCAAGATGTTACAGCAAACATGTACTTAACATAGGTTACAACCTCTGCATCGAAAACATATAAAAGGTGTTATAAAGTATATGGAAACTAATAAGTTAACAGTAAAACATGATTTACTAATGAAACCACAATAGCTAAAATCTCAGTTAAATTAGGAGAGTGTAAATACAAGTGTGTGGAAGTGTTTGACTGGGTCAAAGGAGCTTTCAAAGAAAAGCGTCTGGACTTCTCAGACGCTTTTCTTTGAAAGCTCCTTTGACTACGATGACCTGGATGACTGAGAACCTTCACAGAGAAGTGTTTGACTGTGCTGCCAACACCTGATGATTTATACACTCAACAAAAATATAAACGCAACACCTTTGTTACTGCTCCCATTCCCCATGGGATGGACGTAGAGACCTAAAATTCATTCCAGATACACAATATAACCATCCCTCCCAAACAGTGGTCACAAATCAGTCCAAATGTGTGGTAGTGGGCACATCTGCTATATTGAGATAATCCATCCCACCTCACAGGTGTGCCACATCAGGATGCTGATCTGACATCATGAGTAGTGCACAGGTGTACCTCAGACTGCCCACAACAAAAGGCCACCCTGGAATGTGCAGTTTTTTGCGCTATTGGGGGTCTGGGGACCCAGAACCGGTCAGTATCTGGTGTGACCACCATTTGCCTCATGCAGTGCAACACATCGTCGCATGGAGTCTATCAGATTGTCAATTGTGGCCTGTGGAATGTTGGTCCACTCCACTTCAATGGCTGTGCGAGGTTGTTGGATATTCGTGGGAACTGGTACACGCTGTCGTATACGCCGGTCAAGCACATCCCGAACATGCTCAATGGGTGACATGTCCGGTGAGTATGCTGGCCATGCAAGAACTGGGACATTCTCAGCTGCCATCTGCCCTGAACAATGTGAACCATGATTCATCCGTGAAGCGCACACCTCTCCAACGTGCCAGACGCCATCGAATGTGAGCATTTGCCCACACAAGTCTGTTACGGCGACGAGCTGGAGTCAGGTCAAGACCCCGATGAGGACGACGGGCATGCAGTTGAGCGTCCCTGAGACGGTTTCTGACAGTTTGTGCAGAAATTGTTTGGTTGTGCAAACCAATTGTTCCAGCAGCTGTCTGGGTGGCTGGTCTCAGACGATCTTGGAGGTGAACCTGCTGGATGTGGAGGTCCTGGGCTGGTGTGGTTACACGAGGTCTGCGGTTGTGAGGCCGGTTGGATGTGCTGCCATATTCTCTGAAACGCCTGTGGAGACGGCTTATGGTTGAGAAATGAACATTCAATGCACGGGCGACAGATCTGGTTGACATTCCTGCTGTCAGCATGCCAATTGCACGCTCCCTCATTGCTTGTGGCATCTGTGGCATTTTGCTGTGAGACAAAACTGCACATTCCAGGGTGGCCTTTTGTTGTGGGCAGTCTGAGGTACATCTGTGCACTACTCATGATGTCAGATCAGCATCCTGATGTGGCACACCTGTGAGGTGGGATGGATTATCTCAATATAGCAGATGTGCCCACTACCACACATTTGGACTGATTTGTGACCACTGTTTGGGAGGGATGGTTATATTGTGTATCTGGAATGAATTTTAGGTCTCTACGTCCATCCCATGGGGAATGGGAGCAGTAACAAAGGTGTTGCGTTTATATTTTTGTTCAGTGTATATATGGATGTTCAAATTCATGCTGCCAACGGTCATTTTATTCTCTTGTGATCAATCAGATATCTTCAAAACGTTTCAGTCTGTGTGATGAATACATCAATGTTACTGAACTGTATGACTCTGCAGGACAGATCAGATTTTTTTTTATGTTTTAAAGTCCAAGAGTGGATGGAAACTATTGGTGAAACTGCTAAAGAGGCCTAATTTTAAGAGCCACCAGTACCCCCAGCTTCCACTAAATTCATCACTGACTTTGAGTGAAGTTCACTGCATTGCTGAGTGTGTCATGCTCATTTAATACTATTACTATTAATACTATTACTTTAATACTTAACTTTAATGTTCTGAAATGTAGGTTTGTTTTTAGTTCTCATCCAAAGTTTTGAAAATCAGGAGACAAATAAAATGTAAAAGTTGCACAAATCGAAACTATTTACATTTACAGCTAAAGTTATTTTTGCTTTTCATCAAAACAGACTGTCGGGCTCATCAAAATGTGAGCTGAACTAAACCTGCTGCAGCCTGTTGGGCAGTGAGTTTACGGTTGAGTGGAGCGGCAGAAGTAAATGAAAAAGATTAGCTAGAGGCAAAAAAGAACATAATATTGCCACATAGAATGTAGCAGAATAATTATTCTATCTCGATTATGTTCTTTAGAAAGAATAATTGAAATTCAATTATGAGTTTTCAGAGATCTACTATACTAAGTGTTATAGTAGATCTATAACACTTAGATATGACAGACAAATCTTTTAGCTGCATATACACTTATACACAATAGAGTTTAAGCTTCACACCTGTTCTGTTACAATACCTATATAGAGTATTTACCCTGATGATCTGGTACCCTTTACTGCTTTAATATAAAAAGTCAATATAGTTTGGCTTAAAACAAACAAACACTCTTCACTGGACATCCTACACAGTTCAGTTAAAATTGTCACTACGATATGGTGGGAGAATGGCATTTGTCTAAATCTGCGTAGAGCTGGCTGTCCTCACAAACTGAGTGATCATGTAAGATGACAAGTGTGTGTGTGTGTGTGTGTGTGGGGGGGGGGGGGGGGGACCAAGACCAATGACCAATGGAATATTTCTAACATTTTGAGTTATTTTCCAGTGTTAGAAAATCAGCACTGCTCAGTGTTAGCCATTGTTAATCTTCAAAACTGACTAGGTTACTTTTAAACATATAACACTGTCAAAAGTGTTAATTTAACACTCAACAGTGTTGTATTTAACACTCAGAGGTGTGGACCCATATAGACACTCTCCAGTGTTAATTTAACACTGGAGATTTTGCTGTGTACAGAGTGTCAAAGAGAGCCCCTGTTGAATCAGGCTCATACTAAATATCCTGTGAAATTTGCCCAAACACACGTGGGTAAAGGTCAACTGGCAGAAGGTTCTTTGGCTATCAGACTAGATGCTTTGTTTCACAAACACCAAACACTGCTCATCACCACAAACACACCATCTCCACTGTGGTGGTAGCAGCATTGTGCTTTTGGGATGCTTCTCAGTAGCTCTGGAACGCTTTAATATGTAGAGGGGAATATGGATGCAGAAATATAACACTAAATCCTGGAGGATAATGTCACTTACAAGAGAACTGCAACTTGGGAAAAGATTTATTTTCCAGCTGGACGATCCCAAGCATATGGCAAAAGCTAGACAGACAAGGTTCTAGATTAGCCAAATCAAAACCTAGATCTCAATCCAATCAACAATTTGTGGTTGGACTTGAAAAGAACCGTTTATGCCAGATCCTTAAATAACTTGACTAAGCTTGAGATTTTTTTGCAAGAAAGATTGCAGATGGTCCAGCCCGATGGAGACATATCCATACAGACTCAGTGCTGTGGTTTGAGCTTAAAGTGCATCTACTGAATACTAACCTAATATTTATGAAATCACTTCTTTTAACTTACATATTTATATTTTTTAACTGAACTCAGTGGTATGTCCAGTGAGTTGGAAATCTTTTTGTAGCCATCTCTTGACTTATACTTTTCAGTGAGCTGTTCTAGCAGGAATACCAAAGAACCAGAGACTTACCACTCAAACGGATATAGATTTGCTTTTGTGCCTGATGGTAGATTTCCTTCTGTGTGGCGACACAGCGATAGCGGTCAGTTTTTTTCACAGTAGCTTTGAGGGTGATGGAGAAATGATCTCCTATTTTAGAGACCTGTGGCTTTTCAGAAAGAATGGTTTGATTCTTACTGTCCCACCACTCCACTGAAGGTTCAGGGTAAGCATTCTTAACATCACACTCAAGCAACGCCCAGTGATCTTCTTCTTCAAGGTTTGTAACAGAAGGCTGTGAAGCTGCACCTGTGAACACATAAAAGATAGATTATGTAAGAACAATGGTAGTTTGTCCCTTATTTTTTTCTGTTCAGCTACTCTGACAGAGCTTTTGCAACTGTGGCCCCAAGAATCTCTCCTCTTCCTCTGAGCTTGAGATCTGTGGACTCAGTAAGTCTCTTAAAAACAACTAAAAACTCACCTTTTGGTTTGTTTTGTTTTAAATGCCTTGGCATTTCTTTGTGAAACTATTTGTGATCTTTATCTTGAAAGGTGATATATAAATAAAATTGTACTTACTTACTTACTCTGAGTGCAGATGTAGGTGGTTTGTTTGAGAACAAAAGTAGAGTACTGCCATAACTTATAGCTTATAAGGTAGTTTTCTGCTGGACTGAACAGCTATGTCTAACGAACACATGTCTGACAACACATTGCCTCGATCAATAACAGATTTGTGGTTACTGAACTAATAATGAATTAATTAATGTATCAAAAATAAAAACTCTATAAATATTTATATATACAAATACAACTAAAACTGGTTTAATATTTCTCTGAACTGTTCATAAAAAATAATCAGTAAATGCTTTGCAAGGTTCTAACCAAAACAGTAAAGTAAAGCTGGTTTAAGTTCATATACACACACAGAATGTGACCAACAGTGACGTCATTTCAAACGTGACTCACCTGAGACGTTTCGGACCTTTAATATGCCCTCTGAAAGGAAACAAACACACATGTTAGAGGTGACTGTGTTATCATCAACTTGGCAGTCAGTTTGAACAGTCGTGCGTCTGATATATAAGGAAGAATTAACATTTATTCATTAAGTTATAGTTTATTTTATTTATTCCAATTTATTTTGTTTATTGAACCCTATGGACAACTCAGATCTTTGATAAGTAGACAGGTGCATGATGCACATGGGAAAGTCTCAGCTTTGTTCACTAAATATTGCAAATTTCACTGCAGGTGTGCTGTGGGGGTGAGAGCCTGCCAGATGTGCATGCTGACTGTTTCATCTGTAAATAATCAGCTGATTTATAACAGCACTCACCAACAACAAGCTCAATGCGGGATGTTTTTACACTGGGCTGGGTCACTGGAAAACTACAGGTGTAGATTCCGTTGTCCTCCAGCTTAGTTTTATTCATTCTTATGGAGGCGTTGCCGTGCTTCAGCTGTTCTGGAAAATGTGAGACTCGACCTTTGAATTCATCATCTTGACCTTTGCTATATGTGCTGGGATCAAACATGAACACCTCCTTTAGAGGAACTGTTCCTTCCTTCTTCCAGACAAACAGTTCTTTCTCTATGTTCTGATTGGTGCTGAGGGAGCAGGGTAAAATGACATCATCATCTTCCATCACAATCACTCTGCTGTCAGGTGGTCCTGAAAGACAAAACTTGAATTAAACAATGTGTTCAGATACAAAGTGATGAGGATATAATGAGAGTCATTTATGAGTCAGAGACAGCCAATCAGAAGAAAGTTCACGCTTGATTTTTACTAATCATGAACTTAAAAAAGGTCTAAGTTTAATTTAAAAAAAAAAAAAAAGAAAAGCCACAAGAATATAATCAGCAAACTTTTTCACTATAAAAATCACATATTTTAGCTCAGTTCCCCTTCATAGAAACAAACTGATTAAACTGGTCTGGACAAAAATGATGGTACCCCTAGAAAAGAGTAAAAATAAGATGACTATAGGGACCTTAAACCGAGGTGTGTCCTGTAACTATTGTCAGATATCTTCTTACTTGTAATCAGTCGGCCTATTTAAAGGGTGAAAAGTAGTTAATGTGCTGTTTGATGTTCCTGCACCGCACTGAACATGAACCACAGTGAGCTAAGGACAGAGCTGTCTTAGGTGATGTGACTGACAATTAAAGACAAGCATGTTAAAGGTAAAAGCTATAAGACTGACTCCAAGCAGCTTGATGCTTCTGTGAATACAGAACAATATACTGTATCATTCATGTTTTTAGGGACACCCTGAACATGAACGCAAGAGGAAATCTGATGACAAATTTCATCAATAAGTTCCAAGAGATAAGAGATTAGAGGTGAACTCCAGGTGAAGTAAAGTGTCAAATCACACCAGCCGTTACTGTTTGAGCCAAAGTGGACTTAATGGAAGACGACCGAGGAGGACACCAGTGTTAAAAGCAAATCAGAAAAAGCATGAATGGAATTTGCCATTTAGTCATTTTCTACAATGTCACATCAGCTCAGATGCAAAAATAAGGCTTATAAAGAAAATGACACAGCGCCTGCTCTGAAACATGGAGGAGCCTCGGTTATGTTCCTTTGTGCATCTGGCACAGCGGGTCTTGAAATCTCAAGAGTATCAAGGCATCTTGGAGTGAAATGTAGTCTCCAAAAGGCACCCTTCAAACCTGAGACAGTTGAAGCAGTTTTCTCCTGAGGAGCGTCGACAGGTGCAGACGTCTCACTAACAGTTACAAAACTCGCTTCATTACAATGATCGCCTCCGAAGGTTGTGTAGTAAAGTAATTAAGGGGACCATTTTTGTCCAGAACAATTTCATTTTTTAATCATTCTGCTGAACCACAATTCAAAAGCAGTGTCTGGTTTTCATGAGTCAATTTTCAGTAAATGTTTATTGTCAGTTTAAAGTTTCTTTCTTTCTTTTTAATTGAAGGGTCCATATTTGTGTATTTGATGACACTGAAAAATGATTCTTTTTGTGTTTCCTGTATTAATCATCCTCTTCAGTCTCACAAATACTGATTCCCAGTATCTCAGCTGTAACAGTTTTCTATGAGAGTTTATGCCAGGCGTTCAGGGCAGCTATTTTTGTTAGCACACAGACACGCTCTAATCATACAGCAATAATCAATAACATCAACAGCTTCAAAAACATAAAGTGTTCAAATATCTAATTTTCATCTTTTGGGCACTCAGCAGAGTCTCTGACAGCACGGCTCAAATCCAAAGTCCTCGTCCTGCTCTCTGCTCTCCTTCCTCTTTTCAGCAGCAGGTTTTTACTTTGCTTGTTAAACATAATTTCAAATGCTGCTAACTGCTCTATAAGGCGCTCACTGAACAAAGTGCTGCATCACTGACAGAACACAGAGGGCGAGGTCCATTAAAGTGAACTCTCTCTCTCTTTCAGGAAATGGTCTTCTGCTAAAATGACTGCATCCGCTTGATGCGGTATCTTTACGCAAACGACTGCATGTGAAGTAGAGGCACACTCCTTGATAGTCACTTTGACTGGCTGCTTCCTGCCTTTAGTGCTTCTTCCCCATCACACATTGTGCTTTGTGTTCAGGGGTGACAGAGGTGGAGAGGAAAGTGAACAAACGTGAGATTCTTAGAAACAGACGTGCATGTGCAGTACACGCCTCATCCGTTTCCTGAAGAAGACGAAACTTGACTTTCTCGCTCAAACGTGACTAAAAAACAGACAAATATCTAAACTACTGTTGTTACCACAAAGCTGTGTGGAAAGATTGTAAACTCATTTCTTAATTTATGATTTGGTGCAAAGATCTTCACACTTTTGTGTTTATGGGGAAAACAAACACAGGTGTGGGCTCAGGAGAATTTGGCAAGATAACAAGAAACGTATTAAACTCATAAACATCCAGCAGGTCACCAGTGAGCCACATGTGCTGGTGTTAGGTGTAGACCGGCTTTTAACTACACGCTAAACAAGCAGAGTTTCAGAAAGTGTCTCATGAGCATTTTGGTCTTGCAGTTCTTCTGGGATGAAGTGTGGCAAGTGCATAAAAAATTCATATAAAGAGATAAAAGTGAACATAACCCTGCCTCTAACCAGGTCACTGGTGACCAGGTGGCTCATCAGAGGTTAACAAAAGTTTCTGTGACAGCAGGTTTCTTCATTTCCACTTGATGAAATATCACCAATTCAGGCAGCAACAGTTTCAACGCTGTGAGGCCAAAAATGTTTCACTGATAAAGATTTGAAACACATCCAATCTGTGTCCTTTTCACCAGCTGAGCTCTCAAAAATTTCCTGCCAGTTTGAACCTGCACACCGCAGTCAGTAACAGCCTCATGTTAATGGGCCACAGAGTGTTTTAACTCTGACTGTAGAAAACTTCAGGAAATGGAGCCTAGTGTTCATCTTTGTAGTCATATTAATCCTACTGGCCTCTTCACTCATTGAATCACTCGCTCTGAGAACTGGGACTAAAACACAAACAGACCCTGAAAGAGTTAAAAAACTAAATAAAATTATATGTTATGCATGAGAGACCTATGGATGAGTAAAAGCCAACATCCACTCTGACAGCATCCAGCAACTCAGCGCAACATCAGCAGAACACAGCTGCTATTGAAACTGGAGATCCAGAGCCCACAGCTCAGTGGGATCAGGGCTGGACTGGTAATCTGGTCAATTTTCTTTTCCTTGTCGATATAATTATTCAGGCCACCTTCTCTGTGCACTGGTGCACCTTGCAGAACAGAGTTTAGTGTGGAAGACGTGTTTGATAAAGATGGACAAAGAAAAGAAAAAATACATGGAGCTGAAAAGCTGAGAGAGAAACAGGAAAAGAAAATGGAAACAGATGCAGCCAAATGTGAGACGTTAATAGTCAGGGCTGCTGCACCGTCACCAGCAGTACCACCAACACTTTTAACAAACCCTGGAGGCTCCACATAGGTTAGCACTCGCTAACAACATTAGCTGCCATCACCCCTGTCTGTAGTTGGGCCAGATTGTTGGGGTAGAAGTGAAGGACAGAGACACAAAGACCTATTTTACTTACCTAAGTCCTGCTAAGTAATGCATCTTTTAAACAGAAAATAATGTGATTATATGACTAATTGTTCGATTTACTTGTTTTTTTGCATGCACCACTCAGTGTTATCATTGCTTCATGTGCACATATTTAACCTGGGTGACCGATCATGGTGGGTCACCTGGGCCAAAATTGCCAGCGACAATTTTTTGTCCAAGTCCGGCTCTGAGTGGGATCAATAGTGAGCAGCATGGAGATAATGAGCTGACCCTGGAAGAAGAGTGGATCTGAACTAGATGATGTCCAGCCACCTCCAATCACAGATGCATCTACTGAGCTGAAGATGGAGATTGTGCCCAAACTCAAGGTAACCACCCAACTGAGAGCACAAGTCCCCAGGCTTACAATATCAGAGGAGATGCTCAGAGATGTGAACATTGACCTGGGCAAAAGGACGGCACAGAGGCTCTGATCATACTAGAACCAGAACAGGATAGCGTACAGTGAGCACCACAACCAAGAAGCTGGGAAAGTGTAGAAGAACATCTGTGCTGCATTGAACTGGAAGTCCAAATGTCCTGATGGGAGACACCACCAATGATGGTTGAGAACAGCAGGGCTGTGGTTCTGAGGGACAAGCAGCTGCTGAACAACCAACCAGATACTGTGGTGGGTAACAAGGAGCAGAAGACAGGTGTGACAGAAGACAGTGAGAGGAAGAAGGAGTGTGAGGGAAAAAAGAGTACAGGAGCCAAAGAGCTCCAACTCTGAAACAGGAAGAGAGACAGAGACAGTGTGTGTGTGTGTGAGAGAGAGTGTGTGGTTAATTATTCTTTATTCTATGAGTCAGTTTATTGTTGTCGACCCACTTTAAGAGAACATAAAACTTTAGATGCATTAAAAAATCGCATTCAGACACAAACAAACGTCACACCGTGTCAGCAGGATGAAAGCAGAAATGTGTTTACAGGTTAAAACACGTCAGGATGGAATAATGAGCATCTCTGATAACTGATCATAAACACTAAAGAGAATAGTTTCGGTTCATTGTTGAAGATGCGGCACATTAATCTGCCCTCTCATTGTTTTACTCTAAAACGCGGCTGCGTTAAAAGCTGATGTCACAGGTGTAGACTCCGCAGTCATCCACCCGCTACAGCAGCAGCCTGAGCAGCGTTAAAGCTCCATCCGCTGCTGTGAAACGTGACTGCGCCTGCACTGATTATCACTCTAAATCAATGAGTTTCTTACCGGATTCAGCAGCAAACGTCAGTCCGGACAAAGTCAGGAAACAGAAGCTCAGAAACAGAAGTGGTGGAAGCTCCATGTCTGCAGAAACCCTCTGAGGATCAAACGTTACAGCATCTCTTTTTTTAAAAAGAAAAAAAAAGAAAAAGCTCGGAGCCACTCCCCCTCCCGCACTGACGCACTCCAAAACACTTTGAGTTTCTATTCTCTTAAAGCAGTAAACCATTACTGCACTTCCGGTGTATGTATATGTCGCAACATCAGCGCCTTTTAGATTGAACTTGTTTAACAGCGACAATTACACAGAAACGCGGAGAGAAGAAAGATTAATGAGCAGAGATGGCAGATTATTGTAAAAAGGTTAGGCTGAGGTAAAGAGAAAGGACGCTCCCACCACGGAATCTGCAGCCTTTAAGGTCAAAGACAGGGCAGGGATAGCTCAGTAGGTAGAGTGGTGGCCCCCTGATCGGAAGGTCGGGGATTCAATTCCCCTGAGCAAGGTACCGTCCCTACACACTGCTCCCTGGGTGCCCAATGGCTGCCCACTACTTCATTGAGTGAATGGGTTAAATGCAGAGAGGAATTTCCCCACGGGGATCAATAAAGTACACTTTCTTTCAAAAAAAAAAAAAAAAGGGTCAAAGACAGCTGCAGGTTTTTTTTTTTTTTTTACACTAATATGACCTATATGATGAAAACACACACACACACACACACACACACACAAACCACACACACACACACACACACACACACTGAGGCTGTTCCTGCTCCTCCTCGTAATAAATACAGATTAACCAGGTTGTTCATCTAATACAATAAAGACTAAAACCGTGTTGCACAAATGGAAACATAAATGTAAAGCGCTCACACAGATTCATACAGGGTTCTGGACACTAAACTACAGCACAGAGCTTTTCCTCTCATATTGCTGATTTCTCTGCAGCATCTCTCTTACTTCTTCTAACCTTTTCATATTTTTCTAATATTATAATTTTAGTCTTTATTTGTAAATTCAGCTGCTGTTGCTTTGATGACTGTGATTGGTTGGATGTTTCCAACGCCACCTCTTTCACATGAACACGCTCATGCTCAGAAACTTACAGACTTTGGGTCAACTTAGCTGATAACCAGCTTTATGTGCCATCTTATCCTGATCAACAATCTCAGGTGAAATAAATCCAGGTAACACAAAGAGACCCTGGTTGTCTGCACCTTGCTGAGCAGAACGGTGTCCTGGTATTCAAAGTCACTGCCTCTGTTCCTTCCCCGTTACACCCGCCTCCCTCTCATTCACACACATGTATTCAGTCTCACGTCTACTGACGTCTACACACCTCCACCTCTCCAGGCTCTCCTCCACCTGCTCTCTACTCTCACTACAGACCACAGTGTTGTCTGCAAATATCAGAATCCACAGAGACTCCTGCCTGACCTCCTCTGTCAGCTCATCATCACTGAACAAGGAGCTCTGATCCTGATGTAATCCCACCCCCACCTTGAACCCACCTGTCATTCCTACTGCACACCTCACTACTGTCCCTCTGTCCTCACACATGTCCTGCACCGTCAGTTAGTCATCTGGAGTAACCGTCTTTCCGCTCTTCATCATCTTCGCGGTCCTCACTTCCTCTTTCATAAAGCTCTGTACTTCCTCATTCACTAACTGTCCTCCATCCATCCTCATCTCTCTCATAGAGCTAGAGATGAACAGAATAGATCAGTTTTAACCAAAATGTTGTATTTCTTCTACTTAACATGGACACATTAACGATAAGCAATAGGTCCACATTTCTGTCCATATTAGGAAAACACAACGAACCACTCATGAATCACTGTGCACACAACTAATCTAATCTAACACTATCTTAATTAATAGGATGTGGTGGGAAATGACGTGGGTTAGATTCTGAAGAACAGATTTATGACTCACGTGGCCTCATACCTGCTGATTTTTCAGAGTGTGCTTTGTGTAAACAAGGTTTAAATAAAGTTTAAAGTCTTTTTACAGCCAGTAATGTAATGTTTACTGAGAACCTGAACATGTGGGCTGCTAGTTTCATCCACCCACTCAGGATGAAGGAGTTGAACTATGAATCTACTAAGCCCCCACAGGATTAACTGACTGTTAACTGACTGTAAGGTTAATAGTTTAAAATTACTTTGGGATTGCTAATGAAGGTGTGTATTTTATTATTATTGCTGAGTGTTATCTCAGGATTAAATACAGGAATGATTTATGACAAAGGCTACAAAGTCAATAAGGAAAAAAGATCCAGTTCCACTCTCATGGTCACTTTGTATGACCTCAGTTTGACAAAAACATGTGCAAGAACTGACCTGTAGAATAATGGCTTTGTGTGTCAGCATTATTATACACACATGCACTGACAGCATATTATCTTCAGTGATCAAAGAAAACTCTGGCACCTGTGACAGTGGAAGAAGAATACAGATATAAGAGTTATATTTTCTGTAGGATTGTCCGACCTTTGTGGCTGTGGAGGAGCCATATCTTTGTAAACATGTGGGACGCACTAGTTATTAACCTGCAGTGACTCAGGAATGTGCAACCATATAAACAAGGTGAGTCATGAAGGTGGGCGAGTAGAAATAAAGAAGGATGAAATTTCCTGTTCAGTGTAAAAGACCAACCTTTGTTTAAAGATGAAGAATGAAACCCTGCGTGAAATGTTTAGCTGTGTTTGGTTTCTGACCGCGAGCTCAAAGCACAGATGATGGCATGAAAGGATGATGCTGACTGAATGTGACTGAAGAGCAGAGCTGGAGGAAAGAAAGCTGCATGTGTTTGCTGTCATTCAGGGATTCAGGCTTTGTTGTTTACAGTCAATCAAGTTTTTTATCAAAGGATTTCATTGCTTGCTCGGTGCATTTAAGACATTTTAAATCGAAGTGTTACCAGAGCTGTGACCTCTTCAGACATCATCCTCTTCTCCAACATGAACCTTTTCCAAAATGTGTCTGTGACTCTCAGAGTAGAGCTTTGGGCCAATTCATACAGCAGCCACGAGGCTTTATGGTTTATAATTCCTGAAGATCATTCCAGCTCTACTACATGCCAGAGAGTGGAGATAAAACCTCTCGTGGCTGCAGTCGGCTCTCTTTCTTCTCATTTATTCTGGGGTGATCCACAGTGACAAACATAAAAAAGGTTAAATTTCAGAGCAGGAGAAGGACGCATGCTTACTGTGAGAAAGTCTAAAACAGTTCAGCGAATAAGAAGATAAACCAGCTTCAGCTCAGATGAAATTCTGCACATTTTCTGGAAGAACTGCAGCCACATGGCGCCAGACTGGGAACAGGTTTGTGAGGATTTTTGGGACTAAGGAGGTACACAAGTCAAGACAAGTCATTTGATTTATTTAGCACATTTATGCACAGCCGACATTGATCAAAGTGCTTCACAGCAAATACAAATAGAAGAAACAATAAAAAGATTTAAAGCAATAATAGTAATGTTTTAATAAGTAAAATTGGAGGATAAATACAAATGATAAAAGTAAATAATGATAAAAAGTCATATAATAATAGCAAAAGAGATGCACTGTGAAAGTGACACAATAAACTGTAACTCATCTGAAGCTCATGAGGAGACGGTTAGTGAGGAAGACCTAATCTGAGGAGGAAGATGATTCCAGAGTTTTGGAGCTACAAACCTGGAATTACTAGAAGCTGCCGATCAGTGGACCTGCTGCACCATCATTATCTCAGAGCTGCAGTCCTCTGGTGAATTTCACCCAGCAGTGTCAGCATCCACGTCCTCCACAGGAAGTTGTAGCACTGACACATCAGCTCCCAGTTTATGTTTATCCAACCGACTGAATGCATCTTTTCCTCACATGGTATTTAATTTAATTCATTTTAAATGGCACCAAATCACAACAAAAGTCACCTCAAAGTGCTTTATATTGTAAGGTAAAGACTCTACATTAACACACAAAAACCCCAACAATAAAAAAAAGAAAGAAAAAAAACACCCTGTGAGCCAAGCAGTTGGTAATTTTAATAAAAAGAAATCTTTAGGAGAAACAGGCTCAAGGAGGAGAGGACAGCAGCCATGATGGGTGAGGGGAGGAAGACAAGATAAAGACTTGCTGTGGAGGAGAGCCAGAGATTAATAATAACTAATAATTAAATGGAAAGTGATGCATAAACACATAGTGGCTGAAGAAGAAACACCCAGTGCATCATGGGAATCCCCCAGCAGCCTACATCTATTGCAGCATAACTGAGGGAGGATTCAGGGTCACCTGGTCCAGCCCTAACTATATGCTTTAGCAAAAAGGAAAGTTTGAAGCCTAATCTTGAAAGTAGAGATAGTGTCTGTCTCCTGAATCCAAACTGGAAGCTGGTTCCACAGAAGAGGGGCCTGAAAACTGAAGGCTCTGCCTCCCATTCTACTTTTAAATACTCTAGGAACAACAAGTAGGCCTGCAGAGCGAGAGCGAAGTGCTCTAATAGGGTGATATGGTACTACAACATTACAGCAGACCGTCCCTCTGAGACAGGACGCTTCTAATTTTGCAGATATTGCACTGATGGAAGAAAGCAGTCCGGCTCAACAACGACACAAAGACTCCTCAGAGTGTTACTGGAGGCCAGGGTAATGCCATATCTGGTTAGATACCATATTTCTAAGATATTTACAAAAATAACAAAAGTCTTTGTATTGCCTTTGCAGCAGAATTCTCTTCTTACAAAATCTGTAATAAAATCCTTTGGTTCGCAGTCACACACTGCAGCAGCGCCAAGTCCTGTTTCTGAAGAAAAACCACAAACCTACACATTAAGTACGAGTGCACCCTCAGGCTAATCTTCAGAAAGATCAACCACACGAACAGGCTGTGTTGCAACACTTGTGTTTGTTTCACGTCAGGTCTGCACACAGCGATCAGAAACATATTAGCATTAAGCAGGTTTATAATCTGCAGCAGTGAGGAAATCAAACGTTAACACTGACATGTCTGTGAAGGTTCTCAGTCATCCAGGTCATCGTAGTCAAAGGAGCTTGGAAACAAAAGCGTCTGGACTTCTTTAAGTTGCTTGAAGACGTTTCACCCTTCATTCGAGAAGCTTCTTCAGTTCTAAGGTCAAATGGTGGAGAGTCCCAGATTTAAATCCAGTGGGAGTTTCCCCCCACAGAGGGACAAAAGGACCCCCTGATGAGCCTCTACCTAATCACATGGTGTGAAATCATGCGAATTCCTGAGGTCATTTGGCCCAGGATGTGAGTGGGCGTTAAGGCGTCTGGGAAGGATCTCAAAGCTGGATTATAGATGGCAGAGAGTTGGTGTCGTAAACCCCGCCTCTGTTCAAAGATGGTCGCTCACAGTGGACATAGATGGCTTCTTTCACTCCTCTTTCAAACCATCTGTCCTCTCTGTCCAAAATGTGAACATTGGCATCCTCGAAAGAGTGACCTTTGACCTTTAGTTGCAGATGAACTGCTGAGTCTTGTCCTGTGGAGGTGGCTCTTCTGTGTTGTGCCATGCGCTTGTGAAGTGGCTGTTTGGTCTCTCCGATGTAGAGGTCTGGGCATTCCTCGCTGCACTGTACAGCATACACCACATTGTTAAGTTTGTGTTTTGGAGTTTTGTCTTTCGGGTGAACCAGTTTCTGTCTCAGTGTGTTGCTGGGTCTGAAGTAAACTGGGATGTCATGCTTGGAGAAAACTCTCCTGAGTTTCTCTAGCTTATCCATGCCTTTGTTACGTCACGACTAGATTACTGTAATTCACTTTATTATGGTCTCCACTCTACCCTTTTACATAGATTACAGACAGTCCAGAATGCCGCTGCACGCATTCTAACTAAAACTAGGAAGTTTGCTCACATCACTCCCGTCCTTGCTGATCTGCACTGGTTGCCTGTGAAATTTCGTATTCAATTTAAAATTCTGTTGTTTACTTTTAAAATTACTAATAACACAGGGCCAAGTTATCTTAAGGAACTCTTAAATTCATATCTTCCTACGAGGGCCTTAAGATCCTCCTCACAGTCATTGTTGGTTCAGCCCAGATCTCGCTTGAAGTCTAGAGGTGATCGAGCGTTCGCTCTAGCTGCACCTGAGCTGTGGAACAGTCTCCCGATTGGCATCCGGGCGTCTGATTCTATTCAATCTTTTAAATCACGGCTTAAAACATATCTGTTTGAACTTGCTTTTCCTACCAGTTAATTTCTCGCCTTGCTTCTAGTGTGTTGTTCTAATGTTCTAATGTGTCTGGTTGTTTTGCGCTGTCCTGTGCTGTCAATGTTTTCCATCACTGTGTTTGATGGTTCAGCTTTACAGCTTTACTCTGCTATAGCTCTGTGCTATAGTTTATTCTTATTAGTGGTTTTTACCTGTGAACATAATCTCACACTTATATGACTCTGACGTTATAGTCTTAATTATTTTATTATTTTATTGTTGCGTTGCCTATGTCCTCTATCACTGTGTATGATGGTACAGTTCTCTTTGCTACAGCTGTGTGCTATTGACTGTTCCTATTAGTGGTTTTTACCTGTGAACATAATCCCACACCTATATGATTCTGATGTTTTAGTGTAAATCATTTTATTGTTTTATTGTTTCATGTAAAGCACTTTGGCATGCCCCGGGCTTTTAATGTGCTCTATAAATAAAGATTGTTGTTGTTGTTGTTGTTGTTGGTACACCGGCTACATAGGGGATGACAATGTTGTTAACACTGATAACAGCTTCAGAGGTAAACATGAACTGTCCCAGGAGTCTTTGCACTTGTTTGGTTCACTGCAGTCCTGTTTCATCAGGTATGTTTTCTGATCATCAATTAGCAAAAGAAAAAATTAAACCCATGAAAAAAATATTTAAAAAGTAGAAGAAAAGAGAACCCGAGAAAGTTTATTAAAAGAAAAAACGTGAAATATTCTCGGGTTGGTGTGAGACCCTGAATTAATTTTAATATGAGTTTCTGAAGAAAAGCCATAGAACCAAACAACAACTCTGACTGCAGCCTCGGGTAAGTTTTCCTCAGAAACAGCCGGCATGCAAACAGGATGTGTTCAGCATCCACTTCAGGTCTGCACACAGAAACATCTTACAAGCATCAGTCTAAAATTTATAACCCGCTCCAGATCAATAAGGACAAAACATTTTGGAAAGACTGAAAATGAATTGTTGTGATACAAAATTCAGCTCTCTGGCAATTAGACTCTGATGACCAGACTCCAGATGCTGACGAAGATGAAACTGTACAGTACAATACAGTCAGTAAGTCATATTATGATTGAAAATACTTTATTTATCCCGAGGGAAATTGTTTTAAAGGCTGTCAGATGATCCAGTGCCAGGAATAAGTTGAACAAAGAGTTTTACTTTGAAGTTAATTAAAGCTGCCAATCCCAGTAATGCCCCAGTTTTTTGTGGTTTGGGGTAAATGTTGTTTCATGTGGAGCCAGAGGGTTGATATCAGAGTCACTCTGGACTCTGACTCGCTGATGTGCCAAACCTGACCACCACAAATGTGATGCATTCAAAATTTATGATGGTGAGATTTCATGAAAGCAGATGGTTGGATGGATTTAGGTGTCCATCATCAGCACAGTCAGCTGAACGTAGTGGGCGTCTGTCAACTGAAGTCACTGAAGTGTTTGTGGTGACTTTTGGAACATTTAATGCAATTATGACCTGCTGTGTGGTACACACCATTTAATTGTCATGGTTTTGTAGTTTCTGGACTGATGAGCAGATTCAGACAGCCGGGAAAAGTTTGAACAGTTTATTTAAAACTGAATAATTGATGGAAGCAGACTGATGGAACAGGTGCTAGCTCCCTTCACAGAGAGGGAGAGATGTTATCAGCAAGAGCTGATAATAAAAGGTTGTCTGTATGTACAAGAGTCTTACTTATGTGTCCTTACTTGGAGTTAGTTAGATTGAGAAGAGAGAGGCACAGGGGATCAGGCTGGAATCTGGAGACGATAGAAGGTTGAGTGGAGACTGGGCAGGCAGGTGTGCTTCTGTGAGCTGAGAACTAGGAAGCAAACAGAGCAAAGGAATTACTGAGGGGTAAGAACAACAGCTAGAGATTAACAACCATGGTGGAGAAAACGATCTGGCAGAGAGTGACTTACACAGCAGGTCCTTAAACACTCAGCTAATGATGAGCTATGAGCTCCAGATGGATGAAAGCAAGTTAAGGGTAGTTTCACCCACAGGTGGAGACATGAGTAATCTGCCCACCTCTAAACCTGACAGAAGAGAGAGAATCTGATCACAAAAAAGCAGATACCCGTGCACTTTATGAACACAACCTGCTGATAGTGTTAGTGTAGTACAGTTTAACTACAGTGTCAGCTCATGAGTTAGCAGCCCAGCCTCCACATTGTAACTTTGTATTTTCTACTTAGTATTTTTATTTATTTTATTACTGTTTCCAGAGTAGATTTTCTTGTTTCATCCAGTTTATATTGTTTAGTCTTTATTAGTTTCAGTATTAATTTTAGTCTTTTTTATTATTATTGTATGGAGGTCATATGTCAGAGGCAGGATTTAGAAAATCAGTACAGACATTACAATACCAACACAGAACCTTCTGAAAGCAGCCGACTCACAGTGTTGTAGACAACCCTCATCAGACACATTGTAATAAGATTTTTAACAAGCTAAAAGAACAAAACTAAGAATATTCCCTCTGTACCTTTTATTACATGTTGGTTGGTTTTCCAAGTTCACAAACTAATTTCATTTAGTTTACTTTATGTTCTGACTCTACATTTAATGGTCACAGGACAACAGACTCTGGACAGGTCACTGACTTGTCACATGGCTCTTTGACAGAGTGGAACGAAGCCAGAGTACAGAACACAAAACTCTGACTGGATCCTTGTTGTTGAGAGGGAACCATAATAATCACTGCACCATCCTGAACACAGTAAATCCTAAGATGCTGTTTTACATAGTTAAACCAACAAACTGTTTATTAATATTTGTATGCGCCCTATTGTTTAAGTCACAAATGACAAGTAATGTAAAGCCGAGCTGACATGAAAACATGGAGAAAGTTCAAACAAAAAACGTTTCACTGCACATCAACACTGCAGTAAACCTGTGAGAGGCTCAGACGTCACCTGTGTGGGACTCAAGTAAATGTTAAAGTAAATGAATGTAAACACTGCATGAAAAGGATCTGGGTGGGGATCCTGATCCTTCTGTGCTGCACAGATGGTGAACGTAATAATAACTTTCACACACAAAGGTGCTGAGTGACACACAAAACTGCCCGAACAGGTACAAACAAAACCTGAGTAAACTGAGACTAACTAACCAAGTAAACAACTTCGCCTGTATTTTACTGCATTCAGCTCCTCTGTAACGGTTAGAATATCAGCTCCAAAGTATGTGCTGTGCAAAGAAACCAGTAATCATGTTGCTACACTGATGTTTTTATTCTTGACTCTTTAATATATTTACAATTATTTGATTATCTGCAAAATACACAAAAAGTATTGAAAGTATTCATTCTGTCTGAAAATGAAGAATTACTGTGATATTTTAATAGTGATGTGAACATGTAGTGTTGTGATGGTAGCTCAGTGGTTCCTAACCTGTCATGGTCCTGTGTTTTTAGTTTGGGACTTTCTATATTTCATTTGTATTAAATATTGTTTGTGGATTCTTAGTTTGCTCTCATGTTCTATTTAGTATCTTCCATTTATTTGTTTATTTATTTGCAGGTTAAGTTTAATCATTTATAGTAACCTGTCATTTTGAAGGTCAGTTAGTTTTCTGTACTTTCTGTTCTGGGTCAGTTTGCACGTATTGATTTCCTTCTTTCAGTTCTCTCGCCCTCTCTTGTTTCCTGTGTTGTCAATTCTCAGTTTCTATGTTAGATGTTCTTTTATTTTATCACTTCCTGTTTTATTCTGGCAGCCTCCTGTTCTTACATTTAGTTTTGCATCCTCTGCCTCAGTTGTGTCACATGTGATGCTGTCTTGGCCTTTCAGAGACTGCAGATTATTGTCTTTCACATTGTGATCTGTGTTGGTTTTAACGTTCCTTGTACAGGCACATTCAGTGAGGTCAGGTACAATAATTCAGGCCAGGAATTTGACATCATCCCAGGCTACTCTGTTCATACAGACCACCACACTGTTAACTTTGCAGGATAACACCACTTGCTGTTAACGACTGTCTGGTGTTCCAGTGTTTTTACAGTGAAGCAATGACCAAGATTACTTAAAAAATTTACACAAAGATTCACTGAAACTGACCCTGAGCTTCAACAGTGTAAAACAAGTGTCAGTGAAGGTTCTCAATCATCCAGGTCATCGTAGTCTAAGAAATTTAGAAAGAAAAGTGTCTGGACTTCTTTGAGTTGCTTGAAGACGTAATGTATTGTAAAACATGCTGTTTCTGTTTCAGCTCCTGTTTTAGACTGACCTAATTTCCAACTGGCACTTACCTCTTTTCAGTCTCTAACTCCCCATCTTTCTTCTTTTATGTGATCAACCAGCTTAATCTTGCCAAAAAAAGGGGGAGACACCAAAATTGTGCAGTCAGTGTAATCTGTAAACTGTGTATTGATCAAGCTGACTGTACAAAATGACCCTCAGGCCATCTGGAAATGCCTGGGTTCTTCTGATTGGTCAGTCCAATCCTGGTCCTGCGTTAACAGGGTAACAGGTCTCATGCATTTCCTCACATTTTTATGCAATATTTTGTTCCACCCACAGATTTAAAGCTGAAAATCTGGACTTCAACTGCATTGGAGGTGTTTCATTTAAAATTCATTGTGGCAATGAACACAATCAAAATTAGAAAAAGGTTGTTTTGTCCAAAAATTTATGGACCTAATTGAATATATGTATCTTAATTCTTTTGTGTGTCACTAGAATTGATTTGACCCTAATGCATTCACAAAAGTAGCTGTAACTGTGCCCTAACATTTTAGACCATGTTTGAAAATGCCTGTCAAGAGTTAGGGTTTTGTAAACCCTATCATACGGTTGGCTGACATTAAAATTTTCTCAATGCCCACCCTGTCAGTCCAGCGAGTGGTGATTGCCCATATATTTATCAGTTCCACTGTATTTACTAATCTTACAGATTAGAATTTTAATCAGCAGTACACTGGCCTCTGTGCACATCTCTAAACTGTACCTCAGCAACAAAAACAAAGCTTCAAAGATGGAGACCACTGCATTGGTAAAGGAAAATGTTTGATGCAGAAAAAACTCATTTACTGTGCAAATTTGAAAGAGCAGATATATTTGGTCGGTCATCCAACCCTGCTGGGTATTTGTTGTTTCTACAATTATGAGTTGATCTGTTTGTTGCAGTCGGTGTTAGTTGATTAATGTTTTTTTATGTAACTGGTTTCAGAAAAATATTTAACTACTAACTATATTCCTAGTAAGTAAAATTTATTTATATTATACACAAATAAAAATCACAAAGTGCTTTACAATAAAACCAGAAATAAAAATAAAACAATAATATGAAACAATAAATTATAAAACAACAAATTAATTAAAAGCCTGTCTGTGTAGAAATGTCTACAGCCATTTTTTAAAGAGTCAATGAAGTCTGTACAGCGTAAAGATAACGGAAGAAAATTCCACAAACTTGGTGCCACTGCCTGAAAAGCCCATTCGCCATGTGTTTTCAACCTTTAAAAAAGCGGGAAACTGAGTCAGTAATTAAAACAATAAAAGGGGCCAATAGAGTCAAAAACACTAATCATAAAAGGAGGAGGAAGTACATCAAGGTGTCTTGAGGTCAGTTTCACATGACCAAGCAGAGCACTGATGTCCGGTAAGGTAGCAGTTGGAAAAGAGGACCAGGTATCAGAAGTAACTGCAAGTATGACACTGAGAGGATGATGTAGAAATATCAGACCTGATGGCAGGGACCTTATTAACAAAATTACTCAAAAAATCCATTACATCCAGACTTGTATAGATTGATACACAAGGAATATCAGGAGAGACAATATTCTTAACTGTATTAAATAAAACTTTAGGAATTTTCTTTTCTGAAGCTATAAGATTTGCAAAATGTTCTGTCCTGGCGAAGATTTTCTTGAAAAATAAAGACGTGCCTAGCAAAAAAAAGTTTGGGAACCACTGGTTAAAAGACATCCCCGGCAGCCCCAGGAGGTTGATAGATTAAAATACAATAAATGTTTTTTAGAGAACCAACCTTCATCATCTGTAACTCAAATGAAGAAAGAGTATTTTGGTATTGGGTAACATGTTTATTGAGAACCTGACTGTGTGGGTGCAGTCAGTTTGTTTCCAAAGACAACAAAATTGTTTAGATTATTGATCTACCCATTCAGGCTGAAGGAGCTGAACTATGAATCTATTATGGTCTCCACGGGAGACTGAAATATTTTTTCAAAGTTAAAGTATATGTGGTGAGGAAATGTGAGAAGATTAGACTTTGCAACAAGCTGGCTGTGTGCAGAAGCTCAGGCTTGCCAGATGTCACAGCCTGTGTAATAACGGCCATGTACGCCCGTCTTTTTACAGCATGTTATCTTGATTTAATAAAGATCCCTTCATCTCTACTACATGACAGCATGAGGGTGAAAAAAAAAAACAAAAAAAACAAAACAAAAAAAAACAAACAAAAAAAAAAAAACAGGTGTTTTGAAACTAAAACACTGATAAGCTACATGAAGCACTTTGGATTTTCAAGTACTTCCAAAATTTCAAAACACTGGATCAGAGAAGACAATACATATCTCACAGCAATAATGTATTTTTAGACATAAAAATCCCATCTCAAATCATTCACAGGATAAAGACAGTGACAGAGAAACAAGAACTGAATATCCTGAATGTTCCTTTCAGTGTTCATACATGAGCTTTGGTAATGAATCAAACACAATCAGGAAGCGTCATCACAACTTAAATCTGTATTGCTAACCATAGTTATTGCATGGCTAAATATAATCTATAAAGAAACCTTACAGCAGCCCTGATGATGATGATGATGATGATGGTGGTGGTTTCTGCGAGAAAGCAGCTTTGCTCTGAAGAATGGGGACAACAGTGAAACTCTTTGACACTGTGGATTCTTAATCCACATTAAGAATCCACAGTTGAGGCTTTAATCCTTTGTTTTTTTTCCCTTCCTGCACACCTGTGCTACAATCAGTTGATTTTAGTTTGTGTGCAGAAGGAAGAAAATGGTTATCTATAGTTTTTTAGGAGTGGAGATATTGACATTAATGAGACAGTGTGTTTCAGGTAATGCAAGAGTAATGTAACAAATAAATATAACACATTTCTATTCTCCAGCACGTAATTAAGTATAGGGATGGGAATTGATAAGAATTGACCAATTCTCATTCCATTATTGATGTCATTCATCGATTCTCATTGACTCCGTATGCTGGTTAGTAGTGGTGGCAACTCTCAAAGACAGTACATTCCTGCAAATTAATAACATGTTGTGGGTCACAACAAATGTTTGTGCCACTTGGAGGCATTTCCCCTCTTTGTTGTAATTAGTAATGGGATAATTACTTAAGTATCACACATATTACACAAACGTTTCTTAAAAGTAATGCTGTATTACTGACCTTAATAACTCCCATAGAAAGTAATGTGTTTTACTATTCGTTACATCACTTTCACGTTACTCTGTAAAATGACTTGAAACACTGTCTCATAATTACCATTAACAATATGAACCTGAAGCTAGAGTCCAACACACAAACACAAATCCCCATCTGATGTGGAAACACATATGATCTTTACTTTAATAATCAGTTAGGAACACAAAGCCGACAGCACAAAGCAACAATGAAAACCAGCACAAAGAAATTTTAAACCAATCGTCACACTGATTCTACTGTAGAAATATAAACAACTAGAAACAGAGGCTGTGCCCTGACTGCTCATCACTGGCCGTTGAAGTTGAAGGATCTGGCTGCTTGACATTCATTCAATTTTAACATCACTGTGTTTTTGGCTAGCTTATCGTTAGCATGCAGCCTGCTTGTAAATAGCTGTAGTTGTGTTAGCAGGATAATGCAGTTGTTTCTGTTCTGAATGCAGTTTTGACTTTACCATAGCGCTCTCATTCTTTTTGTTTTAGTAAAAATAATTGGGTTTTTTTATGTTGAGTCACTCAGAAATCATTCAACATTTTCACTGTATTGTCAGGAAGGCATGAAATACTCATTATCTGTGTGTCTATGGCTGAAAAAACATCTTTAAAAAAAATTATGCTCCGATTGATCTCTTATAGTTTGGTCTTTTTTACTTTCATAGCTTATTCTACGATCATGCTTTACTCTTGCATTGCATTCATAAAACCTCAAATTACAAATCTGGGGACCAATTTAATTCTTTCCAGTTTCATCACATTTGTCCAGGAAATAAAAAAAAATCTTAACACTCCAGTGTTTAGCTACGCATCCTGGAAAAAAGTGATAACAATGCACACCAGTGTAAATTGAGGGCACACCGAGGCAGCCAACACGGTGGGTGAAGATCTGTGGCGTGGAAGTTTTGTTCAATTGTTTACACAGCTTCAAATCACAGAAGGAGAATTTCAGCACTGGAGAGACTGATCTTTCAATTTTAAGAAAATCAGTTGTTCTGTATGCTTCCCATGTCAAAACTGTTGCCTTCCATTTTCTCTCCTGTAGGATTGCAGGGAAGTAAACAAAATGAAATTACTATATAATATTAACTTCTCTTATACGTGTTTGATCAGAGTCACATAGTTAATGTCCCAGTTTTTTCTGCCCTGCCTGGTTTGCCTTTTACCAGCTGTCATTTCAGGCATAGCCAGTCCTAACAGCTTCGTTTCTGCAGTCATTGCACATTGATGCACCATAGTTTCTGAATAGATAAAGGTTTTTACCTGGTTTCTATCAGAGCTAAAAGGTACCTCTAATCATGAGCATCCGCATCCTGCTCAGTATTTATATTTTTAATGCTACCTTGAGTAATACCACTTAGTATCATCCTGATATCTGGATCTCGAAATAACGGGAGCTTAATCTAGTCGTCAGTCAGTTATAGTCATAAAATCTCTAGATTTCTAGGTGACAATTGCATAATTTAAAAATTGAACAATAAAATTAATTCTTCTTATTATAAATTTAAATAATATTTAATGAAAGAAAAAATTTAGAAACAAATGCAATAATTGCAAAATGTGGCTGGAAATGTATGAATGCATGATGTGTGGAAATTCAAACACTAACAGAAATATCACACTCGCATCATAGATTAGGTGACACATAACATTATTCAAACTTACCTCAAGATTTGTAGTAAAATTAAACCGCAACAAAAACAGTGATTCCAAAAATAACAGAAAAAACAGAAGCTTTAATCATCCCAATCCCTGATCGGACATCTGAAACACAAAAAAGGTAAAGTTATTCTCACAGTATAACAGTAAACACGTACTGATCAAAGAGTCTCTCAGACTTGTTCTCTAAAAGCCTAAAGAATTAGGGATTTGATCAACTGGTCCCGTAACAGAATTGACAAACTCCTGGGTTTGGGAGAGCCCGATTGTCCTGCGGAGACGTTTGCTGCTGGATACTCGATGGTCGGTTGCATCGTGTGTCTGCTGACTGTCTCAATGGAGGACACTGAACAACATCTACCAATTCAGAACCACGATAACAGAGTTCTGGCTGATTGGAGCTGGCTCGGACCTGGCTTATCGAAGAACAAGAAGCGGCTACAGCTGTTCAAAATCCCACAAGGCTGGCCGACATGATAGACAATGGGCAGGGCTGAATAAGACTGTGTTAGTGAACGCAATATGGATAAGATCTTGGAGAAAAAGAATGGGAATGAGAGGATTGAGAGAATTGGAGAACAGTGATGGACATTAGACCAACTGTAAAAATTGGATGCAGTTGTTCACACTAAAACCAAACATTCACCATCTTCACTCATGCAGCTATCCCAAAGGTACTGGCTGAAGGCCTGCCAAGGTTCATGCTGACTAGAACAAAAAAAAAAAAAAAAAAAAAAAAAATGTCATCCATGATAACAGGATTGTTGTAAGAACTCTTTGTCCCTCCTTCTCCAAACGCTTTTGTCCGCTTATCCCCAAGGCCAGACGGCAGGTCCCATTTCACTGCAGGGCAACTTGCATGTGACAAATAAATAACAAAAATTTTTCAAGTGAAATTTCTCTCCACTTGACAAAAACAAAACAAAAACAAAACAAAAAACAACAACAACAAAAAAAAGTATGAAATACAAAGCCTTCAGGTGCTTAACTGAGTTGGTACTTCAGCACAATAAAATTTAACCTGACATAGCTTATGTTCAGGTTTTCTGACACCATCATAAAGGTGTTCATTCACAGCAGAGGGGTGCCATAGGTATGAGGAGGACTGGGCACTGAGGCTGCTCCTGCTGCTGTTTGGCAAAGCTCAGGAGGCGCTTCTCAGCCCGCTCACAGCAGCAAGGAGAGGCTTTAAAGATGTCCGCCACATGGTAGTGGACCGCTTAGGCCAGGGGTGGGGACCTCCAGGCCTGAAGAGTCAGTGTCCTGCAAGTTTTACATATCACCCTGGGTCAACACACCTGAATGTAATGATTAGTTCAGGCAATTTTCATTGGAAGATAAGGTGCTTGTATTACTCCTTTCTTCAATCTCAAAGTTACTTGTCAAGTGGCAAGGACTCTTTTTGGTCACCTAGCTAGTGGATGACATTGACAATGAAGTGGTATGTTGAAAAGCTCCTGGACCAGTTAGATACTGCTTGTTTTTTCACAACGCTAGATTTAGCCAAGTGCTACTCGCAGATTTCCTTGTCTGCAGAGTCCAAGAAAAACAAACTGCCTTCTCCATTCCGTACGGGTTGTACCAATTGGCCACACTTCAGACACTTCTGCTTGTTAGGAGCACCAGTCACTATCCAGCATCTCATGAACTGGGTGCTGCGTCTACACACTGTTGCCTACCTGAATGACATCAGCGACCATGTGGTGCTATTGGTGTGCGGATCGATAGTGAAATATCAATTCCTCCGAAACCAGTTATTTATGTTCTAGAATATGTTAATTTTTTCATAAATTATCTTCAATGTTTCACTGAAGAATTATCCACCACTCACCTTCATGCACACAAATCTTTGAAGAAATCTGATGCCAGATGTTCATCTGTGTGGTTACACAGCGATAGCAGCCGGACTTTGGCGCAGTAGCTTGGATGATTATGTGGAAGCGATCTTGTTCTTGTCGGTCCTGCAGCGTTTTAGAAGGAAGAGTTTTGTTGTCACTGTCCCACCACTCAACTGTAGGTTTAGGATAAGCACCTGGAACTTCACACTCCAACTCCCCTTTTTTTTCAAGTATTGTGACATACGGCTTTGGAGCAGCACCTGTGAACACATCACAGACAACAAATATAATACAGTGTTAACAATGTAACAATGTGACTTGTAATACTCAATTGTTTCTCAGTGCATTAACAAGTTAAAATGTGTTTAAAAGCAAAGATAAGCAGAGTGCTCCAGCATTGTTTAACATGACTGTAAAGTTTGTACTGCAAACAACATCTGTAACTTGTAAACAGATGAGTTTGGACACATTTTCACATAGAAAGAGAAAATACTGCGTTACAGCAGTTAGTTAAAATAACCACTACCACCAACAAAAAAAACAAACAAAAACAAAACACTAACACTGAACAAATATAGCTACATTCATGTTAAAATGTTCACCTTCTGTCAGATCTGGCAAAACCAACCACTAAGCTGGTACTGTAAAAAATAAAATAGAATCAATAAATAAAATAAAAAGACTAACAAGAGGTGTCTATAGAGAGTTTATAGTTCTCCTTTTGGCAAAGCAAATGGGCTTCACACAAAAAGTATTCAGACTATGATTCTGTTTACTAAATAAATCATGAAACTGTGTACACCAAACATAAAGATGAAAAAAAAAATGCAGTAAGTATAATTTAATGTGATATTTCAACATTAAATTTGATTATGTCACCCAAATACAAGTTAAATCATCAAACAGCTTTTAACATGTATGCAAACAAAATGCAAACTGAGGAAACATTTCACTAGAGTTTCATTTATCTTAAGCATAAATACTAATTGTATTTTATATTAGTAAAACAGCAGGGCAAATATCTGAAAGGTATTCTTTGCAATAAATATCTTTCAACAGCATGCCAGCATTGTTCCCAGAAAATTCATAAACTTGATTACACACTCAAAACATTATAATTTCAGGCTACTGAAGAGTTGAAGTAAACTGAAAAAGTGCTTGATTATATGTAGCGTGTAACATTGTTTTCCACTGGGCTGTGTGCAGGTGGGCCTTAGTCTGATTTACAGTTATTGACTATGAAACAGTTATTGTGACATAAAAATTTCAAAACACATCATTGCTTTAAAAACAGACTAAAAATAATAAAACTAACACAGATAATCTTTAGATACTCTGTTTTTAAGCTGCTGTATGTCTTTACCAATTAATAATGAGTCCACATATACACACGAGGATGTAAAAGTCAGTTACATAATCACAAACAGGACTCACCTGGGATGTTTCGGACCTTTAACCTTTTAAAACGCAGAGGTTTTATGCGACCCACGTTTACATGTAAAAATTAATAAATAACCATACTGCTTATTTTCATGATGACCGGAAACAACGGCACAGACATTTTTTATGTCATTTCAAAGCCAAGATGTTCGTTTTTCAGCAGATTCAATCATTTCGATAAACTATTTACGACATAAAAATCATAGCATCTTAATTTACGGCAGTAAATAGTTAGTGACTTTACTGCTAGCCTGAAGCACCACCGTTAAAAAGCAGTTAATTGGGCCAAAAAAAGACATTTAAAGCCAAAAGGGAGCTCCTCTTTAAAAACAAAACTCACCGATTAACTTCTGCTTGTTCAAATTTAATCGTGAGTAAAAACACAAGAAGAAATTGTCATCTATTCTCTCATTAAGTTTTATCAGAGTTAGCACAAATTTCTGAAACTGCCAGATTAAATAAAGTTTTAAACTACTCACGAATAATTCCAACAATCAAGTTCGGCATCGCTGAAATCTGTAAACGGCCATGAGCAAAATGAACCAATCCTCATCTTTCCATGATGTAAAGCGATGCATCACAAAGCCGTTAATCCAATCAGCCAATCAGCGAAGGCGATATTTATGGAAGCCACATGAGTGTTTGATTGACAGCTGCTGTCATCCAATAGAAAGTTAACGCAGTGAAACCACTCTGACTTTGAAGCCGGGAAAATCACCTATCGGACCATATATGAAAGTTAATATAGTTAGCCTCGCAGTTACAATGGAAAAAAATCAATTCCTAGAAAATTATTTGAACTGTTGAAAAAGACCCGCTTAAATTAAAGTAAATATAAAAATATTCAATTTAATTGTTTGGGACCTTATTTTGTAGACGAGTTTAGCAATTAGGAACATTTGAATTGTAAAAATAATAGAATGAATCCTTATTATTTGCTTACTTTGGAGAAATTTTTGTGGCATTTTGAGGTAACTGGTTAGAGATGTTCTGCTTTGCACTTTAAACGAAACTCTGTAATAACTTAGAGTCACTTTTGTGTATCAGCATAATACTTGGCACGTTTATTGTACAAATAATGACGACAATAGCATGTGAATTTCAGCCTTCTAGTCCTCATAATGACTGATTTAATGTATTTAACATGTCAAGAATAACCTTAAAAAGAACAAGGCTTCAGTCACTTCCTGTATAATCCTCAAACAAATGATCTGTCTTAGAGCAAAAGATAAAACTAACAGAATAGAGTAAATATCACAGATTTTACTTCACAGTGATGAAAAAGGCAGGTATCAGCTATTTATGGTTTGGAAATTATCTAAAAGTTTAATCTGGTAGTTACAGACATGCAGAAGTGCACATGACTGTGGGGGGGCTCTAACAAGTTAATATGGGCTCTGAAAGGAAAACAGCACATATGTTAACGGTGACTCTGGTTTCATCAATTTAACAGTTAGATAAAACTGATGAAAATAAACTCAAAAGTGTTAACCTGCTATATTAGAGAGAGATTTTAATTTCATTTTGTGAAGGTAGCTACAGGACCAGCATGCGCATAGGAAGGTCTCTTGGTACGTTTAAAATGTAGCTCCTAGGGGCTATTATTAACCTCTTTTTTAAGGAAAGGTGGGTAGGAGATAAAGAGAATAGAAAAAAAGAGCAAAACAGAAAAGGCGTGTGCTGACATTGGTAACAACCTTACATTAATTTCTAAACAATTGTGAACAGATGTGGTTTTGTGTCTGGCCCTACGGCATATAAATTTGTCAGATTTTCCTTTTCAGGAAGAGAATATTTAAACAAATCACACAAATGTGAATTAAAACCTCTGTGGGACACAATTTACTGCAAACTCCACAAAACCATGTCTTCTCCCGGTTGCGTTTTCTTTTTAGGAGATGTTACAAGATCAGATGGTGCAGTACCAAAACTCTGTCCTAAAACTCTTCACTCAGTCGCACTGAGTGTTTAGAGGAGACCCCCACTTATTTCTGCTCATCAATAATACTGGGATTTTACTCAAACAGAGTAGAAATGAACTGAACTGAGTTGTTGTTTTCTCAGTAGCAGGCAAACAGCAAGTGATTTCTCTCTCTGAATCTTTGTAAATAAATTATAGTCCAGTCTTCAAAGATCACCCTGCGATTGCAGTATAGGAAAAATTTCCTCCATCCATCAATTTTTCTAGATGATTATAAAAAATATAATCAGGTCATTTTAAAAAGCACTCACCAACAACAAGCTCAACGTGGAATTTTTTTATTCCTGACAAAAGGCACGTGTAGTTTCCTTTGTCCTCCTGCATAGTTTTATTTATTTTTATGGAGGCATTGCCGTGCTTGAGCTCTTCTGGAAAATGTGAGACTCGACCTCTGAACTGCTCATTTTGATCTGTGAGGACATTATTGTGATGGGCACCATTATTATACGTGAACACCTGAACTGTGCCTTCTTTCTTCCAGTCAAACACCTTTGACTCAGTCTTCTCATTGGTGCTGAGGGAACAGGGTAAAATGGCATCATCATCTTCTTTCACAATCACAGATGTCACTGAAACACAAAACACGAATTAAACAGTGAGCTCATGCACAGAGTAATGAGGATACACCGAAAGTCAAGCATGGGAAGATAACTGGTTTAAAGCAAAGCTTTTCAAACTTTTTTTTGTCATGTTTCAGAAGCTAAAAAAATTAAAGGTTGGTTTTTATAAATAATGAACATTAAAAATTCAAGTTCAGTTTTAGAGAACACAATATCATCTGCAAACTCTCCGTTTTTGTCTGTACAAAAATCACATTTATTTGCTTTAGCTCCCCTTCACATTGCTCCTATGTGTGGTTAATTATTCAATCAATCTTTACTTATAAAGCACTTTTCATACAAAAAATGTAGCACAAAGTGCTTTACATAGTTAAAAGCAGCCCACCCCACCCTCCAACTCACTCCCCACACTCTCATTAACATAAATGATGTGAATACACACATATCTCCCCCCCCCCCCCCCCCCCACACACACACACACACACACACACACATGCACACTTAAAGAGTAAAAATTGGGCTGGGTTCACATGAGCCAAGTGAGGAAACACTATAACAGGGAGCCGTCTGCACCGAGAGCCGGTCACAGACCGCAGCCTCCAGGCTGGGCACACAGCAGGAGGGAGGCAAAGGAGCCCCCCAGCCAGGCTGAGAGGACCCCCAGAGACCCAGCAGCCACAGTCGATCACAGCCCCGGTGCAGAGAGCGCCCCTCCGAGGAGAATATTCTCTATTCTATGAGTCATTTTATTGATGTCGACCCAGTTTAAGAGAACATAAAACTTTAGATGCATTAAAAAAATCGCATTCAGACACAAACAAACGTCACACCGTGTCAGCAGGATGAAAGCAGAAATGTGTTTACAGGTTAAAACACGTCAGGATGGAATAATGAGCATCTCTGATAACTGATCATAAACACCAAAGAGAATAGTTTCGTTTCATTGTTGAAGATGCTGCACATTAATCTGCCCTCTCATTGTTTTACTCTAAAACGCGGCTGCGTTAAAAGCTGATGTCACAGGTGTAGACTCCGCAGTCATCCACCCGCTACAGCAGCAGCCTGAGCAGCGTTAAAGCTCCATCCGCTGCTGTGAAACGTGACTGCGCCTGCACACATGATCAGTCTAAATCAATGAGTTTCTTACCGGATTCAGCAGCAAACGTCCGTCCGGACAAAGTCAGGAAACAGAAGCTCAGAAACAGAAGTGGTGGAAGCTCCATGTCTGCAGAAACCCTCTGAGGATCAAAGGTTACAGCATCTCTTTAATAAAACGGAGCTCGGAGCCACTCCTCTTAGCGCACTGACGCACTCCAAAACACTTTTCAGTTTCTATTCTCTTAAAGCAGTAAACCATAACTGCACTTCCGGTGTGATATGTCGCAACATCAGCGCCTTTTAGATTGAAATTGTTTAACCGCGACAGTTACACAGAAACGCGGAGAGAAGAAAGATTAATGAGCAGAGATGGCAGATTATTGTAAAAAGGTTAGGCTGAGGTAAAGAGAAAGGACCTTCCCACCACGGAATCTGCAGCCTTTACAGGGAGTGCAGAATTATTAGGCAAATTAGTATTTTGTCCACATCAGAATCAGAATCAGAATCGTGTTTATTGGCCAAGTATATGTGCAGACACATACAGGGAATTTGGTTCCGGTAGATGGTGGCTCTCAAGCACAGCAATGTAAATCTCACACACACACACACACACACACACACACACACGCACACACACACACACACGCACACACACACACACACACACACACACACACACACACACACACACACACGTGTCTATATACACATTACACATACATACACAAAGCTGTGTAAACCAACTACAAATAACGAATCTAAACTTATATACATAAAATACAGAAATGAATGAGGTGGAATGAATACTACAAAATGTACATAAGGTGCAGCTGCAGTCTGGCAGTGGGAGCAGTGTGACAGGTCAACTGTTAAGAAGGGAGATGGCGAGTGGAAAGAAACTGTTCCTGTGTCGGGTGGTCCTGGTCTGCAGGCTTCTGTACCGTCTGCCAGAGGGCAGCAGATCAAAAAGTCTGTGTGCAGGGTGTGAGGGGTCTGCGATGATTTTCCCTGCCCGTTTCCTGGTTCTTGAGAGGTACAGATCCTGGATGGAGGGCAGGGGGGCGCCGATGATCCTTTCTGCTGCCCGTACAGTCCGCTGCAGTCTGCTCCTGTCCTGTTTAGTGGCTGCTCCATACCAGACTGTGATGGAGGAGCACAGGACAGACTCAAAGACCGCAGTGTAGAACTGGATCAGCAGCTCCTGTGGAAGACTGTACTTCCCCAGTTGTCTCAGGAAGTACATCCTCTGCTGGGTCTTTTTGAGGATGGAGTTGATGTTGGTCTCCCACTTCAGGTCCTGGGAGATGGTTGTACCCAGGAACTTGAAGGTCTTCACAGTTGACACAGGGCTGTCTGATATGGTGAGGGGGAGCAGAGTTGAGGGATGTCTCCTGAAGTCCACTGTCATCTCTACAGTCTTAAGAGTGTTCAGCTCCAGATTGTGCTGACTGCACCAGAGTACCAGCCGCTCAACTTCCTGCCGGTATGCAGACACATCATCCTCTTCATGCATGTTGTCTTACTCCAAGCTGTATAGGCTCTAAAGCCTACTACCAATTAAGCATATTAGGTGATGTGCATCTCTGTAATGAGAAGGGGTGTGGTCTAATGACATCAACACCCTATATCAGGTGTGCATAATTATTAGGCAACTTCCTTTCCTTTGGCAAAATGGGTCAAAAGAAGGACTTGACAGGCTCAGAAAAGTCAAAAATAGTGAGATATCTTGCAGAGGGATGCAGCAGTCTCAAAATTGCAAAGCTTCTGAAGCGTGATCATCGAACAATCAAGCGTTTCATTCAAAATAGTCAACAGGGTCGCAAGAAGCGTGTGGAAAAACCAAGGCGCCAAATAACTGCCCATGAACTGAGAAAAGTCAAGCGTGCAGCTGCCAAGATGCCACTTGCCACCAGTTTGGCCATATTTCAGAGCTGCAACATCACTGGAGTGCCCAAAAGCACAAGGTGTGCAATACTCAGAGACATGGCCAAGGTAAGAAAGGCTGAAAGACGACCACCACTGAACAAGACACACAAGCTGAAACGTCAAGACTGGGCCAAGAAATATCTCAAGACTGGTTTTTCTAAGGTTTTATGGACTGATGAAATGAGAGTGAGTCTTGATGGGCCAGATGGATGGGCCCGTGGCTGGATTGGTAAAGGGCAGAGAGCTCCAGTCCGACTCAGACGCCAGCAAGGTGGAGGTGGAGTACTGGTTTGGGCTGGTATCATCAAAGATGAGCTTGTGGGGCCTTTTCGGGTTGAGGATGGAGTCAAGCTCAACTCCCAGTCCTACTGCCAGTTTCTGGAAGACACCTTCTTCAAGCAGTGGTACAGGAAGAAGTCTGCATCCTTCAAGAAAAAAACATGATTTTCATGCAGGAAAATGCTCCATCACACACATCCAAGTACTCCACAGCGTGGCTGGCAAGAAAGGGTATAAAAGAAGAAAAACTAATGACATGGCCACCTTGTTCACCTGATCTGAACCCCATTGAGAACCTGTGGTCCATCATCAAATGTGAGATTTACAAGGAGGGAAAACAGTACACCTCTCTGAACAGTGTCTGGGAGGCTGTGGTTGCTGCTGCACGCAATGTTGATGGTGAACAGATCAAAACACTGACAGGATCCATGGATGGCAGGCTTTTGAGTGTCCTTGCAAAGAAAGGTGGCTATATTGGTCGCTGATTTGTTTTTGTTTTGTTTTTGAATGTCAGAAATGTATATTTGTGAATGTGGAGATGTTATATTGGTTTCACTGGTAAAAATAAATCATTGAAATGGGTATATATTTGTTTTTTGTTAAGTTGCCTAATAATTATGCACAGTAATAGTCACCTGCACACACAGATATCCCCCTAAAATAGCTAAAACTAAAAACAAACTAAAAACTTTGTATTTAGAAATAATAGTACCAACTGTGACACTGGCGTGGCACCCCCTGATGGACGGCGCCCTTAGCATTTGCCTATACGGCCTATGCCACGGGCCGGCCCTGGTTAAACTTGTGCTTTTGTAACGTTCAGTATGGCGGAAGATACAGGTTGCATGCCCCGTTGGAAAACTTTATTTCAATTTATTTGCATTTGTTTAATCCGAACAAGGAAAATGAGAACCAAAGTCCGAGTTGCAGAAAACTCTTGCGACTCCCATTTATCCCCAAACCTTAGATAAGTCAACAGGAAACCCCCCGTCTTTCTCCAAAAAGACGGGGGGTTGCGCACAACAAATCCCCCCTAGAATTACTTGATAGGGACCACTCTATTCCCAAAACTTAGGGCAAAAAGTCCTGAAAAAATACTTAGTCTTTTTTCTCAAATTCCACCTATGGTGGCCCCTAAAGACAAAGCATGTACAAACTCCAAAACAAGTACAAAATACAAAACACTTGCAAACTCCAAAACACAACGGAAGTGCTCCAGGACGCTAGGGGCAGTGTTGAGCTCGATTTGCAAAATAAACGGCACGTTTGTCTGTATGGGACGGTCTGGTCTCCGTCGTGCTGCCCAGGTTGCCTAGCAACCATGATACTAACCGCTGGAAACGTGTCATACAACTTTGTTTGGCAGAAATGAAGGAGAACATATTTTGTTCATTTGTTTGTTTGTTTCTACATGAGCTTTGTGTGATTTGATAAGTATCTGAGGCTGAGACCACAGGACAGTAAAACATGATTGTTGGGCTTCATTTTTGTACTGAACAGTTATTTCAAGATTAGTTAGTAAATAACAATTAGCTCATGTTGTTCATGAGACTAAAGTCATATCACTTTGGTAATGTAAATATAATATGGCCAATATTATAGTTATTATATTAATCATTATTAGCTATTACAGCAGTGAACATGAACTCTGTGTCAAATACTGAGCTTCAGTACAGATTCAAGTTGCAGTTATTTATATGTCTTACCACCTTAAATCTTCACTCAAAGACAAGTATCTTTGATAGTGTATATATATATATAGGTGTATCATATATAAGAGACAAATGTTGTTCCTTCAGTATGTTGGCATTACTAAATTTGGCTCATTGCTTACATATATTTATAAAAAGAAAATGTACAAGCTGTGATAACTGTGTCTGATAGAATGAAGAGCAGACTGATATATGAAATATTCCTTTATTGGGTGAGAAAATCAGACCATGTCATAACTGCTGTAAGTCACACAGAATAGATATCAGAGCCTTAAACAGGCTGACTTCTGCTAAATGGGTCAAACTGGGCAGAAAGTCTACAAACACATAACATCCTTATAGAATATGATGTAACACTATAGATCAACTTAGCTCAGAATATATAAAGCATATAAACAATTACAGCATTATGATGCAACAAACACAGCAGTGCTACTGATCCAAAATACTCAAAGCTTCATAGAAATGAAACAAACATTTATTTTTAGCTCCATTCTGCTGCTGATACAGACTTTAGGTTTCTGAACATTAAACTTGTTGCTGCCTTTCATAGTGTGTAACTTGAAGGCCCTGAGTACTTCCTCCCACACTGGAAACACTGGGATGATCACATTATGTGAACATTACCTAATAAGACTGATTCAGCACAGACAGTTATGTTAAACTTTCCTAGCAGTCCTTCACAAACAGGGAACAGTCTGTCTATTCTCTCCATCTGTCAGCTGCTGCTGGATCTTCCTCCTCCTCTTCCTCACACACTGCTGAGTTTGTCCTGGTGGATCATCAGGGGTGCAAAGCCTCACAGATGATGTGCAGCAGTGGGTCCCTCAGTCTGTCCTCACTCTGGACACTTGCAGTCGTCACACATGGAAATGAAATGTGTGATAAGCTGCAGGATTCAGACACAAGTGTAACTTATAAACACACGTTCATACTTTTATTCCACAATCAGAGAGAAAGAAACAGAGAGAGAGTGCAGGACAGACAGACAGGTGACAGTCTCAGGATGTCAGTGGTGTGTGACATTTTTAAATACGATGAAGGAATACAAGACAGTCATAAGGAGTTTCATAGAGCTACGTGCACGGGTGAGTAATCAGGTGATACTCACACCGAGGCATTGCAGTCAGATTTATTTATACCAAGAGACAGTTGCATAGCATTTCCTGTTTTTCAAGCTTACTTATCAGCATGTGTGTGTGTGTGTGTGTACGTGACAGGATGTAATGGCATGTGATACAAAAATATATGAACATTTTAATACATTTGAAAGCTTTATAACGGAGGTATGTTTTAATAATAGACATCTGCAGTTTAAACTTAAAAGTTACTCCTATCACAGGTGTACACACTGCTACAAACAGGAGGATTTAGTGTTTGTGTTATTACGAGTGCTAAACAAGAAGAGTTCCAGATGGTGCAGTGGACACATGTGTGACTGCTGTGATTAAAGCATCTTTCTTTCAGCTTAACGAGTGAACCGTCAGCTCGTTCAAACACACGTTAAAGTCCGTTTGGCTCGACACCACCGAACAGAGGCAGCAATATAACATAGCTAACATTAACAGTGCAGTGAATCCTGCTTGTGCTGTGATATTCAGGGCTGCAAACGGAGCAGCATCACTGACTTTCTGCTTGTTGTGTTTGTGGATATATGACTGACTTTAATTATCCATGAAATCATCACAATCACATTCTCTGTAAGATTAAGGTCAACTATCGAACGGCGTATATTTTGAAGTAAAGGCTTTAAAACCAAGTTAGTACAAACATTGCTAATGTCACATAACTTTCCCGACATGTGGCCAACAGCAATGTTCTTCATTATTAAACATTTGTGCATAAATAAGTAACATAATACTCAGTACTTACTTTTGAAAAGTACATAGTTTTACAAGAGGCATACAAGCACTGTGGAAAAAGTAATCGTGTGTAAGTCCTCTAAAACTGTTTTTGTGAACACTTTGCTCCCTACATTATACTTTGAAAATGGGATACATGTAATGTGTTCATCAAAGAACATGATTTTTTAAAAACGTTTATTCTTTCGCTTTTAAAGTATGTCAGATTATCATAAAACACTTATTTGTATGTTATAATGTTTTTCTTACACCGTGTGTAATTTTTATAAAAATCTTTTTTTTTGTTGTATCAATGTGTGATTATCTATCTTTGATTAATAAAATATTAAATCTTGTATTTGTGTACTTTGAGGTTATTAAAAAAAGATTGTGACATATTGCACTGATAAACACAGATGGCTGAAAGACATGTTTGATGGAAAAAAGGAAACAGGTGTTTTGCTGCTAAACTTTGAGGTTCTAAGTTTAAATAAGAAAATGCATAGAGGAAACTAGCAGCCCCAAATCTGTAGGTAAAACATGGAAACTTCACAGCAGTCATACTTGTTCATACATAGTTGCATTTATTCTTTGTTACGATACTTTACTGCTCCAATGAAACAACAAGATCTCATTTTAAAGTGCATTATTTGCCATCCTGCCATCTCATTTGCCAAGTTCTCTTAATATCTTAGAGCTATTTCCAGGGGCAAGAATGTTGATGTTAGATTCTGTTTTAAATCAGCTTGTGATCTTAAAGTCACTCTCATAGCAGAGTAATGTGCAACAGTTGTAATATCATTTAAATTTCCAAACTGTCCTTTTCTCCAGTCAGGGTTATGGTGAAATTTAACTTGTTCTTTTGTGTAATTGCACATGGCCCATCACAGGACCCCTTAGTAAGCTGTACAGCAGAAGTTTCAATTCACTTTCATCTATGCATCAGTCACCTGGTAGCGAGACTGTTAGTCACACAAATGGTGGACAAAAAGTAATTTTCCAATGTACCGGTAGAACAAATCGAATGACTCAATTAACATTTATGGTTTTATTTATTATTATTATTACACATTTTTTTTCAGTCCTCTTACATCTATGGCAAGGTGTGTGTGGACTCTATGGGTGGGGACTGTACCTTAACTGTGAAGCTCACATTTTTAACACAATCTTTGTGTGCATTCCTTACATAATACCAGTATGGCAACGAGTTTATGACTTATCTGTTTTTCTTTTCTCAAAGAAAAGACAGAAAACTTCACAATATGTGAAGTTACAGCACAGTTTCTCCAAATGTGTGCTTCTTTTTTTCAGTCAGGGGGCTTTTCAGAGCATCTACATTAGCTCAGGTAATAAAAGTACAATCACTAAGAGTACTTTAACATTTGAGGTTCCGATCGAGTCTTGCTTAGATGATGTGAACTATTTCAAAGACCTGTTTTTTTCTTCTTCTTTTTTTAAATTATGCATCAAACTTATGCAAATCAGTTGTAATTTATTTGAACAAATGAAGGGACAAGCAACTCCTTTTTACCTTCTGTGATGCATTTACTTCTTACACATTAAACTAGAGTTAATGGTGTCAGAGGTAACGTGTCTCATGTTACCATCTTGTATTTCTAAAACCCAGCCTCAGTGTTCACCCTGTAGACTCTCGGATGGAATCACCATTGATCTAGATAATCAATAATTTCATCACGACATCTTTAACGTGTTACGTTTTTCTTGTTTTTATGTTTTACATAAAAAACTTCAAATTTCTATATTTTTAAAATGAAAGTGTCATGTAAAGGTATCTTTCTTTAATGATGTTGGTGCAGCGATCTCAAATACTAATTTTTTTATGGTCAAACTATGTGATTTTCCAAATGTGTGTGTGTGTGGAGTAAAATTACCTTCTTCTTATGATGTTGTCACCGTGAATCATTCAGGATTAACAACACAAATTGTTTCGATATAACTTACAATTCTCAGACGTTACCGCTAGTTTTACAAACACAATCTTCTTCAGGTCTGTTTATGTAGCTTTTATGAAACTGATTTCCATAGTACAAGTAGCATTTAATTTTTCTTTGCTCTCCAGTATAAATACAAGAATTTGCAGGCTTTATTGAATTTATGTATTGATCATTTATGTATTGGTCACATTGTTTATTGGTAATGCTTTTAGGTCACTGTTTTAGCATGTTTTCCTCATACTCCATTCAAACAGTTAGACAGGTGGTGGGGGTCTGGTAAGGAAGTTGGGGGGAAGCAGACAACTCCACAGGAAGAGTCTTTTTGTCTTTTCTCCACTGTAAGAGATAGCAAGGCAGTGTGAAACTTTCTTTGGGCGAAAGACCAAAGGTGTGAAAACAGCTGTGTACTGACTTTTGTTCCTGTAGGAGGTATTTAACTGAGAGCCATGCTAGGCTCAGTGAGAGACTCTGCTCATCCTCTGCCCCAGCGATGGCAGTCCCTCACCAAGCCTGGTTTCTGTTCTTTGTCTTGATTAAAGAATGTTAGCTACCGCTCATCGCTTGTCTGCAGGCTTTATTAAATGGAAAACTTCCACAACAACCTCTAAACAGTGGTTTATGGCTTTTTATCAGCTGCAACACATGTAACACTTGGATGTTAGATTCTTTTACCAGTCAGTGTTGTTAGCCCCAACCCCCAGGCTCCAGGTGTCTGAGCTCTAACCCTGGCTGCCAAATGTCCCCCTGAGGCCTTTGTGCCTTTTACCACCAGACTAAGTTTGTAGTCCTATCTACTAATATTATAATTTTTTTTTTTTATAATAGCACAAGGTTCAGTTAGGTTACTACTTTGACTTCCTCAATTTGAGCACATTTCTGACCCGATAATTTATCAAACTTTTTACTCAAGTGTTTTTGACACTAACAGCTGTACCTCTACTTAAGTAAAACATTGTCTGCACTTTTGCCACTTCAGTTGCCACTTTCTCTGGAGTTTGTACAATTTTTACATTCACATTTTCAAGGGTTTATGTGTTATCCTTGATCACAGTTCTAAATAAGTTAACTTTCTTGACATAAAAGTAGCCCAAAAAAGACAAATATACGTCCAGTTCTTTTTTACTCCAAACCTACTGATCAGAAAACATTATGTGATGCTGGACGTTTTCATCCTATCATCCTATCCACCTCCAAAACAAGTTTACCTGTAAGCCAACACATTAGACTTAAACAAATTTGTGAAATTCCTGAACAATACTGTATGCTTTGTGCAGTAGCAGTAGTACTAGAACTAGTACTAGTAGTCCTAGTATTGTGCAGCAACCAGGCTTCAAGAGTGATCACTCTTCTGGCTTGCAAATGGTGAAAACATGTCACAGTCTTAGCTGCAAATCAGAAATGTTGGTAAATTTAAAAAAGGAGTTTAAACTTCAGGTTTGACATAGACACAGACTTTATTAATGCCACACTCAGGAGATTCACATGTTATGCGAGCACAACGGTCAGTAAGAAAAAGTGAATCAGAGATACATTACAAAATACAAAAATTGAAAATAAATAGTGGACAAATTTAAAACAAGCAAAACACCTATGCAAGAGTAACTACTAATGATTTACAAATACTTGTCGTATACAGCCAATACACTCAGAGAATTTTAGCATATCAGTATAAAGCTCTTTGTAATTCCTGGACAGTTCATGAAATAATTTAAAATTAAATCTGCATTTCGGTTAACTTTTTTTAAATAACAGGTTTATGTCTTAGATCTACGGATACAGCTAAAACACTCTGCTTGTATAATGCTGTATTCTCTCCCAGCTTACCCTTTTCTCACAACAGGGTGATTCCAAAAGTACGAGTCAATAAAGCATAAACATTATCCCAAAAAAAAAACAACCCATCAGCCCATAAAAACGAAAAATCAGCATCAGCCCACCGGGTGATTTTTCTTTTTTATGGGCCGATGATTTTTTTTTTTTTTTTGTAACGGTATAAACACTGAAAGGTGGTGGATTGCCCAGATGCTGGGAGATGTGTAAAAATAACTCAGTTGTTTGGTGGTGGCTATTGCGGAGCTTCCACAGATTCAGTAACATTAGCAAGTGGTGGAGGCCAGCAGATGCAACACGCTGGCAGGTGGATGACGGAAAGGCAGGAGGAGAAGAGACCCGAGGCGGTGAACTGAACTTCAGGTAAGAAGTTATGACCTGCAGTCTGTCTGAGTCAGATATAAACCAAGATTAGGTGGAGTTTATTTTCGTTGTGCTGACTTTTTACAGTCAGTTACAATAACTCGTACTGCGTGCTAGCTAGCATGACGAAGTTTTTATACAGCTGGGTGGGTGCTTTGATGTTACTGATAGTGAACTTTATTTTATTCATAAGGTTAGTAGAGTCGCCAAACGCCCCTTAAAAACGGAATCGTCTCGTATTCATAGAAAATATTGCGCATTTCTTATTGAGGTGAAAAGGAACAGTTTGTCCTGGACTTCAGCTAGAATGGAAAAAAAAGACACAAAGCTGCAGTTATTCTGCGTCTTTACGCTGTCAGCTGCCTCTTCTTCTCTCATTCAATCATGAAACTGATCAATGATCAGCTGATCGGTATTTCTGACACAAGTCCCGTCTCTCGTTTGTTTATCACCCACTTTGTGCCAGAAAGAGGAAACCAGGGGATGTTGTGTTAAACAACAGCAGCACATTTAAGCTTGATCAGCTGATGTTAGAATTCATTTAATATCAATTTCTAGTATCAGCTGATGTTTGCTGGAGCCACAGCAGTAAAGCTGCTGGTCATGATGTCAGTTTGGTTAGCAGAGGTGGAAAGAGTACTCAAAATTTGTACTCAAGTACAAGTACTGTTACACTGGTTAAGTTGTACTCAATTACAAGTAAAGGTACTGGTGTTAAAAAAATACTCTTGAAAAGTACTTTTCTCAAAAACTACTCAAAGTATGAATTACTTTTTAACAGACTGACGTTTTATTCTGTCGTCAACAGCAGGCATTCGACTCAATTCACCAGTATAAATATTTATGTTCAAAGCACATTTCTCAGATGAACAAGGTATAGAAAGGTAACTTGTTTTGTAAATAAATGTAGATATAAAAGGAGGAATTTTGTTTGTTAAAACAATGACAAAAATGTTTCTGAACATGCGTAGAACCGTTTAAACTTTTCCCCATACACTGAACAACAGGCAGGTAAGTGTCTTAAACGCTTAGCGTTTTTGTCACACTTTACTTTCTGAACCTTTTGTTCAGTTTCAGCAAGAGCTGGTTTTCTAAATTAACAGAGGCAATCCGACTTGGTTTGGCTGTGAAGAGTAGACCAGCACAGCTAAAAAGTCGTTCACACGCAGCAGAAGCAGGCAGAGCTGTGTTCAGTTTAAGAGAGAGGTTTTTGATACCTGAGAAGGAGTGCAGCAGCTCCGTGGTGTCTGTGGCACAAGAAAGATAACCATCAAGCTCAACTGCACTTTGCAGCCTTCTGGAGATTGGTCTGGAGAGGAATTCATCTTCATCAGATGACTCTCTTTGCTGATCCTCACTCTCATGCTCCGTTGTTTCAAGATGTTGTTTGATGTATGTCAAGGCTGTAATTGCAAGTAGATAACACAATTTTGTTATTTAAATTTCAGTGATTATTCCTGAACACAAATTTAAAATCGGCAAATTCTCAAAAAGAATTGTTTAGTATTCAGGACAGACCATCAATAACTTACAATGTATTAGGTGAAATACTCACTTAGGCATGTGTTCAAATGTAAAAATACACAAAAATGGGATCACATGAATCCTTACCAGCCTCTGTTACATCTGCTCTGTCAGTCCAGGAAGTCTTGAACTTGGGTAAGAGGACTGCAGCTGCAGCCAACTCTGGATCCTCCATCATCGCTCCAAAACGCTTTTGAAGGCCATTTTGCAGGGCTCTGATGAGTGGCACGCATGTTTTGCTTGATGTCTCCAGCCTGCTAAGTTTGGACAGTAGTTGTTGGACTACTGGCAGGAGCCATCCCATAAAGGAAGTGGACTCAGACTGAAGGATGTTCGAAGCTTTCACCAGTGGCTTCGTGGTGGTATAGTACTCCCTTAGGAATGCAACTTCTGCAGGACTCAACCTGTAAGGCACAACAACAAAACCCACCATGACTATAATAGGGATCTTCTGATTTAATATTAAGAGTCTGCTCACGTTTTTAACCATCCATTAAGGAAAATTCACAAAATTGGCAATTGGTAGGTGTCCAATTTTACTCACATTTTCACCTTGAACTCCTCACAAATACTCCTGATGGCATCTTCCCCCTTCTCATCAATGATGCGTATTATCCTTTCAATGGCAAGGTAGGTTGAATTCCATCGTGTTGCATTGGGACGAATGATCTGTAGCTCACACTTGTCCTCTACCACTTCATTAGCCAAATGAGATCGGCCAGTTTTGTTCCAAATGGCCTGGCATTTTGCAAAGGTTGCACGGGAGAGCCTCTTGTAGGTTTCATTCATGCTCTCTGCTAGGGCAGCATCAGATGTTGCCACAAGGTTTAGCAGGTGACATGCACATCGCTGATGAGGCGGGAGTTGATACTCCAAACCAGAGTCTTCATCAAGAATTGCACTTGCCTCATGGTAGTCCCTATGGTCAGTCAGGTCAATAGTTTCTGGGTCTGCTTCATCTTCAGCTTCATCTGCATCATTTTGTGCCCCAAACATATGGAAGGCCTTGACAAAGTTGGATCCCCTATCAGTTGTGGTTCTTACAACTTTGGCTCTAATCTTGTATTGGCAATGGATATCATCAAGCGCACCATCAAGCATGTCAAATGTGTGAGACCCTCTCGATCTTTTGCACGCTAGTGCTGCAGATCTTCTTTCCAGGGACGCTTCCTCTATCCAATGGCATGTGACTCTAAGGTAACTTTTCTGATGAGCTGACCAACAATCAGTAGTGGTAGCAACAAATTTGACTTTATCCAATGCTGCAACCAAAGTCATCTTCATGTGATCAGCAGCTTCATAGATTCTGGCACGGACAGTGGGTCTGGAGATGACTTTGGCTTGAAGTTGTAATGTGGTAACCAATTCTTTGAAAGATGGCTGTTCTACCACTGCAAATGGCTGTAGACCCTCACATATGAAATTGATGACAAGCTTGTCAAGAGTTGCTTGTGGAACATGTTTGTTTGCAGCTCTCAACATCCGGTCTGGTAACTTGGCTTGTGTATTTGCTGAGAGCTTGTTTGGTGTGGCTGTGGACTTTCGCTTTTTTTTAAATATAGGCCAGCTGATTGTAGGCCTGTGAGTTTTAAATGACTACAAGTTTAATTTATTGTAATGACGGTGGTTGTCCAAATAATAAGCTAAAACATTCCTACGAATTGTAGCTCAATTATGCATGCACACACACACGTACGTTAGCTAGCTCCGTCTTATTTTAATATCAGGCTAACCAATGGCGGTGACAATATCTTAGCCAAACTAATAACCTTAACACACATGAAAAATAAGAAAGCAATATCATACACGTATAGTTGTAAAACCGCTTACCTCAATGTGTTTTTTTAGATTAGATGCTGAAGTCTTGTAAGCTGAAATGACTGTAGAGGTCAAACAAAGTTTGCACTGCATCTGGACGCTGTCTCCTTTTCTTCCTCTGTACACGAAAAATTCCTCCAGGTATGGCCACGGGCACGCGTCCTCCGTCTTTTCTATGTCATTTTCACGGTTGACAGTGTTGTCCTCTGTCTCCATTTTGGCTTCTTTGTCTCCAAATCTTCCGTCTATAAAGTAGTTTATACTCCACCATTTAGCACCTCTAGACACCTGTGCCTGCTGCTGCAGCGGAGTTTATTCTTTGCTTATGTCTTAAATCGGCGTGGTCGCGATTGCACGGCCTTATTGGCTGCAAAAATGCAGATGAAAGGTTTGAATAATAATTCAAATTGTGGGCGTACTCAGTAGCGACTTTATAAGTAGCGAAGTAGATTACATGGTGTAAGTTTTACTCAAGTATGAGTAAAATTACACACTTGAAAAATTACTCATAAAAGTACAAGTACCCAAAAAATCTACTTAATTACAGTAACGTGAGTATTTGTAATTCGTTACTTCCACCCCTGGTGGTGAGAGGGAAACATGAAGATGTCCTTACTGAATCATCAGAGCTGAACAGGTGATGGAGAAACAGGTTTACCTTTTAGGTGACATGAATGAGTTGAAGGGAAGTTATGAACTGTTTCTGAGAGACAAATAACACCAGGATCCTTTTCTAAGTAGCTTTTTGCAATTTATTGCTAATGCAATTACATGGCAAATTGACTTCCGAGGAAATTTTAGATGGCATCATCAGAAAGGTTGCCAAACCCTGACCTAATGTATATGCACAAGTCGAGGAGCATGTCAGGTTACATTTCACTGTGTGTTATACCTGTATAACTATGCATGTGACGAATAAAGAACCTTGTACCTTAAATATATTCTGCAGTACAGCAGTTCCTTGTTTATCGCAGGAGTTATGTTCTAAAAATAACCTGCAATAGGTGAAATCCGTGAAGGAGCCAACTTTATTTTTTAACCATCGTAGAAAATTAAGTCCAGTATTACAGAATGAAACCGAAGTCACCCGCGGCTGCCTTTTTCGGTGCAAAACGTTTCACTGACATTGGTGTGTTTGTTGGGGAGAAAACTTAGAGACATACAGTACAGCACTTCAGAGTCACACTGCTAGGATCGAAGATTTGTGTAAATTTTACAAGCTGAAAGCATTCTGTACAGTACAGGAGACACAAGATGAGATTGATTGACATTGGTATACAGCCAATCCGTACACATGACACAATGCGCTGTTAAATAAAAGCATGCAAAACTGCACAAAAAAATCCGCAAAACAGTGATGCCGTGAAAGGTGAACCGTGTTATAGTGCGGGACCACTATAGCTCAAAAATGGAAGAAAACCGCAAATCAACATATGAACATTACCTGATGCCGTCGAAGTGAAGAAAAGTTGCAGATAGACCATTTCTAAGGTCAAATGGTGGCGAGTCCCAGATTTAAGTCCTAGGGGGGAACTCCCTGTGATTCTCTAACTAATCACACTAATCACGCCACGGTGTGAAAACGGATGTAGGTCACAATCGGCCAAGGTTTCGGGTGAACCCGCTTTGAAACCTAGCCCCACCATATCATGTGACTTCATGTGACTTAGAACTGGAGAAACTTGTCTGATGAAAGGTAAAATGTCTTCAAGCAACTTAAAGAAGTCCAGACACTTTTCTTTCCAAGCTCTTTAAAATACCATGACCTGGATGACTGAGAACCTTCACAGATATTATTTACTGTTATTTATGCATGTGTTGGCTGTTGATGTGGTTTCCCTGCTGTATTGTTTTTGCTTGTTTTTTTTTTCAGCAGGTGATGAAGCAGATTTTCAGTGTTTTTTTCTCTCTCCCTCACTCTTTATCCCTCTTCTTCTCTTATTTTTCCTCCCTCTCCTTCTATCAACCTTCACTGTAACTTATCTTCTTTCTTCTTTTCTGACCCACGGTCTGGTCTGTTCTGATTGTAATAACTCAAAATCAAAAAATTCTAATAAAAATCTAATAAAATGTATATGAATATCAAGTGACCAGTATAGCAAAAAATGTAATCATCCACTTGGGAAAATAAATCTGTTGGGCATTTTTCTTGGTCTTCAGACAATAATTCTGTGGCAGTAAGGACAGACCCGACCACACTTCAGCACTTTTCATCTTTATTGACACTCAGTTGCTGTCACACTCTCAGTCGGCTGCAGCTCCGCAGCTCACAGCCTGACACATTCCAACAACAACAAGTACAACAGTCAGCACAGGCTTTTTAGCCAGCGAGGCATGATTGCAGATGCTGCTCACACATCTGCGCGCACACACACACACACACACACACACACACACACACACACACACCTCATTTAAAGGTTGAGTCATGGTCAAGGTGAGGTGCTGTGACTTGTTTTAAACATATTCCCTGGCTGCTTGTAATCCTGCAGGAAGGAAAACAAAATTATTTTAAATAAATGTGGAAATGTTTAAGAATGTGATAAAGAATTTGTTATTGTCTGCTAATCATGATTGTTGAAATAACACATTATCAAAACTTACCGTTAATATAGTTACATACTCTAGTTCTAAGTAAATACAGGAGAACTAACACAAAAAGAACACAAAAGACAAAAGTAGCAATGACCCATCCAACAGGGAACTCTGAAACAGAAGAAAAAAACACTGATGTAACCCTCAGCCTGTGAAGGGATGTCATGAGCAGACCTCAGGTTTCAACAGCAAGCTCAGTGATGTCAACATGGATCTAACTTCCTGTTTTCTCCTGCGCGTCTCCACAGCTACCAGGCTGGTTTCTGCTATGAGCAGTGAGGATGATGATGCTGGAGCTTCCTCCATCAGAAGGATGTTTGAATCTTTGTGCTGTTGCTCAGAGACTCCTTCTTTCCTCTTGCTAAACCCCCATTCCTTAAAATTAATTCTAAGAAAATGTTTTTATTGCTCTGCTTTTACAGTGGGATACAAAAGTTTGGGCAACCTTGTTAATAGTCATTATTTTCCTGTATAAATCGATGGTTGTTACAATAAAACAATTACACACACACAGTGATATTTGAGAAGTGAAATGACATTTATTGGATTTACAGAAAGTGTGCAATAATTGTTTAAACAAAGTCAGGCAGGTGCATAAATTTGTGTACCACAAAAAAAAAAAGAAAGAAATGAAATCAATATTTAGTAGATCCGCCTTATGCTTAAATTACAGCCTCTGAACGCTTCCTGTTGGTTCCAATTAAGGTCTGGATTGTGGCTGAAGGTATTTTGGACCATTCTGCTTTACAAAACATTATCTATCTATATATATATATATATATATATATATATATATATATATATACACATACACATACACACTTACATTGACAGGTAAACCAGTGCAAACTAGCCAGATTGTGGATTTGAACCTGGTGGGACTGTCGATCAAAGACGCTGAAGATATCTACCTATTCGGAGAAGCTCACTCAGAATAACGCCTCTGAGCTCACTGTAGTTGTGAGTCTTTGAGCACAAGAACGACAACTGGGGTGATCGTGGCTACGAGTTACTTTTTGCTTCGGCTCCAGTGAATCTGTCTGCTGGAGTGTTTTATCACACACCTCTACTTTTTCACCTGAAAATTTTTTTCCAGACATCTGACTGCATGTCTTTATCGTTTCATTATTTATTTTTTTGTTTCTGTGCTGACATAATTTTTTGCATTCAGTCTGTGCACACATTTTTGAAAAACACTATTTTCTTAAAACATTTTAAGATTAAAATTTCACTCACCATTCAAACGCACATTGATTTCCGTATGTGCCTGATGCCAGATTTCCTTCTGTGTGGCGACACAGTGATAGCGGCCAGTCTTTTTCACAGTAGTTTTGAGGGTGATGAAGAAGCGCTCTCCTTTTTTAGAGACCTGTGGCTCCTCTGAAGGAATGGTTTGATTGTTACTGTTCCACCACTCCACTGTAGGTTTGGGGTAAGCACCCTTAACATCACACTTAAGGACTGCCCAGTCATTTGTTTGATCAAGATTTGTGACAGAAGGCTCTGGAGCTGCACCTGTGAACACATAATACATTGTATAAGAATATAATAAGAATGTAAACACATAATAGAAATATTGTAAAAGAAAAATGGCAGTAAATCAGTTCTTTTTGATGTTTGAAAACAAAGAAAAGAGTACTAACTCAACTCAGAGTTTTTACTCAACAATATTTTAGACTCACATGCAGACATTTATATAGAGAAAAGGTTTGGACTAAGGTTGTGCGATTGGACAAATATATCAACTATCGATGATAGGCTGAGCTTTTCACCGATCACAATTTATTTATTTGAGCAAGTTTGCTAACAACGTTGGTGGAAGCTAAGAGAAGCAGTCAACAGAAAAAAAAATAGGAAGGATTTCAGTGCTGTTTATAATTGTCATAAATACGAATATAAATAAATATTTGAACAACTGTAGAGGTTACAGAAAATATCAGCAAAAACAAAATGCAATCTCCAAAACAAATCCACACTTCTCTTAAAACATATAACTAGAACTGTTTTTTTTTTAAATTACACTGAGAGGGATAAGATACTTTATGTAGCTCATAAGCTAGTTTTCTACTCGGTTGAATAACTTGTAAGGAGTTCACGTATACACACGAGGAGGCAAATATCAGTGACGTCAACAAGCATGACTCACCTGCGATGATTCGGACCTTTAACTTTTTAAAACGCAGAGGTTGTATGCGACCCGGGTTTGCATGGAAATATTAATAAATAAACATACTGTATATTTTCATGACATGGACAACATAGACACGGAGACGTTATACGTCGTTTTAAAGCTCAGATATTTATCTTTCAGTAGATTCATGAACCCCAGTGAAGGATTACGACTTAAAAACACCCGCGTCTTAATTTACGGCAGTAAATAGTTCGTGACGTTCATTCTAGCTATTAGCATCACCATTAAAAAGCCGTTTATTGGACAAAAAACAGAGTTTAAAAGACAAACATGGGGTCGTTTAAAGAAAAAAACCCCCACAGATTAACTTCAGCTCGTTTCAGTTCAAGCGGAAGTAAAAACAACCTGAAAAAAAATGAAATTATTCTGTCAAAAAGTTTTATCGGAGCTAAGCAAACTAACAAAACTGGGATTTTAAAGCCAGTTTTAAGGAATTGTAAGATTACTTCACCAATCAAGTTCGGTATCGCTGAAATCCTTAAACCCCCACGAACATCAATAACCTATCAGCATCTGCCGCCGACCTGAAGCGACGCGCCCACGAGACCGTTATTCTAATCAGTCAAACAGAAAAATTAATCTTTACGCCAATCACACGGCTGTTTGATTGACAGCTATCATCATCCGATAGAAAGTTAACGCAGTGAAACCACGCTCCTTTTGAATCTGGAAAAATTACCTGTCTGACCACATATGGAAGTTAATGTAGTTAACCTCGCTGTTTCAATTGAACGAAAATAAATTATAGAAAACCAATTTTATCTGTCGAAAAAGACCCTATTAAAAATACTTAATTATTATTTTCGTTATTTAGCAGATGGTTTTTGTAGTTTAGTATTTACGAACGTTTGAACGGCAAAAAAATAAAATTAATCCTTATTATTTGTTAACTTTGGAGAGATTATTGTGGCGTTTTAAGGTAATTGATTAGACATGCTCTGCTTTGCACTTTGAACTAAACTGTAATATCTTACAGCTACTTCTATATGTCAGCCTGAAATTTGGTACATTTATTGTAGACAAATTGAAGAGGATAGCCTGCAAGTTTTAGCCTCTTAGCCCTTAGAATGACTGATTAACTGTATTTAACACTTGAAGTAAAGGGCTAAAAATATCAAGGCTTCAGTCATTTCCTGCATAATCCTCAAACAAATGATCTGTGTTAGAGCTAAAGGTAAAACTAACAGACTGTATTAAAGATCACAGATTTTACTTCACAGTGATGAAACAGGCAGGTATCAGATATTTATGGTTTGTAAATTATTAAAAAGTTTATTCTGGTAGTTACAGACATGCAGAAGTGCACATGCCTGTGAGAGGCTCTAACAAGTTAATATGGGCTCTGAAAGGGAAAAAAGCACAAATATTAGAGGTGACTGTGTAATTATCAATAGGCAGTCAGTTCAAACTTGAGAAAACAAATTCAGGAGTGTTAACCTGCTATATTAGACATATTGTTATAATCCCTAACTAAAAAAGGAAGGCAAAGTCACATAATCCATAAATGTCCTTATGTATATTATACAAAAGGCTGGTTTATGGTGGTGGATGTGTTATGACACAATCAGAAAACAATTTGAACAGCTGTCAGTCTGAAATTTCAGGTGAAGTCAGAATTTTTTCATTCACCTTTTACAGTTGCATTCACAGAGATTTATTTTGTTTAGTGAAGACTGAATGGATCTGAGGGCACCTCAGAGCTTAGATAAGTAGACAGGTGCAGGGGCAGCATGAACATGGGAAGGTCTCAGTTTTTTTCATTAGATATTGCAAATATCACTGCAGGTGTGCTGTGGGGGTGAGACCCTGCCAGATGTGCATGCTGGCTGTTTCATCTGTAAGTAATCACCTGATTCATAACAGCACTCACCAACAGCAAGCTCAATGTGGAATCTTATACCACCGGACTGACTTTTTGGAAAAATACAGATATAGTTTCCTTTGTCCTCTAGCCTAGTGTCTGTTATTCTTATGGAGGCGTTGCCATGCTTCAGCTCTTCTGGAAAATGTGAGACTCGACCTTTGAACTCCACAGACTGATCTTCAAAGTCATTGTTATGATGTGTGCCATTATTGTATATGAACACCTGCTTTCCCTCTTTCTTCCAGTCAAACAGCATTGACTCAATGTTCTCATTGGTGCTGAGGGAACAGGGTAAAATGGCATCAGCATCTTCTTTCACCGTCACTCTGGTCACAGGTGTCCCTGAAAGACAAAACATTAATTAAACAGTGTGTTTTCATACAGATTGATGAGGACAGAAGGAAAAGTCAGGTATGAGTCAGGGACAGCTAACCAGAAGAAAGTTCACGCTTATTTTTTTTTATTAATCACGAACAACAAAAACCAATCCAAGTTCAACAAAAAAGAAAAACAGTCACAACATGAAATCGCAAACGTCGCAGTTTTTTGCTTTAGCTCCTCTTCACATTGTTCCTCTGTAGTCCACGCCTCACTGCACAGTGTGAGAGTAACTGGTTTAAACTGAGGCTGAAGGAGCTGAAGAGCTTGTTTCAGAGAGGATGGAGTCAGAGGCTGCACCAAGGCCCAGTCTGAGATAAACAAGGATCATTGTGAACTGTTAATCATGATAAACTGTTCCAGAAGTGTCCAAGAATCAAGTATGGAGCTGGAAATCAGTGTAATAGCTCACCTTTACTTCATGTACTACATTTCTGTTTACAGAAGTCAGTGTGAGGTCCATTAAAGAGGACTCTCTCTGAATATTGATTTTTGCTAATATTACTGCATCCACATGAGCTGTTACAGAAATGCTTCTCCCTTCTACCAACACACAGCTGAAGCACCCCCAAAACGAATCAAAGCACTCCCAAAGTTTTCTTACTTTTTTTGAGAATATTTGCTGTTTGTGTGACACACCACTAAAAATCTAAAAACCATACAGTACTTGGTTGAGACGTAATATTCTAACAACAAAATGGTTTGTTCCAGCTCGGCTTTCTCCTGCTCTGGCTCTAGCGCCCTTTCTGCCAGAGCGATGGTGGCTGAGATGCAGCTGGCTTAAAACAGGACATTTCAGCTGCATTTAACCTTCAGTTACTCTTTATATAGTTAGGTAGGAGTAGACCATGTTTCTTTTTAGCTGAAAACCATTACACCCAGGTAGGGATGCAAGAAAATATCGATACACCGAAATATCGCGAAATTTCGTGCAATGATACTGAATCGATATTCAAAATCAGTTTTATCAAGGTCTTCTACAGTTATCGAGGTCTCGCAATAACTGTAGAAGCGTCTAGATTGCCAAAACCAAAGAAGCAGAACAGTGGATGTGTGGCCAATTGTGCTAGCTAACTGATGATTGAAGAGGAGAGGATACAGCCGGCCCCAGCAGCTTTCGAATCTGATGTGTGAACTTATTTTGGATTTAGGACAAAAGAAGGCAGTAAAGACTATGACAAGAGCTATGCAGTCTGTAAAATCTGCACTGCCAGAGTCAAATATTCCGGTAACACAACAAATTTATGAACACACATGCCATAGCGACATAGCGTCAAATGCTAATTTTAAAATGAAACGAGGTGATCCCGCTCAACAGACAATTGAAGAAGTTAACTTTTCGAAACGCCCAGCAACTTCAACTTGTGCAACAAAAATAACGCAGTCAGTACTTGTTTTTATTTCCAAAGACATGCGCCCTCTGAGTGTTGTGGAGAATAAAGGATTTCGGAATATGATTAAAATGCTGGAGCCCTGTTACACCGTTCCTTCCCGACAACACATCACGGACATTGCTCTGCCAAAGTTGTACCACAAAGTCAAAGCAACAGTGCTGGACTCCCTGAGCTTGGCAGAGACAATTGCTTTGACATGCAAAGCAGAAACAGTGCCTCCTTCAGATACCAGCTCACAGGTTGATCATGGACGTAATTACAAGATGGAATAGCTCCTATGATATGATAGAATGATTTTTAGAACAGCAACCAGCCATCTGTGCAGCTCTTCTTTCTGCAGAAGTTAGGAAGAGTGAAAAAGAAATTTTCACATTGAGTCTGACATCACATGTGCAGAAGAAGTTGTCAGGGCACTCAAGCCTATGAAGGACGCCACCCTGGTGATGTCAGAGGAGAGCATGCCAACCCTGTCCATCATTGCTCCTCTTCATGCAAAGCTTGTGATTGGTGCACAAGAAAGTGTTGATGATACACCGACAGTAAGGGACATTAAGACTGCCATAGCAGAAGATCTGGGAAAGAGATATGTAAATGAGAGGGAGACACTATGGATGGCAGCTGTTGATCCTCAGTTTAAGGACCTGCCCTTCCTGTCTGAAGCAGAGACCAGTGAGACCTATTCCAGACTGTTGGACACTGAGGTGACTGTGATAAAGAAGGAAGAAAATGTAAGTAAATAAATGAATGAATTTATTTGGAAAATTCAACTGAAGTTATAAGCAAGTGAATAAATTTTATTTTATTTTTTAAGTATATTGATGACATTTGTCATCAAATATTAGTGCAGAACAGGGTGAATCTTGGATTTGAATTTTGACTTTCTGACAATATTACTATTTGAATTTAATGTTTTTCAGCAGCAAAAGAATAAGGAGACTGACAAACAGGTGGAGGAAGAGAATGCCACAGAGGAGGCTCATCACCCACATAACAAAGACAGCTTTGACTCCATCCCTCGGCCACCCCTAAAGAGACAGAGGACCTCATGTGCATTGGTGGACTTGCTCGGAGCTACGTTTGCCTCTACTAGTGACAATACTGCACCAAAATCAGAACATGATGTTGCTGCAGCTGAGATCAAGAGGTATAGAGATGAGACCCCTTTGCCTCTCACAGGAAATCCTCTCAGTTGGTGGAAGGACCATGAACAGGAATACCCTCAACTATCCAAAGTAGCAAGGAGTTTCCTATGCATTCCTGGAACAAGTGTCTCTGCAGAGAGAGTTTTCTCCTCTGCAGGAGACATAGTAAATGCACCAAGAAGTGTCCCGAGAGCTGACCATGTCGATCAGCTTGTATTCCTGCACAAAAATCTGGAAATTAAAAAATAAGCACTGAAAAAACACTATAACATGTAAAATCTCTGATATGAGAATGTTTGACATTTTGGTTGAGTCTCATAAGCACTTATTTAGATGAGTAAATTCCTTTTTTCAGGTTGTACTAAAAATGTTCCATTGATGGACACTGCAGAGCTGTACTTTATTTTACTTAATTGTAATAGCCCTTTACATTTTTTGTTAATGTTTACTTGGATGGATTCTTCAAGCAATTTCATTTTTGATTTATATTTGTTTATGTTAAGGTCACATAAAAAGTGCTTTGTTTTGATGCTCCATAGAGCAATTTTTGGATAAGTATTTTACAATCATAGTACTTAGCAAGTTAGACCTCAGTGTTACATTGTTTACTTTTTCATGTTAAAAAAATACTTGATATTTCAGAGAGAGAGAGAGTGTTTTTGTTTCAGATAGCTCATGTCAAGCATTTAACAGTTTGGACTGTTTACTGTGAGTTTTCCTAATTAAATTTAGTCCTACTAAACACAAATATCGTCTGGCTTTTAGTATCGCAATATATTGTATCGTCTACCCTGTATTATGATAAATATTATATCGCCAGATTCTTGCCAATACACACCCCTACACCCAGGTAACCTGCAGTGTTGAAAATGTGTTTTCCGAAGATGTTTGCTACCCTACAATCTGTCCTGCTCTGTAGTAAAATCAGCGACATTTGATCATCCTGCTGCTCCCATTGAAATTTATATAGCTTATTTAAAATCTAAAACTTTAAATTGTCCATAGCTTGCTGTTGTTGCCACCCTGTTTGAAATGGAATGAGAGAAGCTGCTTATTTTGTCATATGTGCATGTACCGATATCACACCCAAGGTACTAACTAGCTAACTGACTGGATGTGTGTGTGTGTGTGTGTGTGTGTGTGTGTGTGTGTGTGTGTGTGTGTGTTTGTGTGTGTGTGTGTGTGTGTGTACAGAGACAGCCAGGTTCATAATGGATATGAGGAAGTTTTTTCAGAAAAAAGGAGCCACATTCAGGTAAAAGTGTAAAATCAAATGATCCGTCAATCAAGAATAATGTTGGATCAGTGTTTCAATATTTATCTTTCATTAGATGTTCGTGTGGTTTGGTTATTTGCCTTTTGGTTGAAAGTACACTGAGAGAGGACTTTTTGTTAGTGATCTTAATAGTATTTTTTTATATTAATTTAATTTTTCATCTAATTGAATACAATCTATTTGTGTATGATTGTCAGTCCAAAGAGGGAGAGAGGAAAGAGGGAACGTGAGGAGAAAGTACAAGGTCAGGAAGAACCAGGTAAGAAAACAGACAGGGAGCAGTGACAGGCACAATAGGAAACTGTTAAACTGACAAAGAGAAAAAACCTGATTTTACTCACACAATCTGGAAGTTGTGTTCTCCCTATATTAAAGCTGCTGTACAGAATCTGCAAAACAAACTGGGTTGAAACATTTTTATCCTCTTTAACAACATTCCAACATAACATTATCATTGATTGGGGAGATTAAAATTAATGTTATATTTTTATGTGGTTCAGCCACAACTCTTCTAAAACCTCAGCCAGTAATAGGTAGGCCAACTTTTGGACCATCCAGTTGTCTGTATGACTGCTGCAGTACGTGCATCACATTTGCACACAGAAAGAGCCAAACAGCCCTGGTGGAGTGAGGAGCTGTAAAGAGAAGCAGATGCTCTGTTTATATTCTAAAAATGTTTTAAGCTTGTTTCAAAGATTCTGTACTGCAGCTTTAAATGTTTTCCAAAAGCACACATACACTTATCAGTGTTTCTCAAACCTTTTACAGTGTGAGAAAATGTCAAGCTCTCCCAAGCACCACTATGAAAGCATGAAACTCATAAATCTTACAACACAAAATTAGTATTATTAAATTAGTAAAATTAGCATCTGCAGTAAAGATCTTTTCATACATTCTACAACAGGCAAAGTTGCCTCCATTTTTATAATTTTTTATTAATATTTTGTACATTTCAAGGACTCTTCTGTTTTGGAAGTGTTTTTATGTGTCTGTATTATATTACACATACACATTAAAAGTGAATCTCTGTCCAAAAAATGCACTCAGTTTACTTTTTACTCACTGTGAGCATCATTCATTATTCTCACGCAGTAATTAAGGTTAGGATATGCATTTTTTTTTTTATTCCAATCCATTCTTCTTTTGCAGCATTTAAATAACCTTTATCAGATTTGATGGTTTTGTTACATACAAAAATGTGTTTTGTTTTTCTTTCACAAATGTGGGGATTAAATTGTTAAAATGTACAAAACAGTGATGTCGTGTTTTGTGATGAGGACCCAGGCACAGAGAGACTTGATGACTTTAAGAATCTTATGATTCAATAAAGAAATTTGCAGACTTGCACAGAGATGGTAAAATTATGATGACTAATAACGGAGACGAAGACAACAGACGATGAGGACAGGGAGGAACAGGGGTTTAAATGCACCAAGGAGACAGTCAGAGGAACTCGGGACAACTGAAGACATTTAAGGATGCAGGGACTGACAGAGACAGGGAAGAAGTCTCACCATGATGTGTAAAGTTTATTTTTCCTGGCTGGAGCTGCTCAGCATCCCCAAAACTCTGATCCTAGAATCGCCTCTGGTAATGATACCAACAATTATCACAACAAAGAGGGGAAATACCTCCAACATACGCAAACATTTTACCAGACAGCCTGTAATTATTTTACATAAAAGTAATGTCTTCAATATGCTGCTTAGAAATGGTGGTGACAATCAGCCAATGAGACTCAATAAAGAATCAAATCAATAAGTGATATTGATAATGTAATCAGAACCGCGAAATTCATCAATTCCCATGAATATGTGACTGCGCAGTGTTTGTGTTGTTTTCAGATTTTTGATCTGCTCTATTGACAGAAAAAAAAATCATGTCATGTTAGCTTTAAAACTCCACACAATAATTTGTGACCTTTACCAACACAATGTACCAGAGCAAACACTGCATCTCATATTCTCTCTCTCTCTCTCTGTCTCTCTCTCTCTCTCTCTCTCTCTCTCTCTCTCTCTCACACACACACTCTATACTTAGGACTATCAAAGTTAACTCAGTAATGAAGCCTTTTAAAATTCCTTTTAATGCCTCTAATTCTTAGATGCGTGATTAAGAAAATCAAGTGCTACTTCAGCTTTTAAGCTCTGTCACATGGTTCTCTCAACAAGACCACTGCAGATGTGAACAGAGTTATCACTGTGGTACACAGAGCCTAGAATATCACTTGGTGATGTGAAGAACCTTCCGCCCACTCGTTAAAGGGAGACCATGCTGGACAGACCATTCTACAAGCAAGAGGCTTTCAGTCATAGCTTGATCTGATGAAGAGCAGCAATACAGGCCAGAGCCATCTATTTACACAGAAGACCATCCCAGCAGTGGTCCAAACATGAAACAGCACACAGTGAGATAGTTTGCACTTTGCACATAAGTACTTGGCAACAGGTGCCACATCTATGTGATGTGAGAGGTTGTTTTTGACTGTATGGGCATGTTTTTCAGAAGAAGTAAGCAGCCCTGTCATCTAAAAATATCAAAATGCTTTTCTGCTTGAACAACTGTCTCAGTGCAAAGAAAGAAAAGTAATGATGAGCATAAGCTCAAGTGTACTCCTAGCAGGTTTTATAAGCATGCAATACCTTTTACAGAATATTCTTTATAGTATGTGTTATGTATTGTATTGTTACACTAATGAGAAAACACACATGCATATAAAGTTGCGATAATGAAAAACATACATGGACTGTTTTCTTTACTCTTCCTGAGCACTCAAAGCATTTTATACAACTTGCTTAATTTACTTTCTCATTCAAGCATTTATTATTATTTATTATTAATATTTTTCTAAGGTATTGCTTTCTTTCCGTTTGATTGAAATACCAACCTTCTGGTTACTAGATGACGTGCTCTGCCTCCTAAGCTACAACCACCTCCAATTTATCTGGCACTGCCATGATGTCAAGAGCATTAGGAAATTTCAAAAAATCTATATATTAATTTTTTAAAACAGAAAAAATAAATCTGTCAAATAATTGCAATTACATATTTTAATCAGTTGTTAGCCCTAAGTATTATAGTGTAATTATCAAAAATATCCAGTCAGACGCTTCACTTTGTGTGACGCTTTTTATCAGCACGATGGGCAATAACCCCAGTCAGAGCATCAGCTTTCCTGGAACCTTCTGGCATAATCTCAGCAACATAACAGGAAGTGTCCTTACAAAATAAAATCTTGGCAAATGGCAAATGAGATCATAAATAACTCAAGGTATGACTGCATATTATCAGCACAAGTGATAAGAACGTTTCAATCTCAAACATGACAGAACGGCTCAAATCCAAAGTTCTCGTCCTGCTCTCTGCTCGCGTTACTCTTTTCAGCGCCACTTAGCAGCATTTTAAATTATGTGTGGTAATGACTTTATAAGACTCTCACTGAAAAGATTACGTGTAGCATCATTGACATCAGGACACAGAAGGCGAGGTCCATTAAAATTGACTCTCTCTGCATGTTGACCTATTCTTATATAACTGCATCCGCTTGATGCAACAATTTTGGATGAACAACAGAGATCAATGTCAGGAGGTACAGGTAACATATTTCCCAGCATTCCCCTCTGCCATCAAAACTTTCCAGGAAAAGCCTCTATGTTAATGAGTGGAGTTAAAATCACAGAGCAAATATTTTTAAAAAGTAAAATTCAATTCACAAATGTTGGCTCCATAAAAAGAGTTAGGCATAATCATATAATACTTCTAGCTTTACCATGACTCCAGTAGCGTGGCTGTCTATTGTAATGTAGAAAACACTCTTTGATAGTGATTGCCTGAGATGAAATTTGACTTTCTCTTGTTGTAAAGTTGTTATTATTTTTTAAGCCAACAAATCAATAAAGTATTCTGATTCTGATATCCATATATCATATTTCAGTTACCACAAAGATGCATCAAAGGGTTGATGAATACATTTCTGATTCATTGCAGAGATCTTCGCATTTTTTGTTTAAGAGGGAAATAAAGACAGGTTTAGTCACATCTGGACTGAGACAAAAAACAAACAAACAAACAAAACAACAAAACAATCGACAACAATTGACACGTTTTGCTGCTGCAACTCTCAACTTTTCGCTTTTGTTTGTCTTTCTTTATGAAACACTACCTCTACACTATCTCTGTATTCGTAGAAACAGTGTATATGTGTTTCAAACTGAACATGAGGTTCATTGGGAAACAAATGTCACACAGTCTAAACAGAGACCAAAACAGATGCGTTTACAGGAAGCAGCGCACTGACAAAGACGCACACGCGTACGTAAAACACATGCAAACGAAATAATAAGTTTCGCTAATAAATAACGATCAACACAGAAAACAACTCTGGTTTTTTCAATACTGAAATGCGGCTGCATTAAAAGCTGATGTCACAGGTGTAGACTCCGCAGTCATCCACCCACTAAAGCAGCAGCCTGAGAAGCGTTAAAGCTCCATCCGCTCCTGTGAAACGTGACTGCGCCTGCACACATGATCAGTCTAAATCAGTGAGTTTCTTACCGGATTCAGCAGCAAACGTCCGTCCGGACAAAGTCAGGAAACAGAAGCTTAGAAACAGAAGTGGCAGAAGCTCCATGTCTGCACAAATCCTCAGAGGATCAAACGTTACAGGATCTCTTAAAAAGGGAGCTCGGAGCCACTCCTCCCAGCGCACTGACGCACAAAAAAGAAAAAGAAACATTCATTCTCCTTCTATTCTCTTAAAGCCGTAAGCTATAACTGCACTTCCGGTGTGATATGTGACAATATCAGCGACATTTAGCTCTAACATGTTTAATAACTGCGACAGTTACACAGAATCGCTGACAGCAGACAGATTAATGAGCAGAGATAACAGATTATTGTAACAGTTTATGTACAGGTTGAGGTAAAGAGAGAGGACACCCCATACTTCCAGAATCTGTAGCCTTTAAGGTCAAAGACGGCTTCATTTTTTTCACACTACCATCTCTATATCACACACACACACACAAGGAAAAAACAGACGTAAGTTAGTTGTAGTTATAATACTCTTCACATGCCTCATGGAAGCATGTCCTTTAGGAAAGCGGCCCAGAGGATGACCTGGGACACACTTCCACACTCCAGGAGATGATATCTTTTAGCTGGCCTTGGTGTCCACCTGGAGTACCTACATACCTGCTTTGAATGTTGTCTCCACAACTCAAACCTGCATAAGTGACCAAGGATGAAATTAGGGTGAAATTTGGACGGATCCATCCATCCATCTTCTTAACTGCTTGTCCATTTCAGAGACACCGTACAGAGATCCGTACAGCAGAACGCTGCTGCAGGATTGCTCTCCCCCCGCTTCAGGACACCTACACCAGGAGATGCCGGACTAGAGCAGCGCAGATACTGAAGGACCCGTCCCATCCTGGCAACAAACTGTTCCAACTTCTGCAATCTGGTAGAAGGTTCCGCATCTTCCGGGCAAGGACAGAGAGACTCAAGAGGAGCTTCTATCCCCAAGCCATCCGTGCCCTAAACACACACACCCGCCCTCTCACATCTTCTATAATTGACTGAGACAGGACTCTTCCAGACACTAAACCAAGGCACAATGTACATTTCAATTCCTTTAATTTTAAATATGTTTATATTGTCTATCCTGTAAAATAGTTAGATGTCTATTCATATTAATGTACAGAATTCACCTGCTTGCTGCTACTACTGCACATTCACCCAGTGTACATATATATATATATATATATATATATATATATATATATATATATATATAATGTTCTTCCTCTACACACCCCCCCCCCCAATTTTTGCACATGTCGAGGAGCGTGTCAGGCTACATTTCACTGTGTGTTATACTTGTATAACTATGCATGTGACAAATAAAGAACCTTGAACCTTGAACCTTGACACTTGGGGGGGGGGGGGGGGGGGGGGGGGGGGGGGGGTACACCTGGACAGGTCACCAGTCAGTGGTAGAATTTTCTGATTAATTGATCATTGGTTGGTAAATATATATATAGTCACTTCTGGCTTGGACAAACAATCGAACAAACAAAACATTTAGTTTCAGTCCAAAACCAATGGGTGCTTTTACAGTGGCTACATATCTTTTATATGTGAGCAGCGGATTCAACGTGTCGACTAAAATCTATATCATATATATCAAATCTAAAATAAAATATACCTGCATGTCTGAGAATAGTTACGAGCTTTAAGAGTTATATACACTGGTGTGAAAAAGTGTTTGCCCCCTTCCTGATTTCTATTTTTTGTTTGTCACAATTAAATGTTTCAGATCATCAAACAAATTTAAATATCAGACAAAGATAACGTAAGTAAACACAAAATGCATTTTCTAGATGGTGTTTATTATTAAGGGGCAAAAAAATCCAAACCGACATGGTCCTGTGTGAAAAAGTGTTTGCTCCCTAAACATAACAACTGGTTGTCCTACCCTACAATCAAGCATTTATGATAACTGGCAGCAAGTCTTTTAAAGTGCTGTGGAAGAATTTTGGTCCATTCACCTTTGCCAAATTGTTGTAAATCAGCCGCATTCGAGGGTTTTCCAGCATGAACTGGCCTTTTAAAGTAATTTCAAAGCATCTCAGTCGAGTTCAGGTCAGGACTTTGACTAGGCCACTCCAAAGTCTTCATTTTGTTTTTCTTAAGTCATTCAGAGGTGGACCTACTGGTGTGTTTTAGATCACTGTCCTGTTGCAGAACCCAAGTGCACTTCAGCTTGAGGCCACGAACACATGGCCAGACATTGTCCTTTAGGATGTTTAGGCAGACAACAGAATTCATGGTTCTATTTATCACATTAAGTTTTCCAGGTCCTGTACCACCCCCAACCTCTTCTCCGTCACTCCTGACTTCGTCATTCTATACCTGAGTTTTTCTGTTATAACCTGCTTCCTCAGATCCACAAAGACAAAGAGAACCTGCTTCTGGCCTTCTCTAAACTTCTCCATCAACAATCTCAAAGCAAACATCTCAGCATGAATCTACACTGCTGCTCACTGATTATAATCTCTTTTCTTAGCCTAGCTTCAACCACTCTTTTTCATATTTTTAGCTTTCAGCTTTATCATCAGCTTTATCCTTCATCCTTGTTCTTTAAAACTTACACTAGCTCACTTATTCCTCATTCCTGTAATGCCCACAGTGTGTATTAAACTATCTGTTTTAAAATACCACTGGTCTCTCTGTTAGACACCTCCATACCTCCACAGGTATCTGGACTAACTTGCTTTACTTCAATATAATCCAATTTTATTTATATAGCACAAAATCACAGTCTCCTCAAGGTGCTCCATACTGTAAGATAAAGACCACTCAATAACAGACAGAGACTACAACGATTAACCCCCCCCAACAACAAGCACTTGGTGACAGTGGGAAGGAAAACCCTTTTAACAAGAATATTTTCCTGGCAGAACCAGGCTCAGGGAGGGGCAGCCATGTGCTGCAACTGGCTCGGAGGAAAGGGAGAGCGATCAAGAGAAGCACATGGGAAAGAGCCACACAATAATAATGGGCCTTTCCACTCTCCATCCTCTTCATCACTGCCCTCAGTTGCTCCTTACTAATCATCGGTACTTCCTGATTCAACTGCCCTCCTTCCCCCCTCTCGCATTAAAAACAAAGCTGGACATTTTAATCTGGGTCCATATTTCTGTCTGTGCACAATTACCCACCTGCAGATCATAGTACACACAGTGAGGTTCTCATGTTCCTGAATGGTGGGAAATTACATGTTTTACATTCTGATGCCAACAGATCCATCCACTCAGGGACTATGAAGCTATTAAAATCTCCAGAGGAGAGAGAAATTCAAATTTCTTTAAAACATAAACTGAGTGTTTTTAAGGCATGACTAATCATTTTAAAATTAAACGTGAGATTACTACTATTCTGAGAATTGACAGCTGAATTTTTTCTCAAAGTCAGACAGAGGAATGATACTACAACCCAGGCTATGAAGTCTTTAAACAAAAGAAAAAAGATTTCAGCTCCACTCTCACTTTCACTTTAAACGACAGACTTCCTGTCAGGCAATTAGATTTCACAACAAGCTGGCCGTCATCCAGAAGGCCAGACTTCCAAGAACTGATAGCCTTTGGAATAATGACCGTATGTCAGGAGCTGTACTGATCTATGTACTCACAGCATATTATCTTCATGATGCAGCATCTCCTCTATCAAGGAAACTGCAGGCATTCATGAGAACTGATGACAGTAACAGGAAGAAGTAAGATGCGTTTATGACTTTTCTTTTTGCACCACTAATCATTTTCACTTTTCATGTGAACAACATGAATGAAAATGCATGTCAAACTACTTATTCTGCCTTGTTGTCATCTACTGTTCAGAAACCCTGATTAAAATCAGAGTTAAACCAGTGACTTAGAGGCTTTTTAAAAATATTCACAACAATCATCCAGAAGGCCAGACTTCCAAGAATCAGATTCAGATTCATGAAGGCAGAAGAGCAGAGAAAGAAACAAGTGAGAGTAAAAAAAAACAAGCTTCATAAAGAATGAAACCCTGGCTTTGCACTGTTGTGCGTTCATACTCATATATTTGTATTTGGTTTGAAAAGACGAGCTCTATAATGAACTCTCTATAGGCTCCTCTGGGTAAGATAAGATAAGATAAGATAGAACTTTATTAATCCCTCGGGTGGGTTCCTCTGGGAAATTCGATTTCCAAAAAAGCACAGCACCGACAGAAGTTACAGAATATTATACACACACACACACACACACACACACACACACACACACACACACACACACACACACACACACACACACACAGAGACAATATAAATAAAATATACGAAGGGGATAAATAGAATAAATAGGAATAAAAAATAAAAATACAAGTGAATTGCACATTTCAAGTATTGAGTCTATTGCACCGTTGACTATTTACAAAAGTATTGCACAGTGAGGTGAAGAGGCACTACAGCTTAGTTGTTCCCCCCTCCTTTGTCCTCCTGTTTCCCCTCCAGAGAGGAGTTAAACAGTCTGATGGTGTGTGGGACAAAGGAGTTTTTAAGTCTGTTGGTTCTTGTCTTGGGGAGAAGCAACCTGTCACTGAACAGACTCTTCTGGTTGTTAATGGCCGTGTGCAGAGGATGCCCAGCATTGTCCATAATGTCCATCAGTTTCTTTAATGTCCTTTTCTCTGCCACTGTCACCAGAGTGTCCAGCTTCATGCCGACCACAGAGCTAGCCTTCCTGATCAGTTTCTCCAGCCTGCATGAGTCCTTCTTTGCTGTGCTGCTCCCCCAGCACACCACAGCATAGAAAAGTACTCCAGCAACCACTGACTGGTAAAACATCCTCAGGAGCTTCCTGCAGATGTTAAAAGACCTCAGCCTCCTGAGGAAGTACAGTCGGCTTTGGGCTTTTTTATACAGGTGCTCTGTGTTGCATGACCAGTCCAGTTTATTGTCCACCCACAGCCCGAGGTACTTGTACTTGTTGACCACCTCCACCTCCTCCCCCTCTATCTGAACCGGCAGTGGACCTTCTCTGGACCTCCCGAAGTCCACAACCAGTTCCTTAGTCTTTGAGGTGTTGAGTTGCAGGTGGTTTGTGTGACTCCATGCGACAAAGTTCCTCACCAGACTTCTGTACTCCTCTTCCTGATCATCCCAGATACACCCCATGATGGCCGTGTCATCTGCAAACTTCTGAATATGGCATAATTCAGAGTTGTAGCAGAAGTCAGAGGTGTACAGGGTGAAGAGAAGAGGGGACAGCACAGTTCCCTGTGGTGCTCCTGTGCTGCTGACCACTGTGTCAGACGTGATGTCCTTCAGCCTGACGTACTGTGGTCTGTCGGTGAGGTAGTCGGAGATCCAAGCCACCAGGCAGGGGTCCACCTCCATCCTGTTCAGTTTTTCCTGAAGCATACAGGGCCGGATGCTATTAAAGGCACTGGAAAAGTCAAGAAACAGGATCCTGACCGTGCCTTTTCCCCCATCCAGGTGTGAGTGGGCTCTGTGTAGGAGGTACAGGATGGTACAGGCATGGTATTGTCATTCATTCATTTATCTATCTTTATTATTTACATGAGTACATGTGCAATATAACAATAGAGCTGATAGGCTGGAAGGGGAGGAGAGAAAAAAATAGACAGAAAGAAAAAATAAAAATTGGAGAAATGAGAGAAGAGAGAAAAACACAAGCACAAGTAGAAAAACACAACAACTCACCAACTGTTGGAGAAAACACAAAAATAAAAAATAAACAGCAGCACAAGAGTACCAAAGAGCTGAGAAGACATCTCGATGACAAGTGTGTGCCCACCCCAGCAGCACAAGGAGGGAGGCCTCACAGCCAAAGACCAAGAGCCCCACAGAACCACAGGCAGCCAGAGGCCCGACCCAGGAGCTGAGAACTGCACCTGGGATGTTGATGCAGTAATGATGATACACTGCTGAAGACATCAAGTTTAAAGCTAACCCTCAAAACTTCACCAACTTTACATTTTTTTCTTTGTTATTCAAGAAAAACTGCAGCAGCTGCTGAAAAAGTTTCTCTTATACTTTAGAATGAAAGTGAAAAGTAGAGTTTAATCTAAACTTTAAGGATCTGTTGGATCAACATTGCTTTCTTATTTTAGGATTGCATATTTAAAGTAGGGTGACATTAAACTGATGGTGTGATTACATGAAAAATAATAGAATAGAATAGAATAGAATAGCCTTTATTGTCATTGTACAGAGTACAACGAAATTGGAGTGCCACTCCCTTGGTGCAAGTTTCAATAATAAATATAAGTGTAAAATATAAAAAGTACAAAAAAAACAATCGTAAGTACTCAAACAATAGTAAGTACGATATATACAGGATAGCAGCATAATATAATGGCAGTGACGGTATGGTATAGTTAAGCAGGTTCAATTGTTTTTGTGCTTATTTACTACGCTGATAGCTCTGGGAAAGAAGCTATCCCTGAATCTGTTTGTCCTGGTTTTATGTGACCTGTACCGTTGGCCTGACGGTAATAGTTCAAACAGTTGGTTGCTGGGGTGAGAGTGGTCCTTGATGATATTGCCAGCTCTGCTGAGGTACCGAGAGTTTGCAGTGACCTCCAGGCTGGGCAGAGAGCAGCCAGTGATCTTCTGGGCTGTGTTGATGACCCTCTGCAGTGCTTTCCTGTCTGCAGCTGAGCACCCTGCATACCATGTTGTTATGCCGTACGTTAGGATGCTCTCTATGGTGGCTCTGTAAAATGTCACCAGCAGCCTCTCCTCCAGGTTGTTCCTCCTGAGCACTCTCAGAAAGTGGAGACGCTGCTGGGCCTTTTTAACCACCGCCGTGGTATTTGCAGTCCAGGAGAGGTCATCAGAGATGTGCACGCCCAGAAACCTCATGGAGTGTACCCTCTCCACACAGCTCCCGTGGATGTAGAATGGGGCCGGGTCTGCTCTGCCCTTCCTGAAGTCCAAGATAAGTTCTTTAGTTTTCGTGGTGTTCAGTTGGAGGTTGTTAACTGAACACCACTCAGTCAGTCTGTTGACCTCATCTCTGTAGTCCGACTCCTCCCCCCTTGAGATGAGTCCAACCACTGTGGTGCCATCCGCGAACTTTATGATGGTGTTTGAGAGATAGGTAGGGGAGAAGTCGGATGTGTAGAGCGTAAACAGGAGGGGACTCAAAACACATCCTTGTGGAGACCCGGTGCTGAGTGTGACGGTGCTGGACAGGTGGGGGCCGAGTCTGACAGACTGTGGTCTATTTGTCAGGAAGTCCTTGATCCAGAGGCAAATTGGGGTGGAGTAAAAAGGTTGTGAGTACAAACTTGGTGACTGGCAGTCTTTCATAGAGCAGAAAAACAGCTCAGATGAGTATTTTGTTTCTCTTCGGTTTCTGTCTTTAGGTATTTTGTGTATGACAGAGTAACTGTGTACAAGAGCGCAGAGCTCAGCCTCTCAGGATTAAACCACAATAAATTTCTTTATGTTAATTTCTCAGCAGATTGATGAAATCCAAACTGACAGCATCAGTACAGGGAACAGTTTTAATCTGCAGTAAATTCATGTGATGTAATTTGTTCTGTAGATATTCTAAAACTAATTCTTCATTAATTATTAAACTGTACTCATTATAAGAAATTCTTTCAAACGTATACTGAATGAATTAGTTTAACTAATGACTAGTAGGAAATGTAAAAGTACAAACAAGAACAGCACTTCGCTCTCGCTCTGCAGGCCTACTTGTTGTTCCTAGAGTATTTAAAAGTAGAATGGGAGGCAGAGCCTTCAGTTTTCAGGCCCCTCTTCTGTGGAACCAGCTTCCAGTTTGGATTCAGGAGACAGACACTATCTCTACTTTCAAGATTAGGCTTCAAACTTTTAATAAAGTATTTAGTTGGGGCTGGACCAGGTGACCCTGAATCCTCCCATGATGGATTCCCATGCACTGTTTCCGCTTCACTCACCTTTTTTCACTCTGTGTTTATACATCACTACTGTGTTCATCCATTACTTATTATTAGTCTGTCTCTCTCCCACAGTGTGTCTTTGTTCTGTCTTCCTCCGCTGACCCCTGATCAGTCATGGCAGATAGCCGTCCCCTCTGCCTGTCATACAGCACAGTGTGCACAGCTTAAGGAGTCAAAGAAAACGTCCTCGCTAAAGGATCAACTTTCTTCAAGTATTTCCAACATGCAGAACATTTAGAAGAAGAAATATTCTCATCAGGTGCCAACAGGAGACATTAAGTAGTATCAAATGCTATCATTACTAACAATCTTTGCGTTGTCGTTGCTCAACTAATCTTTTACTAGGAAAAATCTGTAATAACAGTGTTTGGGTCACAGTGCAGTCTCACACTGCAGCAGTGCCCAGTCCTGTTCCATCATGTATGTTTGCAGATCAAGAAACAAAAAATTAAACACATGAAAAACTTAAAACCAGGAAGAAAAGAGAAAGAGAGAAATGATTTAAAAGATAAGTTTCAATTATATTCTATGTGTTTCTGAAGAAAAACCTCAAACCCACACAGTAAGCCAGAGTGCACCCTCAGGCTGATCTTCAGACACATCAAACACACAAACAGGAAGTGTTGCAACACGTTTTTGTACTGCAAGTGTGAACAGCACTGAGGAAACCAAACATTAACACAGCTTCAGAGGTAAAACCTCTACAGTCCCAGGAGTCGTTGCACTTTCTGAAGAAAAATCAGTAATCACAGTGTTTAGCTGGCAGTGCAGTCACACACGGCAGCAGTGCCCAGTCCTGCTTCATCAGGTATGAAGGAAAGAGAAAGAGCTGTTGCCACATCAACAGTTTAGTGATTAAAACAAAGATCTGACCTAAACTCTAAAGAAACAGAAACTCACCCTTAGAGAGAGAAACATCTGGTTACAGCAGGATTTACAATCAGTGCTATTAGGAAATCCAAAATTATAAAACAACAACATCCAGATCAATAAGGAAGAACACAAATTATTGAGACAGAATTCAGTTATTTCTGGCGATTACACTTCAATGATCCATCGTAGCAGAATGGACCCCCAACAGAGAACAGATCAGGACAAGTTATAGTTTCTGAAATCAATGAGCAGACAGACAAGGAAAGTAAAATAAAAAAATATATAAATACCGTATTTCCCGGACTACAAAGCGCACCTGAATATTAGCCGCACAAGCTAAAATCAGGGGAAAATCCTGTTTTGTACATACATTAGCCGCACCTGACTAAAAGCCGCAGGTGTTTCAATGTTGACTTATAATATGTAAGAGAATGTGCACAAAGCGAATTGTCAGGAAAGAGATGGCTGTTTGGAGACATCACTTTTATTAATATTTTGAAAAACAAGTTATGGGTACATATTTGCATAACTTTTTAGGTATATGTACAAGTAGCGGTAATTACAAGTACGAAACCTGTACTGTGCTTCATAAATGAGTAACAAATGTAGTACATAACAATAACCTACAGCACACCAGAAAAATAGATCCGGCCTACCTTTTAGGCTCAGGTGCAGTGACACGGCTTTAACAAGAAGAAAGGTCAGTCATTCACCACCATCTTCCCCAGTGTCGGAGACGAACAGGCTCAGGGTGGATACTGTAACATGTTGACTCATGTGTGTATCAACCACTAGATGGCACTGTGTTGCTGCAATGTGTGTAATTCACTCGCGAGCAAGAAGCTCCAGAGGAAATGGAGAAGTAGACGAAATAAAGTGGAATCGGAGCAGAGATTGGTGTGTGCGTGCAGTTAGTAAGAAGCTCGGTATATAGACAAAAACAACACATGGTGTCAGAGTAGCGGCTTTCTACGCAATCCCTCGCCGTCGGACAGCGCAGACATGGAGGCTTACGGCGTTCCCACACCGCGTATGGATTGGGACTCTAGCAACCTGCCCGAGGCATGGCGGCGTTTCAAGCAGCACGCCGAGCTAATGTTCGCTGGTCCTCTCCGGGGAAGGAGGAGGCAGACAAATGCAGCTACCTTCTTCAATGGGTCGGTGAGAAAGGACGGGACGTCTACAACACGTGGACGCTCACCGCAGACGACTCCCGAAAGCTTCAGACGTACTACGATAAGTACACTGATTACATCATACCGAAAGCTAACCCAATCTACGCCCGATATAAGTTCCATGAAAAGATGCAGGGTGAAAATGAGACATTTGAACAGTTTATTACAGAGCTGAAACTGCTTGCTAAAGACTGTGGGTACCCAAATACAGATGAAATGGTCAGGGATCGCATTGTATTTGCCACTAACTCGCCACACGTCCGAGAAAAGCTACTCAGCCAAGGCGCAGAGCTCACGCTAGAGAAAGCTATAGATATAGCACGATCACACGAGCTAGCAAAGCAACAGCTAAAAACTATGGGTCACTCCAGGGGCCAAGAAACTGTGCACGCCATCGGCAGGAAATCGCACAGACAAGAATATCAAACAAGAAGCGTGAGACCAAAAGAACACGCTAATGCAACACTAAAAACGTGCAGCTATTGTGCCGGACAACACAGTAATAAAGACACCTGCCCAGCAAAAGGGAAGCAATGTGCAAAATGCAAGAAAATGAACCATTTTGCGAGAGCATGCAGGTCAAGACTCCCTTCGCAGACAAAAGCCCACCTCAAATCAGTACACACTGTGAGAGAGAACATAGAAATGTCAACTATGGACACAGATGAGGACCAAGACTGTTTCTACATTGATAGCATTACCATAGAAAATGAAGGAAGAAATGATGAGCAAGCATATGCAGACATGCAGCTTGGTTCCCCCCCCACAGACAGTGAGGTTTAAAGTTGACACTGGGGCGCAAGCAAACACAATTCCAGCTAACATGTTCCAGACACTCTTCCCACACGTGACACTGAAGCCTGTCACACACAAGCTCACAGATTATGGGGGACACTCACTCAGCGTGGAAGGAAAATGCCAGTTAAAATGCAAACACAAAGACAAGACCTGCACGTTGGAATTCCATGTTGTTAACACAAGCGCCCCACCTGTATTAGCAATGAAAGCTTGCCGTGACCTTAACCTGGTAAGGATCGTGATGGCAGTGACGGAGGAAAGAGGCAAGACAACCAACAGTTCACAGGCAATACTAGACGAATATGCAGACGTATTCAAAGGGATAGGAGAATTTCCTGGTGAATGCAGTTTCCATGTAAATCCAGACGTTGCACCCACAGTCAGCCCACCTCGTCGGATTCCCATTGCTCTGCGAGCCCGACTCAAAGACGAGCTCGACAACATGGAAAGGAACCAAATCATATGCAAGGTCACAGATCCTACGGACTGGGTGAATGCACTTGTTGTCGTGGAAAAACCCAAGACAGGCAGACTCAGAATATGTCTGGACCCCAGACCCCTCAACAAGGCTATACAAAGACCCCATTACCCTCTACCCACCTTGGAGGATGTCACCACAAAACTTGCTGGGGCCAAGTATTTCAGTGTTTTGGACGCCAGATCAGGCTACTGGGCCATTAAGCTAAGCCACGAATCATCTCTGTTAACCACATTTAATACTGTGTTTGGCAGGTACCGCTTCCTCAGGTTGCCATTCGGCATAATCTCAGCTCAGGATGAGTTCCAGCGACGCGTGGACGAGACCTACGAGGGCCTGAGGGGCGTGGCAGCCATTGTGGACGACGTACTGGTCTTCGGAGAAACCAAACAGGAACATGACGACAACCTGAGGGCCATGCTGCAGCGCAGCAGAGAGAGAGGTGTAAAACTGAACCCTGACAAGTGCACCATCTGCGTCAAAGAGGTCAGTTACTTCGGTCACACATTGTCACACGAAGGGCTGAAACCAGATCCACAAAAAGTAAAAGCAGTCCAAGACATGGCGCCCCCACAGAACAGGGCGGAATTGGAAACAGTGCTGGGGATGGTTAATTATCTAGCAAGATTTGCCCCACACCTGTCAGAGATAAATGCTCCGCTCCGCCAGCTGTTAAAGCAGGACAGTGAGTTTGTATGGGACAAGAACCATGACAGAGCCTTTCAACGAATGAAGGAGCTGATCACTAAAGAACCAGGCCCAGTTCTCTCCTTCTTCGACCCCAAGAAAGCGCTACGACTCCAGGTCGATGCATCCAAAAGTGGCCTCGGTGCTGTGATGCTGCAGGACGGCAAGCCAGTTGCCTACGCATCCAAGTCACTTAACAGCACTGAGCAGAACTATGCCCAAATAGAAAAAGAGCTGTATGCTGTTCTCTTTGGTTGCAAGCGGTTCCACGAGTACATGTACGGTCGACATGTGACCATTGAGTCGGACCACAAGCCACTTGAGTCCATACTCAAAAAAACACTAGCATCAGCACCACCACGGCTACAGAGGATGATAATACAGCTGCAAAAGTACGACATCAGCATCATCCACAAGCCAGGGAAAGACATCCCGGTAGCCGACACGCTCTCCCGGAAATCCATAGAGTTTCACGACAAATCACTATGTGACGGGATGGATGCGCAGATCCACTCAGTCCTCAGCAACATGCCTGTCAGTGATCAGAGACTCTCAGAGATAAGAAACGAAACAGCCCAAGATCCACAGCTCAACAGCCTGAGACGGACCACATTGAGTGGATGGCCTGATAAACGGTCTCAATGTCCGCCTGACATTCAGGAGTTTTGGAACCACAGGGATGAGATCTCACTGATAGACGGGATCATGTTTAAAGGAGAGAAAATGATCATCCCAAAAAGGCTCAGAAAGGACATGATAGATCAGATTCATTCCAGCCATATGGGCATAGAAAAGAGCAAAAACAGAGCCAGAGACCTTCTGTTTTGGCCAGGCATGGGAAAGCAGATTGAGGAAGCAGTCGGAGCCTGCAGCACATGCCAGGAGAGACAAGCTGCTAACCCCAAGGAACCCCTGTTGTCACATGCAATACCAGAACGACCGTGGCAGGTCATAGCCACCGATCTGTTCACTTGGAACTCGGAAGACTACATCATCATGGTAGATTACTACAGTAGATTCTTCGAGTTGGAAAGACTGCGCAGCTGCACTGCAGAAGCAGTGATCCACAAACTAAAGTCAGCCATGGCTAGGCATGGTATTCCAGAGTCGGTGATTAGTGATAACGGTCCGTGCTATGCTTCCAGTAAGTTTCAACAGTTCGCAAAGTCATGGAGTTTCACCCACACCACTACTAGTCCCCATTACCCACAGAGCAACGGCCTAGCTGAGAAAACAGTCCAGACAGCAAAGAAACTTCTGGACAAGGCCAAAGCGGAACATAAGGATCCCTACTTGAGCCTATTAGAATACCGGAACACCCCTGTGGACAACTTAAAGTCGCCTGCACAACTACTCATGAGCCGGAGACTTCGCTCCATCCTCCTTGCAACACCAAAACAGCTGGCACCCCAAGTAGTTTGCCAGCAAACAGTGCGTGAGAGGAGAGAGGTCTGCCAGCAGCGCCAGCAGACTTATTTCAACAAAGCCGCCCGACCTCTGCCTCAACTATGTCCTGGCACACCGGTCCGGTTCCGGCAACAAGACGGTTCCTGGAAGCCAGCTGTGGTCACAAGTTGTGCCGACACGTCCAGAAGCTACAACATAACCACAGATACAGGACAAGTTTACCGGCGTAACCGCCGACACCTCCGCAGAAGCAGGAACAGCGTAGGAGGTGAGGAGTTCATTCAACCAACCGGCATCCGCGATGACAGCCCTGTGGTATCTCAGTCCCCGCCTGTGGAGCCCCCTGATAAAGACATTACAACACCTGGATACACGACTCGTTATGGGCGTGTTACCAAACCAAGACAGGTCTTGGACCTGTAATATTGTAAAGGGTGCAGGCGGATCGCTGCCCTAAAAAAACAAAACAAAAGCTGTTTACATGTTTGTTGTTCCAATGATGTCATTATATGCATCTGTTTATTATGTTAATGATGTAGCCAGTATTGAGACGAATGCTACGTTAGTAATGGATGTTGGTCAGGATGTTATTCCTGTAATTTCAGTTGCCTTAGGAATTTTACAAGCCTGAGTTGTGTTGTGTTTGTTTTTAAGAAGGGAGATGTAACATGTTGACTCATGTGTGTATCAGCCACTAGATGGCACTGTGTTGCTGCAATGTGTGTAATTCACTCGCGAGCAAAAAGCTCCAGAGGAAATGGAGAAGTAGACGAAATAAAGTGGAATCGGAGCAGAGATTGGTGTGTGCGTGCAGTTAGTAAGAAGCTCGGTATATAGACAAAAACAAAACAGATACGTCATCCACTCTCAGCTCCTTTCCTTCGCTGTCACTTTCAAAACCAAAGAAATCCTCGTTGTCAGTGTCAGAGTTGAACACCCTCAGAAGGGCTGTGGCGGTGTCCTCCTCTCCATCATGCAGCAGTCCAGCCCTTTGAAATCCGTTGGTGATCGTGGATGTTTTCACACTTTTCCACGCTGTCAGAATCCACCGGTGGAGTTGAGCATAACTTGCTTTTCGCAAGTTTATGGCCGCTTGTCATCCACGCCTCCCGCTGAACGTGTAGCGCTACTTTGAAGTTTGTTTTTCGCTACTTGTACGGCACTATGTTGCCTGGCGGATGGACATGTGACCAACATACTACTCTTGAACCCCGATGTGTGTCCGATCACATGCCCTTCCGCCAGGCAACGTAGTGCCGTACAATAGCGGAACATCGTCTTACGATATGACAAAAATCATGGACAGGGTTCAAAGCTTGTGCAAAAAGTAGCGGCTTATAGCCCGACAATTACGGTAATATGTTATTTGTTTATCTTCAAAGGTCCTAAATAAAGTGTTTAACAACAAAATGCTGGAACATAACAAAAGTTAGGGGGGCCATCAGGCCTCTGGCCTCTGAGCCTGGGGCTCGCGCCACTCTGGTGGATTGGCAGAGCCCACGGGCACGTCACTGCAGCCCCCTGTGGCTTCTGCACCACGGCTGCTGGGTGACCCCTCATCTGAGGCTCTTTTCACCTCTTCCCAGGAGGGTGGCACGGTTGACCCTCCAATGGTCCTTCTTGGGCTCTCGCACTCTGGGGCCTCTGGAAGTCTGGGGCCTGGATCTCCTCCATACCTGCATGCTCTTGGGGGACGGGGCTATTACTCCCCACACCCCCTAGCAGATCGCTACATGGAGAAACTTTTTTAATACAAGCGCGCTGATCCACACAGGTGTGCACAGACACAAACCACACCTTTCTTGGCTGCTACCTCAAAGCACTTTGTGCCCTGTCGGTCTTGCGTGCTGCACAATAACATTTAATATTTACTGTTTTTTTACACTTAGCTAGATTATTGCAATGGTGTTGTGTTTTTATGCTGCTCTCTTGTTTTGCTTCTTTTCTCTTCTTCTCTCAACAGGTGATCCAGGTGATTTTTTTTAAAGTGTCCTTTCTCAAGGATCATCTCAGATTTACTTAGTAAAGTAAATCGGTTGGGCATCTTTCTTGGCCTTCAGACAACAATTCAGATGGCTGAAGAACCAAACGGGACAGGCAAAAAATAAAAATAAAAGAACAATTACTCTGTGTAATTTTTAGTAGTGATGTGAACATGGAATGTTGTGAGTTCGATGGTTCCTAACCTGTCATGGATCTGGTGTGATGTGATGAGTTGGGACTTTCTATTCGTAATTGTTATCAAGTATTCTGTGGATTCTTAGTTTGCCTTTCATGTTCTGTTTTAGAGCTTTCATTTATTACAGGGGTGTCCAACTCCGGGTCTCGAGGGCTGGTGTCCTGCAGGTTTTAGATAACACCCTGGGTCAACACACCTGAATCAGATGATTAGTTCATTACCAGGCTTCTGGAGAACTTCAAGATACGCTGGGAAGGTCATTTAGCCATTTGAATCAGCTGTTTTAGATCAAGGACATCTAAAACCTGCAGGACACCAGCCCTTGAGGCCTGGAGTTTGACACCCATGAATTATTTACTAATGTATTTTTTGTAGGATTAGTTCTGTCATTAATAGTAATTTTGCATTTTTAAGGTCAAATAATTTTGCAGTGTAGTTTTTGTTCTAGCTTGTAGTTTGCAGGTATTGATTTTCTTCTCTCAGTTCTCCTGCCCTCTGTTATCCGTGTTATTAACTCTCAGTTTCTATGTTGGGTGGTCTTTCAATGCTAGCTGCCTTGGTTGCCCATAACGTTCATCAAGGGCTTTGATGGCTTGAGTGTATGGGTTAGGAGCATAGAAAAAAGGCAAGAGCTAATCGTTTACCTTGGTCTACTTTCAGATGATCGAGAAGGACATGATATTTAAAGTGCTCTGTCTCATGAGGGTCAAGAAGGTTAGTAAGGGCCATTCGTAACAGCCTATACTGGATTTCATCTTCTCTGGTAAGGTCTGGGAAAGAAGGACCCTCAAGCTTGCATACATGTGTTCTAGTGCTAACAGGGTGACTAGAACTAGCAGGAATGAGTCCCGAAGGTTTCCGTGCATGCAGACCATCAGCTGTAGCTGGTTGCTGCTTTACAGGGGGGCGCTGCCTTGGTTCTTGAATGCAAATGAGAGGTTTAGCGGGGTCTTCATCTAGAGGAACAGCAGGTTGAACAAAAGGAAATCTGGTGGGGAACCTGCAGTGCTGTGGCCAGGAAATTAAAAGGAGTCTCATCTGGTGTAGGAAAAACTGGTCTAGGCAAACCGCTTGAAGGAACTGCAGCATCTAATATTGATGAATTTGGTGAAGGAGGGCTGGCAGCAGGAACTGCACCAGAGGGACGGCTAACCTGTGGGGGCTGAGAGGGTGATTGACATGTTGCTCGATCAATCACTGGGAACTGTTCATGTTGCTGGTGTGTTTGAGGAATGGCTTGTAAACTGCATACAGAGGATTTGCTTTATCAGATGAGACAGTGTGAATTGAAGATCTGGGGGAACTGCGAGAATGGGGAGGAGATAACTGAATCATGAATTGCCTAATCTCCCTCATTGTCATCAGGAGTTCCCTCACAACCTCATCTTGATTGGTGAGTAAAGGAGCAGGGTGTGTCTCTGGTTGGCTTTCTGACTCTCCATCAGGATCCTGCAGCCCATGTGTGTCTGTGTCACTGTGCTGGCATTCAGTTGGACTCTCTGTATCACATCTAGCACTTCTACTTCTAGCTCCAGGGTACTGAACGTCATACTGCTGCAGGTAAGCAGGAGGTCGCCTTTCACGACCGAAATGTCTCAAATCTACTGTTGAGGGCTGTGAATCCATGACGATAACACTGTTCCAGCTCAAAGGACCATGTTTTGGAGGAAGGTTCAGAGGATGTTGGAGATTGTTACCATCATGGCTCATCCGGTCAGGATGAGAATGAACAATCAGTCATCACTTGTAGGCTTGTTTTATTGAATAATGAGTAAAGGAAAGACACACATGGACTGCTGTCTCTGAAAGGAAATAAAGTAACTCAAAATAATACATGAACTCAAGAGACTCAAACAGAAACTCACCTCAGCTGCCGCCCCATGTGGGAGTGAAGAAAGAGTGAGCTGTAGGTGAGTGCAGTCCTTATATAACGGGTGAGAGGTGAGTGCAATTAAGGGCAAGCACCACACCCAATCAAAGGTGAAGAAAAGAAACAAGGTGCATCTGGTGAAGTGAATGTGCTGAAAGGTGAGCCTTTACAACAATACATATTCAGTAATGCACATTCACTATTATATTTGTAAATATATTTATTGTTATAATCCTCAGATTTACCCATTCTTATACTTTGTTTGTTCTTATGTTATTGTGTTGTATTTTGCATAATTGTAGTTTGCTTGTGACGCTTGTGCACAAGAATTTCACTGGCATGTGCTGTACCAGTTTACCTGCACATGTGATGTGACAATAAAAGTGATTTGATTTAAATAGAACCTCAAGCATCAGGCAACAGTATTTAAAAAACTTGACACAAACTTCACACTGACGCTGATCCTGAGCTCCAACAATGTAAAACAAGCTGGTCCTGTTTCAGCTCCTGACTGACCTCATTTCTAACTGTCACTTCTCCCTCATCTTTGTTTTTTTTATGAGCTCAACCTGGTTCATCTGTCTGCCTCACCAAAAGAGAGAGAGAAAAAGTAGTAGTAGTTAGTGGTTGCTGATCTTTGTGCTGAATTTCTGTAAATTCAAAGCAGCAAGTGTGTTTATTAGTTGTGTACAAACTGTGAATATTAAAAGTCTGATTGTGCTGATATATATATATCAGCTTTAAAGTTAGTGATGTTCCTTTGGTGTCCTCTAGTGTCTGTTGCTGCTTTGTGCTGCCTGGTGTCAGATTGCTGCTCCTGAATGCTCTAACAGTTTTGTTTTAGGTCCTTACAAACACATAAGGCTCAGGTGGTAGAGCAGGTCAGCTGCTGATTGGATGGTTAGTGGTTTGATCCGTGGCTCCCCCCGAATACAACAGATACAAGATAATAACCCCAGTTTGCTCTCCGATGCATCCGTGTGAATGTTAACTAAACAGCACTACAGCAGAAGAAAGTGCTTGTATGATTGGGTGAACGAGGCATGTTGTAGACAGTGTTTTGAGCACTTCTGGAGAGTAGAAAAGCGCTGTATAAGAATCAGTCCATTTACCATAAGGCCAGCCGAAGAAATACAACTGTTAGTCACAAAACACTGAGCCATCAGTGAACCCAGCAGATTTTTAACATCCAAAGAAGGATTTCTGCTGCTGGAGACGTTAATCTGGCCCTAAATGTTCTTTTTCTAAAAATATTTCACAGACTGTTCTCGTTTATTTGACCTCCATAGAAAATGGGGTTAGGACATGTGGTGGCAGTGTAAGATGTGCATTTTGTAGTCCATTTTCTGCATATTGTAGTTTCAACACTGCAGACATCCATCATCATATTTGACAGAGACGAGCGTAAGGTTGGTCCAGTTCTCAGCACACAGCTCTTCTGTTTCCTAAGTCCTCATCTACTCTCCTACTCACTTTTCCTTGACCTCCATGAAAACGTCATCGAGGTCAAATAAAATATACATATAATTGACAGTATTTTATACATAAATGTAACTGTTCACTGGTTAGGGTTACAGTTAGAGTGTAGAGGCAGGACGTCACAGTACAAGCATACTCCCAACCTATTAAGATTATAAGATTGTGTTTACATAATTATACATAATATATATTTTATTATGTTTACAAACAAGGATAAGTCACAAAGTAAGTTTAAACAATGAAGGTTTATTCATCGAATTTATTTATTAATCAAATAAACATTATTTTTTCACATGTTCAAAGCACCATAGCGGACGCACAGACTCGTCTCATAGAGTGGGCCATCATAACAAAGAACTTCATTTTTACTTGTTGATTTAAGCTGCTCTTCGTATTGTTGTCCACCAGATGTCACCAAAGAGTAATGAACCCTTTTTACAAGCTTCATCTGGCCTTCACATGTGAGTGAAGTTGCCCCCCCCACCTTCTTCAAATCCAACAAAAGTGGTATCAGACGTTTGTGCTGGTTTGTGCTGCTAAAATTGTCATTTGTGCTGCTTCTGTTTTAAAGATATTAATGAAAATGTAAAGGTCAAAAGGTCAACCAGCCCCCCCACATTACCCAAGTCAAAGGAAATTGACGTCAAATGTTTGTGCTACTTTTGTGCTGGTTTGTGCTGCAAAAATTTTTGTGTGTGCTGCTATCATTTTAAAAATATTAATAAAATAACGTCTTGATGCGTGCTTAATCATCCAGGTAAGTAAATCCCAAAAGGTTGATTCTGTTCATCTGGACATTTTCAGTGGGAGAAACGTTTCGTCACTCATCCAAGTGACTTCTTCAGTCTCAGCTGACTGCAGGTTTCTCCAACCTTATAAACAGTACATTTGCATAGTGAAGGAAACTAGCGCCACTGAATGAACAATGTGCTGGGGGGTTAGTTCCATGATTGTTAGTATGCAAATTCTTATGACCATTAATCAGTGACAACTAATCAAAGCCCCCCTTCTCGATTCAGAGATGGTCAGCATCCTGACAGCCTGATGGACGAAGCTGTCTCTCAGTCTGCGTGTTCTGTCCTGGAGGCTCTTCAGTATCCTTCCTGATGGCAGCAAACTGAAGACGCTGCTGAAGGGATGAGTGGAGTCACCTGTAATGGAGAGGACCTTCCAGATGAGGCAGGTGCAGTAGATCTCCTGGGGAGGGAGGCAAGAGAGGTCCCCACAATGCTCTCGGCTGCTCTCACTACCCGTTGTCATTTTTTCCTGCAGAACCCAGTGCAGGAGTCATACCACACAGTGATGCAGCTGGTGAGGATACTCTCAACTGTGCCTCTGTAAAAGGTGCTCATAATGGGGGTTGAATCTCTTGTGCTTCTCAGTTTGCAGAGGAAGTAGAGTCGCTGTTGGTCTTCTCCACATTCAGGGACAGGTTGTTGTTGCTGTACCACTCTGCCAGATGGTTAACTTCACCCCTGTAGTAGATCTCGTTGTGGGTCAGCAGAGTGAAGAGAAGGGAGCTCAACACACATCCTTGGGGAGCCCCCGTATTCAGTGTTCTTGGGCTGGAGGTGTTGCTGCTGACCCGTACTGTCTGCTGTCTTCCTGTCAAGAAATCTAGCAACCCGTTATACAGCAAGGTGCTGATCCCCAGCAGATCCCGTTTGTGAATGAGTTGCTGGGGAATGATGGTGTTGAATGCTGAACTGAAGTCTATGAACAGCACTCTGACATATGAGTCTCTAGTGTTCAGATGTGTGAGGGCTGAGTGAGGGGCAGTTGAAATTCCATCATTGGTTGAGTGTTTTGACCGGTATGCGAACTGAAATGGATCCAGGTTGGGGGAAAGCAATAATTTCATTTGATGCATGACTAACCGTTCAAAGCACTTAACTTAATAATGATGGAGGTGAGTTTGACAGGACGGTAGTCCTTAAAGCAGGAGGTAGATGACTTCTTGGGTACAGTAATGATGGTGGAGGCTTTGAGGCATGTGGGAACGACGGCCTGACCCTAGTGATGTGTTAAAGATGTCTGTGAAGACATTTGTGAGTTCCACAGCATAGTCCGTCAGTGCTCGTCCAAGGATGTTATCAGGACCTGGAGCTTTGCGTGTATTGATTTTGGCAAGGGATCTCCACACACTGTCTGGGGATTGTGTCACCACAGTCTGTAGAGTGGGCTTGTAGACGAACTGGTTTGGTGACTTTGACCAGGGGCCTGGGGGAACCCATGGCACACTTAGGTTTCTGCCTGTACTGACCCTTGTGCAAAATAGGTGGAATTAAGACCAAAAGCAAGCACAACTGATCAGTGCTGAGAGTGGTCCTGTTCCTGAGGTTGGGATGATCCTGTAATCTCTTATGAACGACCTCCAACGCTTCCGTGACTGGGATGCAAGTGAAGACAGATGTAACATCTCTCTCACTGTACATGTACTGTTTATAAAACTAGGGAAACGTAACCTGCACAAACAAAATAATTTGCAGGACAAATGTTTGACAACAATTTTGTTCGATTTAAAGAAGGTAGGGGGGGCAACTTCACTCACGTGTGTTTATAAGGTTGGGGAAACCTGCAGTCAGCTGAGACTGAAGAAGTCACTTGGATGAGTGACGAAACGTTTCTCCAACTGAAAATGTCCAGATGAACAAAATCAACCTTTTGGGATTTACTTACCTGGATGATTAAGCACGCATCAAGATGTTATTTTATTAATATTTTTAAAATTATAGCAGCACAAACGAAAATGTTTGCAGCACAAACGTAGCACAAACGTTTGACATCAATTTTGTTTGGTTCGGGTAATGTGGGGGGGGGGGTGGTTGACCTTTTGACCTTTACATTTTCATTAATATCTTTAAAACAGAAGCAGCACAAATGACAATTTTAGCAGCACAAATGTAGCACAGTTGACTGACACCCATTTTGTTTGATTTAATTAATGTGGGGGGGCTGGTTGACCTCTGATGACCTCTAGAAATTTTTATTAATATTTTTAAAATGATAGCAGCACAAATGAAAATTTTTGCAGCACAAACGCAGCCCAAACGTTTGATACCACTTTTGTTGGATTTGAAGAAGGTGGGGGGGCAACTTCACTCACATTATCACAGGTTGATCTGGCTGTAGGCTGTGGCACTTGGCCAGATTTGGCGCTGGTTGATTCGAGTCCATGTTAGTGCACAAAGTAAACTGCTCGCTTTAGTTGTGAAGCAAAAACGCTGAAACCGGAGAAATAAAACGTGCGAGGGGAATGATAACGATGACAAGAGTTTCCTGATCGTTTACTCTTGCTGTCCTGTGAACAACATCGGCGTGGTGTTAATTGTTTGCTGTTTTCGTGATCGCGTCGCGCATGAGGACATCACCAGGTAAACTCGCCACATTTTTAAACATTTTGTTGTTCATCAGCATCAAGACTGACAGAGTGTGTTTGAGACAACCTCACAAGTGTCACAGGTGACACATTTGGCGTTTTTTTTTTTTTGTTTTTTTTGCTGGTTTGTCGGTAGCAGCTTCTGAAACCAGGGGCGGATCTAGAAGGGTGGCATGGGGTGGCAAGTGCCACCCTAAAATGATCCCTTGCCACCCCAGTTTTGCAGTGTTGTTTATTAAAATAAGATAGCATTAACAGTTTGAGCATAGTTACAGTCAACAGTAAATATAAATGGTAAAACTGAATATATTGCATAGTGTTCCCCCCCTCCACCATTAACAAATGGTTCAGCCCATAGCAGTAGCTTTTTTCTTGTTTTCAGTAGCCAGCGATGCCTATCATTGTGCCAGAACACATTTTGAACAACACCATTGAAATTTTGCTTTTTACACAGGTGGTTGGATGTTACACTCTGGAAATGGAAGGAAGGTGAGTGTTATTAACCCTCTGTGGTCCACGGACACGCTGCACCTCCAAATCACTGACATAGCAACAAGCTGCAGCCACGCTGAGTCTCTATTTCAGCCCACATTGAAAGTTCAGACTTCAAAGTTTTTAAATTTTAATTGCAGGCCAGTAAATCCAGAGTTATGATAATATATATAAGCCACGCTTTATTCTGAATACTGTCCTCACGATTTTGTGTGTGTGTGTGTTTTAAGCGTTTTCGAAGGACAGCGCGAAAACAGTAAAGAAAGGGGGGAAAAGTCACCGCTTTCCTATCGGTGGAAAAATGCACCATGTCGACCAATTAAAAAAAAAAAAAGTTAACATGTGGGATTTGTTTGTTTATGAAGAGGGGAGAGTTTTGGGAGTGACGGTAACGTCAGCGAGACAGACCGAGCGAGTGAGAGAGAGAGAGAGAGAGAGTTTTTAGATGCGAGAGATTTGTGATGTTTAGTGTGGAGTGTTTACTTAGTGTCTTGTGTTGTCTTGTGTAATTGTTCTGTTGTGTAGTTGTTTTGTTTTGCGTGTCAGTGAGGGCACTAATGAATGTCACTAAGGCACATTTGCAACGTAAACACTGTCACTAAGTAGAAAACCAGCGGAGTGATACACCTCCTGTTGTCAGGCCTGCAGGTTTGTCCCTGTGTTGTTCTCCTGTTTTTACTGGCACACATCATTTGTGGGGCATCTTATTGCCAAACTCACTTTAGTTAATATCCCAGATAGCAAGGAGACATTGAACAGATGTTGATTTTCCATCTGAACCATCAGAATCGTCAGGATTGAAATGTCAACACAAAACCAATGTTGAAACAACATTGAAATACTGATGAAACCTTACACTGACATTGAAATAACATTGATTCACTGTTGTTCTGTCATCGTTGATTGTTGATCTATTTATAGTTGACAAGGTGACAACAATCACGTTGAAAAACCATCGATTTATGGTTGAGCGGGAAATTAAAGCTGCTACCACTTGGACTGAAGCCTTGTATTAACAAACATGCCATATTGGCCCAGTTTATTTTTTCTTATCATTGTTGTGAGGAGACCATACATAGCATTTGCATTTTCTGTTGTACAATTCATTTGCTGGTGTTTTTGTTATGGATAAAACGTGTCTCTTTTTTTCCCCAATAGCTGATCTGCACTCTGCCAACATCTGCGAACAAATATATTTCTATGAAGTTGTTCTATATAGTGTGTAACTGCTGATATAGAGCGTTATTACGTTTATTGTTAATGCGATGGTTGATATGGTACATTGAGAAAGGTTGCCGACCCCTGTACTGGATAAGAGCCCAGACGAAACTTTTTCGGAAGGTGCAGCCGTTAGGGGGCGGGGCTTGTTTTCAATCCATATGAACTTTTCTAACATAAGAACTGTATATTCTTAATCCCTGTATTTATTTTAATGCTTTGTGGTTGCTTTTGGACATCTGTGGCATCTATTAATGTCAAATCTAGCCTTTCTTTAACAACAAACTGCATTTACATTTACTGACATTTTCTGTTTAATTTCATTTTAAATAATAGTAATAATAATAATAATAACAATAGTATTTGTTTTGCTATTAAAATGTGTTTAGACACAAGTTTTGTTTTGAAAGTCCAAAGGCATAAACCCTACGGTGGCCCTGAGAGGCCAAACGGACTGCAACTTCAGAAAACACTTGCAAAAAGAAAAATGTTGCAAAAAGAAAAACGCTGCAAAAGCACACAAAGCACAACGGAAATAGGAAAAAAGACAACGGAAATGTTCCTGGGGAGACAACCCGACGGACCAGTTGCACGAACCAAAACATGCTAACCAGTGCGCTAGGACTGGGACACACTTCAAAGAAGTGGAGGAGAGGTAAATGTGTTGTAATCTCATGATTCTAATAATACTACAGATATGTTTGCAGTGTTTGGGAGTAACGAAATACAAGTAACACTGTCACGTATTTAAAATACGAGTAACTGTATTCCGTTACAGTTACTGTGTAAATAGGTGGTATTCAGAATACAGTTTTTTTGTTGAAATAAATAGATTACACATCATTATTTTCCTATTTCGTATGTTAGGCTATGCCCTCTCTATTTTTTGTTAATTCCACTCTGGTGGAAACCCAAACAAAACAAGCATTAAGAGGCTCTAATGCCTGTGTCTCAGTTTCGCGGCCCATGCCACCTCTACTTGCGGCAGTATAATGACATGACAAAATATTTTCAATAATTATTGTTCAAAAAATTTTTTAATATTAAGGCAATAGGCAGAGTATTACAGGCATAGCGATAAAGGATGTGCCCTCATGTAGTCATGTATTTTTCTAAACGCTCTGGAACAGCATCCTTCACTCTTCTTCTCATTCATGTGCTACAATGAGACCAGGCTGACAGCTGATCTTCTTGAGAACATCTTCCATGTGCAATTTGGTCCACCTGGCAGCTCTAGGCGTCAAGAGGAGACGAGTACTAAGCTACTGGCAAGACTATCTGCTTTCTGTAGAAGGTATTAAATTTGGTTGAAAATGTTGAAATGAGTATTTATGTCAGCAAAGTGTAATGGCACCTTTTTCCTGTTTATTATCATTAGAAATAACTTTTATTCTCTTTACATTTTCAGAGAGAAATGGAAGTCTGTCTCTTGAAGACATCCTTATGTTTGCAACTGGACTGAGAGAAATTCCTCCTGCAGCAATTCAGCCAAAGCCACAACTTCTTTTCCAGACCACTTCACGCTTCCCTGTAGTAGATGTCTGTGCAAATACTATCAAAATCCCAGTGCTACACAGTTATGAGGACTTCCAAGAAGCCATAGATTATGGCATCCAGAACTCTCCTGGGTTTGGGCTTCCCTAAGGTCCAAGTCCTTTTGCTTTTAAGCCACATTTATGGTTTTAGCAAACATTTGAAGTTTGTGATTTTAAACTCTGAAAATTTTTTTCTAATAAGTTATAATTTGTGTAAATCACATAAAGTTTAATGCATTGCAGAAAGTTCAATCAGGTTTTGGAATTTCAAAAGCATAGTATCATAGTGGGACAGTTGAACAAGTTAGACATATTTCACTGTATTAAGAAATTGCCAATGTAACAAAATAAAACATTTCTGAAGTATTCTAATGTACTGAGACACGCTAGTATAATAACACAGGGAAAAAAATCTGATAAATTCAGTTAAAAGGCTTTATTTAATCAAACACTTCTGTGTTTGATTACATTTTTTTGTAAGATATGCAAGTTGTTCTTGGAGTTAAAAAAAGAAATAGGAAAAACCCACATAAATACAGGTCTCGCTGAATGCTTTTGTAAACCTTTGTTTGTAAAACAGATCTCCAAATTAATCAACGTATTTGTTACAACACCTAATTAAAAGGAACAAGTTATTTTGTACAGTATGGTCTTTTGATTTCTTCAGGTCGAAAGCGTACACACTGAAAAGTTGACGGTAGTGAAACTATTTACAGTGGGGCAAAAAAGTATTTAGTCAGCCACCGATTGTGCAAGTTCCCCCACTTAAAATGATGACAGAGGTCAGTAATTTGCACCAGAGGTACACTTCAACTGTGAGAGACAGAATGTGAAAAAAAAATCCATGAATCCACATGGTAGGATTTGTAAAGAATTTATTCGTAAATCAGGGTGGAAAATAAGTATTTGGTCACCTCAAACAAGGAAAATCTCTGGCTCTCACAGACCTGTAACGTCTCCTGTAAGAAGCTTTTCTGTCCCCCACTCGTTACCTGTATGAATGGCACCTGTTTGAACTCATCATCTGTATAAAAGACACCTGTCCACAGCCTCAAACAGTCAGACTCCAAACTCCGCCATGGCCAAGACCAAAGAGCTTTCGAAGGACACCAGGAAAAGTATTGTAGACCTGCACCAGACTGGGAAGAGTGAATCTACAATAGGCAAGCAGCTTGGTGTGAAAAAATCAACTGTGGGAGCAATCATCAGAAAATGGAAGACATACAAGACCACTGATAATCTCCCACGATCTGGGGCTCCACGCAAGATCTCATCCCGTGGGGTCAAAATGATCATGAGAACGGTGAGCAAAGATCCCAGAACCACACGGGGGGACCTGGTGAATGACCTGCAGAGAGCTGGGACCAAAGTAACAAAGGTCACCATCAGTAACACACTACAACGGCAGGGAATCAAATCCCGCAGTGCCAGACGTGTTCCGCTGCTGAAGCCAGTGCATGTCCAGGCCCGTCTGAAGTTTGCCAGAGAGCACATGGATGATACAGCAGAGGATTGGGAGAATGTCATATGGTCAGATGAAACCAAAGTAGAACTTTTTGGTATAAACTCAACTCGTCGTGTTTGGAGGAAGAAGAATACTGAGTTGCATCCCAAGAACACCATACCTACTGTGAAGCATGGGGGTGGAAACATCATGCTATGGGGCTGTTTTTCTGCCAAGGGGACAGGACGACTGATCCGTGTTAAGGACAGAATGAATGGGGCCATGTATCGTGAGGTTTTGAGCCAGAACCTCCTTCCATCAGTGAGAACTTTGAAGATGAAACGAGGCTGGGTCTTCCAACATGACAATGATCCAAAACACACCGCCCGGGCAACAAAGGAGTGGCTCCGTAAGAAGCATTTGAAAGTCCTGGAGTGGCCTAGCCAGTCTCCAGACCTCAACCCCATAGAAAATCTGTGGCGGGAGTTGAAAGTCCGTGTTGCTCGGCGACAGCCCCAAAACATCACTGCTCTCGAGAAGATCTGCATGGAGGAATGGGCCAAAATACCAGCTACTGTGTGTGCAAACCTGGTAAAGACCTATAGTAAACGTTTGACCTCTGTTATTGCCAACAAAGGTTATGTTACAAAGTATTGAGTTGTATTTTTGTTATTGACCAAATACTTATTTTCCACCCTGATTTACGAATAAATTCTTTACAAATCCTACCATGTGGATTCATGGATTTTTTTTTTTCACATTCTGTCTCTCACAGTTGAAGTGTACCTCTGGTGCAAATTACTGACCTCTGTCATCATTTTAGGTGGGGGAACTTGCACAATCGGTGGCTGACTAAATACTTTTTTGCCCCACTGTATATAAAAACTATGGTACTATTTTTTTTTTTTTAAATACTCATTAAAGTTGGTTTGTGACAATTAGTGTCAGTGGTAATTGTACCCACATCTAGCAGATGATTTTACATTGACTTCTAAAGTCCAGTCATATTTTTGAGTGTTATATAATTTTCAACTGCAGTAGTCCAGTTGACTGGTCGAGGGAGCTCACTCTGTCTTTCCAAGTTTGTGAAATGAACCTGGAGATTGTCGTCCCCACATAGACTGTACTGAGCAGGTAGAATGTCATCAAACTGGTGCAGGATGTCTTGAGGCACTTGGAATCCACACTCTCTTCCACCATACCTTAGGTCAGTCAGAAAAATGAACAAATTCAGTCACTTCTCCAGGTACTATCCTTCAAGGTTACAGCAAAAGCGCAAAGTCAATCTTATAATTAAAAGTCAGTTCTGGAAATTGTGATTTTAAAGAATCTTAATTATGCATATATCTACATTTGTCATTTTTAGCCAAGATGTGATCCAAAGTTAAAATATGATTGTCTAACTTTTTTTTTTGTGGAAAAAAATATAAAAATAAAACGTATGTGCATGAAGTCAGAGAACAGAACTAATGGCAAAACACAAGTGGCAGCTTTAATTTCTATTCAGCAAAAAGGTGAAAACAACAAAAAATACTATTCAATTGCAAAAGTGTGTGTAATACCTGCTGTGAGTAACAGTTAGGGCAAATTGTTAAACCTAAATGGCATACTGCTTACTTAACTCAAGTGGTTAGGTCAAGAAAGAAAAGAGTGCACATAAGGGATGGACTGTTCCTGAACCATTTTATAAATGAACAACAGGTTTAATAACAGCAAGCTGGACAGGTATCCTGCACATACAATACACTATACTGAGGAAGAAAAATTTTAGTAAAACTGTGAAATAAAATACATGGACTAAATACATACCTATGAGGCAGGTGATACATGGCTTCTGGTTTACCAGATGGACAACAAGATTGGCGCACAGGTCGGATGGTGTGAGTGTTCCAGAGATCTCTGTACTCGTCAAGCTCTTTTTGCAAGACATTGAGGAAGACATATCGTAGAAGGCATTTATGTTCATGACTGCCGTTGAAAAGATGCCTCTCCCTCAGGTCACTGAAGAGTTCAATCCAGAACTGAGTTCTAATGGTGGAATGACAAGGCATATAAAATTTAATAACACAAGTAATTCAATGTAATTGTCCTCTTTAAAAAAAAAAGTCGTAATCTTAAGAATATTGAAATGTGCGCAATTTCGTTCAAAGAAAAGCTTATTCACATGTTCTGAAGTGTTTCATCAATGCACTGCAGGAAAAAAAAAGCAACTTCACACAAATAACAAAATTTAACAAAATGATTAATCCTTCTGTTATTCCTGCATTTGGCGGTTGAACTTAAGAAAAGTTGTAATATACAGGTCTGTCCATATAAATGTACTATTTTGTTTCTCCATGAACACTGAAGCTGTTATCACTTGTTAGATACCACACAGAAATCCAAAAGCTAGTGAAAACATCAGTAATTTTTTTTTGGCACACAAAGTTGAAGAAATGTCTGAAACGAATGACCTCCTCTAACAAATTTCTGTCATGTTGGATCAATGTTCTTATATTACTCATATTACAGTTCTCAAATTTGAAGAAACCCTTGTTCTTTTATTTATATGACTCCCTACAGGTAAACTATTTGATCTAGATGTTAGTTTGGTACTACGTAGGCACACAAATTTGAATAAATTTTACTCAGTTTTAAATACATCAATCTTTACTGATGCTATTGCCTCTAGGATTCATAATAATTTATTAAAATGTTGAATGTCAGTTTGTTTGTTGTTTTTTATAGTTCCTTTTTAGGTGGAATGTCTGAGTAGGATTTTCTTTTTGAGTGTGTTGTTTTAATACAAACAAATGTCACTGGTATACCAAACCATTTATTATATTTTTTGAAGCAGTTGTGCATCACATGAGAAAAATGTGTAGGTGACTATGTTTTTCTTTCTTTGTTTGTGACTGTAATTTAATATTTGAGTATAAAACCCCACCCACAAAAAAAAGTATATCGCTGACCACGAAACACCTTCAGAACCATTCAATTTTAGTTTCAGAATATATTTTAAAAGCCATGTACCTTTGCTTTCTGAACGAAGACCACCAACTTTCAATCCGTTGATTTGTAGTTGAGGTACCATACATATGACTGTGGGCTCCTGCAAGTTCATCTCCATGGTCTGATCTTAAAGCACAGTGAATGGCTGCCATTGTGCCATTTTCTGTGCCACAGTCTGTACGAAGGCATGCTGGAAGTTGACCAAACCGTGACAAGCACTCCATATAATATTTTGCAATGATACCTGGGTATCATTTGAGCTGCCACAGCTGAGCCACATAACTTTCCTTGAAAATCCATCGACACATGCACTAATAGCAACACCAAAGGGCTTCAGCTTATCATAACCATCCACATGCCACACTTGATTTGGTCCTTCTGAAAAATATCCTCTTCGAACAAACCTGCGTTTACAGCGACGCTTAACACCATATGGATCTAGTCTTGAGAGTATGTGCATTACATCATTTCTTTTAACTTTCAGATTATACTTTTGTCGCAGTGTCTGACACATGGATCTGTAACCCAGAAGCTGACCTGAGCCTCTCAGTTCTTGTGTAACAGTGGAAATGACAATGTCAGTGGGAGTAAAGTCTGTCCTTCTAGTCATTCCAGCATCTTTTAGCCTCCTCTTTAATGTTCTCAGACTCATACAAATATTATGCTTGTTTTCAAGAAAATCCAGGATCACTTCATATGTATGGCCCTCAGAGAAATACTTATTGATGATGTCTGTGACTGAGACTGGGCCTAAGGTTGAAGAGAAAACATGAAAAGATAATTACGACCGCAGGAATCCACAAATGCACTTAATAAGTGTTTTTTTAAAAAAATACCACATCTGAAACAAGTCTCAATAAACATGACTCAAGTATTTAATCTTCTTGATGTGTGCTTAAATAAAGGCCAGCAAAAGCTCAAAGAACATGGACCAGGATTCAGGACTTATCACTCTCATTAAGACCTCTATGCTGACAACTCAAAATGAGCAAAATTAGAGAAGTTAGAAGAATTTCGTCACTGTGTACATATGCCCTATTAAGTCATAAACTAGTTTTTAAAATTATGCCGTAGAACCGGTGGCAGGCTTAAACCAGAATACAGTTCTTAGTACCTACCAGTTCATGCCTTTGCGTTTTTGGAATTCTGATTTATCTTTGCATACAGAGTCTTTAACAATACAAAAACCTTAGAATAAGCAAATGAATATACCGGTAGTACTTTGGAATGGCACATCAATAATAATCCCCCCCCAAAAAAAGTTTAACACGCACTACTGAAGCTACTGTGGTGTATATAAGTCATTATGAAGCAATTAAAAGGTGAGCAATAAATACTAGAACTTAGGAAAGTGAAGTGCTTACCATTCTCTATAAAAGGTGCTAAAACTTGAATGTTAGTTCCACAGGACCCACAAAAAACTCCAATTTGCCCCACTAGCTGGATTCCACAATATGGACAATACATTGCCTGATGAAGACAATGCCAAATTAAAACCTGAACACATTAACTGCAATATTCCTTAATGACTTTGACTTATTAGTATTTGTTCTCGAGTTTAAAAAAGCTTCATTTCTAAGGCTACATTAAACATTATCTTTGTTAGAATTATCTTTGAATATATATTCCAGATATCTGTAGTATTATTAGAATCATGAGATTACAACATATTTACCTCTCCTCCACTTCTTTGAAGTGTGTCCCAGTCCTAGCGCACTGGTTAGCATGTTTTGGTTCGTGCAACTGGTCCGTCGGGTTATTGTCTCCCCAGGAACATTTCCGTTGTCTTTTTTCCTATTTCCGTTGTGCTTTGTGTGCTTTTGCAGCGTTTTTCTTTTTGCAGCGCTTTTCTTTTTGCAGCATTTTTCTTTTTGCAAGTGTTTTCTGAAGTTGCAGTCCGTTTGGCCTCTCAGGGCCACCGTATAAACCAGATTAGTGTTCTGTTAAATGGTTAAAGTTTAGGTTGGCTTTATAATTTCTTCTATATTCTTCTAAAGAATTAAGTTAAATTCCACAGTTGAATCATAAGAAACATTTTGGGCTTGCCTATGTTACATATAAACACCGCCTCATGTTTTATCTGGTCATTGTGCTTATTAGAAACTTTATATGTTGGAAGTTAACTTTTAACAAGCATGTAATGATGATATTTAAATTAGGTGGTCTTTTTTTAAACACATATCTCTTTAGGCCTAAACTGACAGTGCCAATACCACACATTCAGACACAATAGTAGATGGTGTCTTTAATACTATATGTACTAGTCTAATTTGGTTGTATGGGGTCTACATTGACCTTCTGTGTTGTAAGTTATAACGACTGCACAGTCATTAAGGATCAAAACAGCTTCTAAATAATTTTATGTTTTTTCTCCCTCTGCTTGCTTCTTACTGTCTTTGAGGCTTGGACCAGCACTTCCCACATGACATCAAATTCTTACAAGTCTAGAAAAGGAGCTGTTGGACAGAAAGACTGAGTGGTAAGTATTTTGGCTTTCCAGTATATTAGTAATTGTCAGTGACATTTATATTAATCAGGCTGAACTTCAACCTGATTTACTTGTTGCTTCATTTGTGCTTTGGTTCGGGGAAATTGTTTCTTTACTGATTTTTTCCTGTCTTCTCTTATTAGACTTGAGATATTATATATACACTAACCTATTGTAAGTTACATGTCTACTTTTTAATGCACAGGTACAATACACAATCTGCACTTTTCTAATTATTCTAAATATTCTTAACTATTTAAACATCTTTCAGTATCCTGCTCTGTTTGCACACTATCTGTATGCTAATTTTAACAACTGTACTGTACTCTGCTCTGGTAATTATTGTCCATGATGTAAATATGTAAAAATTGTGTTTTTTGTTTTCTGTTCTGTGTCCTGTTCTTTTTGTATATGTGTGGAGTTTTTTTGCTGCTCATACAACCAAATTTCCGCTTGTGGGACAATTAAAGGATTATTCCATTCTATTCTATTCTATTCTATTCTATTCTATTCTATTCTATTCTATATCACTGCTCTACGCTGTTGCTGATGACTCCAGTTAATTTTACAAGACATGCTGTGTAAGTTAATACAAACAGCAACAGTTTGGTCTGTATTTCTTGAAAAATCATATCCCACAAACATATCCCACAGATGACACGCGAAGGGTTAAGTGATGGCACGACCATAGCTGGACTGGCCATTGGGCATACCGGGCATTTGCTCGGTGGCCCGATGATTTTTTTTTTTTTTTTTTCGTAACAGTTTAAACAATGAAAGTGGTGGATTGGTCAGATGCTGGTCGGTGTGTAAAAATAACTCAGTTGTTTGGTGGTGGCTATGGCGGAGCTTCCACAGATTCAGTAACATTAATAAGTGGTGGATGCCAGCAGGTGGATGAGGGAGAGGGGAGGCAAGAGGGGAGACCCGAGGCGGCCCCCGGTCCGAGTGTCAGGTGAACTGAACTTCAGGTCAGAAGTTATGACCTGCAGTCTATCTGGGTCAGATATAAACCAAGTTTAGGTGGAGTTTATTTTCGTTGTGCTGACTTTTTACAGTCAGTTACAATAACTCGTACTGCGTGCTAGCTAGCATGATGGAGTTTCTATACAGCTGGGTGGGTGTTATGATGTTACTGATAGTGAACTTTATTTTATTCATAAGGTTAGTTAGTAGAGTTGCCAACGGTCCTGTAAAAAACGGAATCGTCCCGTATTCAGAGAAAATATTACGAGTTTCGTATTGAGCTGAGAAGGAACACAGTTTGTCCCGTAGTTCAGCTACAATGAAAAAGACACAAAGCTGGAGTTATTTTGTGTCTTTACGCTGCACAGCTGTCTCTTCTTCTCTCATCCTCTCCCCCTCTCTTTCCTGTTGCTTCTTCAATCATGAAACTGATCCATGATCAGCTGATCAGCTTTTCTCTCTTGTTTATTTATCGCCCACTTTGCGCCAGAAAGAGGAAACCAGCGGATGTCCTTACTGAATCATCAGAGCTGAACAGATGATGGAGAAACAGGTTTACCTTTTAGGTGACATGAATGAGTTGAAGGGTTGGGTTGAATATTAGCAAACATGCCATATTGGCTTAGTTTATCTTTTTTTTTTGTTTCAAAACAGCTGATAACTATTCGCTGATGGCTGCAAACATCTGCAAACAAATATAATACTGTTAAGTGGTTCTATATATTGTGTAACTGTTCATATAGAGCGTTATTAAATTTATTGCTAATGCAGTCATACGGCACACTGACTTCTTAGGAAATTTTAAATGTCACTCGTCATCAGAAAGGTTGCCGACCCCTGGTCTACACTGTCTACACTGTATATAGTGAAGTCTGCAAGTTTTTGAATAGTGAACAAATCATTTTGCAGATTATCAGTATGAAAAGTTATTGGCCATGTTTGCATAGCCCTTTTTAAAATAATGCTTTCATGACATTATTGTGTGTCAGGTGGTGGTCGGGGCTATCCAGACTGACAAGTGGGACATTGAATGTCACCTCTCCAGTGGGCAGGGAGCCTGAGATTGTCTAAATTGGGGTTTGTTCTGTAGCAAATGATTGAAAAAATGTTTTAAGAAAGCAAATAGTTGGTGTTCTAAAAAATATGATTGTTTGCTTGCAGGACACCAGGACAGAAGAGTCCTCTGTCACAGATGGTTGGTCAGTGAAGATGGTCGCCTTCAGGTTCAAGCTCATTGCATCTCCAACCCACATCCACTGCCACTGGACTTAAGGGAAGTTAAAGACTTTCTTCTACACTTACATTTGGATCACCTCGATCCATGGCAGTCATTCAGGCAGTAATGCCTGGACTGGAAACAAGCCATCCTTAAAATATTACAACATACCAAGTTTCTGTGTTTGAATACAAAACAAATGTGTTGTTTGATCTAGAGACAGCACAATAAATAAATTTTATTTTGATTATATAAATAATGTAACTATTGCTGTTGAAAGCATATAAAACAAGTCCTTATAAAACAAGATATGATCATTATACGTTTGTTTGTGTATGGTAAGTCCAGTTGGCATTCTTTAGCTTTAAGATGGCGCAGGTTTAGAGTAAACCATGGTGCTGAGTGGAAAAATTAGACAGTTCAGTGTTTAAAGAGAGCAAATATTCATATTTATCAGGAAATGAGGAGCTGTGAATAAATGAAAGGTCATAAATGGCAGATGAAAGATCAGCAGGGTTAATATTACTAATTTTGCTAAATGTGATGTCATGGAGAGTACAGGATTTGGAGGCTGTTGTATTTACAGAAAGTTACTGTAATCATATGTTTATTTCAGTTACAGAAATAAACATACGAGCAATTGTGGTGTATAGTTCAAAATAAATGTTTTGGGGTTTTTTTCAGAAAAACATCGGCTCTTTTTAATAAATGTTTATTTCCCAAGGACTTTCTAAAAGATCCGAACAGTCGACATTCCAGACAGATTTGGTATTTAACGCTAAATCAGAGTTAACGTACTAATTCTCCAAAAAGAGTTAAATTAACACTCTCTGGAGTGGACTCGTATGGACACTTTAACAGTGTTAAAATCAAATCTGACCGTGTTAATTTGGCCATGCTGGATTTGCTGTGCTGTGTTAACAGGGTAACAGGTCACATCCTACACCCCCAATATATTAGCCAAAAATGTGCTAATAAACTAAGACTGTAGACAGTCACTGATCACCACATGTAGAGTATTTGTCAGTTATGTGCAGACCCTTTAAATTCCAGCCTGAAAAAGAACATCACAAAGTCCAGCTTCAAAATAAAACTGAGGACCACCTCCACACCAACAACTCCAGGCAGGTGTGTGTGATATTTAGTTAGTGATGTTCACTAACTGACAAACACAGACCCGAAGTGGTGCTGCAGCTGCACCAGAAGGAGCTACATCCCATCCACCACCAAACATCAACCATATCTTCACGGGGGTTTGACCTGGTGTTTTTCAGTTCAAATATTTATTAAATATTCCCAAACATTTAGTTTGGTTTTTATGAACTATTTTAGAGCTTTTGTTTTATTTCTTTTGTGTGCTTATTTTTGTTATTTGTGGTAATGTTGAGTTAATTTTGCTGTGTCCTCCGTTTCCATGTTAGGTGTCCTGTTGTTTGAATTTGCCTTGTTTGTACCATCTGGTCATAATGTCTTTAGCAGATGCCTTTGGCGACTACAAATACTTTGGAATTTTATATTCCTTCTAAAAAGATAAATCCATCCATCCATTCTTTTTTACTTATCCAAATCAGGGTCGCTGGAGCCTATCACAGCTGCCATAGGGCGAGAGGCAGGTCTGCGTCTCTCTAACACAGAGAGACAGACAACCATTTGCACTCACATCCACACCTATGGACAATTTAGACTCACCAATGAACCTAACCTGACTAACTGCAAGTCTCTACACAGAAAGGCTAGATAGTGGAGTTGTTTGAATTATTTGCATATCAGTGTAGATATCTAGCGTGATTCCGTCCCATTTAGATCTGATCTGCTTTTAAAGTATCCCTTTAAGTTTTTAAGCTGTATATTAGTACAACTGAAAACCACGGTGACCGGCTTAGCGACTGAAGAATGAATCAAATCAGAAAACTTAGAATTCATTTTGCTGGATCGATCACAGTCACATCATCAGTAAACAGTAGTGACCCAGTTTTTACAAAGCCCTGCAATAATACTGGCTCCACTTTGACAGATGATGTGGTGTGCTTCAGGTCATAAGTCATTTCTCTCCTTCATACTTTTCTCTTCCCATCATTCTGGTAAAATCTTAGATGTTTTCAGAAAAGTATAACCTGCCCCTCTCCTTGAGTCTTCCCAAGTTGGATACACGAAAGTTTGAAAACACACACAGAAAACAAAACAAAAAAAATAGTCACAATAGTTTAATTTTTGATATTTTATTCTGAGAATCTTGAGCTGTGTGAAAAATGATGGACATAATTATGTTAATTATAATAATTATAATTATTAATTATAATTATATAAGTATGAGGACATAATTAAAAGCATGAACATAATTTTCAATATCAAACATCAACAACATTTCATCTGCAGTGTGTGTATCCTGACAGTTTTCTTTAGCAAAAATAAAAAGATAAAACACAAAAGCGTATTTAAAAAGGCACTTTCTTTTCAGACTGCAAAATATTCACATTTATTTACAGCAGAACAGCTCAGGGTTATAGTTAATTACATTAAGTTAATGTATGTTTAGTGTTAGAAAACAAAGAAAACTTATTTCCCTTCTTTGGAGCATTCTAAAGGAAAGAATTAACTTGAGACAGTTGTTTGACAAACCTTCTGTTATCAGACAAATTTCCTTTCAAATGTTATTTAGATATTTACTGAAATATGAGTCCAGCTGGAAACACAAATCCATCCACAGTGGGCAAATGCACCAAGAGCAGGTGGAGCCATTTCTCTGCTCCGTCCTATCCGATTGTTCAGTCTGACGTCACTAGCCGTGTCTGAGCCTAAACTCCGCTGCAGGTCCATATATCAAACGATCACTGTGGCATTACTGAGAGTTGAAAAACTGTCTAAAGCCATTTCTCTACTCCGTCCTATTAAACTGCCGCAGAAGAGGAAAGCACAGGACAATGACCTCAGACCTCTCATGGAATAAATACAACAGTAATTTAATATTTTAAACCTATTTCAGGTGACAGGATGACAGTTCATACATGTGTGGGATAAAGAAAAACATTGATGTGCTGCATCTGTTTTCATTCAAATAGAAAAAAAACCCCCAAATGCCCAGTGTTGAAAAGATGGTGTTAGACGGTATTTGAAAGTATTTTTTATCAAGTACTGAGGACTTTGAGATAAACATTTATACTTTTATTTTTTATACAGATATATGTGAAGTGATGATGATCAAAGTATTAGAAAAATGGCTTTGGTGGCCGAACAGGAAATATTTATTTTGCACAAATGCAGCAGAAACTACACCCCTCCATCCTGACATTTAACAATGTGCTAAACCACAGGATTAAAAGCTGTTCTGAACTTTTAAACTGCTGAAAATATCAAAAATAATCCAACATGTCCAAGCTGCTGTGCTCCAAAACTTAATTTGGTTCTCATAAAACAAACATAAGCAACACACACACCGTACTTCACACACTTTGTTCAGCATTGGGTTTCAGTTCCTGGGCTGAGGGTTCAGAGGACTCCGTCTTGTTTGATTCTGCAGATTGGAAAACAAACTGTGTTAAAAAGTCATAACTGAGCAGAAATGCAGTGCTATGAGTTTGAGTAGTGGCGTGCACGATGACACATGAGTGTGTTTGAATTATACTTGCTGATATGGCAACATAACTACAGCGGGCAGATTCGCCCACTTTTATTATGATTACAGACAAAACACTAAACCGTCTTTATGAATAAATCGTGATGTTTGCTGTTTAACCATCTTCATCAGCCTCTGCAGTGTTCCTCCTCTTTACTCACAATAAGCTTTAGTTCATTTCAGTTTGTTTCATTAATATATTCAAAAATAAAGTGAAATAAGCAAGATTGTAAAAATGACGGTCACACAAAAATATGAGAATGTTCATAAATACCGTAATTATCGGGCTATAAGCCGCTACTTTTTGCACAAGCTTTGAACCCTGTGGCTTTTAGTCAGGTGCGGCTTTTCTATGGATTGTCCCTGATTTTTGTCATATCGTAAGACGATTTGTTTTGTTTGTTCCGCTGTTGTACGGCACTACGTTGCCTGGCGGAAGGGCATGTGATCAGACACACAGTATCGGTGTTCAAGAGTGGTATGTTGGTCACATGTCCATCCGCCAGGCAACATAGTGCTGTACAAGTAGCACGAAAAACAAACTTCAAAGTAGCGCTACACGTTCAGCGGGAGTCGTGGATGGTGTGCGGCAATAAACTTGCGAAAAGCAAGTTATGCTCAACTCCACCGGTGGAATCTGACAGCATGGAAAAGTGTGAAAACATCCATCCATCCACCTGAGCCTAAAAGGTAGTCTGAATCTATTTTTCTGGTGTGCTGTAGGTTATTGTTATGTACTACATTTGTTACTCGTTTATGAAGCACAGCACATGTTTCGTACTTGTAATTACCGCTACTTGTACATATACCTAAAAAGTTATGCAAATATGTACCCATAACTTGTTTTTCAAAATATTAATAAAAGGGGTGTGTCTCCAAACAGCCATCTCTTTCCTGACAATTCGCTTTGTGCATATTCTCTTACATATGATAAGTCAACATTGAAACACCTGCGGCTTTTAGTCAGGTGCGGCTAATGTATGTACAAAACAGGATTTTCCCCTGATTTTAGCTTGTGCGGCTAATATTCAGGTGCGCTTTGTAGTCCGGGAAATACGGTACATTAAACTTACCTTTTTAATTCATGAAGTAATACCTGACAAGAATCCCAACTACTACAACAGCAAGAACAACAGCAAGAACAGCAACAGCTACAATCAATCCAGTGTTTGGTTCTGGAACTGAAGAGAAAACATTGGTGTAACTCAGACTGTGACTGCATGTCAGGAACAAACAGCAGGTTTAAACAGCGAGCTCAGTGATGTCAGCATGGATCCAACTTCCTGTTTCCTCCTGCTCATCTCCACAGCTCACAGGCTGGCTCTGGTTCTGCTCTCAGCTGTAAAGATGATGTTGGAGTTTTGTCTTGTATGAAAGATGTTTGAATCTGTGCTGCTGCTCACAGACTCCTGCTTTCCTTTTACTGAGCCTCACATCTGAAAACATGTGTGAGTCTGTGTGTAATCGAGGTTTCCTCCACCCTGAGCTTCTTAGCTACACACATCATTAAAGTGAATCTCTTCAGACTGATGATTCCAGAAAACAAGGAATATGAATCTGTCAGTGTAATGACCGCCTGCTGCACTGCCAACAGATGACTCTCTGCACTGCAGAATTTTGGACTGTTAGGATCTATTTTTTATGTATGCCAAAAAAAAAATCTTTATGATCCCCAAGACTAATAATTTTTCATTAGTAGTTGTATTCTCAGACACATTTCACTTTGTTTGTTACAGATTCAACAGAGGGAAGTCAATTACTCTGTACATATTTCTCAAACCTTAGGGTCACTCAGTTTATTAAATTGCTGCTCAGTTTTTGAGTAGTAGAAATAATTGGGCCTCAGCTCTAAACTCACCCATATGGAAAAGAAATAGAAAAACCTTATAAAAGACTTGCATAAGATGTGGCCTACTTCATATAGTAAATCATTTAAGGCTCATATGATTTACTCATGAAAGTGGCCACTTTCTCATTACTTTCATACATAGTTTTAGTAAGTATCCAAAACATACAAGTTTCATTATATAATTTTTCAAGGGATCTTATATCTGTTTTCACTCTTGTATGCTTTTCATACAAGTTTCACACAAGACAGATACAAACTTTATAAGATTTATATGTATCTTTTCCATATGGGGAGGCTGAGGAGAATCAATATCAGGGCTAACTGTAATGATAAAGATCTCTGGTCCCTGTGTGTGAAGTGCTGAGGATTGAGGCTCAGATGGAGCTCAGAATTTATCCAGTGAAGAGCTGCAATATTACAAATTATTCCACCTGAAATCTTCACACCTGACCTGTATGATGTTGGATGAACACCAAACACGACTTAGTTACTGTGTCACATCGGTAAATGTGCGATTGCTCCGGTAAATAGAGAATACAGAAACAGCAGTTCTGTTTTACTGTCGCCTTCCATTACCATGACTGGCCTGTGTTACTTTTGTGTGAGATTACTTTGGAAGCACTCGTTTGTCTAAGCCAACACTGCCACCTACTGGCAAAACTCAATATTGCTTTAGTGCCACATCAGGTGAGAGTAAATGAGCTTTTTCGCTCTGTACTGTGTCAAACTACTGTCACAACAAAAACAAAAAAGGTGATGTGGTGTGGGGGTCGACCACCTTAAAACTACTTTGACAAGAACTCTGAAACTTGTTTTTAATGCTTAAAATCCTCAGGGTGCCTCACATTCAGTCCTATTTACAACTGAATTTGACAGATATTTAAATTTTGGTTTGTTACAGAGTCAACAGAAAGAAGTTCGCTGTGTGCGCCCTGCTGAGAAAAACACAGCTCAGTTCTGCTCTGCTCAGTTTCATGAAAGGTCCTAAAGCAAAGTTTCAACACTGCTCTAACAGCACTGAGTCGGTTCTTATAAAATCTCCCTCTCTCCTTCAATATAAACACTCCTAGAATAAACTGTGCTGAGCTCAAAAGTTCCATTTTACTCCTGAGATCTGAAAATACAAGGTTAATTTAGGTCTACATATTATTTCTTTTTGAATAATTAAATACAAGTAAAATATTGGTAAAAACACAAAATTCTAAATTGTTTAAAATAAAGTCAAAATGTGCCTTTGGAAAAGGCTTGGAAAATATCAGTCTGCTGGTGTGTAGGGCCACCTCTTTTCTTTCCACTTTACTGACTGGGTGTTTGTGGAAGGCGCAGTTTTTGGCTTTGCTCATATTCCAAAACATGCTTCATTTTGAGGTGATAAAACAAATTACTTGTATTCCTTCTCTTCACTATTACTGTCGGCCGGCGTAATTTGCAGATGATATTTTTCAGCTCAACTTCCGACTGCTTAAAACCAAACCAGGTCAATATGACCAACGTCACACCGGTCTTCTTCACCTCCTCCTCCCCACACGTAAGCTCCATGCTTGCAGCTGCTGCAATGCTTTCAACCAAAACAGGCGCAACCTGATGACATCATCAACATGCACTATCGCAGTAGCGCAGTATAAGCTGTGTTTAGTGATGTGCGATACCACTGATTTCCTTTCCGATCCGATACCAAGTAATATTCAGGGTGGTATCGACGATACTGATCCGATACTTTATACAAAAAAGGATTTTATTTATTGTATCTCAAATTATAGCGTCATAATGATTACAGGACACCAGATTACTTGTTCTTATCACTTAATAATGCAGAATTCATCACATAGAAATAAAAAAACTAAAGTTGTGCGCTATTTGAACACCTTGCCTGCCTGCAGGACTAAAGGCCTCCATGAGAGACGTCTGTCTCGCCCTAGCAGCACCTGTCCCTGTCCTCCTCTTCAGTTCGCCTCAACATACGCTCGTCATATTCTGTGATATGATTTACTCTGAGGTGTTTGACAAGGTTAGTGATGTTGCCACAACCATACATGCCAACCCTCCTGATTTTTCCGGCAGAATCCCACTTTTCTCCAGATTTTCCACCTGGACAACAAAGTTGAAAAATCATATGCAGAATTCCTAGCATGGCCCAGCCAATTCCAGTTTCCAACAATGACGGCAGCGTCTTAGTTTTAATATCACTCTTATTTCTCTTTCTGGGTCGCAAAAAAACTTTTTACATATTTTCAGGTGAGAATGTAGCTGTGTAAACTTCAAATATCTGAGCCGACCAACACATCGTTTTCAAACCCCCGCGGTCTTTCACCACTCGGGTTAAACATGATGTACAAGTCACTTTGATAACTTAAAAATGTTATTGTTTGGCTTTTTCAGTGTTTTATTTGTTCGTGAGTAAATTGGTTTGGCTGAGATTAAAATTATTAGATTAGATTAAATTAAATTAAACTTTATTATTCCCTCGGGAGGGTTCCTCCGGGGTTTTCACACAGCTGAACAAACGTCAAACAGAAAACTGATTAAACAGAAGAGTTTACGTCAGGCCCTGTTATATTTTAGATAGCAAGGAGCAGACGGCAGAGTTTCACTCCACCGAGGGAGCTCGTGACGTACTACCCGGCTTTCTTTAGACCGCGAAGGCGGGTCCTCAGGTGGAAGCAGCCTCTGAATTTGGACATTTTGAATGTCTCCCTAATTCTGAGGTCTCAAGGTTGGCAAGTATGGCCACAACTCCTCACTCTTGGAGCACTTTTTTGCCACGTGTATCCAAACCACGTCTCAGCTGTTTGTGGAGGTAAAATACATCCACACAATTACGCTCAGCCATTGTTGTGAGTGCGCACGCCAAGGGGCTGCGAGACATTTATACAGCCATATTTCGCACATGACTATGAATCCCCGTTAGCTTGTTAACGCGGATTGCACCGTGCAAGGGCTGCACGGTGTCAACACATTAGCGCGGTTAGCTTGTTAACGCATTAATGCTGCGTTAATGCGGCTATGGCGTTAACATTGTTTTAATTAGATTAACACTGAAAGCACTAATATATATACATACTGCCTGGCCCACAGGAAAACAAACAAGTCACCATCTGGATTTAACGGCGCAGGTGTGGCAAATGTCCTCTATTAAATTGCAGGTTCAATGGACTCAAATTATGAAAGAGTGACTCCCTGAACAGGGAGCTCAAGGGATCATATTCACATTGGCCTCTACAGAGTCGAGACGTCAACCCCACTCTGAATCTTTCTGATGGAGAAGACTTTACACAGCAGTACGATTCTCCCATCATCAAAACTCTCAAAATTATTGAAACTCTGCATGAAAATAAATATGGCGAAAAAGGGCCATCATCAAAGCTAGCTGTGGTCCGACATGTTAGAGTGTGTGACTTTTTTTCCCCGCTGTGCAGTGTACATGCCACTGTATGCCATAACATTTGCACTCCACATATTTGTTTCATTTATTTATGTATTGATCAAAAGGTCATTCATTAATCTCTTAAAAGGCCTCCTGAGATCAACTTTCAGATCCAGGATTAACTCATCCTGGTTATATTCATCAGGTTTTCTGTTCTTTAAAGCCTCACAAGATTTAAATTAACCAAGATGGATTTAATCACCTGATATGAATTTATGCTTTTCTGATCCCAGTGTAGAGGAAACACAGCAATACTGAAGACAGATCAGCAACTCCTACAACACTGTTTAACCCTTACAAGTTAATCTGTACACCGGACAGGGCTGAGAGCACTGGAGAACAGATGGCTGGTCAATCAGTGCATCTCTAGTAGCAACTTTTGTTTGCTTGCTTCAACAATAAGATTCTTACTATCCAAAGACAGCAACAGAACACCAAGGAACAAATAGGCCACAGAATAACATCGGTGGTGTTTTCTGTTTTTTCAAAGAAAATGGGAGAGGACAGAACCAGAAAAAATATTAGTCAGCTGTTGAGAGGAAAATCCACATTTCTCTCTTAACCTCCTAAGACCCGAACTCTTTCATGGCATGCATTTTTAAAAGCTCTTTGCTATTTTGGGATCTGATTAATGTAAAAACAAAGAATTACCAGAATTTTTTTTTTTTACCTGATTTTTGTTTCTGAGAGGAACGAGATCCACATATGAGGATATTCGCTTTAAATTTTGATAGAACAGTGGCAGTATAATGTCCTCGTAAGTGGAAATCAGGTTCTTGTAGAGCAAAATTTTGTATTTTGGTCTAGACATCCCAAAATGTGATGTCCACCAGGTCCTTGGAGGTTAAAGTAGGTGCTAATAAATGACATTTCAGCTACTTTCAAACTCAAGAACCCTGCAGCCAAATGTAAAATCTGGAACCTTTCTGCAGCCCTTACAAGTCACATTAGACTAAGTTACAGTCTCTCTGTCTATATGTTGATGATTTTCTTGTTGAAAGCAGATTCTTTAATTTCTTGATGCGTGCTCAATCATACAAGTAAGTAAATCCCCCAAAGCTGATTCTGTTCACCTGGACGTAGCGTTTTCAGTGGGAGAAACGTTTCATCGTTTATCCAAGTGACTTCTTGAGTCTCAGCTGCCTGCAGGTTTCCCCAGTCTTATAAGCAGTACATTATACAACAGTACAACAGGCTGGGAGGTCAGTTCTTTGATCAGATTCTTTAATTGGTGAAGTCCACACTTTGGGAATCATTAACATGTGTGAATTACTCCCTCCTGACTGAAGTGTTATACCTGTATAAAAGTAATAAGTCAAGGCGCACTAACAGATCTCAAAATATTCGGTTCACTTGAAATGGTCTTAACATCGATGCACTGTTTAATGTCAGTTCCTCGAACAGCAACGCTGCAGTCCTGGTTGGTGTTGAGTCAAAGTCTTATTTTATCATGTTTGCACTGAATGAACCTGACCTGGAGTAGGTTTGAGTTTACTGCTATGCTGCTGTGACTGCAAACATCAAAAGCTGCTTCAAAGACCTGGAAGATCCCAGCATCACACAGAGAATAGGTACCGCTCTCCCTCTCACGCCCAGTGAGGATGGGCCTGGGCCCCTGGCCTTGGAGATTTACTTGCCTGGACGATTGAGCATCAAGACACAACAAGATGTTGTTTATTATATAAATTATGGTCCTATTAGAATAAAAAAGGATGATAAAGCAGTGCGAGCCTACTTTGTGACTAATAAGTCAGTTCAGTCGAGTCGTTTTAACGGATTATCCTTCACTCACCACATCTACAGGAAACAGTTTGTTTCTTTCTTAGTTTTATTGTTTAATTTATTAACATCAATATAGAAAGACTGCTCAGACTTCTCTCTATTATATGTTATTTTAAATTTGCTGCTATGTTTGTATCATTAAGTCTTCTGTGGTTTGCAGCAACAATTAGGCACTTCGTATGTTGGAAAACTCCCATCTCTGGATTCAGGGACCACAACAGGACATAATGACACCTGTAAGAAGTCTTATATACAAACAAAATCATTTATGAGTTGAATTCAGACTAAAGTTGCTTTTTGCTTCAGTGTCAGTGAGTCTGACATTTTCCAGATATTTGAAGTTTTTATGAGTTCATTATTTAACCTTTTGTTTCCTTGAAGACGTCAGTCTTTGCATTTAATCTGAGAATATTATTCACGTTTTTCAAAAGCAATAAGAAACATTTAAGGATCAAAATGCCACTCACCATAAATATGTACATTGATTTCCTTTTGTGCCTGATGTTTGATTTCCTCCTGTTTGGCGACACAGCGATAGCGGCCACTTTTTTCCACAGTAGCTTTGAGGGTGATGTTGAAGCGACCTCCTTGTTCAGAGACCTGTGGCTTCTCAGAAGGAATTTGATTGTTACTGTCCCACCACTCCACTGTAGGTTTGGGATGAGCATTCTTAACATCACACTGAAGCAGCACCCCGACATTTATTTGATTATGACTTGTGACATAAAGCTCTGCTGCTCCTGTGAACACATAACAGACAGATTATGTAAGAACAATCACAGTTAATTGGTTATTTGTTCCTGTTCAGCTACTCTAAGTGCAGATGTGGGTTATAATGTGTTTGAGAACAAAGACCAGAGTACTGCATTAACTTTTCTAACATCACAGCTCTGATGTTTGAGGACAAATTTAGTTTTTACTCTAAACAATATTTTTGACTCACATAAAGAAAATTTTACACAGAAAAAGCTTGGACGTCCCAGAGTTTGTCTAAGAGTTATATAAAAGATTTAAAAAAAAGTTTCAGGCATTTAATAATGTAATAACTGTGGACGTTACAAAAAATATCATCAACAAAAGCTCTCCAAAATAAAAATACATTTGAATCCACATTTCTCTACATAATTTAAATTATTAATTACACTGAGAGGGATGCGATACAGTTTGAGCAAAATCTCATCAGGTAGTTTCTACTGGACTGAACAGCTACGTCTAACGAACACGGTGCCCGGATCAATAACAGATTTTTGGTTACTGAACTAATAATTAATTAGATAATGTAGCAAAAACCCACACCAAATATTTACATATACATTTACAAATACAATTAAAACAGTTTTATTTCCCTGAACTGTTTATAAAAAAAATAATCAGTAAATGCTTTGCAGGGTTCCCACCAAAAGACAGTAAAGTCGTTGATGGATCAATTTTTAACTGAGCCTCACCACAAACGGAACTCACCTGGGACGTTCCGGACCTTTAACCTTTTGAAACGCAGAGGTTGTATGCGACCCAAGTTTACATGTAAAAACTAATAAATTATCATGCTGCATATTTTCATGATGACCGGAAGCACCGATACAGACATTTTTACGTCAATTGAAAGCTCAGATGTTCGTTTTTCAGCAGATTCGTGAATATCAGTGAAGGATTTACGACATAAAAACAGTAACGTCTTCATTTACGGCAGTAAATTGTTAGTAACCTTACTGCTAGCCTGTCGCATCACCGATAAAAGCCGTTTATTGGAGTGATAAACATGTTTAAAAGATAAACATGAGCTCGATTTAAAGAACAAAACCCCGCAAATTAACTTCAGCTCGTTTGAGTTTAGCCGGGAGTAAAAATAAGCTGAAAAAACGTGACTTTATTCGCTCGTAAAGTTTTATCGGAGCTACACAAACTTCTAAAACTGCGACATTAAAACCAATTTTTAAGTACTGATAAATATTTTATCAATCAAGTCCGGTATCGCTGAAATCTCTAAACGCCCACAAGCAGAGTTAACCAATCGGTATCTTTCTCCTCCGCTCTGAAGACGATTAATCCGATCAGCCAATCAGAAAAGTGAAGCTTCACACTAGCTATAAGCAGGTTTGATTGACAGCTACTGTCATATAATAGAAATTGACCGCAGTGAAACCGAAAACTGTCAGTTTGAAGCCGAGAAAATCACCTGTCTGACCATATATGGAAGTTAACGTAGTTAGCCTCGGTGTTACAATGGAACGAAAAGAAATCAAATAAAACGGTTTTATCCGTCGAAAAAGAAGCGATTAAATTATACTAAATGTGTAAATCTTTATTTTAATTATTCAATGCATCAGGTTGTAATTGAATTTAGCATTTAGGAACATTTGAAATGCAAGAAGAAGTTGAATGAATCCTCATTATTTGTTAACTTTGAAGAGATTTTTATGGAGTTTCGAGGCAATTGGTTAGAGATTCTCTGCTTTGCACTTTGAAATACACTCTAATATCTTAGAGCTACTTCTATATATCAGAATGAAACTTGGCACATTTATTGTAGACAAAATGAAGATGACATCCAGTAAATTTCAGCCTTGTAGCCCTCATAATGACTGATTAACTGTCTTTAACATATGAAGTAAAAGCTTAAAAACATCAAGGCTTCGGTCATTTCCTGCATAATCTTCAGACAGATGATCTGTGTTAGAGCTAAAGGTAAAACTAACAGACTACATGAAATATCACAGATGTTACTTCACAGTGATCAAACAGGCAGGTATCAGATATTTATAGTTTGTAAATTATTACAAAGTTGAGCCTGGTAGTTACAGACATGCAGAAGTGCACATGACTGAGAGGCTCTAACAAGTTACGGAGTCTGAAAGGAGAAAAAACACACATGTTAGAGGTGACTGTGGTCTCATCAATTTGGCAGACAGATAAAACTGATGAAAATAAACTCAGAAGTGTTATCCTGCTATATTAGACATGGTTTTTTTATAATCCCCAAAGAAAGCACAGTCACAGATTAAAAAAAATCCTTAAACATTTAAACTGGAGGCTGGTTTATCCTGGTGGATGGGTGATAATCACACAGTGAGTCACACTTTGAACAGCTGTGTGTCTGAACTATAAGGAGAAATTAATATTTATTCAGTGTTTATAGTTTCATTCGCAGAGATTTTATTTTTTTTCTTCCTTTTTTTTTGAAGACTCCTCAAATTTTAGATAAATTGACATATACAGGAAAATGCATGCACATAGGAGGTTAAGTTCCAAAAGCACCTTATAGCTGCTATTTTTAACTTCTTTTTCAAGGAAAGGTGGGGAATTGACACGGAGTTAGGAAAAGAGAAGAGGCGTGTGCTGACAGTGGGAACCACCTTACATTAATCTGTCCTTAATGATGTAGCACAATTTGTCCTAACTCTGATGTTTGGTCATATAAGCAAGAACAGCCTGTAAAAAATATCCCTTCATTACAAGGATTAGAATTTTAAAGAAGGAACATTTAGGGTCAGATTTACAAACATCTGCATCAGCACAAAATCTTCTTTTGAAGTTGCTGTCAGTTTTGTAACTGTTGTGAACAGATGTGGTTTTGTGGCCTTACAGCATGTGTAATTGTAAGATTTTACTTTTTAGGAAGAAAATATTTAAACAAATCACACAAATGTGAATTATAAAATCTGCAGCACACAATTTACTTTGCAAATTGGACAAAATCATGTTTTCTGCCTGTTGTGTTTTCTTTTTGGGGGGAGATGTTACAAGATCAGATGATGCAGTACCAAAACTCTCTGTCCTAAAACTCTTTAGTCATGCTGAGTGAAGCCGACCCCCACTTCAATAATACAGGGATTTCCCCCAAACAGAGCAGAAATGAACTGAGATGCTGATTTCTCTCTGTTGAATCTTTGTAAATAAATTATAAGTGAACTGCAGCTGCATCCAGAGAACTGCAGGTACACGTTTCAGGAAGTCCAGGAAGACTTGAGAAACATGTTGAAATTGAACACAGGTGCTGAGAACCAATGTGGTTTTGTATTGTTTTGTTTGATCAATATTTTTCAGTTATAGTTTGATCAGATTTAGGCAACAGAATTAGTCACTTATATTTATTTATATTATATTTCGTTTTAGGAAATCTTTCACTTTAACAAATGTGAAAAAAACCTGTTTAAATAAGTTATCAGTACTTTTAGGATAATTAGGAAAATTAGGATAAAGCAAAGATAATTCAAAACACCAAAATGGGGAGGGTGAAACAGTCAGCTTGGGATACCATAACAGGACGTCATTAACCAGTTAGTGATGTCATGGTGGCTATGTCCAGCTTTTATATACAGTGTATGTTTGGGGTTTACCCGGATTATCTCAGTTTGCTGTAGAAACACATGTGAGCATCAGACTGGATCATAGCTTCTACATCCACAGGTCCGCTGAGGTCTGTGTGATGTAAAGTTCCTCACAGAGTTGAGACGTCACATAGATTTTATTTTGTTTAGGACGACTCTGTGAGTGCGTCAGATTTCTTTCTTTTTTTCTTTTTTTTTTCCCTGTCCCGTTTGGCTCTTTTGCCATCAGAATTATTGTCTAAAGGCAAAGAAAGATGCCCAACGGATTTACTGATTTCTGATAAGTAGACAGGAGCAGGACCAGCATGCAGAAGGGACGGTCTCAGTTTGTCCACCAAATATTGCAAATATCACTACAGGTGTGCTGTAGGGGTGAGACCCAGATGTGCATGCTGACTGTTTCATCTGTAAATAATCAGCTGATAACAGCACTCACCAACAACAAGCTTAATCCTGAATGTTTTTCTTCTGCTTGGAAAGTCACAGGTGTAGATTCCTCCGTCCCCCGGTTGAACTTTATTTATTCTTATGGAGGCGTTGCCGTGCTGCAGATCATCTGGAAAATGTGAGACTCGACCTGGGAGGGCAGGACTACGATACACCCCAGTATCATGTATATACACCTCCTTTTCAGTTCCATTCTTCGTCCAGTCAAACCGCACAAACTCAATGTTCTCATTGGTGCCGAGGGAACAGGGTAAAATGGCATCATCACCTTTTCTCACAATCACAGATGTCCCTGAAAGACAAAACATGAATTAAACAGTGAGTTCACTCTTCAGTTTAGTTCCTCTTCACATTTTTCTGTGGTCCACGCCCCACTGCACAGTTTGAATGACAGGTTTAAATGGAGGGCGAAGAAGCTGAAGAGTTTGATTATATTTCTAATATAAACTTGATAAATAGTATTTTGTGTTTTATAGTTATTTTGGCCTCTGGTATTGGTTTCTGATTTCATTATTTGTGCATTTAATCCTAATTAGTTATTGATGACTTTCGGTTTATTACTTCCTCTTTGTATTTCCTTTCTCTGCACTCAGTCTTGTTTTGTCTCTTTTTTCCATGTTTGTCTTTCTGTGAACATTTCATATGTTTGAGTTCTTGTCTCTGTGTTAGTGATTTCCTGTTTTATTTTAGTGATCCTTGTTCAGTGTGTTTAGTGTTCAGTTTTACGTTCCTCAGTTTTATTTTCCCTGATGAGTTTCAGTTGTGTTGCCAGGTGTGTCTACTGTCTCTAATCACCTGCTGTGGGTTTACAGCCCTTGTCTATCCTTAGCCTTTTTCACATCAAAAACGCTGTGGGTAGTTTGTTTGTTGTAAGTTTCAGACCTGCCAGTGAGTCTGGATTTGGGGTCCTAGCTCTTCCTGAAATACCACAAGGATCATTGTGAACTGTCAATCATGTTAAACTGTTCCAGTAGTGTCCAAGAATAAAATATGGAGCTAGAAATGAGTATAATAGCTCACCTTTACTCTATTTATTACATTTATGTTTTCTGAAGTCAGTCAGTCTCTGAATTGGTCATGATCGACTCTGGGCTGGACCAATTACAGCCGAGGGGGTCAGATGCACCCTCCCCCTTTGCTTGGGCAACAGCTCTGAAAGCAAGTTTATCACAGTTATCTGCTTTAATCAGCACATTTGAGAGTTAGCAAACCCTGCAGCAGCTCGTCTCCAGTTTAGAGGTGGAACACAAAGGAAGAAGGCATTCATGTGATTGGTCACGCCACAGCCTCTGTGATTGACAGGCCCAGTTACTGCATTAAACCGGGGTACATGATGGCAGTAACATCAGCGCTGTAAGCCAGGAGGCGGGGGAAAACATCAGGGACACACACTCTGTTTTTACAGTTTAGAAAATGAAAGTTTGCCGAATCAACTGTCAACACTTATACTGGTGACCATTACTGGATTACTTTAATGATGAAGAAATCTTAAAAACTGACAAATCGAAGGGCTTTTTGTGGGTTTTCAGGAAGCAGCACACAAACCGCTGACACCAACGTTACATCTAAAGACGTCTCCAAATGAACCAACGAGTATGAGAAATAATCAAGAGGATACTTTCATTTTCTTGATCTGCTACAGTGATCAAACCAGCTCCTCACTATGTCCTGCGTTATGCATGTATACTAGGTATTATGGTAAGAGAAACTGAGCTCGGATTTCAAACTAAAAGCAGTTTGTGATTTCATCATTAAACAGCATGTATCAAGTCATTAGTGATATAATAAATCATGAAATACATAAAAATATAGAAATTGTTGTTAAAAATGTTAAAATTGTAGATACTATATATTGGCGACTATCAAACTTTTGAGTTGTCGAGCAGCTGAATAATGTTGACACGCCCACGGTTCAAAACAAGTCAAAGTTCCAGTTTAAAAACTCCTTTATTTGTTATAAATATCCTTAAAACCATAGAAAAACTGTGATCAAAACATTCCATGAGTGGTCAGCAAAAGTCAACTTGACCCACCACCCACTCGTTCACAAAAATTCCCTTGGGCTGTGAACAGCTGATACAGCAATCACTACTACTATTATCAACACCACGTGACCCAAAGCTACGCCTATCCACAACACTATATATAAAAACAAATTTACTATGCTTTGTTGACACATTCATTTGAATTGTTATACATTACTATCATAATAAAGATATTACTTTAGTTTAACAATTTTTATAATTATTTTTGCTACTGTTATTGCTACAATGATTATCACAAAGACTGGAACTATTGCTATTATTATGGCTGGTTAACTGTTATTAGTATTAAACTCCAGCATACCCTATGATGGAGTTCATTGTTTTCAATTATATTATCATTCTGACTTCATTCTGAAGGTACAACTTCATATAATTGTGAAAATCTATCACAGGGAGACAGTCAACCATTAATGCTCACATCGACACATATCATTATGATCAATATTAACAGCTCCAGTGGTATACACATTCACCTAACAAGAGAAAGTTCCCTGCTCTGATGAGGAGGCGTCACCAAAGGAGCCCAAATGTGCAGAGCTGCCTGCTGTGAAGACCTCTTGTGAATAATGGAGCAGCCAAAGTAGCTTCTTTATGGTGTCAGAGCTCAGTTTTTCAAAATAATAATAAAATTCCACAAAGTTATAAAATATTTATTTTCTTATCTGATTTTAAATCCAAATTTAGAATGGATTGTGAGGAAATTTAGTGTCTTCACAAATTAATTTCACTTCTGATGGATACGGACTAAGATTTCAATTTATGCCACAATTTAAGTTTTTATTGGTCTATACCTGTAAACGTATAGTGAAAGAAAGGGGACTGGAGACGAGTGCTCTGTGTACCATGGAAAGTTTAAGGGAGGATTCAGGGTCACCTGACCCAACCTAACCGTAAGCTTTATCACAAAGAAAGTCTATTTAAACAAATGAACAATACAGTGTTTGAATCCAAACTGGGGCTGTTGAAGGACATAACCTTGTTAAAAAATGCCCACAGGATTCCTCACAGTAATCCTGGGGACCAAGGTAATGCCATCCAGAATAAGTAACTGGTTACACACCAGAGATCTTCAGTAACTTTGAGTTTAGAAGCAGACTGTTACATCAGTGTTGGGAAGGTTACTTTTAAAATGTATTCCACTACAGATTACAGATTACATGCTCCAAAATGTATTTTGTAACGTATTCCATTATGTTACTCAATGAAAGTAACGTATTCTGAATACTTTGGATTACTTAATATATTATCATGCTTTTTACAACTACATGAATGTACTATTGCTGTGTGATTTATTACTATTAATTACTATTAATTAAAAACTTTAATATAAATGAGTAACAGTAGGTGGACATTAGGTAAGGCTGCACTTTTTGCAGCGATCTCGTATAGAAAACTATTCCACGCGTATATAAAACAGGTTCGCGGCTCCGAACCGTAGTAAAGGGACCTCTGGCTGATACGTCGGGTTCGTGTCGGGCTCGTAGCTGAAAACTAGCTTAACTTTGTCGTCTGGGTCAACTTTGCTAGCGAGAGACAGAGAGAAGCGTTGAAAGGCTGCTCCAACGGGACTTATTGTTTTCGGAGGAAAACACGAACACAGCGTACAGTCGAGTCTTAATAGCTTACTTACAGCTGGGCTGTCAGGCACTCTTCTTGGCTGTAGTGGTTATTATTATATTTACATGCTTCCAGCTCCCGTTTCTGGTCGGTGACAACTCGTACTTTTCGACTCTTCTTTTTCTCCCTCGTGCTCACAGACACATAAAATTAGTGTCACATGTTTTTGGTCTGAGGGAGCAAACCTTTTGTAGCCGCTGCACTGTTGTGATTTATTCTGAATGATGTTGGATACTATGATGAAGTGTGGAACAACAAATGCAACCGATGGTGAGCAATAAACGGACAAGATAAGTACAGCTAGAGATACTGGACTTACTCAACACCATAAGTTTTATTCGTAACAGTGGCATCGCTTTATTCCACCCATCAACCACCTTCAAACGTACTCAGCCTCTACATCAATACGTTTCTTACCGGATTGATCACCAAACGTCAGTCAGGACAGAGTCATGAAACAGAAGCACATAAAGAGAAGTGGTAGAAACTCCATGTCTGCAGAAATCTGCTGAGGTTCAAAAATAGTATATCTCTAATATAACAGACTCAGAGCCACTCCTCTTAAGGCACTGATCGAGTTCTGAGTTTCTGTTTTCTAAAAGCAGTAAGCCTACACTTCCGGTTTAATCTGTCACTGTTTTTTCAGTGACAGTCACACAGTAGTAGTAGTTCGAGTGCAGGTCTGTGTCCGTGTACATGCGTATGTGTGAGCGTGTGTGTGTTCCATGTTCAGCCGAGAGAAAGTGTCCCTTCACCCGGTTAGGCAAAAGTCAGCAATCATCAGTTGACACGGGGGGCCTTGAAGGAGGTCGAAGAGTCACAACAAACAGTCTTGTTATCTAAGGGAGAATTTGTTATTCCCGTTAGCTTTTGCCTTGAGCATCCAGCTGGCGCCAGGGGGCCGCTTGAGATGAAGATGGTAGTTGTTTTGGTTAGTGCGAACAAACTGCTTCCAATTTTTACAACTGGTCTAATTTCCGTCAGTGGTCACCAAATCTCTCAATTCACATTGTTCTTCTCCAAGATTTTATCCATATAGCGTTCAAAGAAACACAGTCTGAGTACTCACAGCCCTGCCCATCGTCTATCATGTCGGCCAGCCTTGTGGGATTTTGAACAGCTGTAGCCACTTCTTGCTCTTCGATAAGCCGGCTCCAATCAGCCGGAACTCTGTTATCGTGGTTCCGAATTGGTAAATGTTGTTCAAAGTCCTCCATTGAGAGTGTCGCCAGACACACGACGCAACCGACCATCGAGTATCCAGCAAGAAATGTCTCTGCAGGACAATCAGGCTCTCCCAAGCCCAGGAGTTTGTCAGTTTCGTTAAGGGACCAGTTGATCAAATCCATAATTCTTCTTTAGGTTTTTAGAGAACAAGTCTGGGAGACTCTCTTAGGGTTAGAGAATAAGCGAGACTATACAAAGACATGAGAAGCCAAGCAGGGAAGATAAGGGAGAGGGAGAAGGAGAAAGTTCGACCGCCTCCGTCAAGATCCAAGAGTATTGAATATGTGTGTGTGCATAATTATTAGCCAACTGACAGAAAACCTCCTCCTGGACACTCTTCAGAGAGGTCAGTATAACAAAGCTATAGTGTCTTTAAAGCTTCATGTAGCGGACACACACATAAATTTCATATTCAGATGCAAACGTTAGACAGTTGGTGTTTCAACAGGAAAGAAAAAGGATGTGTGTTTCAGGAAGCAGTGCACAGACCGCTGTTGATGAGGCCACACCTAAAGTTAAGGACATCTCCAAATGAAACTGAGTTTCTCTAATAAATGACCATAAATAATCATAATCATGTTTTTATTGTTTAAGATTGTAAATGACCCAGATTATTTGTTCTATTTGATATTTTTCAGATACTTAAATCCCTGAACGAATTATACCTTATAATGTTCATTAGACTCTTATTTTGAAATTCGGAAGGGGCAACTTCCGGGAAGAAAGATCGAACTGCTACTGCTTGCTCACCAGAAAAGTTAATGAGAAAGTTATTGTTTTCCATCGATCTGTAAATTAGCATCTAGCTGGAAGGTGAACAGGTATGTTTGTGTATTGTACTTGTTGTTTACATTTCAGACAATCTGTAAATTTATTACTTGATTGTTAACAAGTTTCTGAGTCCTGTAGCAGGCTGATGCTGGCACCTCTTGTGCATTTTCTGTGGATTATTTAGCATACGGGAAACGTAGTTATATAAAGTGAATGTTTATTTTGGGTGAGGGCCTCCAGCTCGCACTGGAACGGTTCGCAGCCGAGTGTGAAGCAGCGGGAATGAGGATCAGCACCTCCAAATCTGAGGCCATGGTTCTCAGCCGGAAAAGGGTGGAGTGCCCACTCCGGGTCGGGGATGAGTTCCTGCCCCAAGTGGAGGAGTTCAAGTATCTCGGGGTCTTGTTCTCGAGTGATGGGAGAAGGGAGCCGGAGATCGACAGACGGATTGGGGCTGCAGCTGCAGTAATGCGGACGCTGCACCGGTCCGTCGTGGTGAAGAGGGAGCTGAGTGTAAAAGCGAAGCTCTCAATTTACCGGTCGATCTACGTCCCTACCCTCACCTATGGCCACGAGCTGTGGGTAGTGACCGAAAGAACGAGATCGCGGATACAAGCGGCAGAAATGAGCTTCCTCCGAAGGGTGGCTGGCCTCTCCCTTAGAGATAGGGTGAGAAGTTCGGCCATCCGGGAGGTGCTCAGAGTAGAGCCGCTGCTGCTCCACATCGAAAGAAGCCAGCTGAGGTGGTTCGGGCATCTGACAAGGATGCCCCCTGGGCGCCTCCTGGGTGAGGTGTTCCGGGCATGTCCCACCGGGAGGAGGCCCTGGGGCAGACCCAGGACACGCTGGAGAGATTATATCTCTTGGCTGGCCTGGGAACGCCTTGGTATTCCCCCGGATAAGCTGGAGGAGGTGGCTGGGGAGAGGGAGGTCTGGGCCTCTTTGCTTAGGCTGCTGCCCCCGCGACCCGGCCCCGGATAAAGCGGATGAAGATGGATGGATGGATGGATGGTTTATTTTGTTTGATGTTATGAGTATCAAACTGATTTGATATTGGCCCTGTGAGGGTGATTATTGCTGATCTAAAGTCAAATTGGTAACTTACAAATGTGGTTATTAGTAAGTTTGTTATATTTAGATTTTCCGTCTGTTAATAATTTGATTTTTTTTAACATCTTGTATTTTTCTGTATTTTTATTTCATTATGTCATTAATGGCAGATCACATATTAATTATGGTGAAAAACATGTTGACTTCAGGTTTTTGTTTCGTTTACTCGTTTAATACTCAGTATACACATGACGCAAAACAGAATGCGGACAGCTGCGTTAAAAGCTAAAGTGACAGGCACGGATGGTGTAGGCATCCACCCACGAAACCATCACCCGAACAGCCTTAAGGCCCCACACTGCTGCGTGTTCACAGACACTCCATTGTTCCATAACTCCCCTTCCACCTATGATCAGTCTATTGAACGATTTTCCTAAAGGATTGATCACCAAACGTCAGTCCGGACAGAGTCATGAAACAGAAGCACATAAAGAGAAGTGGTAGAAGCTCCATGTCTGCAGAAATCTGCTGGGGATCAAAAATAGCATCTTTCTAATATAACGAAGCTCGCAGCCACTCCTCTTAGAGTTTCTGTTCCCTAAAAGCAGTAAGCCTACACTTCCGGTGTAATCTGTCACCACTTTTCAGTCACAGTTACACAGAAGATGTGACAGGAAAACGATTCACGACCAGAAATGACTGGTTATGGTAAAACTCTTTGTGTAGAGGCTGAGGTAGAAACAGAGGATCCACTCCTATCTCCAGAATCAGCAGGGTCAAAGGTTAAGGCCAGTCTCAGTTTCTCTCTCTCTCTCTCACACACGCACACACACACACACGCACACACACACACACACACGCACACACACACACACACACACACACACACACACACACACGCACACACACACACGCACACACGCACGCACACACGCACGCACACACGCACACACACACACGCACACACACACGCACACACACACACAGACACACACACACACCTTATATTATAGTGCACATTTCCTCAGCACAGCATCATTTGGATTATAATAATTTATTTTACCCTTTAGCTACACACTGTGTGCACAATTATTAAGCATCTTATATTTTATTTTTGAAGGTTATTGTTATTGTTGAATGTCTACAGAGATCTTGGTCAGTCCAATAATATTATCTTAAGTCAAAACTGAATATTTAAGAAAGGAAAAATATGAGAATGTGTGTGTGTATAATTATTAGGCAACAGCTCCTGGACACTCTTCAGAGAGGTGTACGGTTTTACTTCAACATAATTCTGCTGTTTTAGAAGGACCCACAAATTCTCCACAAATGGCCTGTAACTGGCCTGTATTTGTACAGCGCTTTTCTAGTCCCTAAGGACCCCAAAGCACTTTACACAACCAGTCATCCACCCATTCACACACACATTCACACACTGGTGATGGCAGCTACATTGCAGACATTGCAAGCTTTAGTTCAGGTGATGAAGGGGCCATGTCACTCTTTCATCTTTCAGGTCTTTTCTGGAAAGCCGTGCAGTGCAGCGCTGTAATACATGTGATGCATCGTCTTGCATGAAAATCACATCTTCTTGAAAGATGCAGACCTTTTCCTGTACGTCAGCTAGAAGAAAGTTTCTTCAAAAACTGTCTGTTTGGGCGTTGACTTTGTGTCCATCTTCAGCCTGAAAAGGTCCAACTGGCTCATCTTCAGTGACACCAGCCAATACCAGTACACCACCTCCACCTTGCTGCTGTGTGATTTAACTGGAGCTCTGCGCCTGTTACTGATCCAGCCACAGGTCCATCCATCTGCTGCATCAAGACTCACTCTTATCTCACCACTTATTAAAACCTTCGAACCTTTATTCGACACCTGTGAGCTTGATTACATTACATTTTGTTAGCTTCCTATAACGCTGTATGCAAAGACTGCAGGTTATATTTATGCTGTAGAGACTGTATGTTCCTGTGTCAAAACCTTGTTGTGTTCATTGTGAAGTAAATGCAGTTTACAGAAAAGGGGATATGTTTTGTTTTTTGTAGTTTGCATGAATGTCTAAATGTAGGTTCCTGAATGTTACTCTGTGTTATACAGGTCAGGTATTTTGGGTGTACGGTTCATTGAAGAAAAGTCCAAAGATGGTGAGCCACCCCTCCAGGATTCCTTGAGATGATTGTTCTGAGAAGGAAGTTAAATTCTTTGGACGAGCCTCAAACTGTACAAAGTCTACTTAAGTGTTTGGACAGAATTGACCTCACTTTGCACATCCTGCAAGGAGGGGGTTCATTGCTGGACTCCCACTGCAAGGTGTGGCCTGACACAAGAGACTGAGCCAAATCCCCTGGGGTGTGGTTTGTTTATTATTTTCCATGATTTTGGTCCCAATTTTTCCTTTCATGTAATGCTGTTGTTTCCATTGTATGTATATGACATTATTCTTATGTGAAGTTGATAAAATCAAGTTCTCAGAGTGTTTCATTAGTCACTCAATTTGCTCCAGCAGTCAAACATTAACTGCACAACATTCAAATCTGTATCCCAAGTTTAGAAAGGGGTGTTACACCTACAGTTACAAAATACTTGAGTTGCCTTACACATGTAAACGCTGCTGTCTTTTCCTGTTTTCCATGTAATGCACATTATTATAAACTGTAGGAGTCAAAAATTAATTTCTGCTCTTTGCTCCCATTAATGGTCTCTCTGGTCAGTGGTGTTGCAGAGCTGTGTTGTTGTTCTGTCTGTAAGTTGATTAAATATCTGAAAACATGCAAATTCTAAAAACTTTATAACTCTTCACTCACGCTGAGTGCTTAGAGCAGAGTCTCCTTCTGCTCCTCAGGAATGAAACTGGGATTTATTCATTTATTTTATTTTATTTTTTTAAGCAAACACAACTTTAGTGTTTCAGGTTTTTAATCTGTTTCTTTGAACATAGTTAAAATCTCTGTGTACCTGCCAAAAGTGCACACAGATTTTCATGTATTTTCTTGTTTCCATTTTTTACTTCTCTTTATCAGAGCCATGTGCACCACATCTGTGAGAATGCAGCTGCTACTGTTAGCGAGCTAATATTCCAGACTTTAATTATTACCTACAGCCTGAGAGGGAAAAAAAACAAGAGCTATGCTGTGTGTGTGTGTGTGTGTGTGTGTGTGTGTGTCAGCTCTTTCAGTTTTTGTGAGTCTTGAGTTTTCATTTTGTTGGTCAGTATAACATAAAGCTATAGTGTCTTTAAAGCTTCATGTAGCGGACACGCACTTAAATTTCATATTCAGAAGCAAACGTTAGACAGTTGGTGTCTCAACAGGAAAGAAAAAGGATGTGCGTTTCAGGAAGCGCGCTGCTTCCTGAAACGCACATCCTTTTTCACAGACCGCTGTCGATGAGGCCACACTTAAAGTTAAAGACATCTCCAAATGAAACTGAGTTTCTCTAATAAATGACCAATAAATAATCATGATGTTGAAAACACGTTCGCCTGAAAATGTTGACTTCGGTTTGTCTTGTTTACCGTAATACTCAGTATACTCACATAACGCAAAACAGAATGCGGACAGCTGCGTTAAAAGATAAAGTGATGGGTACGGATGGTGCAGGCATCCACCCACGAAACCATCACCGCGGTAAAGTGAGCCGTCATTTGTGAGCCGCGGTCAAGCCAGCCGCCTCTTATCCGCCGCATAAATTTCCTTGCGCTTTTACACCAGTCTTTACCGTAGCGCCTTTTCGCTTATCCTGATATCCTGAACAGTCACACGCGCGCACACAAATTACAATGGAACAGCCCAATACAGTCAATACAATTATGTCTATTTCAGAAATTCATTAAAAATCATCCTGAGTAGTTGAGGTCCAACTTTCAACACATTCGTCCTCAGGGACACCTACTGTACCTGTGTGCCAAGTTTCAGCCAGATTCACTGTAAAATTCCTCAAAAATTAAAGGACATTTAGGACATAAGGGAATGCATATACTATTATATATTGTACATATATTTATTAGTTTCAGATGTAGCCATTCTTGTATTTTGCTTGTTTACATTATTGTATTTTGCACAACTCTGTTGCTTGTGAAGCTCGCACACAAGAATTTCACTCACATGTGCTGTACCAATGTACCTGCACATGTGATGTGACAATAAAAGTGATTTGATTTGATTTGACATTTATATGCAATTCAATACAGTCAATACACTACAATTATGTCAATATTCAAAAATTCATTAAAAATCATCCTGAGTAGTTGAGGTTCAACTTTCAACACATTTCTCTTCTGGGACACCTACTGTACCTGTGTGCCAAGTTTCATCTCAATCCGCTGCATCAATAATTGTTTAATATTGATGGATCAAAAGTGCTGCGGAGAGAGTCATGACAGGGATTATAAAGAGACAGCATATTTGCTTGTCTTCACTGACTAGCTTTGAAATCCAGATTTTAATTTTGGAATATTAGGTGTACTTGTGGTTTGTATAGAATTTTAATGTTGAACAGGAATCAGAGTCTTCATCTCTCAGGCCTCTCTTCTGTGGATGCAGCTCACATCATTCTGTACAAAACGATAATTTTTAATTCTGCAACTGTTTATAACCTGCATAGTTCACATTTCTGTATAGCTGTATATCTCATACTTCTGTATAGTTTTTTTAATTTCATATTCTGTATAGTCTTTCATATTTATATCCTGTTCATAGCTTGTACTCACTACAGCCTGTACATACTTATAGTTATAGCATATTCATAACTTACATTATAACATACCATAATAGACCCATTTCTGTAATATACTTACATACCTATATTATTGCTAATATATATTGTAATACATCTATTACAATATATACTTCTTGATGGATGCAAACTGCATTTCATTGCCTTGTACCTGTGACATGTGCAATGACAATAAAGTTGAATTCTATTCTATTCTATTCTATTCTATATTAATTCAGAAGACAAACACCCGTCTCTGCTTTTGAGATTAGCATTAAAACCCTCAGTTTTGACAAATAATACAGTTATAGTGGATCAGGTGACCCTGAATCTTCCCTTATTTGTGCTGCAATAAGCCTAGGCTCTTGCTGGCTTCCCATCATGTATGAATTTTTTCCTTCTTTGCTCGTTCTGTGTTTATACACCTCTCTGCATTTAATCATTAGTTAGTATGTATCTCTTGCACAGTGTATATGTTGTCCTATGGCTGTCTCTCCTTGAGCCTGTTTCTGCCAGATGTTTCTACCTCTTCAAATGGAGTTTTTCCTTCCCACTCACACTAAATGTTAGCTCATATGGGGTACTTAAATTGTTGGGGTTTTCTTTGTATTATTGTTGTGTTTTTACCCAGCAACATAAAATGTCTTTAGGTGACTGTTGTTGCGATTTGGTGCTGTATAAATAGAATAGAATAGAATAGAATAGAATAGAATAGAATAGAATAGAATAGAATAATGTACTTCAGACCGGGAGATTGGCAAAATGTATAAATAGGATGGCGATTAGGGGAATTGGAGACAGCTGTGTAACACAGCAGGGATACATTGGGAATAAGAAGACAGTGGAAGTAAGACTCAACACAAGAAAGAGACAAGAGGCCACCAAACTAAAACACAGACTAAGACACACGAGCTTGACACAGACAAAACCATAAACAGACATGAAGACGAGACTGGCTTTAACACTAGAGTGTTTTCACAAGTGTTCCATCCACTTGTGGAACGCTGAAGAAGAACTACACTTAAAAGCAATATGGAGCTGAAAACAAAAGAATACATAATGTAAACATATCATCAAATAATCCAGGACTCACAAGCAATGATATGATGAACAGAACTATAAAGAACAAAGCTGAGAAATGCTTGGTAAACTGACCAAGAACTATGTCATCATGTCATTTTTTAATATCATAGTTAATGTGTCCTGATTTGTAGATAGTGCCATCTTACAAATACCAGGAAATCCAACTGGGTGACAAGCCAGAGTTGTCTGCCCACACACCCACTGACTAGAAAAAGGGTCCAGGACTCTTCAAGCTGGGATACAGGCATCAAAGAAAAAGATGTAAACGGATAGAAAGTCATTAGGAAGGCATGTTGTTGCTGCTGCTGTCAGACTTTTTCATTCATCCACACATATTGAACAGGAATAAACATGACTCACTGCACTCTCACTTTGTATGCCACAATGTTTGCTTAGACACCTGTATGCTTATATTGTTTATTATATCCCAGGAACATTAATGTTAAAACTTGTGCTCCTATGTCTCTATATTAATCTATTTATAGCTCCATTCCCTCACTTCATTTTATACAATTGCTTTGTTCCTGCATGAGAGCTATTTAAAGTGGTTTCACACACAGTGCCTCCAGATGAATACAGAGTAGTTTTGGACAGCAGAGGCTGGAGAATGGTATTGCTCTCTGTGTGAAAAATAACTACTTATTTGAAATGAAGATGAATGTATGTTGTCAAGGCAAAAAAAAAGTTTTTTCTTTTAAACAGTACATTGCATAATGAGAGTTGGCAGTTCGTCTTGTAATTGGAAGGTTGCCGATTTGAGCCCCTGCTCCCACAGTCTCGGTCGTTGTGTCCTTGGGCAAGACACTTCATCTAAAACCTACTGGTGATGGCCACAGGGGCCGATGGCGCGATATGGCAGCCTCGCTTCTGTCAGTCTGCCCCAGGGCAGCTGTGGCTACAACTGTAGCTGCCTCCACCCGTGTGTAAATGAATAGTGGATTTGTAAAGCACTCTGAGGGTCTCGAAAAGCGCTGTATAAATGGAATCCATTATTAGGGCCCGAGCACCGAGAGTGCGAAGGCCCTATTGTATCTGCTCCGTTTCTTATTATTATTATTAGGGCCCGAGCACTGAGAGTGCGAAGGCCCTATTGTATCTGCTCCGTTTCTTATTATTATTATTAGGGCCCGAGCACTGAGAGTGCGAAGGCCCTATTGTATCTGCTCCGTTTCTTATTATTATTATTATTAGGGCCCGAGCACAGAGAGTGCGAAGGCCCTATTGTATCTGCTCCGTTTCTTATTATTATTATTATTATTATTAGGGCCCGAGCACCGAGAGTGCGAAGGCCCTATTGTATCTGCTCCGTTTCTTATTATTATTATTATTATTATTATTATTATTCAGGCGAAACAAGGGCCTTTTTGAGGGCCTAAACATGCTCAAAAACTCATGAAATTTTGCACACATGCCAGGTCTGGTGAAAAATTTTGTATTTTAATGGTTTTACATATGAGCACTGGGAAATGGCTCTAGAGCGCCACCTATGCCTTGTTAAATGCAGCCCTACGACCACATCGTTTGAGCTACATGTATGAAATTTGGCACACATGTGTATCATGCCGAGTCGAACAAAAAAGTCTGTGGGCCCATTGATGCAAACCCAACAGGAAGTCCGCCATTTGGAAGAGAAGGTGACATTTTGGCTCTAATTTTGCCATTTCCATGCCTCGAACTTTTGCGAACTCCTCCTTGGGATTTGGTTGTATAAGCTTCATCTTTGGTCAGTGTCAACTACACCCTTGTGCCATGTTAAATTGCGGAGCTTTTGAGTTTTCACAATACTATGAGGCCGTGGCGCCATGGCGAATTTCGATGACTCGCCATGAAAATCTTATTGCCTCTCATTTTGTCATACATTTTCTGACCTTGACCAAAGTGAACACATATGATAAGGCTCCACCCCTGAACATATTTCAACTGCCATATTTGACACCAGTGACAGCGCCACCTAGTGGGAACAGGAAATGTCATGTTTTACACTTTGGGGTACAGTATAGTGATGGGTGACACCTGCAGCCTCAAATTTCTCCAGGAAAGCCTTAAGGAGTTGGTCTTGGGTTACAGTGAAAACTGTGACTTTTCGCAAAAGGGTGTGACCCCAGCAGCATGGCGAACTTTGATGTCACGCCATGAAGAAACAAATTAGTATAACTCAATGAAATCCAGTCTGATCAGTACCAGACTTTACAGGCATGATGTCAGACCCGCCCTGAACAGATTGACGTGCCCATTGTCGGAAATACGGACAGCGCCACCTACTGGCCACAGGAAATGTCATGGCTTTAATTTTGTTGTACTGATTTTCACAGGTTCATCGTGGCCACCTCAAAAGCGGTGAATATCACCATCAGTCCCTCGTGATGCTTCAGTGCAAAAATTGTGACTTTACACTGAACGGCGCACCCTGGTGGCAACGCGGTTCAACATGAAAGATGAAGTGGCTTTTGAGGGGCTTGGAAAGTTTATAGAGGCTTGAAATTTGGCAGACACACCCAAATGGATGAAGGCTTTGTTGTCATGTGATCATTTTCATTGAATAGCGCGAAATTGCTCCACAGCGCCCCCTACAAAGTTTCAAAATATCAGCCCCTGCTCTGTGTTTTATCTATGAGTCTGAAACTTGGTAAGCTCATGGAAGATATTAAGATGTACAAAAAAGTCTCTTGGAGCAATATCCCAAATCCAACAGGAAGTCAGCCATTTTAAAATTAATGTGTAATTTTGGCGACATGTTCCCCTCTTTTCAGGCTTCATACTTTGACGAACTCCTCCAAGGGATTTCATCAGATTGGAACGATCTGAAGTTTGTGGAATCTAAAGACCTTTGTGATGTTAAATTGCGAAGCTTTTTACGTTCAGGGAAACGGGGTGGTCATGGCGGCACTTAGAGTTTCAATCACTCGCCAAAAAGCAGTAATCTGCTGTCACTCAAAAACACAATATCCAATCTCTCCCAAACGTCGCAGGTGTGATGAGACTCGAGCTCGGAAATGTTTGTTATGCCATTTGTCAGTAATAGTTAGAGCGCCACCTAGTGGGACGACTATAATCATGGTTCAATGAGATGAAATGTTAGCTGGTGGTTAAATGCATGAATTCCATCAATGTGACATCACATTGGACGTGCTGGTTTTAGGTGTTGGGCGTGGCTCGACACGCCAGGGTGCGAGGGCCCTCATAACGCTGCTTGCAGCTTTAATTAGGGCCCGAGCACCGAGAGTGCGAAGGCCCTATTGTATCTGCTCCGTTTCTTATTATTATTATTATTATTATTATTAGGGCCCGAGCACCGAGAGTGCGAAGGCCCTATTGTATCTGCTCCGTTTCTTATTATTATTATTATTATTATTATTATTATTATTATTATTCAGGCGAAACAAGGGCCTTTTTGAGGGCCTAAACATGCTCAAAAACTCATGAAATTTTGCACACATGCCAGGTCTGGTGAAAAATTTTGTATTTTAATGGTTTTACATATGAGCACTGGGAAATGGCTCTAGAGCGCCACCTATGCCTTGTTAAATGCAGCCCTACGACCACATCGTTTGAGCTACATGTATGAAATTTGGCACACATGTGTATCATGCCAAGACGAACAAAAAAGTCAGTGGGCCCATTGACGCAAACCCAACAGGAAGTCCGCCATTTGGAAGAGAAGGTGACATTTTGGCTCTAATTTTGCCATTTCCATGCCTCGAACTTTAACGAACTCCTCCTTGGGATTTGGTCCTATAAGCTTCAAATTTGGACAGTGTCAACTACACCCTTGTGCCATGTTAAATTGCGGAGCTTTTGAGTTTTCACAATAGTATGAGGCCGTGGCGCCATGGCGAATTTTGATGACTCGCCATGAAAATCTTATTGCCTCTCATTCTGTCATACATGTTCCGATCTGGACCAAAGAGCACACATATGATAAGGCTCCACCCCTGAACATATTTCAACTGCCATATTTGACATCAAGGACAGCGCCACCTAGTGGGAACAGGAAATGTCATGTTTTACACTTTGGGGTACAGTATTGTGATGGGTGACATCTGCAGCCTCAAATTTCTCCAGGAAAGCCTTAAGGAGTTGGTCTTGGGTTACAGTGAAAACTGTGACTTTTCACGAAAGGGTGTGACCCCAGCAGCATGGCGAACTTTGATGTCACGCCATGAAGAAACAAATTAGTATAACTCAATGAAATCCAGTCTGATCAGTACCAGACTTTACAGGCATGATGTCAGACCCGCCCTGAACAGATTGATATGCCCATTGTCGGAAATACGGACAGCGCCACCTAGTGGCAACAGGAAATGTCATGGCTTTAACTTTGTTGTACTGATTTTCACAGGTTGATCGTGGCCACCTCAAAAGCGGTGAATATCACCATCAGTCCCTCGTGATGCTTCAGTGCAAAAATTGTGACTTTAAACTGAACGGCGCACCCTGGTGGCAACGCGGTTCATCATGAAAGATGAAGTGGCTTTTGAGGGGCTTGGAAAGTTTATAGAGGCTTGAAATTTGGCACACACCTCCAAATGGATGAAGGCATTGTTGTTATGTAACCATTTTCCTTGAATAGCGCAAAATGGCTCCACAGCGCCCCCTACAATATTTCAAAACATCAGCCCCTGCTCTGTGTTTCATCTATGAGTCTGACACTTGGTAAGCTTGTGTAAGATATCAAGATGTACAAAAAAGTCTCTTGGAGCAATATCCCAAATCCAACAGGAAGTCAGCCATTTTAAAATTAATGTGTAATTTTGGCGACATTTTCCCCTCTTTTCAGGCTTCATACTTTGACGAACTCCTCCAAGGGATTTCATCAGATTGGACCGATCTGAAGTTTGTGGAATCTAAAGACCTTTGTGATGTTAAATTGTGAAGCTTTTTACGTTCAGGGAAACGGGGTGGTCATGGCGGCACTTAGAGTTTCAATCACTCGCCAAAAAGCAGTAATCTGCTGTCACTCAAAAACACAATATCCAATCTCTCCCAAACGTCGCAGGTGTGATGAGACTCGAGCTCGGAAATGTTTGTTATGCCATTTGTCAGTAATAGTTAGAGCGCCACCTAGTGGGATGACTATAATCATGGTTCAATGAGATGAAATGTTAGCTGGTGGTTAAATGCATGAATTCCATCAATGTGACATCACATTGGACGTGCTGGTTTTAGGTGTTGGGCGTGGCTCGACACGCCAGGGTGCGAGGGCCCTCATAACGCTGCTTGCAGCTTTAATTATTATTATTATTATTATTCAGGCGAAACAAGGGCCTTTTTGAGGGCCTAAACATGCTCAAAAACTCATGAAATTTTGCACACATGCCAGGTCTGGTGAAAAATTTTGTATTTTAATGGTTTTACATATGAGCACTGGGAAATGGCTCTACAGCGCCACCTATGCCTTGTTAAATGCAGCCCTACGACCACATCGTTTGAGCTACATGTATGAAATTTGGCACACATGTGTATCATGCCAAGACGAACAAAAAAGTCTGCGGGCCCATTGACGCAAACCCAACAGGAAGTCCGCCATTTGGAAGAGAAGGTGACATTTTGGCTCTAATTTTGCCGTTTCCATGCCTCGAACTTTTGCGAACTCCTCCTTGGGGTTTCATTTCATAACCTTCAAATTTGGACAGTGTCAACTACACACCTGGGCCATGTTAAATTGCGGAGCTTTTGAGTTTTCACAATACTATGAGGCCGTGGCGCCATGGCGAATTTCGATGACTCGCCATGAAAATCTTATTGCCTCTCATTTTGTCATACATTTTCTGACCTTGACCAAAGTGAACACATATGATAAGGCTCCACCCCTGAACATATTTCAACTGCCATATTTGACATCAAGGACAGCGCCACCTAGTGGGAACAGGAAATGTCATGTTTTACACTTTGGGGTACAGTATAGTGATGGGTGACATCTGCAGCCTCAAATTTCTCCAGGAAAGCCTTAAGGAGTTGGTCTTGGGTTACAGTGAAAACTGTGACTTTTCGCGAAAGGGTGTGACCCCAGCAGCATGGCGAACTTTGATGTCACGCCATGAAGAAACAAATTAGTATAACTCAATGAAATCCAGTCTGATTAGTACCAGACTTTACAGGCATGATGTCAGACCCGCCCTGAACAGATTGATGTGCCCATTATCGGGAATACGCACAGCGCCACCTAGTGGCAACAGGAAATGTCATGGCTTTAATTTTGTTGTACTGATTTTCACAGGTTCATCGTGGCCACCTCAAAAGCGGTGAATATCACCATCAGTCCCTTGTGATGCTTCAGTGCAAAAATTGTGACTTTAAACTGAACGGCGCACCCTGGTGGCAACGCTGTTCAACATGAAAGATGAAGTGGCTTTTGAGGGTCTTGGCAAGTTTATAGAGGCTTGAAATTTGGCACACACCTCCAAATGGATGAAGGCTTTGTTGTCATGTGAGCATTTTCATTGAATATCCCAAAATGGCTCCACAGCGCCCCCTACAAAATTTCAAAACCACAGCCCCTGCTCTGTGTTTCATCTATGAGTCTGACACTTGGTAAGCTTGTGTAAGATATCAAGATGTACAAAAAAGTCTCTTGGAGCAATATCCCAAATCCAACAGGAAGTCAGCCATTTTAAAATTAATGTGTAATTTTGATGACATTTTCCCCCCTTTTCAGGCTTCATACTTTGACGAACTCCTCCAAGGGATTTCATCATATTGAAGCATTCTTTAGTGTGTAGAATCTAAAGACCTGTGTGATGTTAAATTGCGAAGCTTTTTCCGTTCAGGGAAACGGGGTGGTCATGGCGGCACGTAGAGTTTCAATCACTCGCAAAAAGCAGTAATCTGCTGTCACTAAAAAACACAATGTCCAATCTCTCCCAAAGGTCGCAGGTGTGATGAGACTCGAGCTTGGAAATGTTTGTTATGCTATTTGTCAATAATGGTTAGAGCGCCACCTAGTGGCATGACTATAATCCTGGTTGAATAAGATGAAATGTTAGCTGGTGATTAAAAGCATGAAATCCATCAATGTGACATCAGATCGGACGTGCCGGTTTGAGGTGTTGGCAGTGGCTCGACGTGCCGGAGGTGCGAGGGCCCTCATAACGCTGCTTGCAGCTTTAATTAGGGCCCGAGCACCGAGAGTGCGAAGGCCCTATTGTATCTGCTCCGTTTCTTATTATTATTATTATTATTATTATTATTATTATTATTATTATTCAGGCGAAACAAGGGCCTTTTTGAGGGCCTAAACATGCTCAAAAACTCATGAAATTTTGCACACATGCCAGGTCTGGTGAAAAATTTTGTATTTTAATGGTTTTACATATGAGCACTGGGAAATGGCTCTACAGCGCCACCTATGCCTTGTTAAATGCAGCCCTACGACCACATCGTTTGAACTACATGTATGAAATTTGGCACACATGTGTATCATGCCAAGACGAACAAAAAAGTCAGTGGGCCCATTGACGCAAACCCAACAGGAAGTCCGCCATTTGGAAGAGAAGGTGACATTTTGGCTCTAATTTTGCCATTTCCATGCCTCGAACTTTGACGAACTCCTCCTTGGGGTTTGATTTCATAACCTTCATATTTGGTCAGTGTCAACTACACCCTTGTGCCATGTTAAATTGCGGAGCTTTTGAGTTTTCACAATACCATGAGGCCGTGGCGCCATGGCGAATTTCGATGACTCGCCATGAAAATCTTATTGCCTCTCATTCTGTCATAGATTTTCTGACCTTGACCAAAGTGAACACATATGATAAGGCTCCATCCCTGAACATATTTCAACTGCCATATTTTACATCAGGGACAGCGCCACCTAGTGGGAACAGGAAATGTCATGTTTTACACTTTGGGGTACAGTATTGTGATGGGTGACATCTGCAGCCTCAAATTTCTCCAGGAAAGCCTTAAGGAGTTGGTCTTGGGTTACAGTGAAAACTGTGACTTTTCGCAAAAGGGTGTGACACCAGCGGCATGGCGAACTTTGATGTCACGCCATGAAGAAACAAATTAGTATAACTCAATGAAATCCAGTCTGATCAGTACCAGACTTTACAGGCATGATGTCAGACCCGCCCTGAACAGATTGATGTGCCCATTGTCGGGAATACGTACAGCGCCACCTAGTGGCAACAGGAAATGTCATGTTTTACACTTTGTTGTACTGATTTTCACAGGTTCATAGTGGCCACCTCAAAAGCGGTGAATATCACCATCAGTCCTTGATGATGCTTTAGTGCAAAAATTGTGACTTTAAACTGAACGGCGCACCCTGGTGGCAACGCTGTTCCCCATGAAAGATGAAGTGGCTTTTGAGGGTCTTGGCAAGTTTATAGAGGCTTGAAATTTGGCACACACCTCCAATGTGATGATGGCTTTGTTGTCATGTGATCATTTTCATTGAATATCCCAAAATGGCTCCACAGCGCCCCCTACAAAATTTCAAAACCACAGCCCCAGCTCTGTGTTTTATGTATGAATCTGAAACCTGGTAGGCTTATAGGAGATATCAAGATGTACAAAAAAGTCTCTTGGAGCAATATCCCAAATCCAACAGGAAGTCAGCCATTTTAAAATTAATGTGCAATTTTGGCAACATTTTCCCCTCTTTTCAGGCACCGTGCTTTGACGAACTCCTCCAAGGGATTTCATCAGATTGAACCAATCTCCTGTGTGTGGAATCTAAAGACCTTTGTGATGTTAAATTGCGAAGCTTTTTACATTCAGGGAAACGGGGTGGTCATGGCGGCACGTAGAGTTTCAGTCACTCGCCAAAAAGCACTAATCTGCTGTCACTCAAAAACACAATGTCCAATCTCTCCCAAAGCTCATAGGCGTGATGAGACTCGAGCTCGGAAATGTTTGTTATGCCATTTGTACATAATGGTTAGAGCGCCACGTAGTGGAATGACTAACTAATCACGAATGAATGAGTTGAAATGTTAGCTGGTGGTTAAATGCATGAATTCCATCAATGTGACATCAGATCGGACGTGCTGGTTTTAGGTGTTGGGCGTGGCTCGACGCGCCGGGGGTGCGAGGGCCCTCATAACGCTGCTTGCAGCTTTAATTATTATTATTATTATTATTCAGGCGAAACAAGGGCCTTTTTGAGGGCCTAAACATGCTCAAAAACTCATGAAATTTTGCACACATGCCAGGTCTGGTGAAAAATTTTGTATTTTAATGGTTTTACATATGAGCACAGGGAAATGGCTCTAGAGCGCCACCTATGCCTTGTTAAATGCAGCCCTACGACCACATCGTTTGAGCTACATGTATGAAATTTGGCACACATATGTATCATGCCAAGACGAACAAAAAAGTCTGTGGGCCCATTGACGCAAACCCAACAGGAAGTCCGCCATTTGGAAGAGAAGGTGACATTTTGGCTCTAATTTTGCCATTTCCATGCCTCGAACTTTTGCGAACTCCTCCTTGGGGTTTGATTTCATAACCTTCAAATTTGGACAGTGTCAACTACACCCTTGTGCCATGTTAAATTGCGGAGCTTTTGAGTTTTCACAATACTATGAGGCCGTGGCGCCATGGCGAATTTCGATGACTCGCCATGAAAATCTTATTGCCTCTCATTTTGTCATACATTTTCTGACCTTGACCAAAGTGAACACATATGATAAGGCTCCACCCCTGAACATATTTCAACTGCCATATTTGACACCAGGTACAGCGCCACCTAGTGGGAACAGGAAATGTCATGTTTTACACTTTGGGGTACAGTATTGTGATGGGTGACATCTGCAGCCTCAAATTTCTCCAGGAAAGCCTTAAGGAGTTGGTCTTGGGTTACAGTGAAAACTGTGACTTTTCACGAAAGGGTGTGACCCCAGCAGCATGGTGAACTTTGATGTCACGCCATGAAGAAACAAATTAGTATAACTCAATGAAATCCAGTCTGATCAGTACCAGACTTTACAGGCATGATGTCAGACCCGCCCTGAACAGATTGATGTGCCCATTGTCGGAAATACGGACAGCGCCACCTAGTGGCAACAGGAAATGTCATGGCTTTAATTTTGTTGTACTGATTTTCACAGGTTCATCGTGGCCACCTCAAAAGCGGTGAATATCAACATCAGTCCCTCGTGATGCTTCAGTGCAAAAATTGTGACTTTAAACTGAACGGCGCACCCTGGTGGTAACGCGGTTCACCATGAAAGATGAAGTGGCTTTTGAGGGGCTTGGAAAGTTTATAGAGGCTTGAAATTTGGCACACACCTCCAAATGGATGAACGCTTTGTTGGCATGTGATCATTTTCATTGAATAGCGCGAAATGGCTCCACAGCGCCCCCTACAATATTTCAAAACATCAGCCCCTGCTCTGTGTTTCATCTATGAGTCTGACACTTGGTAAGCTTGTGTAAGATATCAAGATGTACAAAAAAGTCTCTTGGAGCAATATCCCAAATCCAACAGGAAGTCAGCCATTTTAAAATTAATGTGTAATTTTGATGACATTTTCCCCCCTTTTCAGGCCTCATACTTTGACGAACTCCTCCAAGGGATTTCATCATATTGAAGCATTCTTCAGTGTGTAGAATCTAAAGACCTTTGTGATGTTAAATTGCGAAGCTTTTTCCGTTCAGGGAAACGGGGTGGTCATGGCGGCACGTAGAGTTTCAATCACTCGCAAAAAGCAGTAATCTGCTGTCACTAAAAAACACAATGTCCAATCTCTCCCAAAGGTCGCAGGTGTGATGAGACTCGAGCTTGGAAATGTTTCTTATGCTATTTGTCAATAATGGTTAGAGCGCCACCTAGTGGTACGACTAACTAATCATGAATGAATGAGTTGAAATGTTAGTTGGTGGTTAAATTCATGAATTCAATAAATGTGACATCAGATCGGACGTGCTGGTTTTAGGTGTTGGGCGTGGCTCGACACGCCGGGGTGCGAGGGCCCTCATAACGCTGCTTGCAGCTTTAATTATTATTATTATTATTATTATTATTCACCCCAAACAAGGGCCTTTTTGAGGGCCTAAACATGCTCAAAAACTCATGAAATTTTGCACACATGCCAGGTCTGGTGAAAAATTTTGTATTTTAATGGTTTTACATATGAGCACTGGGAAATGGCTCTACAGCGCCACCTATGCCTTGTTAAATGCAGCCCTACGACCACATCGTTTCAGCTACATGTATGAAATTTGGCACACATGTGTATCATGCCAAGACGAACAAAAAAGTCTGTGGGCCCATTGACGCAAACCCAACAGGAAGTCCGCCATTTGGAAGAGAAGGTGACATTTTGGCTCTAATTTTGCCATTTCCATGCCTCGAACTTTTGCGAACTCCTCCTTGGGGTTTCATTTCATAACCTTCAAATTTGGACAGTGTCAACTACACCCTTGTGCCATGTTAAATTGCGGAGCTTTTGAGTTTTCACAATACTATGAGGCCGTGGCGCCATGGCGAATTTCGATGACTCGCCATGAAAATCTTATTGCCTCTCATTTTGTCATACATTTTCTGACCTTGACCAAAGTGAACACATATGATAAGGCTCCACCCCTGAACATATTTCAACTGCCATATTTGACATCAAGGACAGCGCCACCTAGTGGGAACAGGAAATGTCATGTTTTACACTTTGGGGTACAGTATAGTGATGGGTGACATCTGCAGCCTCAAATTTCTCCAGGAAAGCCTTAAGGAGTTGGTCTTGGGTTACAGTGAAAGCTGTGACTTTTCGCAAAAGGGTGTGACCCCAGCAGCATGGCGAACTTTGATGTCACGCCATGAAGAAACAAATTAGTATAACTCAATGAAATCCAGTCTGATCAGTACCAGACTTTACAGGCATGATGTCAGACCCGCCCTGAACAGATTGATGTGCCCATTGTCGGAAATACGGACAGCGCCACCTAGTGGCAACAGGAAATGTCATGGCTTTAACTTTGTTGTACTGATTTTCACAGGTTGATCGTGGCCACCTCAAAAGCGGTGAATATCACCATCAGTCCCTCGTGATGCTTCAGTGCAAAAATTGTGACTTTAAACTGAACGGCGCACCCTGGTGGCAACGCGGTTCATCATGAAAGATGAAGTGGCTTTTGAGGGGCTTGGAAAGTTTATAGAGGCTTGAAATTTGGCACACACCTCCAAATGGATGAAGGCATTGTTGTTATTTAACCATTTTCCTTGAATAGCGCAAAATGGCTCCACAGCGCCCCCTACAATATTTCAAAACATCAGCCCCTGCTCTGTGTTTCATCTATGAGTGTGACACTTGGTAAGCTTGTGTAAGATATCAAGATGTACAAAAAAGTCTCTTGGAGCAATATCCCAAATCCAACAGGAAGTCAGCCATTTTAAAATTAATGTGTAATTTTGATGACATTTTCCCCCCTTTTCAGGCCTCATACTTTGACGAACTCCTCCAAGGGATTTCATCAGATTGGACCGATCTGAAGTTTGTGGAATCTAAAGACCTTTGTGATGTTAAATTGCGAAGCTTTTTACGTTCAGGGAAACGGGGTGGTCATGGCGGCACTTAGAGTTTCAATCACTCGCCAAAAAGCAGTAATCTGCTGTCACTCAAAAACACAATATCCAATCTCTCCCAAACGTCGCAGGTGTGATGAGACTCGAGCTCGGAAATGTTTGTTATGCCATTTGTCAGTAATAGTTAGAGCGCCACCTAGTGGGACGACTATAATCATGGTTCAATGAGATGAAATGTTAGCTGGTGGTTAAATGCATGAATTCCATCAATGTGACATCACATCGGACGTGCCGGTTTGAGGTGTTGGCAGTGGCTCGACGTGCCGGGGGTGCGAGGGCCCTCATAACGCTGCTTGCAGCTTTAATTAGGGCCCGAGCACCGAGAGTGCGAAGGCCCTATTGTATCTGCTCCGTTTCTTTTTATTATTATTATTATTATTCACCCCAAACAAGGGCCTTTTTGAGGGCCTAAACATGCTCAAAAACTCATGAAATTTTGCACACATGCCAGGTCTGGTGAAAAATTTTGTATTTTAATGGTTTTACATATGAGCACTGGGAAATGGCTCTACAGCGCCACCTATGCCTTGTTAAATGCAGCCCTACGACCACATCGTTTCAGCTACATGTATGAAATTTGGCACACATGTGTATCATGCCGAGTCGAACAAAAAAGTCTGTGGGCCCATTGATGCAAACCCAACAGGAAGTCCGCCATTTGGAAGAGAAGGTGACATTTTGGCTCTAATTTTGCCATTTCCATGCCTCGAACTTTTGCGAACTCCTCCTTGGGATTTGGTTGTATAAGCTTCATCTTTGGTCAGTGTCAACTACACACCTGGGCCATGTTAAATTGCGGAGCTTTTGAGTTTTCACAATACTATGAGGCCGTGGCGCCATGGCGAATTTCGATGACTCGCCATGAAAATCTTATTGCCTCTCATTTTGTCATACATTTTCTGACCTTGACCAAAGTGAACACATATGATAAGGCTCCACCCCTGAACATATTTCAACTGCCATATTTGACACCAGGGACAGCGCCACCTAGTGGGAACAGGAAATGTCATGTTTTACACTTTGGGGTACAGTATAGTGATGGGTGACACCTGCAGCCTCAAATTTCTCCAGGAAAGCCTTAAGGAGTTGGTCTTGGGTTACAGTGAAAACTGTGACTTTTCGCAAAAGGGTGTGACCCCAGCAGCATGGCGAACTTTGATGTCACGCCATGAAGAAACAAATTAGTATAACTCAATGAAATCCAGTCTGTTCAGTACCAGACTTTACAGGCATGATGTCAGACCCGCCCTGAACAGATTGATGTGCCCATTGTCGGGAATACGTACAGCGCCACCTAGTGGCAACAGGAAATGTCATGGCTTTAATTTTGTTGTACTGATTTTCACAGGTTCATCGTGGCCACCTCAAAAGCGGTGAATATCACCATCAGTCCCTCGTGATGCTTCAGTGCAAAAATTGTGACTTTAAACTGAACGGCGCACCCTGGTGGCAACGCTGTTCAACATGAAAGATGAAGTGGCTTTTGAGGGGCTTGCAAGTTTATAGAGGCTTGAAATTTGGCCCACACCTCCAAATGGATGAAGGCATTGTTGTTATGTAACCATTTTCCTTGAATAGCGCGAAATGGCTCCACAGCGCCCCCTTCAAAATTTCAAAACATCAGCCCCTGCTCTGTGTTTCATCTATGAGTCTGACACTTGGTAAGCTTGTGTAAGATATCAAGATGTACAAAAAAGTCTCTTGGAGCAATATCCCAAATCCAACAGGAAGTCAGCCATTTTAAAATTAATGTGTAATTTTGATGACATTTTCCCCCCTTTTCAGGCCTCATACTTTGACGAACTCCTCCAAGGGATTTCATCATATTGAAGCATTCTTCAGTGTGTAGAATCTAAAGACCTTTGTGATGTTAAATTGCGAAGCTTTTTACGTTCAGGGAAACGGGGTGGTCATGGCGGCACGTAGAGTTTCAATCACTCGCAAAAAGCAGTAATCTGCTGTCACTAAAAAACACAATGTCCAATCTCTCCCAAAGGTCGCAGGTGTGATGAGACTCGAGCTCGGAAATGTTTGTTATGCTATTTGTCAATAATGGTTAGAGCGCCACCTAGTGGCATGACTATAATCCTGGTTGAATAAGATGAAATGTTAGCTGGTGATTAAAAGCATGAAATCCATCAATGTGACATCACATCGGACGTGCCGGTTTGAGGTGTTGGCAGTGGCTCGACGTGCCGGGGGTGCGAGGGCCCTCATAACGCTGCTTGCAGCTTTAATTAGGGCCCGAGCACCGAGAGTGCGAAGGCCCTATTGTATCTGCTCCGTTTCTTATTATTATTATTATTATTATTATTATTATTATTATTATTATTCAGGCGAAACAAGGGCCTTTTTGAGGGCCTAAACATGCTCAAAAACTCATGAAATTTTGCACACATGCCAGGTCTGGTGAAAAATTTTGTATTTTAATGGTTTTACATATGAGCACTGGGAAATGGCTCTACAGCGCCACCTATGCCTTGTTAAATGCAGCCCTACGACCACATCGTTTGAGCTACATGTATGAAATTTGGCACACATGTGTATCATGCCAAGACGAACAAAAAAGTCTGCGGGCCCATTGACGCAAACCCAACAGGAAGTCCGCCATTTGGAAGAGAAGGTGACATTTTGGCTCTAATTTTGCCGTTTCCATGCCTCGAACTTTTGCGAACTCCTCCTTGGGGTTTCATTTCATAACCTTCAAATTTGGACAGTGTCAACTACACACCTGGGCCATGTTAAATTGCGGAGCTTTTGAGTTTTCACAATACTATGAGGCCGTGGCGCCATGGCGAATTTCGATGACTCGCCATGAAAATCTTATTGCCTCTCATTTTGTCATACATTTTCTGACCTTGACCAAAGTGAACACATATGATAAGGCTCCACCCCTGAACATATTTCAACTGCCATATTTGACATCAAGGACAGCGCCACCTAGTGGGAACAGGAAATGTCATGTTTTACACTTTGGGGTACAGTATAGTGATGGGTGACATCTGCAGCCTCAAATTTCTCCAGGAAAGCCTTAAGGAGTTGGTCTTGGGTTACAGTGAAAACTGTGACTTTTCGCGAAAGGGTGTGACCCCAGCAGCATGGCGAACTTTGATGTCACGCCATGAAGAAACAAATTAGTATAACTCAATGAAATCCAGTCTGATTAGTACCAGACTTTACAGGCATGATGTCAGACCCGCCCTGAACAGATTGATGTGCCCATTATCGGGAATACGCACAGCGCCACCTAGTGGCAACAGGAAATGTCATGGCTTTAATTTTGTTGTACTGATTTTCACAGGTTCATCGTGGCCACCTCAAAAGCGGTGAATATCACCATCAGTCCCTTGTGATGCTTCAGTGCAAAAATTGTGACTTTAAACTGAACGGCGCACCCTGGTGGCAACGCTGTTCAACATGAAAGATGAAGTGGCTTTTGAGGGTCTTGGCAAGTTTATAGAGGCTTGAAATTTGGCACACACCTCCAAATGGATGAAGGCTTTGTTGTCATGTGAGCATTTTCATTGAATATCCCAAAATGGCTCCACAGCGCCCCCTACAAAATTTCAAAACCACAGCCCCTGCTCTGTGTTTCATCTATGAGTCTGACACTTGGTAAGCTTGTGTAAGATATCAAGATGTACAAAAAAGTCTCTTGGAGCAATATCCCAAATCCAACAGGAAGTCAGCCATTTTAAAATTAATGTGTAATTTTGATGACATTTTCCCCCCTTTTCAGGCTTCATACTTTGACGAACTCCTCCAAGGGATTTCATCATATTGAAGCATTCTTTAGTGTGTAGAATCTAAAGACCTGTGTGATGTTAAATTGCGAAGCTTTTTCCGTTCAGGGAAACGGGGTGGTCATGGCGGCACGTAGAGTTTCAATCACTCGCAAAAAGCAGTAATCTGCTGTCACTAAAAAACACAATGTCCAATCTCTCCCAAAGGTCGCAGGTGTGATGAGACTCGAGCTTGGAAATGTTTGTTATGCTATTTGTCAATAATGGTTAGAGCGCCACCTAGTGGCATGACTATAATCCTGGTTGAATAAGATGAAATGTTAGCTGGTGATTAAAAGCATGAAATCCATCAATGTGACATCAGATCGGACGTGCCGGTTTGAGGTGTTGGCAGTGGCTCGACGTGCCGGAGGTGCGAGGGCCCTCATAACGCTGCTTGCAGCTTTAATTAGGGCCCGAGCACTGAGAGTGCGAAGGCCCTATTGTATCTGCTCCGTTTCTTATTATTATTATTATTATTCACCCCAAACAAGGGCCTTTTTGAGGGCCTAAACATGCTCAAAAACTCATGAAATTTTGCACACATGCCAGGTTTGGTGAAAAATTTTGTATTTTAATGGTTTTACATATGAGCACTGGGAAATGGCTCTACAGCGCCACCTATGCCTTGTTAAATGCAGCCCTACGACCACATAGTTTGAGCTACATGTATGAAATTTGGCACACATGTGTATCATGACGAGCCGAACAAAAAAGTCAGTGGGCCCATTGACGCAAACCCAACAGGAAGTCCGCCATTTGGAAGAGAAGGTGACATTTTGGCTCTAATTTTGCCATTTCCATGCCTCGAACTTTAACGAACTCCTCCTTGGGATTTGGTCCTATAAGCTTCAAATTTGGACAGTGTCAACTACACCCTTGTGCCATGTTAAATTGCGGAGCTTTTGAGTTTTCACAATAGTATGAGGCCGTGGCGCCATGGCGAATTTTGATGACTCGCCATGAAAATCTTATTGCCTCTCATTCTGTCATACATGTTCCGATCTGGACCAAAGAGCACACATATGATAAGGCTCCACCCCTGAACATATTTCAACTGCCATATTTGACATCAAGGACAGCGCCACCTAGTGGGAACAGGAAATGTCATGTTTTACACTTTGGGGTACAGTATTGTGATGGGTGACATCTGCAGCCTCAAATTTCTCCAGGAAAGCCTTAAGGAGTTGGTCTTGGGTTACAGTGAAAACTGTGACTTTTCACGAAAGGGTGTGACCCCAGCAGCATGGCGAACTTTGATGTCACGCCATGAAGAAACAAATTAGTATAACTCAATGAAATCCAGTCTGATCAGTACCAGACTTTACAGGCATGATGTCAGACCCGCCCTGAACAGATTGATGTGCCCATTGTCGGAAATACGGACAGCGCCACCTAGTGGCAACAGGAAATGTCATGGCTTTAACTTTGTTGTACTGATTTTCACAGGTTCATCGTGGCCACCTCAAAAGCGGTGAATATCACCATCAGTCCCTCGTGATGCTTCAGTGCAAAAATTGTGACTTTAAACTGAACGGCGCACCCTGGTGGCAACGCGGTTCATCATGAAAGATGAAGTGGCTTTTGAGGGGCTTGGAAAGTTTATAGAGGCTTGAAATTTGGCACACACCTCCAAATGGATGAAGGCATTGTTGTTATGTAACCATTTTCCTTGAATAGCGCAAAATGGCTCCACAGCGCCCCCTACAATATTTCAAAACATCAGCCCCTGCTCTGTGTTTCATCTATGAGTCTGACACTTGGTAAGCTTGTGTAAGATATCAAGGTGTACAAAAAAGTCTCTTGGAGCAATATCCCAAATCCAACAGGAAGTCAGCCATTTTAAAATTAATGTGTAATTTTGATGACATTTTCCCCCCTTTTCAGGCCTCATACTTTGACGAACTCCTCCAAGGGATTTCATCATATTGAACCATTCTCCAGTGTGTGGAATCTAAAGACCTTTGTGATGTTAAATTGCGAAGCTTTTTCCGTTCAGGGAAACGGGGTGGTCATGGCGGCACGTAGAGTTTCAATCACTCGCAAAAAGCAGTAATCTGCTGTCACTAAAAAGACACAATGTCCAATCTCTCCCAAAGGTCGCAGGTGTGATGAGACTCGAGCTTGGAAATGTTTGTTATGCTATTTGTCAATAATGGTTAGAGCGCCACCTAGTGGCATGACTATAATCCTGGTTGAATAAGATGAAATGTTAGCTGGTGATTAAAAGCATGAAATCCATCAATGTGACATCACATCGGACGTGCCGGTTTGAGGTGTTGGCAGTGGTTCGACGTGCCGGGGGTGCGAGGGCCCTCATAACGCTGCTTGCAGCTTTAATTATTATTATTATTATTATTCAGGCGAAACAAGGGCCTTTTTGAGGGCCTAAACATGCTCAAAAACTCATGAAATTTTGCACACATGCCAGGTCTGGTGAAAAATTTTGTATTTTAATGGTTTTACATATGAGCACAGGGAAATGGCTCTAGAGCGCCACCTATGCCTTGTTAAATGCAGCCCTACGACCACATCGTTTGAGCTACATGTATGAAATTTGGCACACATATGTATCATGCCAAGACGAACAAAAAAGTCTGTGGGCCCATTGACGCAAACCCAACAGGAAGTCCGCCATTTGGAAGAGAAGGTGACATTTTGGCTCTAATTTTGCCATTTCCATGCCTCGAACTTTTGCGAACTCCTCCTTGGGGTTTGATTTCATAACCTTCAAATTTGGACAGTGTCAACTACACCCTTGTGCCATGTTAAATTGCGGAGCTTTTGAGTTTTCACAATACTATGAGGCCGTGGCGCCATGGCGAATTTCGATGACTCGCCATGAAAATCTTATTGCCTCTCATTTTGTCATACATTTTCTGACCTTGACCAAAGTGAACACATATGATAAGGCTCCACCCCTGAACATATTTCAACTGCCATATTTGACACCAGGTACAGCGCCACCTAGTGGGAACAGGAAATGTCATGTTTTACACTTTGGGGTACAGTATTGTGATGGGTGACATCTGCAGCCTCAAATTTCTCCAGGAAAGCCTTAAGGAGTTGGTCTTGGGTTACAGTGAAAACTGTGACTTTTCACGAAAGGGTGTGACCCCAGCAGCATGGTGAACTTTGATGTCACGCCATGAAGAAACAAATTAGTATAACTCAATGAAATCCAGTCTGATCAGTACCAGACTTTACAGGCATGATGTCAGACCCGCCCTGAACAGATTGATGTGCCCATTGTCGGAAATACGGACAGCGCCACCTAGTGGCAACAGGAAATGTCATGGCTTTAATTTTGTTGTACTGATTTTCACAGGTTCATCGTGGCCACCTCAAAAGCGGTGAATATCAACATCAGTCCCTCGTGATGCTTCAGTGCAAAAATTGTGACTTTAAACTGAACGGCGCACCCTGGTGGTAACGCGGTTCACCATGAAAGATGAAGTGGCTTTTGAGGGGCTTGGAAAGTTTATAGAGGCTTGAAATTTGGCACACACCTCCAAATGGATGAACGCTTTGTTGGCATGTGATCATTTTCATTGAATAGCGCGAAATGGCTCCACAGCGCCCCCTACAATATTTCAAAACATCAGCCCCTGCTCTGTGTTTCATCTATGAGTCTGACACTTGGTAAGCTTGTGTAAGATATCAAGATGTACAAAAAAGTCTCTTGGAGCAATATCCCAAATCCAACAGGAAGTCAGCCATTTTAAAATTAATGTGTAATTTTGATGACATTTTCCCCCCTTTTCAGGCCTCATACTTTGACGAACTCCTCCAAGGGATTTCATCATATTGAAGCATTCTTCAGTGTGTAGAATCTAAAGACCTTTGTGATGTTAAATTGCGAAGCTTTTTCCGTTCAGGGAAACGGGGTGGTCATGGCGGCACGTAGAGTTTCAATCACTCGCAAAAAGCAGTAATCTGCTGTCACTAAAAAACACAATGTCCAATCTCTCCCAAAGGTCGCAGGTGTGATGAGACTCGAGCTTGGAAATGTTTCTTATGCTATTTGTCAATAATGGTTAGAGCGCCACCTAGTGGTACGACTAACTAATCATGAATGAATGAGTTGAAATGTTAGTTGGTGGTTAAATTCATGAATTCAATAAATGTGACATCAGATCGGACGTGCTGGTTTTAGGTGTTGGGCGTGGCTCGACACGCCGGGGTGCGAGGGCCCTCATAACGCTGCTTGCAGCTTTAATTATTATTATTATTATTATTATTATTATTATTCAGGCGAAACAAGGGCCTTTTTGAGGGCCTAAACATGCTCAAAAACTCATGAAATTTTGCACACATGCCAGGTCTGGTGAAAAATTTTGTATTTTAATGGTTTTACTTATGAGCACTGGGAAATGGCTCTAGAGCGCCACCTATGCCTTGTTAAATGCAGCCCTACGACCACATGGTTTGAGCTACATGTATGAAATTTGGCACACATGTGTATCATTCCAAGACGAACAAAAAAGTCTGTGGGCCCATTGACGCAAACCCAACAGGAAGTCCGCCATTTGGAAGAGAAGGTGACATTTTGGCTCTAATTTTGCCATTTCCATGCCTCGAACTTTAACGAACTCCTCCTTGGGATTTGGGCGTATAAGCTTCAAATTTGGTCAGTGTCAACTACACCCTTGTGCCATGTTAAATTGCGGAGCTTTTGAGTTTTCACAATACCATGAGGCCGTGGCGCCATGGCGAATTTCGATGACTCGCCAAGAAAATCTTATTGCCTCTCATTTTGTCATACATTTTCTGACCTTGACCAAAGAGCACACATATGATAAGGCTCCATCCCTGAACATATTTCAACTGCCATATTTGACATAAGGGCCAGCGCCACCTAGTGGGAACAGGAAATGTCATGTTTTACACTTTGGGGTACAGTATAGTGATGGGTGACATCTGCAGCCTCAAATTTCTCCAGAAAAGCCTTAAGGAGTCGGTCTTGGGTTACAGTGAAAACTGTGACTTTTCGCAAAAGGGTGTGACCCCAGCAGCATGGCGAACTTTGATGTCACGCCATGAAGAAACAAATTAGTATAACTCAATGAAATCCAGTCTGATCAGTACCAGACTTTACAGGCATGATGTCAGACCCGCCCTGAACAGATTGATGTGCCCATTGTCGGAAATACGGACAGCGCCACCTAGTGGCAACAGGAAATGTCATGGCTTTAATTTTGTTGTACTGATTTTCACAGGTTGATCGTGGCCACCTCAAAAGCGGTGAATATCACCATCAGTCCCTCGTGATGCTTCAGTGCAAAAATTGTGACTTTAAACTGAACGGCGCACCCTGGTGGCAACGTGGTCCACCATGAAAGATGAAGTGGCTTTTGAGGGTCTTGGCAAGTTTATAGAGGCTTGAAATTTGGCACACACCTCCAATGTTACGAAGGCTTTGTTGTCATGTGATCATTTTCATTGAATATCCCAAAATGGCTCCACAGCGCCCCCTACAAAATTTCAAAACCACAGCCCCAGCTCTGTGTTTTATGTATGAATCTGAAACCTGGTAGGCTTATAGGAGATATCAAGATGTACAAAAAAGTCTCTTGGAGCAATATCCCAAATCCAACAGGAAGTCAGCCATTTTAAAATTAATGTGCAATTTTGGAAAAATTTCCCCTCTTTTCAGGCACCGTGCTTTGACGTACTCCTCCAAGGGATTTCATCATATTGAACCAATCTCCTGTGTGTGGAATCTAAAGACCTTTGTGATGTTAAATTGCGAAGCTTTTTACATTTAGGGAAACGGGGTGGTCATGGCGGCACGTGGAGTTTCAATCACTCGCCAAAAAGCAGTAATCTGCTGTCACTCAAAATCAAAATGTTCAATCTCTCCCAAAGGTCGCAGGCGTGATGAGACTCGAGCTAGGAAATGTTTGTTATGCCATTTGTCAGTAATGGTTAGAGCGCCACCTAGTGGGACAACTATAATCATGATTGAATGAGATGAATTGTTAGCTGGTGGTTAAATGCATGAATTCCATCAATGTGACATCAGATCGGACATGCTGGTTTTAGGTGTTGGGCGTGGCTCGACGCGCCGGGGGTGCGAGGGCCCTCCTAACGCTGCTTGCAGCTTTAATTATTAGGGCCCGAGCACCGAGAGTGCGAAGGCCCTATTGTATCTGCTCCGTTTCTTATTATTATTATTATTAGGGCCCGAGCACTGAGAGTGCGAAGGCCCTATTGTATCTGCTCCGTTTCTTATTATTATTATTATTATTAGGGCCCGAGCACCGAGAGTGCGAAGGCCCTATTGTATCTGCTCCGTTTCTTATTATTATTATTATTAGGGCCCGAGCACCGAGAGTGCGAAGGCCCTATTGTATCTGCTCCGTTTCTTATTATTATTATTATTATTATTATTATTATTATTCAGGCGAAACAAGGGCCTTTTTGAGGGCCTAAACATGCTCAAAAACTCATGAAATTTTGCACACATGCCAGGTCTGGTGAAAAATTTTGTATTTTAATGGTTTTACATATGAGCACTGGGAAATGGCTCTAGAGCGCCACCTATGCCTTGTTAAATGCAGCCCTACGACCACATCGTTTGAGCTACATGTATGAAATTTGGCACACATGTGTATCATGCCAAGACGAACAAAAAAGTCTGTGGGCCCATTGACGCAAACCCAACAGGAAGTCCGCCATTTGGAAGAGAAGGTGACATTTTGGCTCTAATTTTGCCATTTCCATGCCTCGAACTTTTGCGAACTCCTCCTTGGGGTTTCGTTTCATAACCTTCATATTTGGTCAGTGTCAACTACACCCTTGTGCCATGTTAAATTGCGGAGCTTTTGAGTTTTCACAATACTATGAGGCCGTGGCGCCATGGCGAATTTCGATGACTCGCCATGAAAATCTTATTGCCTCTCATTTTGTCATACATTTTCTGACCTTGACCAAAGTGAACACATATGATAAGGCTCCACCCCTGAACATATTTCAACTGCCATATTTGACACCAGGTACAGCGCCACCTAGTGGGAACAGGAAATGTCATGTTTTACACTTTGGGGTACAGTATAGTGATGGGTGACATCTGCAGCCTCAAATTTCTCCAGGAAAGCCTTAAGGAGTTGGTCTTGGGTTACAGTGAAAACTGTGACTTTTCGCAAAAGGGTGTGACCCCAGCAGCATGGCGAACTTTGATGTCACGCCATGAAGAAACAAATTAGTATAACTCAATGAAATCCAGTCTGTTCAGTACCAGACTTTACAGGCATGATGTCAGACCCGCCCTGAACAGATTGATGTGCCCATTGTCGGAAATACGGACAGCGCCACCTAGTGGCAACAGGAAATGTCATGGCTTTAATTTTGTTGTACTGATTTTCACAGGTTCATCGTGGCCACCTCAAAAGCGGTGAATATCAACATCAGTCCCTCGTGATGCTTCAGTGCAAAAATTGTGACTTTAAACTGAACGGCGCACCCTGGTGGCAACGCGGTTCACCATGAAAGATGAAGTGGCTTTTGAGGGGCTTGGAAAGTTTATAGAGGCTTGAAATTTGGCACACACCTCCAAATGGATGAACGCTTTGTTGGCATGTGATCATTTTCATTGAATAGCGCGAAATGGCTCCACAGCGCCCCCTACAATATTTCAAAACATCAGCCCCTGCTCTGTGTTTCATCTATGAGTCTGACACTTGGTAAGCTTGTGTAAGATATCAAGATGTACAAAAAAGTCTCTTGGAGCAATATCCCAAATCCAACAGGAAGTCAGCCATTTTAAAATTAATGTGTAATTTTGATGACATTTTCCCCCCTTTTCAGGCCTCATACTTTGACGAACTCCTCCAAGGGATTTCATCATATTGAAGCATTCTTCAGTGTGTAGAATCTAAAGACCTTTGTGTTGTTAAATTGCGAAGCTTTTTCCGTTCAGGGAAACGGGGTGGTCATGGCGGCACGTAGAGTTTCAATCACTCCCAAAAAGCAGTAATCTGCTGTCACTAAAAAACACAATGTCCAATCTCTCCCAAAGGTCGCAGGTGTGATGAGACTCGAGCTTGGAAATGTTTGTTATGCTATTTGTCAATAATGGTTAGAGCGCCACCTAGTGGCATGACTATAATCCTGGTTGAATAAGATGAAATGTTAGCTGGTGATTAAAAGCATGAAATCCATCAATGTGACATCACATCGGACGTGCCGATTTGAGGTGTTGGCAGTGGCTCGACGTGCCGGGGGTGCGAGGGCCCTCATAACGCTGCTTGCAGCTTTAATTATTATTATTATTATTATTCAGGCAAAACAAGGGCCTTTTTGAGGGCCTAAACATGCTCAAAAACTCATGAAATTTTGCACACATGCCAGGTCTGGTGAAAAATTTTGTATTTTAATGGTTTTACATATGAGCACTGGGAAATGGCTCTAGAGCGCCACCTATGCCTTGTTAAATGCAGCCCTACGACCACATCGTTTGAGCTACATGTATGAAATTTGGCACACATATGTATCATGCCAAGACGAACAAAAAAGTCTGTGGGCCCATTGACGCAAACCCAACAGGAAGTCCGCCATTTGGAAGAGAAGGTGACATTTTGGCTCTAATTTTGCCATTTCCATGCCTCGAACTTTTGCGAACTCCTCCTTGGGATTTGGTTGTATAAGCTTCATCTTTGGTCAGTGTCAACTACACACCTGGGCCATGTTAAATTGCGGAGCTTTTGAGTTTTCACAATACTATGAGGCCGTGGCGCCATGGCGAATTTCGATGACTCGCCATGAAAATCTTATTGCCTCTCATTTTGTCATACATTTTCTGACCTTGACCAAAGTGAACACATATGATAAGGCTCCACCCCTGAACATATTTCAACTGCCATATTTGACACCAGGGACAGCGCCACCTAGTGGGAACAGGAAATGTCATGTTTTACACTTTGGGGTACAGTATAGTGATGGGTGACATCTGCAGCCTCAAATTTATCCAGGAAAGCCTTAAGGAGTTGGTCTTGGGTTACAGTGAAAACTGTGACTTTTCGCAAAAGGGTGTGACCCCAGCAGCATGGCGAACTTTGATGTCACGCCATGAAGAAACAAATTAGTATAACTCAATGAAATCCAGTCTGATCAGTACCAGACTTTACAGGCATGATGTCAGACCCGCCCTGAACAGATTGATGTGCCCATTGTCAGGAATATGAAGAGCGCCACCTAGTGGGAACAGGAAATGTTATGTCTTACACTTTGTTGTACTGATTTTCACAGGTTCATTGTGGCCACCTCAAAAGCGATGAATATCACCATCAGTCCTTCTTGATGCTGCAGTGCGAAAATTGTGACTTTAAACTGAACGGCGCACCCTGGTGGCAACGCTGTTCACCATGAAAAATGAAGTGGCTTTTGAGGGGCTTGGAAAGTTTAAAAAGTCTTGAAATTTGGCGCACACCTCCAATGTGCATAAGGCTTTGTTGTTATGTGATCATTTTCATTGAATAGCGCAAAATGGCTCCACAGCGCCCCCTACAAAATTTCAAAACATCAGCCCCAGCTCTGTGTTTTATGTATGAGTCTGAAACCTGGTAAGCTTATAGGAGATATCAAGATGTACAAAAAAGTCTCCTGGAGCAATATCCCAAATCCAACAGGAAGTCAGCCATTTTAAAATTAATGTGTAATTTTGGCGACATTTTCCCCTCTTTCCAGGCATTGTTCTTTGACGAACTCCTCCAAGGGATTTCATCATATTGAACCAATCTCCAGTGTGTGGAATCTAAAGACCTTTGTGATGTTAAATTGCGAAGGTTTTTACGTTCAGGGAAACGGGGTGGTCATGGCGGCACGTGGAGTTTGAATCACTCTCCAAAAAGCAGTAATCTGCTGTCACTCAAAAACACAATGTCCAATCTCTCCCAAACGTCTCAGGTGTGATGAGACTCGAGCTTGGAAATGTTTGGTATGCCATTTGTCGGTAATAGTTAGAGCGCCACCTAGTGGAACGACTAAGTAATCATGAATGAATGAGTTGAAATGTTAGCTGGTGGTTAAATGCATGAATTCCATCAATGTGACATCAGATCGGAGGTGCTGGTTTTAGGTGTTGGGCGTGGCTCGACGTGCCGGGGGTGCGAGGGCCCTCATAACGCTGCTTGCAGCTTTAATTAGGGCCCGAGCACCGAGAGTGCGAAGGCCCTATTGTATCTGCTCCGTTTCTTATTATTATTTAGGGCCCGAGCACTGACAGTGCGAAGGCCCTATTGTAATTGCTCTGTTTATTATTATTATTATTATTATTATTATTATTATTATTATTATTATTCCGGCAAATGAATTGGCCGTTTGAGGGCCTAAACATGCTCGAAAACTCATGAAATTTTGCACACGCGTCAGGTCTGGTGAAAATTTACGTATTTTAATGTTCTCAGACATGGCCAGGGAAAATTAGCTCTAGAGCGCCACCTAGAAAAATGAAAAACGCGAGCCCCCGGTATGGGTATGGTCTATAAGTTTGAAAGTCGGTACACCTATATAACGTTCAGAGTCGAACAAAAAAGTCTATTATGGCAATGTCCTAAACCCAACAGGAAGTCCGCCATTTTGGATTGAAGGTGACATTTTGGGTCTGATTTTACCGTTTCCATGCCTTGTACTTTAACGAACTCCTCCTTGGGATTTGGTCCTATAAACTTCAAATTTGGACAGTGTCAACTACACCCTTGTGCCATGTTAAATTGCGGAGATTTTGAGTTTTCACAATAGTATGAGGCCGTGGCGCCATGGCGAATTTTGATGACTCGCCATGAAAATCTTATTGCCTCTCATTCTGTCATAAATGTTCCGATCTGGACCAAAGAGCACACATATGATAAGGCTCCACCCCTGAACATATTTCAACTGCCATATTTGACATCAAGGACAGCGCCACCTAGTGGGAACAGGAAATGTCATGTTTTACACTTTGGGGTACAGTATAGTGATGGGTGACATCTGCAGCCTCAAATTTCTGGAGGAAAGCCTTAAGGAGTTAGTCTTGGTTTACAGTGAAAACTGTGACTTTTCGCAAAAGGGTGTGACCCCAGCGGCGTGGCGAACTTTGATGTCACGCCATGAAGAAACAAATTAGTATAACTCAATGAAATCCAGTCTGATCAGTACCAGACTTTACAGGCATGATGTCAGACCCGCCCTGAACAGATTGATGTGCCCATTGTCGGAAATACGGACAGCGCCACCTAGTGGCAACAGGAAATGTCATGGCTTTAATTTTGTTGTACTGACTTTCACAGGTTCATCCTGGCCACCTCAAAAGCGGTGAATATCCCCATCAGTCCCTCGTGATGCTTCAGTGCAAAAATTGTGACTTTAAACTGAACGGCGCACCCTGGTGGCAACGCGGTTCATCATGAAAGATGAAGTGGCTTTTGAGGGTCTTGGCAAGTTTATAGAGGCTTGAAATTTGGCACACACCTCCAAATGGATGAAGGCTTTGTTGGCATGTGATCATTTTCATTGAATAGCGCAAAATGGCTCCACAGCGCCCCCTACAATATTTCAAAACATCAGCCCCTGCTCTGTGTTTCATCTATGAGTCTGACACTTGGTAAGCTTGTGTAAGATATCAAGATGTACAAAAAAGTCTCTTGGAGCAATATCCCAAATCCAACAGGAAGTCAGCCATTTTAAAATTAATGTGTAATTTTGATGACATTTTCCCCCCTTTTCAGGCCTCATACTTTGACGAACTCCTCCAAGGGATTTCATCATATTGAAGCATTCTTCAGTGTGTAGAATCTAAAGACCTTTGTGATGTTAAATTGCGAAGCTTTTTCCGTTCAGGGAAACGGGGTGGTCATGGCGGCACGTAGAGTTTCAATCACTCGCAAAAAGCAGTAATCTGCTGTCACTAAAAAACACAATGTCCAATCTCTCCCAAAGGTCGCAGGTGTGATGAGACTCGAGCTTGGAAATGTTTGTTATGCTATTTGTCAATAATGGTTAGAGCGCCACCTAGTGGCATGACTATAATCCTGGTTGAATAAGATGAAATGTTAGCTGGTGATTAAAAGCATGAAATCCATCAATGTGACATCACATCGGACGTGCCGGTTTGAGGTGTTGGCAGTGGCTCGACGTGCCGGGGGTGCGAGGGCCCTCATAACGCTGCTTGCAGCTTTAATATTATTATTATTATTATTATTATTATTATTATTATTCAGGCGAAACAAGGGCCTTTTTGAGGGCCTAAACATGCTCAAAAACTCATGAAATTTTGCACACATGCCAGGTCTGGTGAAAAATTTTGTATTTTAATGGTTTTACATATGAGCACTGGGAAATGGCTCTAGAGCGCCACCTATGCCTTGTTAAATGCAGCCCTACGACCACATCGTTTGAGCTACATGTATGAAATTTGGCACACATGTGTATCATGCCAAGACGAACAAAAAAGTCTGTGGGCCCATTGACGCAAACCCAACAGGAAGTCCGCCATTTGGAAGAGAAGGTGACATTTTGGCTCTAATTTTGCCATTTCCATGCCTCGAACTTTTGCGAACTCCTCCTTGGGGTTTCATTTCATAACCTTCAAATTTGGACAGTGTCAACTACACCCTTGTGCCATGTTAAATTGCGGAGCTTTTGAGTTTTCACAATACTATGAGGCCGTGGCGCCATGGCGAATTTCGATGACTCGCCATGAAAATCTTATTGCCTCTCATTTTGTCATACATTTTCTGACCTTGACCAAAGTCAAGACATATGATAAGGCTCCACCCCTGAACATATTTCAACTGCCATATTTGACCTCAAGGACAGCGCCACCTAGCGGGAACAGGAAATGTCATGTTTTACACTTTGGGGTACAGTATAGTGATGGGTGACATCTGCAGCCTCAAATTTCTCCAGGAAAGCCTTAAGGAGTTGGTCTTGGGTTACAGTGAAAACTGTGAGTTTTTGCAAAAGGGTGTGACCCCAGCAGCATGGCGAACTTTGATGTCACGCCATGAAGAAACAAATTAGTATAACTCAATGAAATCCAGTCTGATCAGTACCAAACTTTACAGGCATGATGTCAGACCCGCCCTGAACAGATTGATGTGCCCATTGTCGGAAAAAAGGACAGCGCCACCTAGTGGCAACAGGAAATGTCATGGCTTTAATTTTGTTGTACTGATTTTCACAGGTTCATCTTGGCCACCTCAAAAGCGGTGAATATCACCATCAGTCCCTCGTGATGCCTCAGTGCAAAAATTGTGAGTTTAAACTGAACGGCGCACCCTGGTGGCAACGCTGTTCAACATGAAAGATGAAGTGGCTTTTGAGGGTCTTGGCAAGTTTATAGAGGCTTGAAATTTGGCACACACCTCCAAATGGATGTAGGCTTTGTTGGCATGTGATCATTTTCATTGAATAGCGCGAAATTGCTCCACAGCGCCCCCTACAAAATTTCAAAACCACAGCCCCTGCTCTGTGTTCTATGTATGATTCTGAAACCTGGTAAGCTTATAGGAGATATCAAGATGTACAAAAAAGTCTCTTGGAGCAATATCCCAAATCCAACAGGAAGTCAGCCATTTTAAAATTAATGTGCAATTTTGGCAACATTTTCCCCTCTTTCCAGGCACCGTTCTTTGACGAACTCCTCAAAGGGATTTCATCAGATTGATGCGATCTCCTGTGTGTGGAATCTAAAGACCTTTGTGATGTTAAATTGCGAAGCTTTTTACGTTCAGTGAAACGGGGTGGTTATGGTGGCACTTAGAGTTTGAATCACTCGCCAAAAAGCAGTAATCTGCTGTCACTCAAAAACACAATGTCCAATCTCTCCCAAACGTCTCAGGTGTGATGAGACTCGAGCTCGGAAGTGTTTGTTATGCCATTTGTACATAATGGTTAGAGCGCCACCTAGTGGAAGAACTAACTAATCACGAATGAATGAGTTGAAATGTTAGCTGGTGGTTAAATGCATGAATTCCATCAATGTGACATCAGATCGGAGGTGCTGGTTTTAGGTGTTGGGCGTGACTCCATGCGCCGGGGGTGCGAGGGCCCTCATAACGCTGCTTGCAGCTTTAATTAGGGCCCGAGCACCGAGAGTGCGAAGGCCCTATTGTATCTGCTCCGTTTCTTATTATTATTATTATTATTATTATTATTATTATTATTATTATTATTATTATTCACCCCAAACAAGGGCCTTTTTGAGGGCCTAAACATGCTCAAAAACTCATGAAATTTTGCACGCATGCCAGGTCTGGTGAAAAATTTTGTATTTTAATGGTTTTACATATGAGCACTGGGAAATGGCTCTACAGCGCCACCTATGCCTTGTTAAATGCAGCCCTACGACCACATCGTTTGAGCTACATGTATGAAATTTGGCACACATGTGTATCATGCCAAGACGAACAAAAAAGTCTGTGGGCCCATTGACGCAAACCCAACAGGAAGTCCGCCATTTGGAAGAGAAGGTGACATTTTGGCTCTAATTTTGCCATTTCCATGCCTCGAACTTTAACGAACTCCTCCTTGGGATTTGGTCCTATAAGCTTCAAATTTGGACAGTGTCAACTACACCCTTGTGCCATGTTAAATTGCGGAGCTTTTGAGTTTTCACAATAGTATGAGGCCGTGGCGCCATGGCGAATTTTGATGACTCGCCATGAAAATCTTATTGCCTCTCATTCTGTCATACATGTTCCGATCTGGACCAAAGAGCACACATATGATAAGGCTCCACCCCTGAACATATTTCAACTGCCATATTTGACATCAAGGACAGCGCCACCTAGTGGGAACAGGAAATGTCATGTTTTACACTTTGGGGTACAGTATTGTGATGGGTGACATCTGCAGCCTCAAATTTCTCCAGGAAAGCCTTAAGGAGTTGGTCTTGGGTTACAGTGAAAACTGTGACTTTTCGCAAAAGGGTGTGACCCCAGCAGCATGGCGAACTTTGATGTCACGCCATGAAGAAACAAATTAGTATAACTCAATGAAATCCAGTCTGATCAGTACCAGACTTTACAGGCATGATGTCAGACCCGCCCTGAACAGATTGATGTGCCCATTGTCGGGAATACGGACAGCGCCACCTAGTGGGAACAGGAAATGTCATGGCTTTAATTTTGTTGTACTGATTTTCACAGGTTCATCGTGGCCACCTCAAAAGCGGTGAATATCACCATCAGTCCCTTGTGATGCTTCAGTGCAAAAATTGTGAGTTTAAACTGAACGCCGCACCCTGGTGGCAACGCGGTTCACCATGAAAGATGAAGTGGCTTTTGAGGGGCTTGGAAAGTTTAAAAAGTCTTGAAATTTGGCGCACACCTCCAATGTGGTTAAGGCTTTGTTGTTATGTGATCATTTTCATTGAATAGCGCAAAATGGCTCCACAGCGCCCCCTACAAAATTTCAAAATCACAGCCCCTGCTCTGTGTTTTATGTATGAGTCTGAAACCTGGTAAGCTTATAGGAGATATCAAGATGTACAAAAAAGTCTCTTGGAGCAATATCCCAAATCCAACAGGAAGTCAGCCATTTTAAAATTAATGTGCAATTTTGGCAACATTTTCCCCTCTTTTGAGGCATTGTTCTTTGACGAACTCCTCCAAGGGATTTCATCATATTGCACTATTCTTCAGTGTGTGGAATCCAAAGACCTTTGTGTTGTTAAATTGCGAAGCTTTTTACGTTCAGGGAAACGGGGTGGTTATGGCGGCACGTAGACTCTCAATCACTCGCCAAAACGCAGTAATCTGCTGTTACTCAAAAACACAATGTCCAATCTCACCCAAAGGTCGCAGGCATAATGAGACTCGAGTTCGGAAATGTTTGTTATGCCATTTGTACATAATGGTTAGAGTGCCACCTACTGGAACGACTAGCTAATCATGAATGAATGAGTTGAAATGTTAGCTGGTGGTTAAATGCATGAATTCCATCAATGTGACATCGATCGGACGTGCTGGTTTTAGGTGTTGGGCGTGGCTCGACGCGCCGGGGGTGCGAGGGCCCTCATAACGCTGCTTGCAGCTTTAATTATTATTATTATTATTATTCCGGCAAATGAATCGGCCGTTTGAGGGCCTAAACATGCTCGAAAACTCTTGAAATTTTGCGCACGCGTCAGGTCTGGTGAAAATTTACGTATTTTAATGGTTTTACATATGAGCACTGGGAAATGGCTCTACAGCGCCACCTATGCCTTGTTAAATGCAGCCCTACGACCACATGGTTTGAGCTACATGTATGAAATTTGGCACACATGTGTATCATGCCAAGACGAACAAAAAAGTCTGTGGGCCCATTGACGCAAACCTAACAGGAAGTCCGCCATTTTGGATTGAAGGTGACATTTTGGCTCTGATTTTACCGTTTCCATGCCTTGTACTTTAACGAACTCCTCCTTGGGATTTGGTCGTATAAGCTTCAAATTTGGACAGTGTCAACTACACCCTTGTGCCATGTTAAATTGCGGAGCTTTTGAGTTTTCACAATACTATGAGGCCGTGGCGCCATGGCGAATTTCGATGACTCGCCATGAAAATCTTATTGCCTCTCATTCTGTCATACATGTTCCGATCTGGACCAAAGAGCACACATATGATAAGGCTCCACCCCTGAACATATTTCAACTGCCATATTTGACATCAAGGACAGCGCCACCTAGTGGGAACAGGAAATGTCATGTTTTACACTTTGGGGTACAGTATAGTGAAGGGTGACATCTGCAGCCTCAAATTTCTCCAGGAAAGCCTTAAGGAGTTGGTCTTGGGTTACAGTGAAAACTGTGACTTTTTGCAAAAGGGTGTGACCCCAGCGGCGTGGCGAACTTTGATGTCACGCCATGAAGAAACAAATTAGTATAACTCAATGAAATCCAGTCTGATCAGTACCAGACTTTACAGGCATGATGTCAGACCCGCCCTGAACAGATTGATGTGCCCATTGTCGGAAATACGGACAGCGCCACCTAGTGGGAACAGGAAATGTCATGGCTTTAATTTTGTTGTACTGATTTTCACAGGTTCATCTTGGCCACCTCAAAAGCGGTGAATATCACCATCAGTCCCTCGTGATGCTTCAGTGCAAAAATTGTGACTTTAAACTGAACGGCGCACCCTGGTGGCAACGCTGTTCAACGTGAAAGATGAAGTGGCTTTTGAGGGTCTTGGCAAGTTTATAGAGGCTTGAAATTTGGCACACACCTCCAAATGGATGAAGGCTTTGTTGGCATTTGATCATTTTCATTGAATAGCGCGAAATTGCTCCACAGCGCCCCCTACAAAATTTCAAAACCACAGCCCCTGCTCTGTGTTCTATGTATGATTCTGAAACCTGGTAAGCTTATAGGAGATATCAAGATGTACAAAAAAGTCTCTTGGTGCAATATCCCAAATCCAACAGGAAGTCAGCCATTTTAAAATTAATGTGTAATTTTGGCAACATTTTCCCCTCTTTCCAGGCACCGTTCTTTGACGAACTCCTCCAAGGGATTTCATTATATTGAACCAATCTCCAGTGTGTGGAATCTAAAGACCTTTGTGATGTTAAATTGCGAAGCTTTTTACGTTCAGTGAAACGGGGTGGTTATGGTGGCACTTAGAGTTTGAATCACTCGCCAAAAAGCAGTAATCTGCTGTCACTCAAAAACACAATGTCCAATCTCTCCCAAACGTCAGATCGGAGGTGCTGGTTTTAGGTGTTGGGCTTGGCTCGACGCGCCGGGGGTGCGAGGGCCCTCGTAACGCTGCTTGCAGCTTTAATTATTATTATTATTATTCAGGCGAAACAAGGGCCTTTTTGAGGGCCTAAACATGCTCAAAAACTCATGAAATTTTGCACACATGCCAGGTCTGGTGAAAAATTTTGTATTTTAATGGTTTTACATATGAGCACTGGGAAATGGCTCTAGAGCGCCACCTATGCCTTGTTAAATGCAGCCCTACGACCACATCGTTTGAGCTACATGTATGAAATTTGGCACACATGTGTATCATGCCAAGACGAACAAAAAAGTCAGTGGGCCCATTGACGCAAACCCAACAGGAAGTCCGCCATTTGGAAGAGAAGGTGACATTTTGGCTCTAATTTTGCCATTTCCATGCCTCGAACTTTTGCGAACTCCTCCTTGGGGTTTGATTTCATAACCTTCATATTTGGTCAGTGTCAACTACACCCTTGTGCCATGTTAAATTGCGGAGCTTTTGAGTTTTCACAATACTATGAGGCCGTGGCGCCATGGCGAATTTCGATGACTCGCCATGAAAATCTTATTGCCTCTCATTTTGTCATACATTTTCTGACCTTGACCAAAGTGAACACATATGATAAGGCTCCACCCCTGAACATATTTCAAGTGCCATATTTGACGTAAGGGACAGCGCCACCTAGTGGGAACAGGAAATGTCATGTTTTACACTTTGGGGTACAGTATTGTGATGGGTGACATCTGCAGCCTCAAATTTCTCCAGGAAAGCCTTAAGGAGTTGGTCTTGGGTTACAGTGAAAACTGTGACTTTTCACGAAAGGGTGTGACCCCAGCAGCATGGCGAACTTTGATGTCACGCCATGAAGAAACAAATTAGTATAACTCAATGAAATCCAGTCTGATCAGTACCAGACTTTACAGGCATGATGTCAGACCCGCCCTGAACAGATTGATATGCCCATTGTCGGAAATACGGACAGCGCCACCTAGTGGCAACAGGAAATGTCATGGCTTTAACTTTGTTGTACTGATTTTCACAGGTTGATCGTGGCCACCTCAAAAGCGGTGAATATCACCATCAGTCCCTCGTGATGCTTCAGTGCAAAAATTGTGACTTTAAACTGAACGGCGCACCCTGGTGGCAACGCGGTTCATCATGAAAGATGAAGTGGCTTTTGAGGGGCTTGGAAAGTTTATAGAGGCTTGAAATTTGGCACACACCTCCAAATGGATGAAGGCATTGTTGTTATGTAACCATTTTCCTTGAATAGCGCAAAATGGCTCCACAGCGCCCCCTACAATATTTCAAAACATCAGCCCCTGCTCTGTGTTTCATCTATGAGTCTGACACTTGGTAAGCTTGTGTAAGATATCAAGATGTACAAAAAAGTCTCTTGGAGCAATATCCCAAATCCAACAGGAAGTCAGCCATTTTAAAATTAATGTGTAATTTTGATGACATTTTCCCCCCTTTTCAGGCCTCATACTTTGACGAACTCCTCCAAGGGATTTCATCATATTGAAGCATTCTTCAGTGTGTGGAATCTAAAGACCTTTGTGATGTTAAATTGCGAAGCTTTTTCCGTTCAGGGAAACGGGGTGGTCATGGCGGCACGTAGAGTTTCAATCACTCGCAAAAAGCAGTAATCTGCTGTCACTAAAAAACACAATGTCCAATCTCTCCCAAAGGTCGCAGGTGTGATGAGACTCGAGCTTGGAAATGTTTGTTATGCTATTTGTCAATAATGGTTAGAGCGCCACCTAGTGGCATGACTATAATCCTGGTTGAATAAGATGAAATGTTAGCTGGTGATTAAAAGCATGAAATCCATCAATGTGACATCACATCGGACGTGCTGGTTTGAGGTGTTGGCAGTGGCTCGACGTGCCGGGGGTGCGAGGGCCCTCATAACGCTGCTTGCAGCTTTAATTATTAGGGCCCGAGCACTGAGAGTGCGAAGGCCCTATTGTATCTGCTCCGTTTCTTATTATTATTATTATTATTCAGGCGAAACAAGGGCCTTTTTGAGGGCCTAAACATGCTCAAAAACTCATGAAATTTTGCACACATGCCAGGTCTGGTGAAAAATTTTGTATTTTAATGGTTTTACATATGAGCACTGGGAAATGGCTCTAGAGCGCCACCTATGCCTTGTTAAATGCAGCCCTACGACCACATCGTTTGAGCTACATGTATGAAATTTGGCACACATGTGTATCATGCCAAGACGAACAAAAAAGTCTGTGGGCCCATTGACGCAAACCCAACAGGAAGTCCGCCATTTGGAAGAGAAGGTGACATTTTGGCTCTAATTTTGCCATTTCCATGCCTCGAACTTTTGCGAACTCCTCCTTGGGGTTTCATTTCATAACCTTCATATTTGGTCAGTGTCAACTACACCCTTGTGCCATGTTAAATTGCGGAGCTTTTGAGTTTTCACAATACTATGAGGCCGTGGCGCCATGGCGAATTTCGATGACTCGCCATCAAAATCTTATTGCCTCTCATTTTGTCATACATTTTCTGACCTTGACCAAAGTGAACACATATGATAAGGCTCCACCCCTGAACATATTTCAACTGCCATATTTGACACCAGGGACAGCGCCACCTAGTGGGAACAGGAAATGTCATGTTTTACACTTTGGGGTACAGTATAGTGATGGGTGACACCTGCAGCCTCAAATTTCTCCAGGAAAGCCTTAAGGAGTTGGTCTTGGGTTACAGTGAAAACTGTGACTTTTCGCAAAAGGGTGTGACCCCAGCAGCATGGCGAACTTTGATGTCACGCCATGAAGAAACAAATTAGTATAACTCAATGAAATCCAGTCTGTTCAGTACCAGACTTTACAGGCATGATGTCAGACCCGCCCTGAACAGATTGATGTGCCCATTGTCGGGAATACGTACAGCGCCACCTAGTGGCAACAGGAAATGTCATGGCTTTAATTTTGTTGTACTGATTTTCACAGGTTCATCGTGGCCACCTCAAAAGCGGTGAATATCAACATCAGTCCCTCGTGATGCTTCAGTGCAAAAATTGTGACTTTAAACTGAACGGCGCACCCTGGTGGCAACGCTGTTCAACATGAAAGATGAAGTGGCTTTTGAGGGGCTTGCAAGTTTATAGAGGCTTGAAATTTGGCCCACACCTCCAAATGGATGAAGGCTTTGTTGTCATGTGATCATTTTCATTGAATAGCGCGAAATTGCTCCACAGCGCCCCCTACAAAATTTCAAAACAACAGCCCCTGCTCTGTGTTTCATCTATGAGTCTGAAACCTGGTAAGCTTATGGAAAATATCAAGATGTACAAAAAAGTCTCTTGGAGCAATATCCCAAATCCAACAGGAAGTCAGCCATTTTAAAATTAATGTGCAATTTTGGCGACATTTTCCCCTCTTTTCAGGCTTCATACTTTGACGAACTCCTCCAAGGGATTTCATCATATTGAACCATTCTCCAGTGTGTGGAATCTAAAGACCTTTGTGATGTTAAATTGCGAAGCTTTTTACGTTCAAGGAAACGGGGTGGTTATGGCGGCACTTAGAGTTTGAATCACTCGCCAAAAAGCAGTAATCTGCTGTCACTCAAAAACACAATGTCCAATCTCTCCCAAACGTCTCAGGTGTGATGAGACTCGAGCTTGGAAGTGTTTGTTATGCCATTTGTACATAATGGTTAGAGCGCCACCTAGTGGAACGACTAACTAATCATGAATGAATGAGTTGAAATATTAGCTGGTGGTTAAATGCATGAATTCCATCAATGTGACATGAGATCGGACGTGCTGGTTTTAGGTGTTGGGCGTGGCTCGACGCGCCGGGGGTGCGAGGGCCCTCATAACGCTGCTTGCAGCTTTAATTATTATTATTATTATTATTATTATTATTATTATTCAGGCGAAACAAGGGCCTTTTTGAGGGCCTAAACATGCTCAAAAACTCATGAAATTTTGCACACATGCCAGGTCTGGTGAAAAATTTTGTATTTTAATGGTTTTACATATGAGCACTGGGAAATGGCTCTAGAGCGCCACCTATGCCTTGTTAAATGCAGCCCTACGACCACATCGTTTGAGCTACATGTATGAAATTTGGCACACATGTGTATCATGCCAAGACGAACAAAAAAGTCAGTGGGCCCATTGACGCAAACCCAACAGGAAGTCCGCCATTTGGAAGAGAAGGTGACATTTTGGCTCTAATTTTGCCATTTCCATGCCTCGAACTTTTGCGAACTCCTCCTTGGGGTTTGATTTCATAACCTTCATATTTGGTCAGTGTCAACTACACCCTTGTGCCATGTTAAATTGCGGAGCTTTTGAGTTTTCACAATACTATGAGGCCGTGGCGCCATGGCGAATTTCGATGACTCGCCATGAAAATCTTATTGCCTCTCATTTTGTCATACATTTTCTGACCTTGACCAAAGTGAACACATATGATAAGGCTCCACCCCTGAACATATTTCAACTGCCATATTTGACACCAGGGACAGCGCCACCTAGTGGGAACAGGAAATGTCATGTTTTACACTTTGGGGTACAGTATTGTGATGGGTGACATCTGCAGCCTCAAATTTCTCCAGGAAAGCCTTAAGGAGTTGGTCTTGGGTTACAGTGAAAACTGTGACTTTTCGCAAAAGGGTGTGACACCAGCGGCATGGCGAACTTTGATGTCACGCCATGAAGAAACAAATTAGTATAACTCAATGAAATCCAGTCTGATCAGTACCAGACTTTACAGGCATGATGACAGACCCGCCCTGAACAGATTGATGTGCCCATTGTCGGGAATACGGACAGCGCCACCTAGTGGGAACAGGAAATGTCATGGCTTTAATTTTGTTGTACTGATTTTCACAGGTTCATCGTGGCCACCTCAAAAGCGGTGAATATCACCATCAGTCCCTTGTGATGCTTCAGTGCAAAAATTGTGACTTTAAACTGAACGCCGCACCCTGGTGGCAACGCGGTTCACCATGAAAGATGAAGTGGCTTTTGAGGGGTTGGAAAGTTTAAAAAGTCTTGAAATTTGGCGCACACCTCCAATGTGGTTAAGGCTTTGTTGTTATGTGATCATTTTCATTGAATATCCCAAAATGGCTCCACAGCGCCCCCTGCAAAATTTCAAAATCACAGCCCCTGCTCTGTGTTTTATGTATGAGTCTGAAACCTGGTAAGCTTATAGGAGATATCAAGATGTACAAAAAAGTCTCTTGGAGCAATATCCCAAATCCAACAGGAAGTCAGCCATTTTAAAATTAATGTGTAATTTTGATGACATTTTCCCCCCTTTTCAGGCCTCATACTTTGACGAACTCCTCCAAGGGATTTCATCATATTGAAGCATTCTTCAGTGTGTAGAATCTAAAGACCTTTGTGATGTTAAACTGCGAAGCTTTTTCCGTTCAGGGAAACGGGGTGGTCATGGCGGCACGTAGAGTTTCAATCACTCGCAAAAAGCAGTAATCTGCTGTCACTAAAAAACACAATGTCCAATCTCTCCCAAAGGTCGCAGGTGTGATGAGACTCGAGCTTGGAAATGTTTGTTATGCTATTTGTCAATAATGGTTAGAGCGCCACCTAGTGGCATGACTATAATCCTGGTTGAATAAGATGAAATGTTAGCTGGTGATTAAAAGCATGAAATCCATCAATGTGACATCACATCGGACGTGCCGGTTTGAGGTGTTGGCAGTGGCTCGACGTGCCGGGGGTGCGAGGGCCCTCATAACGCTGCTTGCAGCTTTAATTATTATTATTATTCAGGCGAAACAAGGGCCTTTTTGAGGGCCTAAACATGCTCAAAAACTCATGAAATTTTGCACACATGCCAGGTCTGGTGAAAAATTTTGTATTTTAATGGTTTTACATATGAGCACTGGGAAATGGCTCTACAGCGCCACCTATGCCTTGTTAAATGCAGCCCTACGACCACATCGTTTGAGCTACATGTATGAAATTTGGCACACATGTGTATCATGTCAAGACGAACAAAAAAGTCTGTGGGCCCATTGACGCAAACCCAACAGGAAGTCCGCCATTTGGAAGAGAAGGTGACATTTTGGCTCTAATTTTGCCATTTCCATGCCTCGAACTTTTGCGAACTCCTCCTTGGGGTTTCATTTCTTAACCTTCAAATTTGGACAGTGTCAACTACACCCTTGTGCCATGTTAAATTGCGGAGCTTTTGAGTTTTCACAATACTATGAGGCCGTGGCGCCATGGCGAATTTCGATGACTCGCCATGAAAATCTTATTGCCTCTCATTTTGTCATACATTTTCTGACCTTGACCAAAGTGAACACATATGATAAGGCTCCACCCCTGAACATATTTCAACTGCCATATTTGACCTCAAGGACAGCGCCACCTAGTGGGAACAGGAAATGTCATGTTTTACACTTTGGGGTACAGTATAGTGATGGGTGACATCTGCAGCCTCAAATTTCTCCAGAAAAGCCTTAAGGAGTTGGTCTTGGGTTACAGTGAAAACTGTGAGTTTTCGTGAAAGGGTGTGACCCCAGCAGCATGGCGAACTTTGATGTCACGCCATGAAGAAACAAATTAGTATAACTCAATGAAATCCAGTCTGATCAGTACCAGACTTTACAGGCATGATGTCAGACCCGCCCTGAACAGATTGATGTGCCCATTGTCGGGAATACGGACAGCGCCACCTAGTGGCAACAGGAAATGTCATGGCTTTAATTTTGTTGTACTGATTTTCACAGGTTCATCGTGGCCACCTCAAAAGCGGTGAATATCACCATCAGTCCCTTGTGATGCTTCAGTGCAAAAATTGTGACTTTAAACTGAACGGCGCACCCTGGTGGCAACGCTGTTCACCATGAAAGATGAAGTGGCTTTTGAGGGGCTTGGAAAGTTTAAAAAGTCTTGAAATTTGGCGCACACCTCCAATGTGATTAAGGCTTTGTTGTTATGTGATCATTTTCATTGAATATCCCAAAATGGCTCCACAGCGCCCCCTACAAAATTTCAAAATCACAGCCCCTGCTCTGTGTTTTATGTATGAGTCTGAAACCTGGTAAGCTTATAGGAGATATCAAGATGTACAAAAAAGTCTCTTGGAGCAATATCCCAAATCCAACAGGAAGTCAGCCATTTTAAAATTAATGTGCAATTTTGGCAACATTTTCCCCCCTTTTCAGGCATCATTCTTTGACGAACTCCTCCAAGGGATTTCATCATATTGAAGCATTCTTCAGTGTGTAGAATCTAAAGACCTTTGTGATGTTAAATTGCGAAGCTTTTTCCGTTCAGGGAAACGGGGTGGTCATGGCGGCACGTAGAGTTTCAATCACTCGCAAAAAGCAGTAATCTGCTGTCACTAAAAAACACAATGTCCAATCTCTCCCAAAGGTCGCAGGTGTGATGAGACTCGAGCTTGGAAATGTTTGTTATGCTATTTGTCAATAATGGTTAGAGCGCCACCTAGTGGCATGACTATAATCCTGGTTGAATAAGATGAAATGTTAGCTGGTGATTAAAAGCATGAAATCCATCAATGTGACATCACATCGGACGTGCCGGTTTGAGGTGTTGGCAGTGGCTCGACGTGCCGGGGGTGCGAGGGCCCTCATAACGCTGCTTGCAGCTTTAATTATTATTATTATTCACCCCAAACAAGGGCCTTTTTGAGGGCCTAAACATGCTCAAAAACTCATGAAATTTTGCACACATGCCAGGTTTGGTGAAAAATTTTGTATTTTAATGGTTTTACATATGAGCACTGGGAAATGGCTCTACAGCGCCACCTATGCCTTGTTAAATGCAGCCCTACGACCACATCGTTTGAGCTACATGTATGAAATTTGGCACACATGTGTATCATGCCAAGACGAACAAAAAAGTCTGTGGGCCCATTGACGCAAACCCAACAGGAAGTCCGCCATTTGGAAGAGAAGGTGACATTTTGGCTCTAATTTTGCCATTTCCATGCCTCGAACTTTAACGAACTCCTCCTTGGGATTTGGTCCTATAAGCTTCAAATTTGGACAGTGTCAACTACACCCTTGTGCCATGTTAAATTGCGGAGCTTTTGAGTTTTCACAATACTATGAGGCCGTGGCGCCATGGCGAATTTTGATGACTCGCCATGAAAATCTTATTGCCTCTCATTCTGTCATACATGTTCCGATCTGGACCAAAGAGCACACATATGATAAGGCTCCACCCCTGAACATATTTCAACTGCCATATTTGACATCAAGGACAGCGCCACCTAGTGGGAACAGGAAATGTCATGTTTTACACTTTGGGGTACAGTATTGTGATGGGTGACATCTGCAGCCTCAAATTTCTCCAGGAAAGCCTTAAGGAGTTGGTCTTGGGTTACAGTGAAAACTGTGACTTTTCGCAAAAGGGTGTGACCCCAGCAGCATGGCGAACTTTGATGTCACGCCATGAAGAAACAAATTAGTATAACTCAATGAAATCCAGTCTGATCAGTACCAGACTTTACAGGCATGATGTCAGACCCGCCCTGAACAGATTGATATGCCCATTGTCGGAAATACGGACAGCGCCACCTAGTGGCAACAGGAAATGTCATGGCTTTAACTTTGTTGTACTGATTTTCACAGGTTGATCGTGGCCACCTCAAAAGCGGTGAATATCACCATCAGTCCCTCGTGATGCTTCAGTGCAAAAATTGTGACTTTAAACTGAACGGCGCACCCTGGTGGCAACGCGGTTCATCATGAAAGATGAAGTGGCTTTTGAGGGGCTTGGAAAGTTTATAGAGGCTTGAAATTTGGCACACACCTCCAAATGGATGAAGGCATTGTTGTTATGTAACCATTTTCCTTGAATAGCGCAAAATGGCTCCACAGCGCCCCCTACAATATTTCAAAACATCAGCCCCTGCTCTGTGTTTCATCTATGAGTCTGACACTTGGTAAGCTTGTGTAAGATATCAAGGTGTACAAAAAAGTCTCTTGGAGCAATATCCCAAATCCAACAGGAAGTCAGCCATTTTAAAATTAATGTGTAATTTTGATGACATTTTCCCCCCTTTTCAGGCCTCATACTTTGACGAACTCCTCCAAGGGATTTCATCATATTGAAGCATTCTCCAGTGTGTGGAATCTAAAGACCTTTGTGATGTTAAATTGCGAAGCTTTTTCCGTTCAGGGAAACGGGGTGGTCATGGCGGCACGTAGAGTTTCAATCACTCGCAAAAAGCAGTAATCTGCTGTCACTAAAAAACACAATGTCCAATCTCTCCCAAACGTCGCAGGTGTGATGAGACTCGAGCTTGGAAATGTTTGTTATGCTATTTGTCAATAATGGTTAGAGCGCCACCTAGTGGCATGACTATAATCCTGGTTGAATAAGATGAAATGTTAGCTGGTGATTAAAAGCATGAAATCCATCAATGTGACATCACATCGGACGTGCTGGTTTTAGGTGTTGGGCATGGCTCGACACGCCGGGGTGCGAGGGCCCTCATAACGCTGCTTGCAGCTTTAATTATTATTATTATTATAAGATTAGGGAAACCTGCAGTCAGCTGAGACTGCAGAAGTCACTTGGATGAGTGACAAAACTTTTCTCCCATTGAAAACGCTACGTCCAGATGAACAGAATCAACCTTTAGGGATTTAATTACCTGGATGATTGAGCATGCATCAAGACATTCTCCATGTTGTTTCTGAATTCTTTGTCACCTTATGAATAATGTATATAATTTTGAATAATTTCATGTAAATTTAAGTCTTATTAACTCATTCACTGCCATTGACGTCTATAGACGTCAATGGCAGTCAACGTAAGTTGAACTGAAGCCCACCAGCAGTAAAAGTAGACCTGCAAGGAGGTGCAGGGTTTGCGCACGTAAGGGATTGCACAGTGAGACAAAAATGTGGTGCAAGTCTTGTTGTGTTTCACTGCCAGCCATTTGAAAATGGCTGGCAGTGAATGAGTTAATAGAAACTGAGGAAAGAATGTAATTTGTTTTTACACGTCTTGATACTTGGATATGGGGATTAATAGGTAGTTATTTATATATTTTCATTATCTTCTGTATTTCAAACTGTAAATTAAGCTTGTTTGGTTATATTTTTTATTGCACTCTTGTAATTTTTCATGTTTATACTTTTAATACATTTTTGATAACATAAAAATAAATCTGAAAGATACCTGCATTTTTCAATACAAAATTCACAGATATTTTCAAAATTGATTTGGCATGCAGCGTTACATTGGTAAAGTATAATATATTGCATTAGAAACTTTCACAGGATCAGTACTGGACTATATCAAGTTCTGTATTGCAAATGTGACTGTGGACAAAAGCATTCGGGTTTTCCCAAACCAAAAACCCTGGATGACCAGTGACGTCTGCACACTCCTCAAACCCCACAATGCTGACCTTACAGGGAGTGCAGAATTATTAGGCAAATGAGTATTTTGTCCACATCATCCTCTTCATGCATGTTGTCTTACTCCAAGCTGTATAGGCTCTAAAGCCTACTACCAATTAGGCATATTAGGTGATGTGCATCTCTGTAATGAGAAGAGGTGTGGTCTAATGACATCAACACCCTATATCAGGTGTGCATAATTATTAGGCAACGTCCTTTCCTTTGGCAAAATGGGTCAAAAGAAGGACTTGACAGGCTCAGAAAAGTCAAAAATAGTGAGATATCTTGCAGAGGGATGCAGCAGTCTCAAAATTGCAAAGCTTCTGAAGCGTGATCATCGAACAATCAAGCGTTTCATTCAAAATAGTCAACAGGGTCGCAAGAAGCGTGTGGAAAAACCAAGGCGCAAAATAACTGCCCATGAACTGAGAAAAGTCAAGCGTGCAGCTGCCAAGATGCCACTTGCCACCAGTTTGGCCATATTTCAGAGCTGCAACATCACTGGAGTGCCCAAAAGCACAAGGTGTGCAATACTCAGAGACATATGGAAGAAATATAGTATCATCAGAATTCAAGTATTTTTAGACATTGAATTTATGACACTGAATTTTTATCCTCCAAATTTCCCTGCAAAAATATTCACCTGCAAAAATTCACCTGCAAAAAATTCACCTGCAAAAATTCAACTGCAAAAGTGATGAACTTTAATGACCCAAGCCAGAGCAATCAGCACCAGATCGAGTCGAGTGGCTCTCGGCCAATTAAATTACGCTGTTTGATCACATGACACCGTTAGCCAGCAGTTTGTCTCCTAAAAGAGAGCTGTTTAGAGGTGAGTGATTAAGTTTTTCTCCTAAATAGAGATCATTACAGAACGCCTAGTCCTACTTAAAATCCCATTTATTTTTATTTTATCATCTACTCGAACTAAGGAAAACGTTTGACTAACTCAAAGACAATTTCCACGCCTCCCCTGCCTGACTGCAGAGGCAGTTTTGAATTTAGGAGCAGCAAGATGGAAGCGGCAAACCCTGGCGATTCTCCGGTAAGTATATTGTTTTTTATCTTCAAGTTTGTCTTTTGAAACGTTAATTTTATTTAAATCCGTTGCTCACGTATAAAGTACACAGACGGGGTCTTTGCTCAACTCGTCTGAGGCGTGTCTCACTAAGCGCTACATGCTAGCATCCTGCTAACCGAGCTACCCTTTACATGCTGTGCTTTAGAAAATAGGATACTCGTTAAAAAAAATACTCCGCAGATATTGATAGATAGACGAACACTGCAAATATAATGTTGGAAAAGAGAACGGCCTTTGGTGAAGTGGTAAAATACACCATGAATAAAGCCATAGATTGAATGGCTGCCATGGTTGCAGAACGGCCTGATTTAATGACAAGAATGGGGAAGAGTGAGGCGAAGTGAACCAAAGCCACAAAACACGGTCAGACAAGGCGGCAAAAGGGCAGTGATCTGTCCGTCAGTATGAAGTTGGTGTGTGCTTTGGTGAACAAAAACTCCAGACCGGTAGCAGGAAGATGGGAGACTCGTGTTTCACTGGAATAGTGGTGAATTAAAACATCCTTTGTTGGGGACATTTAGGTGTAAATGCATCCATAAAGGTGAGACAGAGGCAGACCAGACAGTGAAGAAAACAAGGCAAACATTAGAAATATTAAAACGGAAATATAGGATTAATATAACATACAATTGGGGAAAATGTAAGGAACACAATGTAAATGATATTGTAAAGTCATTAAAACAGCATACTCTGATTAAAAGAAACAGATAATTGGGTAGGAGGATGATGATGATGATGATGATAATAATAATAATAATAATAATGTTAAAGAACATGTACAAGATGGGTATGTATACTTGTAGCCAGAACTTAACAACTACAAAGTTGTAGCATGCCAGACCATCTTGATTGAATGTAACTTCGCTCCACACAAGTTTTATGGTAGACATATTCATATTGGTATCTAATAAATGATTAATTCTTAGATTTTATCAAACGTTAATTTATAAATTGTTTCTGTCTTTATGTGTTTGTTTCAGATTATGCAAGATGTAATTATTCAGTCAGCAAGACACTTGCTGCAGTTACTGACATCATCCAACTGAACTGCTGCTGTGATGAATCAGAATACAAGGTTTACTTTAGCAAGACCTATGAGTTAATGCTACATTTAACTAAATTGTTATATATTTTGTGTCCAATATTGTCTCCATATGATTTTGTTTTTTGCAACATCTTGCAGAGAACAGAGTCAAGGTACCAGCTTGGTCAACCCTAAAAGACCATCTGTTCATCAAGAAATGACCAGGTGAAAAAGTCATAAACTAAACACTCTGCATGAGCATGGAATTTAGGATGCAACTTTTATCTTACCTGCTCTACACTCAGGGCTTGAATTACAACAACAGTCAATCACATAAAAAAAAAAAAAAATACTTTTGGTAGTTCTGTGTCTCTCTCTCTCCTCCAAACCCAGATGGCTGCTGGTACTGAACCGGGTTCTGGTTCTGCTGGAGGTTTCTTCTTGTTAAAGGGGAGTTTTTCCTCTGCACTGTCACTTCATGCTGCTCAGTGTGAGGGATTGTTGAGGTTGAGTCCATATGTCCTGCGAACAACTGCTGGGCAATGACACCATGCAATCTTCTGGGATTCCTTGGATAGAAAACCTGTGAGCTGCACTTGTCCTTGGTCTTCACAGCTCACCTTTTTACTGTTTATTGAATCAAAATTCTCCAGTGACATGGATTCTACATTGTAACTGATGTGATGTTCTATAAAGTGGTTTTAATAAAAAAGAGGCAAAAATTAGTTTGTTTCTTTATTCAATTTTTGAACAGTGATACTCATTCAGTAAATGCAAATTATTTACACGGCAGTGCACTATAGGCATAAATCTAGACCCCTAGATAAAACATGATGGCATTATAGCAGTGACAACTCCTCCACAGTAGCAGGTGGGATTTTTCTTTTTTGAGGACGGCTCCTTTTACCTGTCACTACAGATGGTCTGTTTGTTCTGATCAAGAGCCTTTTTTTGGGCAGCTGAAGAGGAGAAGTCTATCTTATGGCCAACCTCTGGCTGTATCTTGGTCATATTACCCAGCAAAACCCAGTATGCAGGTTCACCTGTAACAGTCCTTGTGCCACAGATCACTGTTGCTTCTACATTAAACAGAAGAGCAGTGACGTGGGTGCAGGTCTCCGTGACTCCGGCCTTACAGCTGGAGTGGGCGGCTTCAACCTTCCCTGTGATGCTCACAGTGACCCATGGCTGCAATGCTGGTTCATTCAGTCTTTGAGAGTGCAGGACCTGAAACATACAAAGTTCTTGTCTTTAAATGAACTATGAGCCAAGGCTGACATAAATGTTTTATCTACTTAATCATTAATGTAACAGTGTTTAGAAAGTTAGCACATACATGTAATTTTTCATTTCTTTATGTGTCCATCTATAGAACGCTGCAGGTTATAGTGTAAATCTGCCTGTTCTCTGTCAGAAACCTGCCTGCAGAAAATGAACCTAAAGGATGTAATGCAAGGATGTCATCACTTTCAAGATGGAGAAAGCATAAAGTGACAATTATGAATCACTTAATATGATAAGGAGATTCTGCAGGTCATTAATCAATGTATAAAATTAAATAAAATTATTTTTAGTGACACAAGATACAACTATGGAAGGAAGATGTATAATCGCTCAGTTTGGGGAAATTGTGGGTAGCCTGCAAGGGCCTCAACTTCTCCATACCCACAATGTGCAACAAATGGGCACAGCTATCTTCAACAGTGGAATATCGGCCAGTTACTTCCAACTTTAACGCAGCTTGTAGTCTTGGAGAGCAGCACACCAAAACTGCATGCACAACTTCTGCTAACAGTGGAAACAGATTAAGAAATCCATGCAAACAGATTCATAAACCGAAAGAATATTATTTTACAGGATAAATGATCATATCAGCCGCTGGCTGATCACAAACCCTGAGGGTGTATACGAGAAGCAGAAGAAGCAGAGGGGATATCCAGTTTAAGTTTAGATAGTATTTGTAAAGATATTGACCATATCCTTTTCTGAAAGTGTGGATATAATGGATGGGGTAAGGTACTGACATGCTACAACTTTATAGTTGTTAAGTTCTGGCTACAAGTATACATACCCATCTTGTACATTTTTATTTTATTTTATTATTATTATTATTATTATTATTATTATCATCATCATCATCCTCCTACCCAATTATCTGTTTCTTTTAATCAGAGTATGCTGTTTTAATGACTTTACAATATCATTTACATTGTGTTCCTTACATTTTCCCCAATTGTATGTTATATTAATCCTATATTTCCGTTTTAATATTTCTAATGTTTGCCTTGTTTTCTTCACTGTCTGGTCTGCCTCTGTCTCACCTTTATGGATGCATTTACACCTAAATGTCCCCAACAAAGGATGTTTTAATTCACCACTATTCCAGTGAAACACGAGTCTCCCATCTTCCTGCTACCGGTCTGGAGTTTTTGTTCACCAAAGCACACACCAACTTCATACTGACGGACAGATCACTGCCCTTTTGCCGCCTTGTCTGACCGTGTTTTGTGGCTTTGGTTCACTTCGCCTCACTCTTCCCCATTCTTGTCATTAAATCAGGCCGTTCTGCAACTGATAGGTTTGTAGCTTGAACCCATCTGCTGGAACGTTGAAGACAATATAATTACACTGCAAGCAAGACGCAAGTAGGCAAACTTCTTCATGGTACTCGTGCACGGGAGAGAACCGGACAGGCACCGTTCCTTCGCTTGACCCCAGTAGCTCTCGTCCGTTCTCCCGTATCACTGTCCTTTTATTGAGGTTACATGAATATGCATAAGTTCATTAACATATGACGTCTACATACACAAAGAGTACCTTGCCTGTGTGTGTGTGTGTGTGCGTGTGTGTGTGTGTGTGTGTGTGTGTGTGGACTGCTGATCAAAGGGTCAAACATCCTTGGTCAGGAAGAGGGTAGCCTCCCCCTCACCCTAGACGGTTCATCCTAGATAACACGGTGAGGAAGTCCTGCAGTTCATCTAAACAAAGAGCACTTAGACTAGAACAGACGCAGCTACGTTAATCCTACCATAAAACAATAAGACACGGTATGACCTCTCATGCTCCCAAAGTGCTGTCTAATACACACAAAGTTTGCAGACTATCAAGGATCAAAACCTCTACCAATCTACAACTAATTACAAAACTCTAAGCATATATAAGTAAATATTTCTAAGCATAAATAACAATCAACAATACAAATCTAACAGCAACCATGGCAGCCATTCAATCTATGGCTTTATTCATGGTGTATTTTACCACTTCACCAAAGGCCGTTTTCGTTTACAACATTATATTTGCAGTGTTCGTCTATCTATCAATATCTGCGGAGTAGCTCGGTTAGCAGGATGCTAGCATGTAGCGCTTAGTGAGACACGCCTCAGACGAGTTGAGCAAAGACCCCGTCTGTGTACTTTATACGTGAGCAACGGATTTAAATAAAATTAACGTTTCAAAAGACAAACTTGAAGATAAAAAACAATATACTTACCGGAGAATCGCCAGGGTTTGCCGCTTCCATCTTGCTGCTCCTAAATTCAAAACTGCCTCTGCAGTCAGGCAGGGGAGGCGTGGAAATTGTCTTTGAGTTAGTCAAACGTTTTCCTTAGTTCGAGTAGATGATAAAATAAAAATAAATGGGATTTTAAGTAGGACTAGGCGTTCTGTAATGATCTCTATTTAGGAGAAAAACTTAATCACTCACCTCTAAACAGCTCTCTTTTAGGAGACAAACTGCTGGCTAACGGTGTCATGTGATCAAACAGCGTAATTTAATTGGCCGAGAGCCACTCGACTCGATCTGGTGCTGATTGCTCTGGCTTGGGTCATTAAAGTTCATCACTTTTGCAGTTGAATTTTTGCAGGTGAATTTTTTGCAGGTGAATTTTTGCAGGTGAATATTTTTGCAGGGAAATTTGGAGGATAAAAATTCAGTGTCATAAATTCAATGTCAAAAAATACTTGAATTCTGATGATACTATATTTCTTCCATAGAGACATGGCCAAGGTAAGAAAGGCTGAAAGACGACCACCACTGAACAAGACACACAAGCTGAAACATCAAGACTGGGCCAAGAAATATCTCAAGACTGGTTTTCTAAGGTTTTATGGACTGATGAAATGAGAGTGAGTCTTGATGGGCCAGATGGATGGGCCCGTGGCTGGATTGGTAAAGGGCAGAGAGCTCCAGTCCGACTCAGACGCCAGCAAGGTGGAGGTGGAGTACTGGTTTGGGCTGGTATCATCAAAGATGAGCTTGTGGGGCCTTTTCGGGTTGAGGATGGAGTCAAGCTCAACTCCCAGTCCTACTGCCAGTTTCTGGAAGACACCTTCAAGCAGTGGTACAGGAAGAAGTCTGCATCCTTCAAGAAAAACATGATTTTCATGCAGGACAATGCTCCATCACACGCGTCCAAGTACTCCACAGCGTGGCTGGCAAGAAAGGGTATAAAAGAAGAAAAACTAATGACATGGCCACCTTGTTCACCTGATCTGAACCCCATTGAGAACCTGTGGTCCATCATCAAATGTGAGATTTACAAGGAGGGAAAACAGTACACCTCTCTGAACAGTGTCTGGGAGGCTGTGGTTGCTGCTGCACGCAATGTTGATGGTGAACAGATCAAAACACTGACAGAATCCATGGATGGCAGGCTTTTGAGTGTCCTTGCAAAGAAAGGTGGCTATATTGGTCGCTGATTTGTTTTTGTTTTGTTTTTGAATGTCAGAAATGTTTATTTGTGAATGTGGAGATGTTATATTGGTTTCACTGGTAAAAATAAATAATTGAAATGGGTATATAATTGTTTTTTGTTAAGTTGCCTAATAATTATGCACAGTAATAGTCACCTGCACACACAGATATCCCCCTAAAATAGCTAAAACTAAAAACAAACTAAAAACTACTTCCAGAAACATTCAGCTTTGATATTAATGAGTTTTTTGGGTTCATTGAGAACATGGTTGTTGTTCAATAATAACATTATTCCTCAAAAATACAACTTGCCTAATAATTCTGCACTCCCTGTAGGTCTGTTGACAGAGCTCTGTACAGGTCTGCTCGAGCTGACCTGAAAAGGGGTCCCACCTGTCCAGCAACAACACATGGCATGGAATAATAGACATCATAAACCACAGAGGCAGAACTGTGAAAACAGAAAACCTGAGTGTGCAGCTAGCAGAGGAAATAAACAGCTTCTTCGCCCACTTTGAAACACCACAACAGCAGCATTCATCTGCCTCAGCCCTGCTCCCATCCTCATCCTCACCTGGTTCCTGCACCGCTCCATTCACTGTAACGGAGCACGATGTCAGATGTGTGTTCCTAGCAGTGAACCCCAGGAAGGCGGCCGGTCCAGACGGAATACGTGGTAAAGTGCTAAGACCATGTGCCCACCAGCTCACCCTCATCTCCACCAGAATCTTCAACCTCTCACTGGATGAAGCAGCCATCCCATCCTGTCTAAAATCAGCCACAATCATCCCAGTACCAAAGAAGTCTCCCATCACCAGCCTGAACTAGTATTGCCCTGTGGCCCTCACACCGGTAATCATGAAATGCTTTGAGAGACTAGTCCTTCAGCACACCAAGGATTACCTCCCCCCAGAATTCGACCCCCACCAGTTTGCATACCGTGCAAACAGATTCACAGAAGATGCCATCACCCTCCACTCGGTGCTGAGTCACCTAGAACAGCGGCAGAGCTACGCCAGAATGCTCTTTGTGGACTACATCTCACCCTTCCACCACTCGCCCATTGAGAGCCTACTAACTTACTGCATCACAGTATGGTACAGCAGCTGCACTAAGGCGGATAGAGCCACCCTCCCAGCATGTTTGCAATGAGTAGGAGATGCTCTGTATCTCACTGTACAACTGTATAGTGACAAAGGTATTGGGTTCTTTTCTAAAAATTGCTATAAACAGAGGAACCCAAACTGATGAAAAGTGGCGAATATTTTTTTTCAAATGACTATTTTTAGTGGATTTTTGATATAGAAGCAGAATGACAGAATGTTAAAAGAAGTTACTTTTAGTCATTCTAAGCTGGGCATTGCGTTCTCTGGCTGTTCAAAGCCATGGAACTTTAGACTTTCCAAGCAAATAATGATGGCCATACTGATGTTCTTTTCAGTACATTTTACTTTATGTTCATTTTCATTTTTATGATGTTTCTATTTTTACATAATTCCTCCCACATAGCAAAATTGGTATGGCCTGGATCTGTCCCACACAATGTGCTTACACATGGCCTGCGTACCGCAAAGAATGACGGCCCTATGGTGGCCCAGATCTGGTTTACCAGAGGTGGCCCACACATGAGCCAGCACAAGGCCAGTTGCAGACACACTGCTGGCCCTGTGCTGGCCCAGAACAGTTTCAGCTCTGGCCCCAGATGTCAGCCTAATGTGTACCTTAGCCATGTAAGCCATGTAATAACAACATGTGCTGGAACATAATAGTGCAAAAGTAACATGACGAAACTCTGTTCAGACAGTGAATGGACTGATTCTTATACAGCGGTTTTTTACTCACCCATATTACTCAAAGTGCTCTATACAACATGTCACATTCACCCAATCAGGCCAAATGTGGCATGCCATCACATAAACAGTGCCATCTTACCATGCCAGAAGTCAGCCAGCAGTGCCGGCTTGACACCAGATCCAGGCAAGACCCGTCTGCTATGTGGGATGACTTGTTCTTTTGGCATTTTAGTTGTGGATTATGTTTGGACTGTGTCTCTTGCCCTTTCAGTATTGTTTTCTTGTGCTTCTAAGTGTCCCTTTGTTTCTTTTTAGGTTATGTAGTATGGGTTAGAGATATTTTGTATGTTGTTTTTGTTTAATAAATCCGCCTTTTGGATTATTCCCTGATGTGCCTGAGTTCTGTTATTTAGTGTCACTTTGAAAGGACACACATCCAGCATTGACATATAATTGTTCTTTCAATTTTTGATAAAGATTACAGTGAATTGAGATGTAATTTGGCCCAGAGGTACGGTAGGACGCCCAGAGTAAGAAAGTGTTGAAAGTTGGACCTCAACTATTATGGATGATTTTTAATGAATTTTTCAAATTTCCATAATTGTAGTGTATTGGCTGTATTGAATTGCATATAAATGTCCTTTAATTTTTGAGGAATTTTCCAGTAAATCTGGCTGAAACTTGGCACACAGGTACAGTAGGTGTCCCTGAGGAGGGATGTGTTGAAAGTTGTACCTCAACTACTCAGGATGATTTTTAATGAATTTTTGAAAATTGACATAATTGTAGTGTATTGACTGTATTGGATTGCATATAAATGTCCTTTAATTTTTGAGGAATTTTACAGTGAATCTGGCTGAAACTTGGCACACAGGTACAGTAGGTGTCCCAGAGGAGGAATGTGTTGAAAGTTGGACCTCAACTACTCAGGATGATTTTTAATGAATTTCTGAAATAGACATAATTGTATTGACTGTATTGGGCTGTTCCATTGTAATTTGTGTGCGCGCGTGTGCGTGTGACTGTTCGCGCGCGCGCACGTGTGCGCGAGTATAGGCTTTCAATCAGGATATAAAGCGAAAAGGCGCTACGGTAAAGACTGGTGTAAAAGTGCAAGGAAATTTATGCGGCGGATAAGAGGCGGCTGGCTTGACCGCGGCTCACAAATGACGGCTCACTTTACCGCGGTGAAACCATCCGCCTGAACAGCCTTAAGGCCCCACGCTGCTGCGTGTTCACAGACACTCCATTGTTCCATAACTGCGCGTGCGCCTACGATCAGTAAATAAATAATAAATTAACGATTTTCTTACCGGATTGATCACCAAACGTCAGTCCAGACAAAGTCAGGAAGCAGGAGCTCATAAAGAGAAGTGGTTGAAGCTCCATGTCTGCAGAAATCTCCCAAGATTGTGAATACAGTATCTCTCGAAAATAACGGGACTCACAGCCACTCCTCTCAGCGCACTGACGCAGTTTTGAACACTTTCGGTTTCTAGTTTGCGAAAGCAGCGGGAGATAAATGCACTTCCGGAGTAAACTGTCACAGCATCAGCGCATTTTAGCCTTAACACTGGCATATTAAAATGTCTAACTGCAGTAGAAATAAACAGTTTTGTTTGTTTGTTTGTTTGTTTGTTTGTTTGTTTGTTTGTTTGTTTGTTTGTTTGTTTGTTTGTTTGTTTGTTTGTTTGTTTGTTTTTTTGGGGGGGGGGGGGGTTATAAAGAAGAAAAAAAGGTTCGTTATCTTTAGGAGCAGCTCCCAATTTCCCAAAATTGTTTGTGTGTGTGTGAGAGTGTCTGAGAGAGAGAGATCAAAAACTAAGGAAAACACAGATGATTCTGTGATATTAACATTATGATGCAGCTTTGTTCGGCAGCTGCAGTCACAGCTGTTTGTGACAAACAGCGAACACATTGTGTGTCTGTTCGCGTCACTGGGTTTACCATAAAACAGCGACTGTGTGTTTCAGACTGACAGCGTGAGGTGATCTGCCGCTAAAAGTGATGAAGTTGAAACAAAAAAGAGCAGTATGGCAGAAAAGAGTCGTGTTTTGATTGCAGTGTATTTATTGCAAATCTGTTTCTATAAAGATTCATAAATATCATGCGCACAAACAAAAAAGAAAGGCCTGATACAAACTCGACTTCCTCCCTCTCGGCTCCCGCTGAGATCACAACATCCTGCTTTTAACTATCGTCCTGTCCATGTTGACCCCAACGAGTTCCTGTTAATAACATCATTGCAGTTCTCTCATTCAGAATCATTAAAGAATTATTACTGTCACTAATTTTATTACACCTGTTAATTCTAAATACTGCATTTTAAGAAAAATGCCATTAGTGCTTTTGCAAATATTTCTGAACTCTTTACTTTATCAAGGTTAAAATTTTAAATGTAACATTGCAACACTAAAAACTCCGTTTGTATGACCAAAACAGAGCAGAGCTGAGACCTGATTTAACACAGAGTCTAACCTAAAGTTTCTTCTTTCTCCCAAATGAGATCACAGGATGGCAAAGGTGTATTTTAAAATTTATCCTTCTGCTTTCATTGAAGCAGCAAACTAACACAGTTCCGCATTAGCACTGCTTGCTATTTAGCCTCCTTTATTTATTCATACAATTCATTATTTACACATTTGGTTCCTCAGAACCTGAAAATCCAGCCTCATAGAAGAAAAACGTTTTTCATCAAACACTTCTCAGCCGTCTGTGCTCATCAGTGCTTAAGATTTTTTATTCAAATACTCAAAAAAGTTTGAATATTTTATGTATCAAAATGAATTATTACAGTTTCCGAAGGCCAAAGAATAAAATACATGTACATTGGACAAAGCTTTATTTAAAAAAGCGTACAAAAATGAGTTTTATATGAATCAGATATTTGAAGTGTAACATACGAACAAAAAACTTTTTTTTGACATATTGTACACACTTTTACAGTAGGTGCACACACTTTTCCTTAAGCACTTGTACGCCACCGGAGACTGGCGGCTCTCGGTCGGAGGTGCAGGAGAGGACTCGAGTTTATCTGCAAAGCTGCTTCACATAAAAACCTTAAAAACAAATATACAAATATTTCTAGTTGTTAATCTTTGTGCTGAGTGTCAATTTAGTTCAGTTAGTTTGTTACTCTGCTGTGTAGAAACTACATGTATGGCTATTAAGAGTTGTGTTGATTATGAGTATGATGCTACTTTATTGGTTGTTCTCTGCTGCCCTCTAGTGGGATTTACCGCATCATGCTGCCTGGTGCAGGGTTGCTCTTCCTGAGTTCTCTTTTGTTGTTGGTTCTTTAAAAGATTTGAACAGACCCCAGGTGTGTTTGCGTTTATTCGATACCTGTGCTGACTGCAGATGTCCTTGTCCGTTGTTTTTCTGCTATTTCGCTCCCTGACAGACAGTTTTAAACGTTAACAAACGAACGAAAAAGCATTTTCATGTACTTGTTTTTGCGAGTTTCTACATAGTTCTCACATGAATGGAAATTTGACAATTTCTAAAACTGTAAAAGTTATAAGTTATAAAACTGTGAATATGTTGGGATTGTATTCTGTTGTATTTACCTGTGAAAATGTGGCCTGTATTTGTTTTATGTAAAAGAAAACGCACATTTGTGTCACCTTTGCTCACATATCCTGAGCTAAACCGATCATACTGTCTGTGAAGTTGTTCTTTAATTGCACGAGTTGTTGGCGTGCTCGCTGCTGTATGCAGTGTGTGTGCGTGTAGTGTTCATCACACTGGGAGGTAGTGGTGAAGATGGTTAGATCATTATAGAAACAAACAAAATTGAACCTTATATTATTGTTTAATGATATAATGTGATATAGAAATAACATCGAAGGATGCAGCCTGGCTCCAGAACTCCAGCTGCTGAAAGCTAAAGGTCCAGTTCACTCACATGCACATGGCCCTCAGTGATGTAGGCGTGCTGACAGTTAAGTGTGAAAATTTGTTCGATATGTAGTGTTTATGTCCCCATGTTATACAGGCTGCTTTTGTCCATGAAGCCAACAACCAACTAGATCTTTTTAAAATAAATTTGAGGTGAAAATGACAATAAAGGAACACTTTACAGATCACCTTTAAAGAGCAAGTTAAAAATAGCAAATAGGAAATCAGATATGTGTCTTGTTTTATATCTTTGTTTAGTCTCATGTGACCTGTCCAGGCACTAAAGCAGCAGTTTTTGTAAAATCCACAGTTACATCTTACATTTTTCTGTTGATGTCCAATAACACGCACTGTTATTTCACTATGTCAGAAGTCAGAGTTAATTAAAAGGCGGTTACTCTGCAGCAGCTCACTGCTGAGAAGAAGAGAATAGAAACACATCATCTCAAGCACACGCTCACTCACGTGCACACACATGATTGACCAATAACATGGCCCTTTAGCTCGGTCACAGACATTTATTTGACCCTTTAGTTCGGTCAGGTGGAGCAGCACCCCGGTGGTCATGTGAACTAACTCTCCCACAGAGAGCCATCAAGAGAGTGTGTTTATCACAGCAAAATGTGTGTGTGTGCCGTGGGAAAGGGCAAAGTCAGCAGTGGGTTGGGTGTCAGGGTTCACCTCACAGCATCGCTTCTAATCTCAGAACCTGAAATCATTCCCGGTTCTTCCTGAACTCATGTGAGCAGCTCGCTCACAGCTGCCCTGCTGCACCTCTGATTTCACTGCAGGGTGGAAAAAGGAAGAAAGTGGTAGATCTGGTGTCTACTGAATCACATGAGGAGCTGTAGTTTAAAGAGTCTGCATGGATAAAATAATGCTTTCAACAACAAGTACTATTTATTAAAACTACCAATGAGACAAAATGTCTTCTGGGAGTAAAATGCAAACTTGTGTTATTACATGTTTACATCACATAATTTCATTTGTGTGTGGACTCCACTGATCTGATGATTAAATGTCAGTGGCTGTTAAAGTTCTGGGTAAATAATGTATGGCAACAGCACCGCCTACAACTGCAAAGCTCTCCAGCGAGTAGTGCGGTGCTCTGAACGGATAATTGGAGGTGAGCTTCCCTCCCTCCAAGACATCTACAGGAAGCGCTGCCTGAGGAAAGCGGGGAGGATCATCAAGGACTCCAGTCACCCCAGCCATAAACTGTTCAGACTGCTTCCATCAGGAAGGAGGTTCTGCAGCATCCGGTCCCGTACCAGCAGACTGAGAGACAGCTTCTTCCATCAGGCCATCAGACTGCTGAACACGTCATAGACACCTCAGCTTCACTACTGGAACTTCAACATTATGCACTCCACACTGTATATAAATGCCACTGTTTTGCACATATTCAACTCTGTATATTTTATATATTTTATTATTATTTTTTTTACTATTTAATTTGTAAAAATGTGTATACACACACACACACACACACACACACACACACACACACACGTAGGAAAATATTTAGTATACACATCCAGAAATGCATACACTATTATATCTTGTACATATATTTATTAGTTTCAGGTTGGCCATTCTTGTATTTTGCTCGTTTGTGTTGTTGTGTTTGCACATATCTGTTGCTTGTGGGGCTCGCACACAAGAATTTCACTCGCATGTGCTGTGCCAGTGTGCCTGCACATGTGATGTGACAATAAAAGTGATTCGATTTGATTTGATTTAAAGCTGAGTGAAGTCAGTAAGTTCAAATATATGAGGAGTTTTTTACATTTAGTCCTGGTGCTGACAGAGTCTGAGGTGGTCTGTGCGGTGCTAGATGCCAGGCTATATTTGTACATGGATTCAAATATTTAAACTAGATGAGGTCTGATTTCTTGGACATTTCTGAAAAGTAAAATCAAACATTTTTCATTTCTGAATCACTGAAAAGCAGCTTTGTCTTTATAGTAACACACAGCGAACAGATACGGAGACTGAACATGTTACAAGAGGTTTAAGGTGAAAATCTAAAGTGTTTATGAACAGATTTACTGTAGATGCTTTATTTTAAAAGAGCTCTTATAAATATTAAACATCCACCAGTAATGAATAAAAGAAAGGAAAATCAAAACTGCTCATGCTAAAGGAAGAACAGTGGTTGGAGATGAAAGCACAACCAGAATTATTGTAAACTTGCAGTTTTGTTGCCTTTGACATGTTTGCTTCAAACACAGGAGCAGGTGTGACTTTGGTCGGCAACAGAGCAATAATACTAATACTAATAATATTACTACTGCAACTAGTACAAATAATAATAACAATAGAAATAAGTGCATCAGCTATGAATCTGCTACCAATTTGTAGCTGAATGGGTCAAGATGACAGTTACATGTTTGCACTGCTTTGCAGAAATCATAAATCTACATAGACATGAATTTAACATTAAATACACATTTACACATAAACTACTTACACTCGTCGAGTCAGAACCTCACAGATCTGAAACAGGAAATCAGAAATTCCTCCACATTTGAGATCTCGTTTTTGCAGGACAAAGTTGCTCGGCAACTTTATTCTTATAAAAAATAAAACCATCAGATCTATTTCTGTATAACAACCAGTGGAGTCGAGTCCCTGTTGCAAAGAGAGGCGGCGCAGACGAGCTGCACTTATCGACACAGACTCACTCAGACTGATTGCATCGTGTTGGCATCTGTCTGCATTTATTTTATTAGATGTGAATTATTTAAACCTTTGTGATTGTTTGTAAACAGGTTGTTTTTTCATGTCAGCCAAAGGCAACGTATAAAAGGTGGATGTAGACTTCTGAAAAGTGATGCCAATGCAGAAGCGCCGTAAACATGAATTCTCTATCAGACCAGCAGGGGGCGACTCCTCTAGAAGTCTGACTGTATAGAAGTTGAGAAAATGACCCTACTTGGACTGTGACCTCATTAAACAGTTTCCTGATGTTTACGGTCTCATTCTCAAGTTTGAGTTCTTATTAAAAACAACATGCTGTTCATTTTGTAAATTATGGCCCCATCAGAGTGAAATACAGGACATGCTTCACTGTGGCTTAACTAATTGGCCATATGAGCCTCGGTTTCTCCTTCAGCTCCACCCTGTGCTCGTTACATCTGGCTGCAGTGTCCAAAAAAACCACAAAATCACAACCCTTTGGAAGTGTCTAGACATAAACAAAAAATTAATAATGGATTGGATTTATATAGCGCTTTACAATGCCACTATTCATTCACTCTCACATTCACACACTGGTGGAGGCCCTGGGGCAGACTGACAGAAGCAAGGCTGCCATATCGCGCCATCGGCCCCTCTGGCCAACACCAGTAGGCGGTAGGGTAAAGTGTCTTGCCCAAGGACACAACGACCAGGACAGAGAGCCCGGGGATCAAACCGGCAACCTTCTGGTTACAGATACGCTTCCCAACCCCCCTGAGCCACGGTCGCTAACTAATAATGCAGTTAGCTTTGTTCATTATCTGTATGGAAATTCTCTTTCTGTCTGACAGACAGCAGAAAAGAATGAGAATCAAAATACTTTATTAATTCCTGAGGAAATTATGTTTGACACCACAACTTGAAACCAACGAATGCTAATGTTGATCCATAAATGATGGTGTGTAGATTCCTTCTCTCACCCTAACCGATGGCCCCGCCCCTCCCTGAGCCTGGTTCTGCTGGAGGTTTCTTCCTGTTCAAAGGGAGTTTTTCCTTCCCACTGTCGCCAAAGTGCTTGCTCATAGGGAGTCATATGATTGTTGGGTTTTTCTCTGTATATATTATTGTAGGGTCGACCTTACAATATGAAGCACCTTGAGGTGACTGTTGTTGTGATTTGGCACTATATAAATAAAATAAAATTGAACTGAATTAAATAAGCAGCTGATTTCTTACAGTATATTATTATTTGTTATGTTGAGCACGTTTCTCCCTGCTGAAAATAATTGGACAAAATCAGACACTGCAGGTTAAAAACTGTTCACAAAGCTGCAGCAGCATCAGCCTGACGTGGGGCCAGACAAGTTCACTGTAATTTCATTCACAAAATACAGCAACACCACACAACACAATAAAAACAGCAGCAGTTTTGAATTTAAACCCAGTGAGAGAATCAAGTCTCAGGTCAGCTGGCTCTGCAGTTACAGCCTGGTATGAGCTCGTACCCTCCACACAGGCGCCTCCTGGCAGCCCTTTCTCAGTCCGAGCCCTCTGCTGGCCTCTGTGCTCCCGCACATTGAATGGAAAGAAACAAACTGTTAGTTTGTTTAGGCTGAGACCACAGTTTGTGTTAAAACAGATTATTTAATAAGGTTAAAGGACCTTAGTCATTAGAATTACAATAAAAAGCAAATAGTGAATATGAAAATATGGTAATACTTTAAAGAAATGACTTTGACACTGATTTAAAAAAGGAAACAAAGAAAGTTTCTTCTTCTCTAATCTCTGATTTTTGTAGCTAACAAAGGCGCCATCACTAAGACTCAAATATATCTTTAAATGACAGGTTCAGTTTCCTGTGACCACCAGAGGTCACCTGACGGTATGAACGTGCTGTAACAAGCTGCTAAACATTTAGTTTAATGAGGCGTCAGTTTCTTTCAGCCTTTCTCAGGCTGCAGATCACAGCAGCGACGTGTTTTTCAGCTAAAATCAAAAAATGCTCTGTTAGTGTGAGACACTGTTGGCTGTGTGCTCGTGTGAGCTGATGTGCTTTTTGTCTCAACCACATAAAGTTAACACAGTCTGAACAAAAGAGCTTAAGACACACGAACAGCAGCAGCATGTGTGTGAAATGTGTGTGTGTGTGTGTGTGTGTAACCTTCCTGGGCAGTATCCCTGTGGGTCGATGCTTCCTGACAGGAAACGGCTTCACTTTCAGGATCAACAGTCCTGCTTGAACACATCTATACCTCCACACTGCTGACCTGGAGCCCTGACATACATCCCAGTGTCGACCACACCTTCATTATAAAAGCAGACCTAAACACTGCTGTAAAAAATAACTAAATAAAAATGAAATTAAACGGATTCAGAGCATCAGGAGCCCGTTTGTGTGTGTGTGTGTGTGTGTGTGTGTGTGTGTGTGTGTGTGTTCTCTGAGGGGTTTCTGTGCCATTCGTTTCAGGAGTCTGCGGGAGGATGTGAAGGTCAGGAGGTTTCACATGAGGTCAAAGGTCATCGCAGCACACACACACATATTGTCTGGCAGTAGTTAGTATTTCACAGAAGGGCTGATGTTGCGTTTTGTGCTTCCTGAGTTTAAATTGAAGGTTTTTCTGGTTACACAGAGGAGAAAATGAAAAAAGAGAGAAATGTCGTGATACCTCTTCCCCCAGGAGCAGAGCTTTTGTCCTAGTGTGTGTGTGTGTGTGTGTGTGTCTAGGATTTACTCTGCTCTACAGTACCTGTACCTATGACGGGGCGTGCCCACCTGTTCCTCGTTACCTGCACTTTGTGTCCCCGGCTCTGCTGTGCAGTCGAACAGTTCAGGCCAGAGTTTCTAAAAACTCGCTGTAACATCAGAACCTGCTGAACGTGTCCAGCTCCGTCCTTCAGTGAGTCTTTTCTATGTTAGTTGTTAGTTTTGTTGTTTTGTTTTGTTTTTGCATCCTGTTGTTGTTTTCAGATTTGACTGATGACGTCTTCATGCAGTTTTAACCAGGCTACAAAATAACTCCACATATAGGTGGAGATGGCTGAGTGGAAAGACTGACTTCATTTCACTTTGAGTTTTTCCCCCAGTTATGTTTTTATTCTTTCAGCTTTTTGTTTGTTTGTGTTTTTGCTTCTTTTAAAGTATTTTTTCCAGTATTAGTTTAGATTTTGTCTGTTTTGATTTTGACCTCAGTAAAATTTGGGGTCATTAATGCAAAACAAGACAAACAAAATATGATGAAAATGTTCTTCCTTACACAGTACGACTGAGCTTTGTCTTGATCGTTCTGTTTATTCATCCAAACTTCTCAGTTTGCCAACTTAGATATAAATGTTCCCGTGACATCTGTTTGCCACATGACAGTTTGCACCTTCTGCACCCGAGAGGCAAACTGACCTGGCACCGACAGGAGTCTCCTCTTGATAGATGTTAATGTTTAAATCTTTCAGTCCTGTTGGCTGTTTGTATAAGAGCAACTCTGAGAGTTAAAGGTATCAATAAAAAAGATGCACATGATCTGAGTGATCAACAGTAACTGTTCATCCAAAACTTTACATCGGACCCTCCCCCAAAACCAGCTGTTATGTAACAATGGCAGAAGCCACTCTCACCATCAGCGAGCTGTTGTAGGCTTGGATAACACTCTCAGTGGGTATTTCCACATCCTGTTGATTATCAGAATCGCAGCAGTTTGAGACTTGACTGTTTGATGATGATGATGGATTATATTCGCCGTGAGCTCATAAAGCATTTTTCACAACACCGTACGAGGCGTTTAATGTCTCCAGAGGCTCGTAAATACTGTCAGCTCAGAGTCTCGCTCTGCACACGACCCCAGACAGTCTGGGTGCCTGAGGTAACTTCCTCTGATATGCACACAGTTACTCAAACACATAAACACATGCAGTTATAGTCTATGTACACATGACAAGGAGCAACTTCCAGAGCTGGAAGATTAAGCCAAACCGGAAGTGCACAAAATGACAGGAGCCTCATGGGATGGCTTCAAAAGCAGGTCAGTCCCCAGACTCCCATTTTAAAAGTTAAAGTTAGGAGGTGACTGCTGTATCTGTAACCTTTGGGAGCATTTTAATAATATGGCTTTCTATGAGATGTAGGCCATCCAATAAAGTTTGTCCCCCAGTTTTAGTGAGTGAAACCTTATTTGTACATGTACAGACTGCACTATTGTTTCACCTGTTCATGCTGTTGGGAAACTGATCTGCTGAAAAATCAGGGTGGTAGAGGTTGTTTATTTGCTAAAATATAAAAAAATATTATTGTGATGAAATTTAAATCATAGGATGCTTTTATAAGGTGTTGAAATAAGTGACTGGAGGCATTACCAATATGGCTGCAAAGTGCAGAGACGTGTTTTTGGAAGGACCTTTCTTCTCTGACACAAACCGACACACATCTGTTCACCTTTTCCAAGGATATTAAACTACATCCCAAACTGAACTGTTAAACCTAACCTCATCCTCCAAATGATGGACGTATTTGTCCTCAAAAAGATGTTGAATCTCCACAGAATGACAGATTAATGTTCCGACAACATCAGCTGTACATGTAGACACACGGGAGCGACATCACCCTCTGATGCTGTTAGACAAACACACACAGCTAAATGGTTCGACTGTCTCTGAAACACCAAATAAAGCTTTTCATTATATAACTGAGACGACACAGAGACATTTCCCCTCGTGGTAGTGAACAGGAGGAATGCACATCTGTATTTGTTCTTGTCACATCTGCACTGAAGCTTGTTTGTATGTCGGATGTTCAGGCTGACCCACATGGAAAGAAAAAGACAAGACAAATGGTCCCCGGTCACCTCTGGTTTGTCCCAAAAGGAAGTTTATTACAGCTGAATGTCGTTCTCTTACTTGTTGATGTTCCTGGAGTTTCTCTGTTACTTGCTGATAAAAGGTTATACCTAAATAGACAGGCCAATGAAGGCTGAAGGTTGATGGCTGACTCGGGTTTGTACAAGTGAGCAGTTGCATCAGCTGATAGAAGGAAAAAAGCAAAAAGGTTCAAAACTCTAAACAGAAAGTTTTCCTTTTGAAAATCATTTGAAAGCATCCTCAGAGAAAACATAGTTACTAAAAGAACTTTTTTCCTAATTTATCTGAAATCTGATATATTTCTGAGCTTTCCTGTAACTTTCTATAATTTACAGTCACGTTAAAAAGACATAACTCGCTCTATTGATACTAAGGTTTTACATATGTGGACATGTTGTCATTTATTTAGCATAAAGCCAAAATGCAGAAGTAGTCAGTGAAAAACCAAACACACACCACAGTTCACAGAATCAGCTCCAGTAACTGTTTTCTGACTTTATCAGTTTCTCACATTGTTGTAGAGGAAATGTTGCTTCAGTTTATTGACTTCTGTGAACATTTGTTTATGCACAGCTCCTCTGAAGAGCTGACCTTTGGGCTCATCCTCCTGTCGAATATTTTGGTATACAGAGGAGTAAATGCAGTGGCTGCAAAACAAACACCCTACTGTCCCATCTCAGGTCTGTCACTGAGCCCTCCTGGACTCTGCAGTTTGCCTACAAAGTGCAAACATGTCTGTAGATGTTGTGTTAATATTGCATTGCACTTCAATATCATGACTCTGCAGGAACTTATGCCAGGTTACTTGTTGTGGATTTTAGTTGTTCTTTGAACATCTTCATCCTGGCTCTGCAGCTGGATCAGGCAGCTCCCATCTGCAGCTGGATGAGTGACTTTCTGTCTGACAGGAAGCAACGTGCAAGTCTGGGCAGGCATATCTCAGACTCTCCATCAACACTTGTTCTCCCCGAGGCTGCTTTTCTTTCTCTATACCAAAAGCTGCACCTCAGTCTGTCAATCTCTTGAAGTTTGAAGACGACACTGAGTCAGAGCACAATTAGGATGAAGAAACACAAAAAGCCAAGAAGTACCGAGGGCTGATATACACTATATATAATAATTAGTCCTCAAACACTGAAGGAATTACATATAAATAAATTACATTAAATAATAAAAAAATGTAAGTGTTTTGTGCACGTGAGTGTTACCCACACTTTACTGTAAACTACACTACAGTCAGATATGAACTGAAGCAGAGGTGAAGTGCATTAAAAGATTGTTTAGTGTGAGATTGTGACAAACTGAAACATTATTAAATACCAAACATCAGGTCTTTACTCTCCAGTCAATCACAGAGAAAACAGGTGCTCTGAAAACACACAGCTATCCTATCATCTGTGCTAAATCCAGCAAACGATGGACACGCCCCCTGCGGGTATAATCTCTATTAACCATCATTAGCATTCCTCCAATATTTCCCATGCTCTGTTAGTTTCAAGCAATTAGCATTCTGCTCATACTTCTCCAGTTGCTGTTCCAGGAGGATTTCTCCCTGACAGCTGCTTTCACCACGGGCAGCTCAACAAATGTGAGCAGCAGGAGACGTCCACTGATGAGCTCTTTCTTCTGTGAGGACACGCTGATAGGGTCTCTCTTATTGGCTGGACAATGAGCATCATCTGGTATCTTTGCTTGTCTTTTATGTGCTCTTGTATTTTGATATGAGCTTGTCTTTTCTTCTCCATATCTTCTCTCTGTGTTTTCACTGTGCTGCCTGTCAATCACAGTGATGTGGAGGTGATGACATACAGGAAGAGGAGTGTGCTAAAGCAGAGTAAAAGTAGACAGTGGCTCCTTTATCCCACTGTGATACACAAACAGGGGGATACGGGTCTCTTGGCTACAGCATGAAGGATATGAATGCTGAAACTGGGAGAAGGTCCAGGAGCCTCTATAATGCTGCTGCTGTAGCCACGTGTTTTACTGTTGGGGATTCAAACCTTTCCACTAATCCTGTTTCTCTGACCTTTCACCTTGAAATGAATGTGTACATTAAACACTCAGCCAGGACACTTAATCTAATCCTAACCCCTTTACTTACTGAGATAATATCTTAAAGCCACTTTGAATCATTTCTTTTTGAGGTTTCTGATGTGAAGGTATACGTTGATAAATTTGAATGTTGAACCTCAGTTCTCAAACATTTCTCAAACATAAGGAAATCAGTCTGGAAATGCACTGATGAAAATAAGTTTAAGTTCTCTCCACTTGTTCCTCTTGGTCGTCCTCACCCAGCACGTTGGTCCAGACCGAAACAGCTGAGCTGGGAGATTCGTCACATATGCTGCTGTGAAGCGTCAAGCTGAGTGTTTTCATCTTGGTGTTTTGATTCTACTTCATGCTCATAGGCTGTCAATCAAACGCTGTTTGTCCTCTATGACTGCAATGATTTACAAAACAAACTGCGTGTGTGAGCCCTGTGATTGGTTGGCATATTTAAAGCGTAGCCTATGGCAGGGATGGTCTCCAGCCACCCTTGAACCTGAATTAAATAAGCAGAATAAAATACATGGTGAATTCAGCAACTAGTAATTGAGCTCCTGATCTTATTTGCTGGGGTCACAGATGTTGTTGTTACCTGAGCTGTTTGTGGGCTGTTAGTAATAATAGAAAGAAAGTAACAAAAGAAATTCACATTATTTTTAGCTTTTATGTAAAAATGTTATTATGTACACATACTAGCACGTTAGCATGCTAAACTTTATATATTTTAAAAAATTGGCAAACTGTCAAATATTGAACCAATAGAAAGTGTAATACTGTATATCATTAGAGGTCATTAGAAGTCAGTCCCTGTAAGAAAGCTGAAGCCCAGCCCTGCGTGGCTGCGATCTGTGGCCACTGCATTACAAACAGATGTGTTTCTGTGAAGAATGAGCTGAGGAAGAAATGACGTTGTGTGCATTATGTGCCTCTGATAGTGAATCAGCCAACAGGGAGCAACATGCACACCATCCAGATGACTTCTGTGTCTTATTTCAGCAGTGCATTCTGCACGTGTGCAAACAGCATAACTCAAGTCCAGCTGCTAAAGTGACCGACAGGCTGATCATTCTATCACTAATTGAAGGAGTTTGACACAAAAACAAAGGCTTTCTTTTCTTTTGTCCTACTGCTTAATTATAGTTAATTACAATTTTATTTTATATTATGACAGGATGTCTTTTTGCTTCATTCAGTGTTAAAGTTTAAGGTCACTGAACTTTATATAACAGAGCATTGAATGAAGAATAAAGGTGTTCTTATAGATGGGAACTCATAAAATGGGCTCTTTCATATAGTCTCCAGTTCATCAGGATGGAGGGAAAGCGTGGTGGGCGTCACTGTTTTGGGTACGAGAATCTCTCAGTTTGAAGTTTCTCCCACATGACTGAGATTAGGAGCCAGTGACCGTATGGTCTTGTGTTCCTGCCCGTCTCCTTCCTTCGTTCTCTCACACATATTTGTGTTGTTAATGCTGAGGAAGAGGAGGAGAGGAAGGGGAAAAGAGTGCAGGATGAAAGACTCGTTCTGTTCCCTGCAGAACATCAGACACGTGAGGCGTGAAGGTGAAGGCTGCCTGGCGCTCGCCTGGCTGATTGAATTAAAGAATGTTTTCTGTACAATGATGCACGTGAATGCTCTTTGAAGGGAGACTCAAAGTGTGCACTGCACATGATGCCCTGTGAAGACAACACAGCCTGTCGGTGTGACCAGCAGCAGAACTACAACTACAGCCAGATCAACAATGACTGAACAATGAAAAAAGTAGTTTGAATAAAATAGGTTCACATGACAAATGAATATGTCTCGAGCTTGGATTCTGAGGTATTACTGAACATAAAAATGATTTTAACGCAAAAATATCCAGTTATTAGATAACATTAGCTGTGAAAAGCTTCAAACAATGGTGTTACCTTAAAATGAGTCCCAGCATTTTATACACTAGTGTCAAACATAAGGCCCGGGGACCAGAATCAGCCTCGAAAACACTGTGATCTCACTGGACAGCTTTAATGTGAAGGAGTGCACAGATTTTGGTCTTTTAACTAAATTTTCACAAGTTTTACAGTTTGTCCCACAGATAAAGACCCACTGCCATCCATACTACACCAAATTCTCTGTGAATTAATTAAAAATTGTAATATTTTACGATAAATTGTATATTTCAAATTATATTTTATTATAAATATATTTATTTATAGTCTGAGCAATGGACTACCAGAATCTTTTGTGTAACTCTACACATTTATCATGATTTTCACTGGTCCAGCCCACTGCACATCAAAGTGGGCTGTGTGTGTCCCACCATGTTAATGACTTTAACATCCCTGCAATACGTTTTTATGATTAGTAAAAGTGTAACTAAGATTTTTTCCTATGTGACGTCTTTGATTCCAATTCCAATTGAAATAAATGAGAATATTATGTGATGAATTTTTAAAGTTTTGTGAGGTTTGGCATGAAAATCATTCAAAAACAGTAAATTAATTTTTTTAATTGTTTTTAATTCCTGCCTGTAGTGCAGGGAGACATTTACACTGAACTATAAGGGGAACATATGAGGTGATTATTAGTATAAAAACAGATTTTTAAGTGGAATATGATGTAGGAGCAGTCTGCGCTGTGACTGGCCGGTTGGTCGTGTACGAAGGTCTGGTGGTCTCTGAGTTTCTCGATCAGACCCTCCCTCTCTTCACATCTTGTTTTTGTGGAGCTCTCTCTCTCACACACATTGTTGCCGAGTTCCTCTCAGGTCATCAGATTAATATCTGCCTGCTGTTCTTCAGAACAGGTGCAGTGAAGTCACATTTTCACTCAGATAAAAAGAAACTGCAGGCGGGGAGAAATCACTGCAGCGATGCAGCTTTAACAAATATGAATAAGCTCCAGCTTATCTCCTTTCCACGCATATTAAATCAGGTGACTTGTGTTTTTTGGATTGTTGCTTAATCTCAGTGAAGAATGAGCTTCCACAGATAACGCCCGAACTGAGGAGAAGTCGCCGTGTTAAGAATGAGAAGTATGCGAAGGCTGAAAAGAATGAACTTTGGGGTTTACAACAGAGCGATACGGCGATGCGGGAGGTCCTGCCATGCCTCTGTCATGATCACCTGCTTCATTTGGTGGGAACAAAAGAGCTTTTGGTTGTTCTTTTCAGCCCAAATTTAATTACTTGTAATTTTACTTCCAAGAATCAAACATGCAGCAGGAACAAAGTGTAGAAACAAGTCAAGTGAAATCAGATTTGCTGGTTTGGTGACTTCAGTCGTAACCTGACACTTTGATTAACTCGATTAACAAAATAAGAATGAAGATTAAAGTGTGAGGGAGGCTGTCATCACCGTGCTGCTTACATCTTCTCTAATGTGTGGTGCAACAGAAGATCACACACAGTTCAAACTACAAAAGGGAACACATAAACCCATTTACCCCTGAAAAACAGTCAAATTCCAGTCTGCTTATCCACGTCAGGGTCGTGGGGGGGCTGGAACCTATACCCGGCTGAGACACTGCAGACAGGCTGTCGCTGGGCCAGACAACCATTCACACTTACGGTCAGCTTGGAGTCACCGGTGAACCTTACCCCATCTGTGTGATTGGAGGTGGAGTAGCTGGAGAGTTTACAGAGAAAATCCCCAGACTGGATCAGAATCAGTAAAACTAAATGATGAATGTGTGATGAACGTCCACTTAGAGTCTATTATTAACTTTCTTCTTCTTTTGGTAGGCTATGGTGTGTTGATATCTGTGCATTCCTGTATTATCCTTTTGTGTTACACATTTCTATGTTTTTTTCCTTGCTACCTAGCCTGACCTGTTTGTGTATTGTATGTACGGTCGGCAAGGTCTGTCATCTCGGTTGTGGGCAAAAGACCTGCAACTGACAAATAAAGGCTATCTCTCTCATCATCATCTTTTGCTGTGGGAATCACCACGGCAGATCATCTGCCTCCATCTGACCCGACCCTTAGCATGCTCCTCCTTTTCTACCTTCATGAATCTTCTCTCTGTTCTTCGTCTTTTCCTCCTGCAGGCAGCTCCATCTCCAGCGTGTTTAGTCCAGTGTATCCACCCTCCCTCCTCAGCACATGTCCAAATCATCTCAGCCTCTAACTTTGCTCGACCTGAGGTGGCGGACTTATTTCTAATCCTGCTCGCTCCCAGTGAACATCTGAACATCTCCAGCTGTTTCACATCACCGTTAACTCTGGACGTTTCTGATCCAATATGGAAATGTCATTTTTAATAATCCACATGTTTGATTTCTCAATGATTTTGCACCTATGCATTAAGATACAATTCATTATTGAAATGCATATTATTCTGTATAACTTTGTCCTTGAGTTATTTAAAATAATAAGTTTTAATGCTAAACAACTTGAAATAATACTGAAGTAAAAAAATGTACCAAATGATTTCTTGTCTAATATTCTGATTTCCTGTGGGTCTCCACTCTCCTCCACCTTGGTCTTAGTCCCGTTTGTGCTGCTCTATTGGGAATAAAATGCTGGAAATATCACTGGTGTGTGACATGTAACACAGAATAATATTTCACAAGATTTTAGATTTATAGAACAAACGGGCCTTGTTCTATTTGATAGTTTGACAACAGGCTTTATTGTTTTGTCTTTTCTACACTCAGATATTTCTTTTGTCCATCACTCACCGGAGCAGCGCCTCTGCTGACACTTTGATAACTTGAACTGTAATTCTTCCCGTGGGTTTAATATATTAACATTAACATTCACACACAACCAGTGAAACACTGACACCCAGACTGTTTGTCACAGAATATTGGGTTCAAAAAATTTCCCTCAGTGGGCAAAATGGGAAGCACATCGTTTTACTTTGCTCTCAACTCACATCCATCCATGAGATAAACACATCCTCCCTTTCACTGTCACTTCTTTTCGTTTTTGAATCATATTGAAGGTTTTACTGCCACAGAGACCCTGAACACATCATACAGGACACACAGTGTTTCTCTGGTGGCTGCAAAACTCAGTCATAACTCACAGTGTGTTTGCTCACACTGAGCACTCATTTGTACTTCAAAACCAGGAACACTGAATTTAGAGATTCGATTTTAAGGAACAAGGATAAAGTGATGTTTAATGTTCAGTGTCCTTCGTAGACTCTGTGGTGAAAGTCTCTTTATCGGCCTGCCGTCAGTGAGGTCAAAGGTTAGTCAAGCTTCACTAGCACCTGATTTTAGAACGCAGCTGTTTTGTTCCACAGGAGCTTTAATCCAACCAACCACAAAGTCATCCTACAGTCTCTGTCTCAGATGTGTGGGCAGCTGCAGCTGATCTTCTTTTTTTCTTTGGGGCTGGGGGTTGGGAAGCGTATCTGTAACCGGAAGGTCGCCGGTTCGATCCCCGGGCTCTCTGTCCTGGTCGTTGTGTCCTTGGGCAAGACACTTTACCCTACCGCCTACTGGTGTTGGCCAGAGGGGCCGATGGCGCGATATGGCAGCCTCGCTTCTGTCAGTCTGCCCCAGGGCAGCTGTGGCTACAACTGTAGCTGCCTCCACCAGTGTGTGAATGTGAGAGTGAATGAATAGTGGCGTTGTAAAGCGCTTTGGGTGCCTTGGAAAGCGCTATATAAATCCAATCCATTATTATTAAATGATCACATGAAAATATGTGATGAAAGCTCAGGTTTTATCTGTTCTTATTTCGGATGGTTGCCTTTATTACCTAAGAAATGTATAAAAAAACTAATTTTCCTTAAACTCACATATGCAAGGATCTAGTGATTTATTTTTATTAATGTCAAGACTTCTTCCTGCCAGCGTGTTTTCATCATACTGCTGATCCACTGAGATCAACACAGCTGTACATCCAAGTCTGTGCTTCAGGTTTGGTGTTGAAACGTCTCTTTTTTATTAGTCTGTCACTAATTAGCAGGTAAGCAGATTAACAGATGTGATCACATCTGGCTCCAAAATGAGGCTGAGGTCGAACTGCTTACGTGGAAGCTTCAACAGAGAGACATCAGTGACATCAGGGGGCGTCAGCCGTTCTTTTTTTTCCATTTCATCTCCTGTTTCCCGTTAACACTTGTCTAAAGCTATTTAAGGCTTTTAAAATATACAATTTCTGTCAAAGAACTTTGTGCTGAAGCCTCGATTAGAAATCACCGATATGAAAAGTGTCGCGTTAGTTTCAGTCACATGACCGAGGAACCTGTTTTCATTCGTGTGCACTCGTACCAATGTAAACATAAGATTTTGCTTTCTTACTGAGCTTGAAGAAAACGCTTTAATTTTAATGTGCAGAGCAGATGGAAGGAAGGTAATTATGATGTCACACCTGTCTCCAGTTCAGCTATTTGTACACTTTGATTTCTGTGATTCCTGTGAACAAACGAACTAACTCTGCATGAAGAGGTGAAAATTGGCTCTGGTGAACTCCTGATGGATGGTCTCCAACAGGATGTCATCGTTTTGTCCTCCACCCATCCCTCCTTCTCTCTTCCCTCCTCCGGCTGTCATTCGGGCCGACGGGGGCGGCTGGAGCTCAGGCGTGTAGGTGAAACTGTAGGAGGTGCGGTAAATCAGTCCATCCAGTCGGACGAGAGACAGAGGGACGGTGATGACGCGCCGCAGACAGCGCCAGCCGTCGCTGAAAACCGAAACATCGGGAACGACGCAGAGCAGAGATTTGGGAGACCTGAGAGGAAAAACAAGGACATGAAAGTCAGAGCTGTGGTCTGGAAAATAAATGAGAAGACAAACTTCGAAAGTTGCTGACTGCTGTAAAGATGTAAGGAGCAGGATGTCACTGGAAGCACCAAATGATCTGATCAAATATAAAACAGATAAAGTGAAGACCTTTAAAGAGTTTTTAAAGACATTAAACTTAAAATGTAACTCATCTGTATGAACTGTGTTGTAGAAAGATGCAAAAAGAAAAATAAATACAGTAAAAGGTATAAAAATGTGACAGAAAAAGAAAAGAAAGAAAAAATGCAAATATGACATTTTTCTATACCTAATACTTCTTCAGTTTCTCCTTTCTGAGAATTTGAATGAAGCTGTTTAAGTTTGAGTATAAACTAAACATAAACGTGTGGCTGGTACGAGGTCTGAGCAGACAGCAGACACTGTGAATGCCCTTTTATAAAATATTTTATTTGAACCTATATTGCGCCTCTGGTTGGCCTGGCAGGGAGGGATCATGTTCCTAATTGGCTGCAGCTTCTTGCACAAACAGCACATTGTGGACGGCTGTTCTTCACACACGCTGCTGCAGAGCCTCGCGGTGAGCCGCTCTCACTGTGACCCTGACTTACGATGCCTCAGCACTTCAGGTGTGGGATCTGAGGTGGATCCTGACTTCAGAGGCCTGTTTTACTTCGGTTTGGTCACGTGAGATTCTCTGAGAGCACGGCTGGATGTCAAGTTTCTGTGATGCCCGTCTGTAAATTACAGACGCCCACATAAGAGTTAGAGGGAGGATTGTTCCCTGTGAGCCAAGCTGAGTTCCTCCTACTGATGTTTGGTTATAACATAAACCTCTTTATACATCGCTCTGGTCCAGGCTTGGCTCCGACTATCAGGGCGGATGAATACGGGTAAAGAGGAGACTTTTTTACATTGATGTCATAACTTTCAAAAATGCTTCCAGTTAAAGTTGCTGAAAAAAAATGCCCATCATGTTTTCCCAGAGTCCTGAATTTTATCCTTGAAAAAAATATGGTGCATTTTTCTATTTTTAACAAAAACAAATGTTTTAGAAAATCTTCAACAAACTGCGAAAAGTCCCTCTAGCTGTGAGAAGCTCCGCCCCCTGCAGGGGCCATGTAAATTTAACAGGTTAAGTTTTTAGGTAAAAGGCACCATGTGACACTATTTTCCAGCTTTATATTTCGATCCTGCTGAAGCAGCTTTCCATGATTCAAAGCTGAAAACGACTCGTGATTGCTCGCTCACTTGTACATGGTCTCTGCTTCGCCGTTGCCGAACCAGACTTTGAGATGAGGAGTGAAGTTTTCTCCGTGAATTTCCAGCATGGCGACGTGCCCTCCACCGTTCACCTGCAGGAAGAAAAAAGGAACTCTGGATCTCCTTGTTTTGACTGAGTGGTTTGCTCCATTTCTAGCTAACAGCACATTTAGGATTTTATAAAAATATTATAAAACACATGAGAACCACACAATGTGATGGTTTGTCTTGGCACTTCACCTCTAACCCAGTGACAACAGGAAATGGGCTAACTGGTGTCGTGATACAAGCTAGACCCTGATTGAAGGTGAACTCTACGACTTCCACCCCGATGATGGTCCAACAGGACCCGTCATTCAGCACCACTTTGCTGGGATCTCTGACGCTGAACGGGGCCTGAAGGGAAGAAAAAGATAGAGGAGATGGTTAAAAGGAAGAAACATGTCAACAGGACAAACGTGAAGGTGTCAACTGGAAGAAATAAACACAGGCAGGTGGAGGACGAATCGAAAACAAAGGCTGGGAAAGAGAAGAGAACCTGGTACTCTATGATGGCGTCGTTGGTTAGACACAGATAGGCGTGAGGGTTGTCTCTGAACTGAAAGGCGCACTTGTGGAGCTGGGAAACGGGCTCGTCCACGTCTAAGATGGCGTGCTGCTTGTTGACCTTTCGGATCACCTGAAGATGAAGAACTTTAGCTTAGAATCGATTTATGAATAATTAAAATATTTCCCCAATAATAACAACTTAACTGTTAGAAAAAAAAAAGGTGCTATCAGGCATGATTTGGAGGGTCACTGTTTATCTGTTCTAGCAGCTCTTTGAGGCTAATGTGAAATGCAGTTCACATTTGTTTTAGTTGGAGCCAGTTCGCCTGTTTATGTGTGTAAATAAAAATGCATTGAAATCATTTAATTATAAGTCACTGAATTTGCAAATAGGTTAAAAACTTTGGTTTATTACAAATGCTAAATACACTGAAACTCAGTGTGCTGATAGAAGAAAAAACAAAGGAAAGGAGAGTTTTTAAATATAGAAAAAATTAAGTTTAAATGATGCTTTTGTTTGGATTTTGCAGGTGGAGAATTTGAATTTGCTGTCAGGACACTGCAGCTGTGGGAGGATCACAGCTCGAGGCGGTGCGTCTGATTGTGCTTATGGACAGTTTCTAGATATAAAAGGGCTTAATCATCACTTTACAAAGATTTTAACATATTTACACATCCTACTGTGGTCTTATATAACTGTATATTATTCCCAGGTATTATTGCTGAGGGTAATAAAAACATAAATCTGTCTAATACATCTACAATAACAGTTTTTTTTTAGATCTGTTGAAGAAGAAATACCACGGGCTTCTAAAAACCATCCAAATATATCATCTCACAGATGTAGTCAGAGATCAGGAGAGTAAAATAAACAGTGAGCAGCTGTCTGAGATAACACAACCAGCAGAAACTGAGCGATTCGGGTTTTAAAAGATGTACAAACATCATCCAGGTGTATCTGTGGAGGTTGGACACTGAATTAACTGTGGTGTTTTCTGGCGCCGAGTCCAAACCTCAGTATTAAGACACTTAAATGTACCCTAAACTGCACCACACACACAATCTGAAACACTTTGTTCTCGTGCTGCTGAGCGTTTTGTCTTCACCTCTCCGGTCGCTGAACGCCGACCACGACCGCCACAGTCCAACGCCAGCTTTCTCTGTCTTTAAACAAACTGGCTGCAATAGGCCTCAACTACAGAAACATATAGAGGTGTAGTGTGCGGGTATACCCTCACCAATTACCAGCAGGCCAGCAGCTCAGGGTGTTATGACAGCAGTTTAGGAAGTACAGAGAAAGGGTGTGCTCAGTGAAATGTGACGGACTGCAGTGCAGACGTTTGTCTAAGAACAGCTCAAACTGTAAGGATATCTGTGGGATTAGCAGCTTATGTAACACCTGCACAGACACACATCTGGAAGTCATTCAGTATTGAGCAGCGATTATACCTTAACTGATTTTATGGTCAAATAATTAGTGCAGAGCGCACCCATTTCCCCACTAATTTCCAGCTATAGATGGTTATAAAGAGCTTCTTTTGTTGATAAGATATTGAAAAGTCAACATTGATTAATCCAACTTACTTCCAGGAATCTGGTGTCTCGCTAACAAACACTTCAGCAGTGTGTCTGCTTTGGGATTTAAAGATTCTTAGTAAACTAGCAGGATTTTCCCAAATCTCGTGGTTATTGTTTTAATATCCTGAGATGAGCTCAGAGAATTTCAGTCAAGACTTCTGAATTTACAGGGTTGTTTAATCTCAGTGGTCGATTGTTTCATGTATATCAGCCAAACTAGAAACTAGATTTAGGAACATAAACTGTGGCTAATCTGGAAAACACTCCATGTTTCCACCAGAAAAAACTATTTACTGCCCCAAATTTGGAACTAATGACACCTGTGGCTGTGGGAGGGGCTATTCCTAGAAATTTCCTAATGTTTTACAGACGCACACCTGAGATCCAGTCTGACACAATTTTCTTTTCACAGAAAAAAATAAATAAAAATCATTTGATTCTCCATTTTGTAGAAATGTGGCATGGTTAGAAAAAAGGCATTAAAGGGTATCTGGTATTTCTATCATGTTTATTACAAGATTTGTAATCTTTTCGAGCTTTGTTATTTATTATTATGAGGTTTGCTTCCATCATCTCACTGTGTCGTCCTCTGCAGCTGTTTAATGACACTGACTACAGCAGAGGTTTTCAAAGCTTTGGCTGAGTGCAGATAAAATTCACTGGAATACCAGTGAGGGCACATATGGTGGACAATACAAGGTATGCACTATTCACATACGTTCTGTGTGTGTGTGTGTGTGTGCGCGTGCGTGTGTGTGTGTTACCATGGGTGGCAGAGCTGCTCCAGACTCGGTGCACACTAGCTGGACCACACAGCCGTAACAGATGAAGCCTTCGCTCAGCACAAAGCCTCCTTGCTCAGCACACTGGTCATCTACTACCACACACACACACACACACACACACACACACACACACACACACACACACACACACACACACACACACACACACACAACTATGCATGAATATTCATATTCCTTCCACTGCAGCACACACACACACTGACGGTTAATTTCTGCACATTTTCAGCTTTATTACATTTTTTCCTTACATGACTTTTCTGCTAACAGAGGGCAAACAGACCGTCGGTGTGCGTGATCGAAGAGAGGACCAAGTGCTGATGGATGAATGACTGAGGTTTGGGTTTTGGTGGTGGGAGGTCCGTGCACACAGGGCACTGTGTTAAATAAATAACCTCACAGATCTTTAAATGGACTCTTCTAGACTTTACTGAGGAAAACCGCTCGCACAGTGACTGTATTTATGCAGGATGGCTGCAGGGCGAGAAGACACGTCTGCTGACTGGAGGATACAAGTTTGACACCATCACAGACAAATCAGAGCCTGTTTTCATAGGTGCCATTTGATTTCTCACACACAGGACACCGCACGAATCCTTCCACATGCTGTGTTCCTACTTCTCTGTTTGGTTTAGGTGAGGATGCTGGAAGAATAAAGCATCCAAAAGACACCATGAGGACCACGGGTGTAGGTTCTGTTTGGGGACACCAGCAGACACACTTCCTGCCTATTGAATTTGTATACAACAATTTCTACCTTATGTGCATCGATTTATAGAAGAGAAATGGGCAATACAACCCAGTAAGAGCTCTAAGCTATTCTGTGTTGCTCAACATAATTATTCTCCACATTGTTCATTCAATGCACTCATTTTACTGAGTGTGACTACAAACAAGAAGCTCAGGCAGTATAACTGTGCTAACATCCTTCATATTACAGTTTGAGGGTAAACGGCAGTTTTATGGGATGTCTGTGTTCTACATCTATGTTTTTCAGTTAAAGTCAAACTGTTAAATCATAAACTGAAAACATTATGACCTTCCCTGTATCCAAAGCATGTGTTTGTGTGTGAATACAAAGCTTTGAATCTACTGTACTGTTTGCACACAAGCCGTGACACATGCTGACACGGACACACACACACACTTACCCATGGTGATGGTGAAGGCCGTCCAGTGTCTGGCGCTCGCTATGAAAGCTCCTCTGTCCACCGAGAGGTAACGAGTGCTGACGGTCTGAGAGCGTAAACGGTTAAACAAAGCCACCCTGGAGCAGGATGAGATACACACTGCAGACACACACACACACACACACACACACACACACACACACACACACACACACACACACACAGTTAGTGGGATTTAAAGGATGTTTGTGTGGGACAGTCTGAAATTTAACCATTTTGAAAATAAGAAATAAACACAAACAAGCTCTGGTGGCTTGGTGACAGTCATGTGATGGAAACTGATTTTAATCAAACATTTTATTTATTTTTTTTTAAATATCCTGGTGAGTAAATATATTTAGCATAAATAAATCTCTGAGCATCGTGTTTCCTGTGAGCCTTTTATCAAATGACAGCTGGTAAAATGATAGACAATTGTCTCAGTGTGTGTGATGAAGGACAAGTGATGAGCATTTAGTGCAGGTCCACATAAAGTGAGCCCACTGGGAACCTGTGAGGCACAAACATGCACACATGTGTGTTTCCATCACACGTGTGCTCAGGCTTCACAGCAGCTCAGCACTGTGGCATCACAGCAAGAGGATTCCTGATTTGGTCCTTCAGTGAGGAGGTTGCATGTTCTCCCTGCGTCTCTGCATGTTCTGGTTTTCAGGTTAACTCCAGTGTATCAGCACAGGCTGAACTAAGTCACACGAAACCAGAGACCACTGAGACCATCTGCGTTAAACGTAGTCATTCTGTTTGTCCTTCCCTGATCTCATCTCAGGATAATAAAACAACAGCGATAATAATTTACTGAGAATCTGTGTTTAAACTCAACTCAAGTCAATCCGTGCACACCACACAGTGTCATCCCAGCGCTCCCAGGACTGAGGATGAATGCAGGGAATCCTGAATCTATGTGAGGACCTTCCATGACTCCCACCCTAACATTAACCATCAAACTTAAAGGCTTCTTCATAGTTTCCATCTTAATGTCTGCAACGATTCACATGATGCAAACGTCATCAAACAGGCCAAAACACAGAGACAGTTAAATCAACACATTTCCCCCTTTTGTTTCTGAATGAAATCATTTTGCGTGATTTTACTCAATTTCGGTTTCCTTTGATTCATTTTCAGTTTATTTAGGCTCTTTGCTTTTTGTTGTTTTTGCTCATTTTTTTTTCTTTTTTTACTGTGTCACCAAGGAGACCAAAATAGTAAAAATCATACTAATGTCTAATTGCTAAAGAAATGACAACAGACCTCAAAAGCAAAACAAACACAAATATCCATCTCAGGTGATGTGAGACCTTTTCAAATGTTCATTTCTGCCACTTATCCTCAGTTTAAAAATAAATGGAAATCCCTGATTTGCTGGATTAAAAGTGGAATAAACCCACGATCAGCGTTCTTCATGGACTGTCTCTTCTGGGAGGGTTTGGAGATGACTTTGATCATCCGGCTCTGGAAAGAACCCACTTCCTGTCTGTTGTTCAAGAAGAGGCGCAGCAGCAAGCAGAAATGCTTCCTCTTGTCCTGATCAGAGATGAACAGCGACTTGGCGCAAGCGAACATCTGCTGACGAGACACACAGACAGCACGAGTGTGAGACTTATTACACTTCACATAATCAGACGCAGAGGAGGAAACTCTTCAGGAATGTTGTTTTTCATAAATAACTTTAATTGAAATAAACTTTTTCTGGTTATTTTTTTTCTGCTTTTCTCAGCATTTGAAGCTCGGCTGAAGGGTCGTACAGTAATAAAGACAAAGCACGTCTGTTTCTCCATCAGTCGGTAAATAAGCGAAAGGCCGGCGCACGGGCAGCGTGTTTGCAGTTTTTCTGTCAGACGCGACTGTTTGTTGAGTCAACAATGGCCTGAAATAAAAGGTTTAATGCTCGTGGCCGAGTAAACACACGCAGAGCTCAAACACAACAGTTCATACATCATCATTCACTTATCTGCTCACTTTCAGACAACCGCCTGAATGAAACTTATTCTAAGGACTCTTTTTACTCTTGTCACAGTAAATATACATGTCATGTATCATATGTCGTAAAAAAAATTGTAGACTTTGCCTTTAATATGAGGTAGTTACAAAAAAAACCACAAATCAAAACAAAAGTATACGACGTGTACAGCTCGCTGTGAAAACACTGGTCGGTTGTTTAACGAGTGTAACAAACGATGTTTATGACAGCGACGTTAATAACTGTGTGTAAAACCGCAGAACTCTCAACAAAGCCGAGGTTTCATCACTGCTGCTTCTTTTCAGCCAAACCAACGTGGTGACAAAGAAAGTTCAGATGTGTGCTTATGGTTGTGAAAGGACCCATCTTAAATCAGTTCGTGACTATTTTCCTTCCTAAAACTGTACAGAGTCGTTTTGGTGCCTAAAACGAACCAAACAGCCGCTGAAAACACGAAAAAGATGAAATAAAAAGAAAGAATTTCTGAAACACATCAGACAACAACAACAGCTCCCTGTGTTATGTGTTTGACCCTGACCTCCACTCTGTATCTTGTGGCAGATGAAAACTTAAAGTGTTGTGTTTCTGATTTCTGCTTGTGCTGGTCACTAATCATGTCTGGCAGTTTTTTGTGCACTTCACCTGTTTGGTGAGGCACTCTGGATATTTGGGGCTAAACGTCACATATTCCTGTGTGTGAATTATAGAAATGAGAACTAGAAGTGCAGAATGCAGGAAGCAGATTTCATTTAAAAAGTAAATGGCCTGTATTTGTATAGCGCTTTACTCGTCCCTAAGGACATCCAGTCACCCACCCATTCACACACACATTCACACACTGGTGATGGCAGCTACATTGTAGCCACAGCCACCCTGGGGCGCACTGACAGAGGCGAGGCTGCCGGACACTGGCGCCACCGGGCCCTCTGACCACCAGTAGGCAACGGGTGAAGTGTCTTGCCCAAGGACACAACGACCGAGACTGTCGGAGCCGGGGCTCGAACCGGCAACCTTCCGATTACAAGATGAACTGACAACTCTTGAGTCGCAGTTTTAGTGCTGATATTCAGCTCGATCCAAACTTAAAGAAACTCAGAATGTCGTTTGGCTTTCTGAGCGTTACAGATGATCACAGTGTTGCTCTGTGATGCTTTCACTCCAACACTCTTATTCCACTGAGGGGCAACCAAAGACACTCAGTGTACTTCTATTAAAAAAGGATTTTACATTAACTTGATGTGTGGAGCTGTCAGGTATATTCTGATTTTTTTACACTCTATTATCACGTTTTAGAGCCGTCACGTTACCAAACTTCACTTCCCAAAATCTAAATTTTTGTTAGATTTCACAATGATGATCATTTGAGACATGTAAGACTGGAATGGTAACGGCAACAATTTTGGTCTAATTAGTCTGTAACTTTGCATAATTAATTAAACTTTTGCGTATGGGTATCACTGACTTTGTATTAATATTTCAGTTTAATCATCAGCATCATTATAGCATCTCTGATCAGTTATGTCTGAAAATAATAAATTAATACATTCTGCAAATCTTCAGAAAACTGTTCGGGACAAAGACGTGGATGGATGCAGATGGCTCGCTGGTGCCACCTCAGCCCCCATCAGTGAACACCTGGAGATGAATTGAGAGGATAACTAACGGGACAAGGGGGAGCGTAAGTCTCCGAAAATTAGTGTCTGTGTCACAAAAGGAATTTTCTGACCGGGAACGACTGTCGACATAAACAGAGGTTTGCTCACGGCCACCAGAGAGCTCTCACCCTGGAGTTTGGCTGTTCATCGAACACCAGTTTGAATGCGTCTGCCTGTGACTGGCTGGAGCTGTCCAGGCACATGTAACCACACACTCGATACACAGAGTCGCCATAACCGGCCGCTGGATGGAAAAGACAATGAGAAGGAAAAACAGCAGTGAGTGGAAGAATGTAAGACATAAAATTCACTCAAATTTTAATGTAAAGCTGACTATAATCATCTTTATGTACCTTTTAAATGGTCCTGCGTGACTTTCCATCCATGGCCAGTGATGTAAACACAAGGAGGAGGGCAGAAGAACCTGGAGGTGATGCAGAAACAGTCACTGAAACAGCAGATTTTATCCAACTAAACCAGTTCACGTGCTCATGATTTCACTAATCTCTACATTAAGATTTTCTTCTTCTGTTCATTCATCTGTTAAAATCAGGTGAGTCTCGTGTGTATTACAGGTATTACAAAACGTTTCTCTGCCTTAAACATCACGGGCAACAAACTCAGTCTCACTAATGGGAAATACTGTGAAATGTAAATCACATGACTGGTCAGACAAATAAAGCTTTCTTTGATTTATTCAAATGCATGTCCTGCTCAACATAAAGCAAGTTTAATTAGAAGAAACTTGTTTGTTCACAACTCTAACTGTCGTGCATAATAATGGTTAAAGAAGGTGAACGTGCAGCCAGTTCACATCAGCCTTATTCAGCTGCATGAATATGACAGCTCAGGGCAGTTACAGGACACACAGAAGAACAAATTACATCATGAATAATAATCTTCAAAAGAATATTGCAGGACAGAATATGACATTAGAAAATCAAATAACAAAGGAGTTTTGATCATGCAAATTATCCTTAACACACAGCCTGGCTCTCATGAAACTGGCTGCACATAAAAAACTGCAAATAAACTTTGCAGTTTCTCAAAAACTCAAAAGTATATTCACCTTCCTCTACTTCAAGTCTTTAATCTCATCTTTAATTTTAGTTTTGTGTGCCAGTTGCTAGCTGTAGCTAGAGGTGAAATGACTGGTTTGTTATTAAGTTTCCACCAAATGTCAAATATGTTGCAGATTTCTTATTCATTTCTGTGACTTCATGTGTAAGCAAACAGGATTTCTTTGGGGTTTGGGTCCAAAAGAAATCATCCGTTGTTCTCGAGGAAATCATTTTATCACTGTTTTATGACACTTTGTGGATCTGTGTAGATATTAAAGTAACTGCCAAATAAACTTGGAAATCTGAGCCTGTCCCTCAGATCAGTCAGATTAATCTGTTTGTTAGAAAAAGATTTCTGTGTTGGGTTTAATAAAATGTGTTAATGCTGCAAGTTTATTTGTGTAATGTCTTGATGCATGCTCAATCATCATCATCATTGATCAATGAGATTAATGCACGCAGATTAATGATCATAAACTGACCTCACAGCCCATTGTTTATTCATGCGCCTGGTTTCAGTCATTGTGCAAATAAACTGTTTATAAAGTTGGGGAAACCTGCAGTCAGCTGAGACTGAAGAAGTCACCTGGATGAGTGACGAAACGTTTCTCCCACTGAAAACGTTACGTCCAGATGAACAGAATCAACTGTTTTTGGATTATTTGTGTAATCTATTTTATTTCTATAAAATCATCACCACACCTTTTCTCATTGCCGTAGGACTTCTGAGCGACCTTGGCGTGCAGGATGGTGACACTCTGGTCTGCGTGGGCTTCTCGTCCTAGATCTGCTGATGTTCCCAGTAACTGACAGCCTTGAAACCCTGAGTTCAGTCTCCTGATTGGACGACAAGGATGTTTGTCACAAAGAAACGCAAAAAACAACACATAGTGTGTTTGTGAGGAAAAGCCAAGATTCTGATGGTGCTCAACAGAAAAACTATGCATAAAAGTGTTGATGGAGGTGCAAATGTTTGTGCAAATTTTATGACATAAAATAACTCAGCAGTTGTTAGTTTATCTACAAGTGTGAACATCACTGTAGCACTTCAGGAAAAATCAGGGGTCACAAATATTCATAATACAGGAATGACCAGTGCTCCAAAACATCCTCCATCACCATCATCGTCTGACTTTAAATCAGGCCCGTTTCTAAACTGTGTGATGTCTGCAGCATCTCAGCCCAGTTTGGTGTTTTTCACAGAAACTAAATGTGTGCAACGAGACTCCGTTTCAGGCAGACAGCTCACTGCCATCATAAACGAACACATGGACGTGGTTAAAGTGGTGAAAACCTGCTCGTTCCCTTAAAAAAACAAAGCTGAGTGACACATGAATGAAGCAGACTAGAGTTTTACCACCATGTTATCAAGAAACGAATCCCACTGTAGTTTGAATTACACTTTTGTTCATGTTCCCACAAAGTAGCTCAGACTAAGCACACAATTATCATCAGCAGACACTCCATCCATCTTTAGAAGAGACTCAACAGCAGCAGATATAAATACAGGCAAGCCAAAGATGGGATAACAGTGTTGTTAGAGACTCATTAAAACATGGAACAGTTCTTTTTATAGCTGGAAAACATTCTCAGCACAGAGAGAAAAGACAGGAGACGCAGTAATGTCACATTTTCACAAATTTAAGTTTCAGATACAGACTCGGGACCAAATGAAAGCAAAATAATCCTTTCTGATCAGAACTAGTTAACTTACAGGTTACTTGTACAAAAATAACATGTTAATACACATATGCTGATGCATATACATGCAGTTTATTATTCAATTCATGCTACTTTATATGCAGTTTAGATTTACAGTTTAGATCTATGGTTGCTTTTCTTTGTTGATCACTTGACTTCTGTATTCATGCTTATTTCATTTCTTCTTCTGGCCTCTGGTTTTTTCTTGTTTCATTTTGTTCCACAGAGCATCTTTGCTCATGTCTGGATCCATATTTTTCATTTTTTAGTAGATTTACATGTTCACAGTTAAAACAGTCAAAAGGATAAAACTTTTAGAGCAGGGTGGACTCCTTGTACATACCCTGACCTCACTATTCAAAACTTGGGCCATGTTTAATATGAACATACGCCAACGGAGATATATGGATGTGTATGCATGTTTGGTTTTTCTTGCAAATAAAGAGAAACATTATTCAAATATAGGCAGAACTTAAAAGCTATTGTTTAATCACATTATTTGTTTCATGTATTGTTCATTTTCTCCTCTGATTGACATTTAATTTAAAGAAAAAACCCTCAAAGTCTTATTTCCGGTCATTAAATTTTAGATATTTCATGTTTTGACAGCAGGTAAGTGAACAGCAGGTAAGTGAACAGCAGGTAAGTGAACAGCGGGTGAGCCACTGCCAGAACAAAACTAGACTAAGTGGACAAAAGATTCCTGAAGCACAAATACAGACTTGGGTTTTCTGAATGGACATTTAGTATTTGATATTATGTTTCCACTTGCTGGGTCTTTTGTAATTACAAGACAACAAAGCAGTGCTTTAATCAAATAAAGGCTTTACACTTAGATTTTAATGCTTTTATTAGTCCCACAATTTCCCCTTGTGGGACTAATAAAGGTATCTTATCTTATCTTTTTCTATTCATTTAATCCTGAGTTTGAGCAGGTTATTTACAACCTTTTTACTTTGTAAAGTGTTCATTACTTCTGTTAACGCGGCCTCCTTCTGTGTGATTAGATTTTAAATGCTGAGCTGAACAGCAGGCAAAAGGCTGAAAGAACAAGCTGACTGACCCCGTGTTGCTCTGCTAACAATAGCGCCTGTCACATTAGCTGTGTTTTCTCCCCGCTGTAGCGATGTAATGAGGAGCCAGACACAGAGTTACGACCCCGGGGCCTGGAGTCTGGAATGCTACTCCTAATGAAGACTGTCGACACGAGAGGAGGAGAGGAGGAGAGGAGAGGAGGAAGGCAAGGGAATAAGGAAGGACTCAAAAGACAGCTGAATTATGTAAGTGGTTAAAAATCAACCTGCTGCGGTTTCCTGTGGCAGCCACCAAGTTCTCACACAAATTTAAGGTAAGAGCAAATACTTTCCATTCACAACTATTATCTGGATATTAAGATATTAAAAAAGTAGAGAAACTGAGAGTGACTAAAGTCCCAAACAGAGATGGCACAGTGGATGTTTGAGCTTCACATGCAGACTTTGGACTCTTCAGTATACACGACTTCACTTTTCAAGCTTTAAGTAGAAAGAAATTCATGTTTTAACAACTCTTAAGAAATATTTCCAATCCTATTATGGCAAACAACAAACTTTAACTCAGTTCTATTACAATAACTCTAAAATCACAAAAAATGGAAAAAAAAAAGTATCACTTCTCTTTCTTATGGTTTATATTATTTTTGAAGCCCTTAAACTGTTACTGAGCACAGAAAGCATTTAGCAAATATATTATTTGTGCACTTAGAAAAGTCACCAAGGATACAAGTCCTTCTATAATCTCGACCCTGATGATGACACATGTATTCAGACCAGCTGGTCTCCATAAGGGCGAGCGCCTGCTTGGCCAGCTGTACTGAACATCAGATCCTACTAACGCCTCTCTCCACGGGTCAGGGTTCAGACTTGAATGGCTGTGTGTGTCTTCACCAGTTTGTAGTTTAAATTAGACCTTCACATTTTCACAGGTCAAAGGGCAGGCGTCAGGAGCGCAGGGCTCCTGGTATTTCACACCAGGAACACAGAATGAACTGAAGAAGGACGGGGGGAGGGGTGGACAGAAATACACTTGCATCTACATCTTCTGCTCCAGATGTTGTTCTAGCACACAAGTATTTGAAAGTTTAAAATCACTACAATTACTGGGTTTGTTAGTATGATGAACTCAACAGGTGTCTGGGCCCTAAAATCCACAAGTGGAAGAAAAGTTTTTTAAATTAGAAGTTTTACAACCTTCAGAGAATTTAGATCCAAGCTGGTGAGGAGCAGGAGGTTGATTAAGAATAAAGTGTATTTCTCGACTGGTTGTGAGTGGCTGCTGGAGTTTCGAGCTTGCAGCTATTGTTTGGTGAAACTGGTCACATAGAAAGGACTGCACCTAAACCCTCTATGTGATTGCTGGGTTCGAGCAGATTGCCCAGGTCAGTTGTAGTTTGCATGGAAGTGTCGACTTGTCTGCAAAAACTCAATATTTACACTGTGGGCTGCAGTAAAACCTAAAAAAGTGGGACGCAAACTGAAAATAGAAAACATTTACCTTTAAAATACAAGCTGAACCTTACTGACATGTTTACTTTGAAGGCAAACAGTGTTTGCAGACAAGTTGGGGTCTTCCATGCAAACCACCGGGAGGTTTTTGGTACATCATGTGAAACCTCTTTGTGACCAGTTTTATTCTAGAAACTGCCAGCAACCTCCTACAACCGCATACCAACTGGTTGCAGAATGCATGGTTTCCTAGCAACTGGTGATTACCAGGTTGGTCTCTGATCGATCTCTAGGTCTGCATGGGGCTTGCCAGAAACCTTCAGTAACCACCTGCAACTGTTTGGGATAATACTCATTTTCCCCTTATGACCAGTGGCTGCCAGATGGTCGCCTGTGTGACTGGGGCCTTTCTGAACTACTGGGAATTGTTGGTTGCTGTAGTTTGGACACCAGTGTGTGATTTGTGGGCTGACTGGTCCAGGATACGATTATGGGATAAGATGTTGCTTCAACCAAAACAGAAGTGGAGCTCCAAGCCATAGACAGTATATAAAAGATGGCTGTAGCTTTTAAGTCTGAAGCGTGACAGTGACGTGGAAATACCCTATAAAGCAGCTTTCTTTCTGATGACCAGCAGGGGGCGACCATTCTGTTTGCAAAATAAAGTCCAGCTGTATAAGGGTTTATGTAGAAATGCTTCCTGCAACTCCCAAATAAAAAATGAGAATGAAGCATGCTTCAGGAAAGACCTCAGCACATCTGGGTTCACAAAACCAAGATAGCAACAGCTTAAATGCACAGCTTTAAAACTGGACCTCAGTAACTAAGATGCCATGCCAAGTTGGATACATCCATCTTTTATATACAGTCTATGCTCCAGTCTTTTTCAAACTACATTTAAGTTTTCAGAGCTAAAGGCCAGAAAGACAGTAACACCCAATCAGATTATATGTTCAGGTCACATGACTTATTCATAAAAACAAATATCCTATCATGTGCAGGATTTTAACATAAATATCATAATTCAAACTGTTTTGGTTCGTCTGACATGAACAGTTCCTGCCACATGGGACTCGTTTTCTTTGGCCTCAAAACCGTTAATGTAATCACATTACTTTAGTAATGACATTAGAGTGAGAAAGCTGAACATTAGAGAGTCACTGATCAGTCACAAATTATCTGTAAAACACTTGATGAACTTTAGGAAGCAGAAACATTTGTGCGCTCGTGCGCCGTAGCAGGTCTCACCTCTCCAAACTTCTCCGCGCGCTCAACATTGTTCGGATTTCAAAGGCCGGGGGGCGGGGTCTCTACCTCCCCAAATACTTCTTGGCACTTTTATACCTCCTCACCATCACTGCACCACTTCATTCCAACAGTGAGTAAAACCGAGCGAAGGTCAGCGCGGCAGAAACACGAAGCTGACCTGAAACTTTTTCACGTCCACGCGCTCATTCCTCACCTCCTCTCCGAGACTTTGGGATAAACTCCAGCAAACCGTGACCTCACCTTTCCCGACCCGGGACACCCTGCGTGCGTGTGTTTCGGGACTTTTGTCGCAGAGGTCTGAGCACCCGGCTGGTTCTCCGTCTTACCTGTCCCATCCACCCGTCCGTGCTGCATCGTGTCCGGACGGCAGCGTCCCCAGGTGAGTCAGCGGGCTGATTGGGTCCGGGGACAGGGGAGGGGGGTATAACAGAGCGGTGTCTGCCTCGGGGAAGCCAGGTCGGTGCAGCAGTGTTTCTGAGAGGAAACGAAGTGTTAGATTGATTACACAGTGATACTGTTTAAAGCAGAGATTAACACGATGAGTCAGACCACAGTGTCGCATCATTTAAACTTCATTTAACCGAGTGAAATAGGAGATGTGTGCAGGACAACGCGGTGCTTTGCAGCCTGCTTCAAGAGCAAAGGTATCCCAAAGCAGAAATCATCGAGTTCATCGTGTAATATGGTCACATGTGATATGTGTGCATGAAAGTTTTAACTGAATTGTCTTAATTTAATATCTGATTAATAATTTTAACCAGTTTTCAAGTAATCCAGTCAAACAGACTGGACTTTAAAATGCAACAATTCGCTGTTTTTCTTGATTAAAGTAAAAATCTTTAAATTTTAAACTAAAAAAATGGGCTCAGCTTCTGGGAGGAAAATAAAACTCAAAACTGAGTTATTCTGTGGCATTCAGAGAAAACAGTTAAGTTATTATTCACTGAAATGATCTGTGGATAAATTGTTAATGAAAATAATTGTTAGTCAAATGCCAACACAAGCAGTTTGTGACTGAGAGTTTCCAAAGAGGCTTTCAAAATTTAAGGAGCTTGGAAAAGCCTCTGAAAGTTGGATGTTGGATAAGGTCCAGTTTGGACATTATTATCAGTATTGATCATGATAATAATGCACTAATAAAGACAAGTTCTCACTGATGTTATTATGATTTTTGTACAGTTTTAGCTGCAGTAAGTGTTTACATTGAAGTGAAACAAATGATGAGTCAGTGAAATGAAGTGGAAAGATAATTAAAGGTCAATAAAAGCATAACATTTGAAAATAGATGTGAGTGTAAGACAGAGGGAAAGAGGCTTTGGGTTCACACTGGTTGCCTGGAGGTGATGCTTCAGGCAGTCAAAGCCACCATTCAGGGAGAGTCTACTCGAGCACACAGACGGGTCAGGGCTCACGTGGTTAAGTCAACACAGTCAGTCAGAGAGAAGCTTAATCATACAGCCATACAGGCAGGTGGACAGACTGGAGGTGACAGAGTCATGATACAGGCGCATGATCAGCAATGCCGTGTCTCTGGGAAACTTTACACGGGTCAGCGGTGCAGGTGTGACTAAAGAGGGGCTCCTGGGCTATCAATGCAGCCATGGGTACAAATTACTGGGTACAAGGGGTCCACACCTCCTTTTTCTAGGGGAAAAAAGTGTGTGTCATTATGAATAATAATGCAGTGCTCAGTCTGGAACTCATTCAGCCAATAATTGCATGAATAGCTGCAGTTTTTCTTTATTTTTTCTTTTGCCTTTTGCATTTTTGAGAACTACTCAAGTGAATCAAAACAGAAATGCAATGAACTACAAATATATCCAGATATGTTTGTGAAAGAGTGGTAAAACGTTGTTAGTTAAACAGCTGTCGATGACTTTATTTGTTGTCTCACATGCTGACGAGATGAAAAAATGAATTTCTCTTTTGCACTAAATGCATAAAACCAAACATTGGTGAGTTTTTGTTTGTCCAAAGGTTTACGACACAGACTCAACCTAGACCTACTCCTAAGTTTGTTTGTGTTTTAAATAAAAGGAGAGCTGGGACTGAGAAGCTGTTCTGCACAGCCACATTCAGACTTTCAGTCCTTTTGTATAACGGTATTATTCCCTGCATGCGATGCATTTAGAGGACACATACCCTGACAGGCTCTGTACTCCTAATAATCCTGCTGATGATAATCTACCCACCTGAGCCGCAGTCAGGTCTTCATATAACCGGGCTCAGGTCCGTTTATGTTCGCGGGCAGATGATAATAAAAGGTGGTGGAGGAAGTCGGGGTGTAATTCAAAGACAGGCAGGTAGTGAAACTGCTCGCAGTAGCAGACTTACATCTGGTTCTAATCTAAATCTAACAACAAGAAGTGCTGTGTGTTCATCTCAATATGGTCTCCAGCTGCCACTCAAACCCTAAACCGCCTACAGAACAACCGCAGCCTCTCTGCCCGTCTCCCTGTATACATCCAAACTGCTCTCTCTGATCTCCAGCTTTTCTACATCCTTTCTTTCCCCTCACGCTCACTCTGGCTCTCTTTATGTTACACAAACATATGACCTCCATCTCTGTCCGGCTTTCTAATCTCTGAAGCTCAGAGCTGATGTGTTTTCCTCTCAGTGTGAGTCCAGCCTGTCAGTCAAACTTCTGTCCTTTCTGTTTTTCCACATCTTGCTCTTTCACCTGCTGTTTTAATCTCAGTGCTTCCTCTTAACATTGCATATGTTCAGTCATATTCACACTGACAGAACATAAAGTCAGTAGAAAACACTGCCATCCATTGATCTGTCTAAAAAGCAGACCTTTAATGAAAGTCTGTGTAGCAGGAATGTTTTTTACACCCTTTATTTGTTTACTGATTCGCCTCCTCAGATTTATCAAGTTTGTTTTTGTTCCCGTTCTATAAAATATTGCAGTTTTTTCCAAGCTGCTGGTGTGTGTTATATACCAGATGTCTTTGGCAGCTTTACACAACGCCGATAGAGAGACGAGGCTGTTTTTTGATGTGTAGCATTACTGTTGTGAAAGGAAGCAGTTTAGCCCACAGAACAATGATAACCACAGTTTATTAACACAACCGTGGACATTTAAGTTTTATCGTACTGAATGATGCATGCCTAATTCCATATCTGTGCACAGGCCACAGCCTTGAGGCTTCCCTCATTTCTTTATTTTTTGTTTCCAAAGGAGATTATCTTGTTTTTTTCAAGTTATCTGCAGCAAAACAATGTTTTTGTTTGTTAAGCCACTTATCTCTAAATGTTTTTATCTATTTTTTATTTATAAAAGAAAACATAAAAATGTGCTTTTGTATTAACAAGGTGATTACCAAAGAAATATTAGCCAGCAACTTGATATATCTCATCATAGTGTGCAGTGTATGCCTAAAACAAAAACCTGTCTGCTTCAGATGAACAGTGTCTGAAGTCATGTCCTTAAGAAACAGGAAGAGAATCCAGCAAAGACCCAACAGAGAACCTGAGAAAAGCATCTGGATCTTTATTTGATCCATCTGCTATTCAAGCTTCAGCAGAAATGTTATCAGTGGAAAGACTGCTGAAGCCAATCTGAAGGAAGTGTGCCAGATTATATCAGAACATCTCTTCATAAATCGCTGCACCTACTTCCAATGTTAATGAAATCGAGGTGACTCGAGGTTGTTGCACAGTGCTTTATAATCTGAGGTGTGTATTTGTGACAAGTCGGGAAACAATCTTACAAGTGACCCAATCAGATGTGGAGCCAGTATTTCACCATCATGATGTTTGACCCCAAATCCAGCTGTTTAAATAAGAAATATTTGTGCCTCCAGAAGATTCATTGTTCCAAATTGACAGATAAGGTAAAAATGACATTTTAATAATGTCTGCTCATAAACTGAAAGTAAAATTCAAATCAGTGCAAATTATTCTTCAGAGGAATAACTATCAGATACAGGGATCTATCAGGGCAGCTCAATTTTCTTTCTTTGAAAGTGTTTTCTGGCAGTTGAGCTTGACGTGTCAGGTACTTGTGGCATTTTTCAACAAGCAGGGTTACTGTTGAACTGCTACTCGTTCATAGAGGTTTGACGGAGCTTGAGTTTTAGAGTTAGTACAGTTTAGTAACAAGCAAAAAGAAACAGAGAATGAAAGGAGACACACAGCTTCCCTTAATAGTCACATTAACAAGAACCGATTCACTTTCACTGTGAGCGCTAACACTTCAAACCTGTAAATTAAGTCTTTCTTTGCTTGTTTCATTTGACTTTTGATAAACTGAGACTCAGAAACTTTCTAAACGGATGTCTGAAAGGTAAGATTATCTGTCACCATTTTAACCTCAGGGTCATGACCCCAGGGGGGCGGTGCGGCATCATTATCAGAGGCTGACGTGGACGATGGTAAATAAGATGTTTTCACATGTCAGGCATTCGTTTATGACAGCTCCACTCAGTTCATGTCACCATTGACTGGTCTTTCGAAACTTCACTTATCAAATTGAACCCTAGTTTCCAGATGTTTTTTTTCTCTTTTCACAACATATAATGATATTTTTTTACGTTCTTTTTTTTCGCACTTAAAAAATTCAAATTGCGGTCTGATGACCATAATAATGTCAGAACAGTTTTATGTGAGAATTCAGGTTTCTGTCATGAGATGCTTTATGTCACAGAACTGACAAAAGGCCGTGTACTGTTCGTCACAGGCACTGCTGAGCATAGAAATCATAATTTGGCCAATTGATTTTTTTGGTTTCTTTACTAATTTTAGTGGAAATGGATGTTAAAAGGTAATGTGATTAGTTCAGTTCGGTCTTGGTTTCAGGACCACATCAAATTTACAGATGAATTGACATAAAAATCTTCAGAGGTTTGGCCCAGTGTAGACATTCAGATCAGGAACCACGATTCTCTGTAAGGATTCTTTACCATAAAGATAGTATAAAAAGAGTTATTCTGTCCAAATACCTATCATAATCAAATAAGTAAAATTGGGAGACATCATCTTGATGTCCTCAAGAAATAATTTCAGCTAACTAGTCTGGATCATTTCTATATCCAGGGAAATAACTCTGAGTCACAGCCTCTGAGGCTAAAAATGATTTATCTCGTGTAACTGGAAATATCCAAGAAGTCTGTGCTTTAGTTTGGGTGAGTAAAATCCTAACCTAGTCTAGAATGCTGCTGAGCACAAATTAAGAGTTGTTATTCTGATTGTTGTGCATTTTATTCATGCAGCTTGCTAACTAGCCTTGCTGGCTTTACCTAGTAGGTTAGTACTTGACCTTCTTGTTTAAATAACAGTGAGAATGTCGGGCTCCCAACATTAAACAGGACTACAACCAACATGCAAACATTAAGGCTTCAAAGTGGAACTCAAAAAACAATGGGTGAAGTGACGGTGGCTTCATCTTTCATATACAGTCTATGCTCGAGTCACACTCTGTGTGGAGGACATGTTCAGCTCAGGTCGAGGTACGTACCCTCTTTATTCTATCACTGTTCAGTTACAGTAGCTAATGTCACGATACGTAGAACACAACTGCATTTCGTTTGTTACATTTTCCTAATATTTCACACTCAACAGAACCACAGAAGTATTCACGCTGTATTCAGGTTTGGCCAGCAGAGGGGGCTGCAGCCACCATAGCACCACCGCAAAAGTGCTTTCCAATAAGTTAGTTTTATTTATTTATAGGATTACAAAATAATACTACTAACCTTTCCTGCCATCTTCCCCGACATCCAGTTCATCCATGATGGGCGTGGCCTCTGCTGAATTTAGGATGGGGTGTTCCTCGGGTCCATGGTCACTCTGCTTTTTTAGAAAAAGTTCAGGTTTAACAGAGAAATGTAAGTGACATAGACCAACAAATGCACACCTAGCAGATAGTCTTAAGGGGGAATAGAACAATGACTTCACTGTCCAGTACTGAGTCCAAGAGCTGTGTAATTCTTTTCAGGCAGCTGTCGACTAAACATTAGGTTGGCTTTGTGTTGCAGTTTGATGGTCCACTGAAATCAGATGTTTTTCTGCTGCTGGGTTCACTATCTGTGTAAAAGCTTCAGAAATGCTGACGGGCGACAACATACGTGGCTTTGAAGAACTTACAGGGTGAAAAACAAACCATGAGAACTTCAGCATCGGCTAAAAAACAGCACGTAATAACATCACGTTATGGTCTTACTGTTAGCTGACCTGAAGTCAAACTGTTGTCCTGCAGCTTTCTGGTTTAGATGCTCCTGTTGTTGTTTGTATTCTGGCCTAAAGTTAGAAAAAAATCTGTTCTATACATCAGTTTCTGCCCATCACGACTGCAGCGTAGTTAAAATGTCCAGCAATCAGTCCAATGATCAGTCAGCACAGAGCAGAGCTTCTACTACACCTTACAGTCACGCTTCAGTAAGAGGGGCTATGGTGTATCTGCGCGTGTTCATGTTTGCACTTCATCCCGGACCTGTTATCAGGCCATGCTGTGTGTGTGTGTGTGTGTGTGTGTGTGTGTGTGTGTGTGTGTGTGTGTGTGTGGATAAGGAGATAATCACCTGTTACCAAACTGCAGATTTCTCATACACACCTTCCTCTTCAGCAAACACTGCAGGTACTTGCAGGCTGATTTTTTTTCTACATTTATCTAACATCAGGTTTTCATTAATTCATTCAGTTAGCCAAAAATGCAAATAGCTTCATTCTTCGCTCTTTTTTTATACTTTAACATGTGGGGAAGAAGGTTTTTAGTCATAAAAAAACACCAAACATTAAAAACAGTCCCATAAAAAAGGTAAACCCCCTCAGAAGCTCTTTTTAGAAACAAAGGCACAATAATGAGCAATTTTCAAGGTAACATTGCTTCAGTTTATTTGAGGAACATGCAAGTTAGTCATTGAGAAGGGCTGTTATTTACAATCTGTAAATCAGTCCTGCTGGCAGTACAAGATACTGTGTTACCTTCATAACACGAGGAAAACACCCTCTGCTAATGAGTGAGCATTTAGCAGCAGATTTCTAAGGAAACTGAGAACAGAAGAAATCCAGAAAACTTTTCATTTTTCAAGCCTTTAGCTTTATGATTCTCCTCTCTCCAGCACATACCTCCACCTCTCCAGGCTCTCCTCCACCTGCTCCCTACTCTCACTACAAATCACCGTGTCATCTGCAAACATCATCATCCACAGAGCATCCTGCCTGACCTCATCTGTCAGGCCGTCCATCACCACTGCAAATAAAAAGGAGCTCAGAGCAGCTCCCTGACATAATCCTACCCCCACCGTGAAACGTCAGCCTTTAGAGAGCGAGTCTTTCATGCAAAGCTTACCATGTACTGACTTCATATTCTCACACAGATTTTAGTGCTATTGATCTTTAAATAAAAATTCCAACTTATTTCCAATTTGTTGACCTACCTTGATTATAACAGGATGAACAAGCAAATCTGTGTTTTGGGTTTGTACCCTCAGAGTTGTAGAAATTCATGTTTACATGTAAATACCTTCATGTGTGAGCCTGACGTTTCGTGCAGTGTCTCTGTGTTTCACAATCAGCAATAACATCTGCAAAGAACATTAAAGCCTGACAAAAACAAACAACAGGAGTCAACAAGATGCCTGTGCTTTCCATCTGTCAGCAGTCACCGGACCAAAAACACATGCTACAGATTTACTGCCAGCTCTGACCAATGCTGAAACTGCCAGCTTTGTAAAAATCCTGTGAAAGGGCTTTGTGTTGGTTGGTGATGTGAGATGCCAGATGAACAGTTTGGAGTCACATTTGTCAACCTCTTTTGAGCAGCGAGGGACAGATGGAGAAGAATGGATCCAAAACAAGCTGAAACATATTCAATGTTTTGACTGAAATGTGCTGGGATCCTGCTCATTCTTTCTTGGCTCTGTGTGCGCACGGACATGGCCACAAGTCACTTTATTTGGGTTAAAAAAACTGGAGATGAGTTTTAATTAAGGCAGATAAACAACAGCCAAAAAGAAACTGCTTCTCAGTTAAAAGATTAGTCATATAATCAAAAAATGGATTAATTCAGAAAATAATCAGTTTAGCCAATAATCAATTTGTTACAAATCTTTCCTTCAGTAACGTGATAATTCTGATCACCATCAGGCCTAATGCAGCTTAAACGTCCTGTAAATGTGCTCTGCAGGTGCTGAAGCAATGCCCATGCCCGGTGAGAGTTCCTTCTGTCCACTGCCTTCAGTGTGAGTTGACATCAGGGAAGAGTGCAGGGAAAGCAGGAAAATGCATCAACATGTTCTTCTCCCAGAGGGAGCAGCACTAACAGGAAACCCAGGCCTGATAATGTGCTGTTGTCTAAGTGTGTCTGTGATCGTCTGTGCTCTGACTTTGCTCAGTAACAGCACAAACGTGTCCATTCAGACGAGCTGATGGGAAGCTAAGAAATCTGCAAAAATGTGGAAATGGAGCCTCTGACATAAAACTGATTCTTTAGACAGTAATAGTAAAAATTATGTAAGTACTTTTACTTTAGTGTTTACTGGTGTAGTGGAGGTTACATCACTACAATCACAGACAATTAGAAATTATATTCCACAGCTTTCATCTGATGATGATATGACTCATTATGGATTTACTGATCAATTTACAAAACTCACTGAAAGCAACAATAATGTTACTTTTTCATAAACTAAACAGGAAGTATGAAATTGAATGTGTTTGTATGTAACAGGATCGATGCAGCTGAGCTTTAGTTTTAGCTGTTTGAGTCTTTTCACTGATGGATGTAGACCGCAGAAAGAAAATAGTTACATGAAAAACATGTAACAAGGGTTGTAATGGGGTCCTGCTTTTTTGAAAGTGTCTTTTAAATGTGTTGATGGAGTTTTAACCATGAATGCCATTTGGTTCCATCAGATTCAAGACAACGCAAACATCCTCTCCGCTGAAATCTCCAAACCAGAGAAACCCAAACTTAAATAGTGCAGATGATTTGGAGATGGACTGTCCTTAAACACAGCTGACGGTCGTATTATGACATTTATGAGTTTGACCTTTTACCCTCTTAAATATCAGCTTTAAAAATGACACGTGGATAAATCCAGAGGTTCATTTTTGCTGCCTGAGCTCGAAAAGAACTTTAAAGAAACAGTTTGTGTTTCATCTCTCGTGGTAAAGTCACCTTCACGCCAACATCAACAATATCTCTGCTCTCTGACTGCCTTGTTACAAGTAGCTGAGTAAACTGCACGGTTGATTTACTCTCCAGTATGTGGCATCAAACTGCTCCTCACAAGCATCTAGCTGCCTTTCTAAATGTGATTTTGTATTTAAAGCACATTTTCTTTAAAATTAGGAAGCCCATTCAAATACATTATACTGCCATGCTGCAGTTGCACAATATAATGTGCTGTTCATAAAACTGATATCACAGTGGACAGTTAAGATACTGTAGTGAATATATTTCCAAGAGTGGTTGGCGAGCAGACCATCTAAGTTTGTTTACTGTGCTAATGGAAGGAAACAGGAGCTCGAAGTAAGACTCACACTGTTAGCAGCCTCGCAGCCACAGCGAGCGGCAGCCGTCACCACCAACCCGTCAATGAAATGTTTAACGAGAAAATATTGGCTCTGAGCTGAAAGATTCTCTTTGTGGATAATTATAGAACATATGCTGCTCTGTGACCCGGGCTGAGGCAGAGCTGTGATACGTGTGTGTGTCTGCAGCGCACACGCTGAGCGGCGGCAGGATCCAGTGGATTGTTGTTTAGTGGGGGAGACAGGAAAAGGGGAGGTGGGGGGCTGGTTGCTGCCCTGTGGGTACAGAAAGCTGTACCACAGACACACAGACACACACACACACACACACACACACACACACACACACACACACACACACACACACACGCCTTCCCTAGCAAGGTTATTATTGGTAACGAAAACTAACGAAATAATGAAAACTTGAAGTGAAAAAACATTTTCGTTAATGGAAATAAAAATAAAAACGAGACTTTGCCAAAAAAGGAAAACTAACTAAAACTGTAATGAGTGCTCACAAAACTAAAATTAACTGAATTTATAGCAAAAATGTGTTTAGTTTTCACTGATGTGTGCGTGTCATACAATAGTCTAGCGTGAAAATGAGGTGGTTTCCAGGTTTTTTTCTTGCTGTGTCTCACTATGCCAGCAGGTGGCAGTATGTTAGTCGAATCGTCTGTGTTGCTGCTTCGTCCACGCGCAAAATCGTGTCAGCAAAAGTCGGGAGAAAGTGCCAGAGTCTAATTTGGGATTGCTTTGATTGGTAATCTAGCTTACCTTGAAGGTCAGGGAGCACGCCCAACCCTCATCCCCAGAAACAGAAGCTAACTCCAGGCAAGGCAGCGTGATGCATCCCGAGACAACTCCACAAAAAACATTAATGCAGTGCTTCAATCGGCGACCTGATGGCTACTGGTTGGTCAGTTCGCAGGAACATCACAAGCGAGACGAAGCGTTGGCGAATATGTTTATTGAGACTGGGATATACATGCAGCGTGTGGGGATAGGTGAATTGGATAATCCAAATTGCCACTAGGTGTGAATGTGCGAGTGAATGTGAGTATGAATGGTTGTCTGTCCCTGTGTGTCAGCCCTGCGACAGACTGGCGACCTGTCCAGGGTGTACCCCGCCTCTCGCCCTATGACAGCTGGGATAGGCTCCAGCGCCCCCCGCGACCCTGAAAAGGATAATGGATGGATGGAGACCGGGATATCTACACAACTGTGTGAGTCAATTGTCTTCAAAAAGTTTAGTAATTCACTTGAACCAAAATTAGGAACACCTGGTTCTGCAAGAGTTCATAGCCTCATTGGGGCCAAGATATATCTTTTTATAGGTACCTGGTACCAAAGGTTGTTCATCTGCCCTCATTTCCTTTTTCCTTTTCTTTTTAAAGAACCCATTGGTTCCCCATAGGTGGGAATGTGAGTTGTCTGTCTCTGCGTGTTAGCCCTGCGACAGACTGGCAACCTGTCCAGGGTGCAGTATGGTAGCTGGAATAGCAACATACCCAAGGATGAGCAGAAGAGAATGACTGATATGATGAAAGTGGGATTTTGTTACACTTAATTATTGCAAATATGACTAAAACTATAACTGAAACTAATCAAAACTAAACTGAACACACTTACAGACCCTGAAATCAGTTCATACCTTAAAAAATCTTTAAACTCTGGTGTTTCAGTGGAACCTAAAGTGGGCAGGTGTGCACTGTTACAGTGTTACATGCTTCAATCACACATGAGCCAAAATTCAGGCTTCAGACTCCTGGAAACACAAAGTTTCTGACAGTTTGTTCTACTCTTGGATCTGTATGATGTCACACGAAGCAGTTATCTCTAATATAGTCACATGACGTGGCGTTACTTCTTGTTCAGGAGAAAACTGCAGCGGTGACCTGTGAGGTCGGGGTGAGCACAAAAACAAGCGGCTGTGTGGTGACATTACTGGTGGGAGGTGAAGCGACCAGTGCAGCGGGTGCACTGGGGCCTTTAAAGGGAGAGAAACTGGGGCCACCCAGGCCTAGTATAAGCTAATAAAGTATGAAATGTGGAGGTGGAAAATAACATAATAGGTCCCCTTACATAAAAACCATAAAAAACACATTTTCTTGAAACATTTTCCTACATGAACTCAGTCACGTCACAGCAGAGGCTGCACTATGTGACATGAGTAGTGCACATTTGTCACGCTCACTAAAATTACTACCAGGGCCCTGATTAGGATTTCACCGTGTCAGGATCTGGATCTAATATTGTGTAAGTGGGAACAATCTGACTGTAGTCTGATACACCCTGAACTTCAATAACAACCACCTTCATTTTATTCACACACTTGTAACAATGGACTGAATATTTTTCAGTAATTAGAAAAATAACATTGCTTTTGATAATCTTTGTTTGAAGGTAGAAGGAATCGAGATCTGTGTAATACGAGGGGCTGAAGCTATGATGATTGATGCGCTCTGCACAGGTCAGTGACAAAATGATAAAGACATAACCACCAGCTAACCTTGAAAACATAAAAGCAAGAAAAATGTGCTCCAAGTGTTTGGCTGAACTTTCGCGGCAGAGACGCTCGTGAAAATATGTGGACGAGAGTGAAAGAGACGAGAGAAAGTGGGCGAGGAGACGGAGGGAAAGGCAACGAGACAAACAGAGACACAAACTGAAAAAAGAGCCTTTGTGCTCGGCTACGTCTGTTGACTCATTACTCTGATCTGAGCCAGTGATGACCGCAGTCTCTGGCAGCCAGTCAGACAGCGATAAACCCCCGAAGGACCCCTCTCTGTGGGCCTAAATGAAAGAGAGGTGGCTTTCATGCTGCCTGTTTGAATTGACCCAGTGCCTCAAACATAAACACGTCCCAGACTTTATCATTATCCCCCTGCTGCTGCTCGCCTGCAGACACATTAGGGTCTCTGTGTCTGCCTGCAGCCTTGTATTAGCAGGTACTGCTGTGCACCTCATCCAGGTGTGTTACGCTGAGTGCTTTATGAAGGGGCAGGACTGGAATGTTTCACTGCCATTGTCATCATTAACACTTTACAGATCACTCTGATGAGCTTCAAGAGATTAAACATTTTTCAGTTGAGTGAGTGGAGAATATGTTCCAAAATATAAGGTATAAGACAGTTACTGTATTCTTAATGAAAACACTGAAGATGCCAATGATTTTTTTTGTTGCTTCTGCTTCCATTTAAAGCTCCATCCAAGTACGCATCATGGCAGTGGTTCAGAAATAATCTCTCTCATCATTAGAACCCCTGAAAGCACATTCCTGTTGTGTATGTATTCAGTAATAGTGTAATAAAATCCAGAACGTATCTACATGACCAACAGCTGCTAATACAAGTAACATGGTGAGCCACACAGCTGGAGGTGCTTTTTAATTTAGACATCCATTCACAATTAAATTCACATCATTCAAAAATCTGTCACAGTCGTCGTCATACAGATGTGTCAGGCCTGAATCGTAGGTTTGGTATTAATGAGGACAAAGCTCAAAGGACAAAGCACCTCAGTTGCTCTCAAGAATGATTAAGTGTGTCTGATGTGATCTAGGAATGTCTTCCAGAGGTAATTTCTAATTTGTGTGTGTTTAGGCACACATATTAGACACAAATAACTTTGAAGGATTAGATAAGAATCGAGGTATGTGCTGTGGTCTGTGTGCTCGGTGCTGGTTGATGAGGCTCGTGCCTGTTTGAGGATCGTCAGCATGGGAAAGAAGGAAAGAGGGATCTCCTGTGTCCAAGTTTGATGTCTTGCAGACTAATCTGTCCATCCTAACCTCTTCCATCTGCAGACATTAAAGCTTTATGACAGCATTGCAGTATGTGACCGAGTCTCAAAGCGGGCACTATCTTGCTCGTCTTTTCTTCACAGTTTGATCCTGTTCCAATTTATCTGAGCCCAGCTGCGAGCGACCCGTCTGCTAGATCGATATCATTTGGATGAAGATGAGACAACTGAGCGCATTCATCCTGTTGACCCTGGCTGTCCTCGCAACAGCCAGACCAAAAACAGGTCAGTGTGCAGATACTGTGAGAATTACTGAAAAATTCTTTTAAAAAATAAAGATGTTTCTCTTCCTAAACAGGTTATATAAATGAGGGCATAATTTAATTTTAAGAAAACAAATGAAAGAAAAGGAAGTCGGGAAAAATGAGAGATAAATGTTTAATGATGGGCATTTAGATGATCAAAAGAACAGGGAGCTAAAGTGGGTTTGGATCACAATAGAAACACAGAGTCACGGCACAAAGACAAACCAAAGCCTAAATAAGAAAGCTATGATTTTAAATCAGATGCTTTCAGTGGATTGCAGAGAGTCTATAACTGTAAACAATGGTTTAAACAACCATTTGACAGAACAATTACACCTTTACCAGAGCCAGATGTTTTTCACTTTAAGGGTAGCTTTGCATGAACAGTTCAAAATAATCCTTGGTGGTGTCCTTGTTGAACTTTTGGCTCACAGGGACGTACCCATTTAAAGTCTTTGTTGTTTAAGCTTTCAACATGTTTGATATTAAATGTAAATGTGTCCTCTAAAAGGAGGAAAACATTATAATTTAAATTTAAAATGTCTAATATAAAGTGTTTGTGATGACTGAGATCATGTTAGCTAACTATGAACACACAGTGACATGCGTGTGGCTCTATTGAGTTCAAAACTGTTTTTATCTTTAACTTTTGGAGTCACGGTTTAATTTAATTGACCAAATTAGGACTAAGAAATGGCAAAGACCCAAATTTAGATAGAAAATGTAAAAAGAAGGGTTGAGGACTTTTTTAGAAAAGTTATAACCTGTAAATGTTGCCACCGCAGGTCACTGAATAGGACTCTTTATACAAGCGTGTGAATTATGACTTCTGTGAAAGGCACGAATGTTTCAGGACATATCCCTGACACATATACATTACATCTGCGGCTGACTTGATTTATGTGACCAGACAATGCAGTGGACGTGTTAATAAGGCGTTAAAAATTGGCTACTGTTGACGTCTATTTGAACCTAAAGATGGATTCCATCGGTCCCACACGTCTGCTTATTCTGACACTGTTGTGACTTTCACTCTGTCTGAAGAAATTCTGGATGGGCATTAATCAAACAGTTTCTTTCCAACTCGTAAAGCCACACCACAAACACAAGCCAACCTCATACTTCATTCATGACGGCAGCGTTTTTGAACCTAGATGATGTTACAACATGGGAGCGCGTCCGAAAAATATAAAGACAAAAACAGGTGTCCTGTGGCGGCTGACGCCACCGAGAAGCAGCGCTCAGGTGGTAAATAATGTGAACGCTGTACCGATGTTTGAGGAAGGCTGCTGCTGTCGTGCTTCAGAGAGAGAGTAAAATCCACACAATTTAAAAAGAAAGTCGAGTAAGAGAGAAGCAGCCTTTTATCCTACTGATCAGTCACAACAGTAAAATTGTTTAGGTTTTCCTCAGAGCACCAAAACAGCTCTGATCCTTTCACACGACACACGACACCGTCTCGGGGCCTGTGAGTCTCCTCCATCATTCAGAGGCCACGTCTGTGTTTCATGTGTTGAAATCACACTTTGCTTCTCCGGCTCCTGAAAGTGAAACAGTCCACTGCGTCCCACTGAAATTCATTAAACACAGATTACAAAAATATTTTAAAAAAGGCTCAGCAGCTTCCTGAGCTGGACACTGCGGTGAACATCACTCAAACAGGAACGAAGCATTTGTTGGGGAATAATTTGTGTAACGACACAATAAAAATCCCCATGTTTCATGTTTTATGGGATCTCACCAAATTTAAATTTGGAGCTTTTGAGGTCGGAGGATTGCTGACTTCTTCTTGAATTTTTTTCACCATTGTTGAAACATCTAGTTTGAACAGATTCTGCTTTTCTTCTTTCTTCCAGAACCTGCGCAGAAATGTAAGACTGGTCCGGTGGATCTAGTCTTCCTCATCGACAGCTCCCGCAGCGTTAGGCCACATGAGTTTGAGACCATGAGGAAGTTTATGATTGACATCATTAACACCCTGGATATTGGACTAAATGCCACCAGAGTGGGAGTTGTTCAGTATTCCAGTCAGGTAGAGTAACCAGACAGGACCCAGACCTCCTTTCATGTTGTAGTCCTTCATCTCTGTCAGTGCGCCCCAGGGTGGCTACAATGTAGCTGCCATCCCCAGTGTGTGAATGTGTGTGTGAATGGGTGCATGACTGAACGTGTAAAGCGCTTTGGGGTCCTTAGGGACTAAATAAAGTGCTATACAAATACAGGCCATTTACCATCTTAACAGCTAACCCTTCTCATCACTAACTGGTCTTAAGATGATGTTTTAATCTTTGAATTCTTCACTGCTTTCAGGTCCGCACTGAGTTCACTCTGAAGACTCACGCCAGGCTGAGCAACATAGTGAAAGCCATCAATCAGATCATCCCCCTCGCTCAGGGTACCATGACCGGACTCGCCATCAGATACATGATGAATGAAGCTTTTACTCCAGAGGCTGGAGACAGGCCAAAGGTACTTATTGGATGTCTTATACACAATGAACCATTTTGTAACCGTTTCCTTTAGTTGTGCTGGTGGTTTCAGGCATTTTCATTTTAAATCTTTACTTTTCTTTTTTAATTATCTGTATTTAAATCATCACAGAAATAAATATCATCACCTATTTTGTAGAAGCTTGTTATAGCAGAACTTTGAGTGGAACTATGCATACATACAGACATTCCTGTCAGGGTCATGGGGGCAGCAGTCTAAGTCTAAACCTCATCCAGGTCCTCTGGGGGGGACACCAAAGCATTCCCAAGTCAGCCAAGAGATATAATCTCTCCATTGTGTCCTAGGCCTCCTAGGAGGACATGCCAAGGACACAAAAGGCATAAAGGAATTTTAAAAAAGTGTAGATGAAATGCTGGAGGCTTTGTGAGGGTCTAGTGCAGTGTGGATTGGACAGCAGTCAAGAGCTGAGGCCCTGGTTGGCCAAACTCTACCTGATGAAGCTGGGATAATAAAAAAAATTCCATCCATCCATCCATCTTCATCCGCTTTATCCAAGGCCGGGTCGGGGGGGCAGCAGCCTAAGCAAAGAGGCCCAGACCTCCCTCTGCCCAGCCACCTCCTCCAGCTTATCCGGGGGAATACCAAGGCGTTCCCAGGCCAGCCGAGAGATATAATCTCTCCAGCGTGTCCTGGGTCTGCCCCGGGGCCTCCTCCCGGTGGGACATGCCCGGAACACCTCACCCAGGAGGCGCCCAGGGGGCATCCTTGTCAGATGCCCGAACCACCTCAGCTGGCTCCTTTCGATGTGGAGCAGCAGCGGCTCTAGTCTGAGCACCTCCCAGATGGCCGAACCTCTCACCCTATCTCTAAGGGAGAGGCCAGCCAGCCTTCGTACGAAGCTCATTTCTGCCGCTTGTATCCGCGATCTCGTTCTTTCGGTCACTACCCACAGCTCGTGGCCATAGGTGAGGGTAGGGACGTAGATCGACCGGTAAATTGAGAGCTTCGCTTTTACACTCAGCTCCCTCTTCACCACGACGGACCGGTGCAGCGTCCGCATTACTGCAGCTGCAGCCCCAATCCGTCTGTCGATCTAATAAAAAAATTAAAACAATAAAATGTTTCTGAATTTATGGGCTAAGAAAACAAAGATGGAGGGGACGTCAATAACAGCTGTCTCTGGTTGGTTCTGCCGATGGCTTCAGGTTCCAAACGTGGCCGTGATCGTGACAGACGGACGTCCTCAGGACCGCGTGGCTGAGGTGGCCGCTGAGGCGAGAGAAAAAGGCATTGAGATCTATGCTGTGGGCGTGGCCAGGGCAGATATGACATCACTGAGGGCCATGGCGTCACCGCCCTTTGAGGACCACGTCTTCCTGGTTGAGTCCTTTGATCTCATTCACCAGTTTGGCATCCAGTTCCAGGATAAGCTCTGCGGTAAGACTGCAGGACAGGAAATACAAAGTATACAAGTAACTGCTATTACTATATGTGGTGCTTTTTATTTGTCTTATTATTTCTAACACTTGTGTTATATTCTGTAGTATATTTAGATGTTACCACTTATGTAGCATACTATGTTTTTATTTCCAAACAAAATGTTATTGTACCTGAGAAGAATGACAACTATGAGTTCATTTTAAAAACAAATTCAGCTTTTAATCAGCAAAAAAAAACATTTACCCTGAGCTGGAGTCAGTCAGGATGAGTTGTGTAACTAGTAAGTTTTAAGATTCGTGTGAGTGCAAAATCTTACTGGAATGTAAAAACTTTCCACTCTTTAAGGATTTGGAAGTTGTGTTTCTCTAAAATCTCCATCTAAAAGATTTTGTATTACTGGATCACTTTTATTTAAAGTCATCTTAATGTAAGAGCAGCAAAAATCTTCAGATAAAACTGTGCGATTAAAATTTCATGACATTGGCTTCATCTGGGCCAACATAGATTTTTTATGTAATTAAAAACACAACGTCTAGCTCGAGTTAAAAAAAATTACAAAATCCTTCTGACCGCACATAACCTAATACTTTTTCATAACAACCTCTGCAAATCCCTTAAGTGCTCGATATTTCCTCATGCTGCTATTATTCAACACTGGACTACAGCTAAAAAAAACAGTCTGGTCTCCTGCAGTGGGAGATGCAAAATGCAGACGGATAAAATAAATACAAAAAGTAAATCAGTGAAATAAAATAAGCTCTCAGTGAAAATGAAGAGTCCTGTAGCTAAGAGGTGACAGCAGGGCTAAAACCACTAATCCCATCATGCTTTGCAGATGAAGCTGTAGAGATTGTGTCGTGACTGCAGACGAGTCCTGGTGAAGATGTTTTCTCATGAAGTGTTTTTCTTTGATTAGTGTTGGTTCTCAGTGCTTTTCATTTCACAGTTTTCCTTCAGGGGCACCGATAATTCCTTTCTACAGAAAAAACACAAAGTCGTTGGGAATATGATTTTGTGATAATAAGCTGTAAGTTAAATATATTGAAGCTGGTTTTCTGAATGCTGATCTGACACAGGCGTGGATCTGTGTCTGGAGTCAGACCACGGCTGTGAGCACATCTGTGAGAGCACTCCTGGATCCTACCACTGCCTCTGTCTGCCCGGATACACTGTGAACGATGACGGGAAGACATGCGCAGGTAATTTGCAGTTTGCTCCCACTATACTAAAATATATACAGCTACCAGCAAAATCAAAAGGACAACTGTCTTTCCCTTTTGAACTCTGTATTTTTATTTTTGTCTTCTAGTGGAGGAGATTAGCATGATCTACAGCTGTCTGAAACTATCTGTTTTAGCTCTTTATTCTTAAAGGCTAATATAAGCCGACAATACAATAAAAAATAACTCTTTTATTGGGTGAATGTCAAAATCTGAGAACAAAGTTCACAAAAGTTTCAGGGAAACACAAAGAGACATTCAGGCCCCACAGAGTGAGTAATGATGGGAAACAGGAGGGAGAGGAACACAGGTTAATAATCAAAAACTAAAATCAACAGAATAACACCAAAACAACGAAACACACTCACAAGAAAAATAGCAAGAAACAAAAACGCAGCACCAGGTCTGGGACCATGTCAGCTTTTTTCTGATTGGTTAAGCAGCAGAAGGCGGGTCCTCTGTGCTCGCAACAATGCTGTCCTCTCAGCACCCAGACGTTATATTGTTACTTCGTTAGAGTTATTTGATTATATTTTGCACTACCCTACTGTATATTACTATGTACTAGTATTCTTATTGTATATCTTATTCCTCTGTTCCTCTCTTGCAGCACTGAGCATGTGTATGACAAAAGAATTTCCCTCAGGATAAACAAAGTTCTTCTTAAATTATTTTCGCTTATCTTAAAAAGTAGAAAAAAAACTGCCTGAAACAGAGAATTTTCAGGAAGTTTTTTTGACTTACAGGGGAAACTTGAAAATATGAAGCTTTGTCCTTTAGCACATGTGTGACAAGAAAACAGAATAAAAGAAAAGAAAAAGTCAGTTTTAGAACCAGAAAATCAAACAAACACTGGAGAGTGCTTATAAAAAGTAATATCATTCGTGTGTGTGTGTGTGTGTGTGTGTGTGTGTGTGTGTGTGTGTGTGTGTGTTTAGCCATAGATCTGTGCGCTGAGAGAAAACATAACTGTGAACAACTCTGCGTCAGCTCGCCGGGCTCCTTCACCTGTGACTGCAACAAAGGATACAAACTGAACAATGACAAGAGGACCTGCTCAAGTTAGTCACACACACACAATGTACATGCAGATTCACACATCTCATATCGTTCACCTTTATGCTTTGCTTTTAAATGTGTTCTGCTGCCATTGATTCTGCTGCTTGGTGAGTGAGGGTTTGCATTTTGTTCCTCCGTCTCCAGTTTGTACAATTAAATCTTTTTGTAGATCTGCTTTGAAACTTTCCTCACACTGCAGGAAGTAACATACGCACATGTACACACACCTTAACTGCACACAGTCAGCACACACGAGGCTGATTTATGAGAAGCATTTAAATGAAAATCTCTAAAGCACAAGTTAGAAAGCATAAATTCTGAAACAGTACAGTATGTTTACACTAGATCCTTAATTTCAATGCATTCTAGTCATGCTGTGTTTCATAAGCCAGCACATCGAGTCCCACACTCCTAGTTAGCATGAGGCTGATGTTTAAGCTAGTTTATGGAAATTGGAACATCTGGTACGATGTGTTTCTTCTGAAAACCTTTGACAGTCGTCGTTGTTTATCTAACATACACAGACTCAATCTGCTGATTTTCTCGCCTCAAATGTTTCAGAAGACATTTCACTGGACTGTTCATCTAAGTATGAGAAACTTTGCGAGTGAGCCAGCACGTCAGTTGTGGTTTGAAATTCTGGGACAGAAAGCGAGCAGGAGCTTTTCAGCTAATCACTTACAGCTCAGTGTTTGCATGCTTGTGGCATGCACTAAGAGATGGAGAGCACCTGTCAGTCACCGATAGCATCACTGCCTCACGGCTCACCTGTCAACAGTATGAATCCTTGCAGTACCAAACCCATGTGGAGATATACAGTTAGAAATGATCATTTCATTGTATTTGTATATCAGCTTATTGCAGTAAGAGTCATTCACAAATGAGGTTCATATTTGGGACAGAGCAAAGCAGGTAAAAGCCGAGACTTACTGAGAGACAAGGGGAACATAAATGCAACCCACACATTTGGCTGCTGTCCTCTCTGCTGCTCATGGCCTCGCTGCTTTCCTCCCCTCAGTGATCGACTACTGTTCGTTTGGGAACCACAGTTGCGATCATGAGTGTGTGAGCGTGCTCAATGGCTATCGCTGTCGCTGTAACGAGGGATACAGGCTGCTGGAGGACAGCAAGACCTGCCAGGGTAAGCAGAGCGAACATGGAAGAAAAATCATAACCGGTTAATAACACAGCCACGATGTCCACTGCTGTTATGACGGAGGTGAGGCTCTGATTTCTTTACACTGAAACCGGCCTGACCCAACCGCTAATGCATGATTCAGAACATTAACGTTTCCCGAATGTATCTCTGGATTTGGTTACTAGATAATCATGACATTATGTAGAGCGCTGGAAGAAATCCACAATACTAAATTATCATTTTTGAGGTCACCACAAGATGATGAAAAACACTTTAATGATGCCTTTTAAAAAATTGAGTCGAGACCTGAGAGATGGTGCAAGAATAAAGCAGCATGACTAATATGCAGTAGCTTTTTTTCAGTCCCCACTCAAACTTTATAGAATTACTCAAGATATGGGAATAATTCAAGGAGTGTTTCAGTGTGGAAAAATAAGCACAGGTACAGCAGAGAGCATGCAAAGGCCAAGAATGCCAATTTTTGGACACTTCTGCTACAGCAGCAATGTGGCAGAAAGCAGAAACATTCGATTCCTAGCATGAGCAGCGGGGTAGCATGTGATTGTTAAAGAAACCCTCTTCTGCTTATTTCCACCTCCATAACTTTATCTTTGAGGCTTTGCATGGTTCAAAATAACTCTTCTTATACTGAACCTCCGTGCAGGTCTTCATATTCTGTCTGAAACAAGCTGCGTTCGCTCCAGAGCTTTGTGTTAGGTATATCCCCTCTGTGACATCATAGATCCAAAAGTAGAAAAAAAGCTGTCTGAAGTGTGACGTGTTCAGAGCTGTCTGACGCCTGAAACGAGTGCTTGCTTCACAGCGACATGTTCGTCAGGAAGCATGTTGTGTGTCTTTAAGGTTACTGATGCGTCACCTTTGTGAACAAAGTTACAAACAACATAAAAATTAATAAACTGCTTTGAAGTTATTCTGACTTAAAGGATGAAACGGCAAAGAGAAAATGCCATTTAAAGTTTTAAAGAAGAAATAGAGCTTGAAGGATCTCCTCAGGAAGTTGTTACAAAACACTGACAAAGTCCCGATCGTCCTGCAGAATGAATCCATCGTTGAGGTGCTGTCAGCTCCTGCTTTTGATGCATTTCCATGCTCTTTAACATAAAAATAAATCTGGTGGACCTTGGGCCCAACTTTGGAAGGACTGACATCAGAGGTTATGAAAGGAGCTACAACAAGAAAATTACCAATGACTGGCTGATGGAGTCCTCATTTTCTTCCCATTTAAATAACGCCAACTTCTACATCTGTGGCCTGCTTCTTTGAATTTCCTGACATTAGTCGTTCTGACTTTCAGCCCCAAAGTGTTGAGTGCTGGTGTCAGCCTTTTGGCTTTGGGACCAGTTCTTTGGTAAAAAAAAAAAAAAAAAAAGAAGGCAGGAAGCGTTTACTGAGGACCTCGCGTAAGGTGTCAGACTGATGCAGAGACAATAACATCAACAGCTGCAGCAGAGCACCTCTTCATCAGGAACCTTTAAAATTAAGACCATTTGTGGGTGCAAAGACTTCCTGTTCTCCTGAAGCCGTACACATCTACACAGCATGAATAAGACACAATGTGACTGTAGTTCACAGCAGAAAGGAGACATTTTTAAGTAATTCGCAGTCGGCTTTGAATACACAGTTTATAAGATAAGTGTGACTCACAGTCAATTAAAAATTAGATTCAAAGATTCAAACGTCATTTAAAGGAGTCCAGATGAATAAAAGGGGATTGCGTGCTTATATTTGAATAAATCCTGTAATCTCAGAGTTTGGGGTTATTGCATGACGTCTACCGTTTCCAGAAATTAATATCTGGCATTTAGTCCATCGATCTGAGCCCTTACTGGAAACCTCTGAGAACAAAATCCAAAGCAGATGTCAGAAGTATATTTGTTTGGCTCAGACGCTGATAAATGTTAAGAAAAAATCTTAATCACAATTACACACTTTCACTCAATGTGTTGTTCAGCCATTGACCTGTGTGCTGAGGGGAAGCACGACTGTGAACAAGTCTGCATCAGCGCGCCGGGCGTCTACACCTGCGACTGCAACAAAGGATACACGCTCAATGAGGACGAGAAGACCTGCACACGTTAGTCAAGCCCTCGTGCAAATACACACAGGTGTACACGCACCTGCAGAAACACACCTACAGTCAGAGAAAAGGCTGCTCTTTCTCCTGTTCGTTCTATGAGTTAATATGAAATGCTTGTTGTTTCCAGCTCCTTTAAAGTAAGGACTGAAAACTGAGTCCATCTGGGTCTCTGTTTGGAAACATCACTTTTATTTAACACATGCAGAGTAAAACTAGACACTTAGAGTCACATTCACTCACTATAACGTTATAAATTGGGAATAACGTGTGTGTGTGTGTGTGTGTGTGTGTGTGTGTGTGTGTGTGTGTGTGTGTGTGTGTGTGTGTGTGTGTGTGTTACTCAGCCATTGACCTGTGTGCTGAGGGAAAGCACGACTGTGAGCAGATCTGTGTCAGCGCTCCGGGCGTTTTCACCTGTGACTGTAACAAAGGATTCAAACTCAACAAGGACAAGAAGACCTGCACAAGTCAGTGAATCTCACATGAAAACCCTGCTTGTGTTTATTACATAGTGCACCCGATAAAAATGTTTGTTTTACTGTTTGCTTCCAAACAGTAAAAAAAAAAAAGGGGGGGGGGCACTAAAAGATGTCACTGAGCTGCTGATTCGCTCTGCTAGGCCAACCAAAGGTGCTGAGTTCAGCTCTCCATTGATGGATGGATATAAATTCTAGATACATTTCTTATGGAACTACTTATTATCCAAGAAAAGTTATTTCGCACACTTTAATGAGGACTAGCATGTTCATTTAGTTTGTAATATCATCCTCTACATTAAACAAACAGGCAGGAACGGGCTGATGGAGCTCTGCTGCTTAATGGCCGTGGTGTCGATTCCCAGGTTGACACCATGTGTGAAGGCTGCTCGATTAATCACATTTTAATTCAGTTTTCAGTGATTATGAAAACAAAACAGTTTCTTATAGGTCAGCTTTAGTTTGTTTTATAAATCTTGTGCATTTGTCCCTTTTACATACTCGAGTACATACTGTTTACTTACTCGAGCCTTTCGATGAACAGCATCAATTCTTCAAAAGGTTTGTGTAGGTGAACATATGGAAGGATTAATGAGGAGGTGGTTTTCACCATAATCTAGCAGCAAAGATAAGTGTTGACCTCCCCGAGGTCAAGTCTTCCACACCTGTTCACTAAGCCTTTAGTTGTTGTGCATTACTTGCGGGTGAACAGTTTTTTGCATGTGTCTCTCTCTGCTATGGTGTAATATGTGCTTTCTGTCTGTTTGTTGTCAGACATGAACATGTGTAACACAGTGGAGCACGGCTGTGAGTACCAGTGTGTGAGCACTCCAGGCTCTTATCACTGCATCTGCCCCGAGGGACAGCTGCTACAGGACGACGGCAAGAGCTGCGGCAGTAAGTCATCATCTGTGCAAATGCACAATCCTCTGACCTGTTTCAGCTGCCCTGCGTTAGTTTAAGAAACTCAGCACTCTGTGCAGAGAGAGCTGCTTCAGGATTAAGATGCTAGCTCCTGTGTGAACCAGCAGAAATGCTGCAGGTGTGGGGAAAAAGACTCAAAAAACTTCAGAAAAAATGCTGTCTTTTTATTAAATCAGTCTACGACAACAAAGCTCAAAGATAAATTATTAACCTGCACTGCTGAGCTTCACTATATTTTAAGCCAAAGCATAAGAAATGTATTAAAGAGGAGGATAAAGATTCAGGGCATTTCAGTGGCAGCTGGACGTTGATCAGGTGACTCTCAGTGAAAGGAAAAAACATTCAGGCCCCGAGCAGAGGTTACGTCTCAGGAAAGGAAATAAAGATGTACAATGATCTCAAACTGATGTTAAAAACAGCTCAGTTATGTCTGGATGAAACGAGCTGGACAAAGATGTTGGGATTGTTTTATTCCTCCTGGGAGGGCGAGCGAATACCAGCGTACCTGCCAGTAAGCTTCACATCACATTCTGAGGCAGAGAGACAGCAGCTGTAACTGCAGCAAAAGCTGGTTCTACAAAGTATTGACTCAGGGGGCTGAATAATTGCGCACACCCCACTTTGCAGTTATTTATTTGTAAAAAATGTTTGGAATCATGTATGATTTTGGTTCCACTTCTCACGTGTGCACCACTTTGTGTTGGTCTTTCACCTGGAATTCCAATAACATTGATTCATGTTTGTGGCTGTAATGTGACAAAATGTGGAAAAGTTCAAGGGGGCCGAATACTTTTGCAAGCCACTGTATCATCGCTTCAAGAGCTACGCTCCAAACCTGCTTTCCAACTGCTGCAGACATCTGAGAGCAATCCTTAGTCACTATGACGACAACAACAATAATATTATTAAAAATATTAATAATAACTCAGTAAAACTGAGCTTCCTTACCCTGTTTTGTTTTGTTCATTTTATTTCAATGACGTAAACTGTACAAAAGTTCACCTTGGAAAAAGAAAAGAAAAAATAAAATAATACCCAAAATAAAGCAAAAATGCTCGTCAGCATCGCTCCAGCTTTTCTGAGCTTTTCTGGAAGAAGCTCACTCTTATTTAATCAGTTTGTATTTATCCAACTTCCTTACTGACATAAACTGTGATGACAACAACATACGTCTCCCTAATAGCAGAATATATACACGATGTAAAATCCAATGATTATACATTCAGCTCCATAACTTTACCTCCACACAAACTGAGTAACTCCACTTTTGGAAAGTTACTAGTAAACTCTGCAGCTCTGCCCACTGCACTGACTCATGTCACATTTTTTTACTGTGGTATTTGTGTTGCAGTGTTTGTTTAGTATTTCATGTCTTGATTTCTTTAATCATATTTTTCACAGTGAAATAAATTAAATAATTAAACCTCCCGTCCTTCGTTTGTCTCGTTCTTCTTCAGCCTGCAAGTCTGCAAACATCGACCTGGTGCTTCTGATCGACGGCTCAAAGAGTGTCCGCCCTCAAAACTTTGAGCTTGTCAAAAAGTTTGTTAACCAGGTTGGAAGTATTTTCTAACACACTGAGTATTTTACTGCCAAATTGCAGTATTATTTCATATGTCCATACCTGCACATGCAGGACGGTCACAGAATAAAACAATGCCATCAAATATGAATTACTGCAGGAGGAAGAAATCTTGTTTTGGCTCCAGAAATAATAAACAACTAAAACAACATGTCCTGGACATTCAGCAAAAAGATATTTTACATATTAAATCTTAGCTAGTGATACTTCTTGACATCTTTGTCTGATATCTTAAAAACTATCAAATAATGTTAAAATAATAAAATGCTGAATATTCATCACCTCACCTGGGTCCCTGCAGGTCGTCGACTCTCTGGACGTGTCTCCTCACGGTACCAGAGTCGGTCTGGTTCAGTACTCGAGCCGGGTCAGGACCGAGTTTCCCCTCAACATGTACCACACAGCTGATGAGATCAAAGCTGCAGTCATGAAGGTAGTGCTTCTGTTTGTTTGTTTGTTGTAGCCGTGACAGACAGTTTGAAACATCAAGCAGTGGAAGTAACTTAAACCTGCATTCTTGCTAATGGCCAGCAGGGGGCAGTTCTTGCTTCTTCCTAAAGAAGTCCAGCTGTAAAGTGAACGAGAGAAGTTATCCCGCTGATCTGTGACACACAGGTGGCGCCAGTATTGTGAGATTGTAATACTTGTGTGACGCTTAAAGTCAACATAAAGATTCATGTATTTTACATATACATACAGACCCTCAGCAGTGAACTGCAGTTAATGAAATCCTGAATAAAAGATGAAACCTTCACCATGTTTGGGCCCTGCTCAGCTACACGACTCGAAATGTTGTTACTGTCCATGTTCAGGTTGAATACATGGAGAAAGGTACGATGACCGGCCTGGCCCTGAAGCACATGCTGGAAAACAGCTTCTCTGAGGCAGAAGGCGCTCGTCCTCTGAGCCGCAGCATTCCACGAATCGGGCTGGTTTTCACAGACGGACGCTCCCAGGATGACATCACCGAGTACGCCAAGAAGGCCAAAGAAGCCGGTAAGACCCAGGATGATAATAACAGCATCTGTAGCTCAGTGTCTGAATCAAGCAGTGCAGCAGTTATCATGTGACCCTACACCTGTGCATGTACGCAGGCATCACCATGTACGCGGTGGGTGTTGGAAAAGCGGTGGAAGATGAGCTCCGTGAGATCGCATCTGAGCCTGTGGAGAAGCATTTCTATTACACCACTGACTTCACCGCCATCAGCACCATTGCTGAAAACCTCAAACTCAATGTCTGCCCAGGTAACATGCTCTGCTAGACCTGACCGCAGCGTGTAAAACAGCAAGTAAACAGACAAGTTAATCTGACAGCATATTATTGGTTCATATTCTGAGGCTTGCTTTCTGCCGCAGGAAGTGAAAAAGCTCTATCACCTAAAAAACTACCAATGTGAACCTCATGAGACTTATTAAAGAGATGAAGAATGTGCAAACAATGCATTAAATCCTGGCCTTGGGAGAGTGCTGTGTTTTTAATCCTCTTTAAGTTTTTAATATTTTTTTAATACTTAAATTGGTTTTAAACAGGAAAAACATCCTGAAAGTAAGAGAGGATCCTCCCCAAGAGGATAATTATATAAAAATCGGTGCTCTATTTTTTTACTACTATGGTTTAAAAATCTTCTCTACTGAATCCTTCGGTTCATGCAGCTTATATAATGGTGAAGGTCATTGGTTGATTGCACAAATAAAGCACATTACAACCTTTTATACACTTAGAGAAGAGTTTTGTACCATAAACAGCTGAAATTGATAACATTCATCATTTTAATAACAAAAGATTTTGGTCAAAGCTTCAGCAGAACTTTCATGTGATGGTTTGTGTGGTTTTTACTGGTAATTCATTGTAACAATGTCTTTTCTTTGTCGCCCTCTACTGACAGAATTACAACATGACAATTGCAGAAAAAGAGCACTAAAAACAAAGCAGTTACAAAACATTTTTCCTGAGTGTAATAATACTGTACCGAACAATAAATCCTCAGGTTAAAAAATTAATAATAGTACTTTATTGGTTTAGCCTGTTTGGAGCTCTAAGTAGACATTAAAGCTAAACAGGTAAAAAATTAAACTACAGCACTTCATCGCATCTTATGAGCAATGTCTGCACCTTCAAGATAACTGAAATTAACACAATGTATATACAGATAAAGAATATTATATATATTCATATATTTTTCCTTCTGCAGAGGAGAGTCAGGGCGAGATTGAGGTGAAGGACCCCTGTGCATGTGAAAGTCTGGTGGAGTTCCAGCAGGCCACTATGAACAGCCTGGAGCAGGTCACACAGAAACATATCCTTTAAAACAAAAACACATAATATCAGGTAATTCTGTACCTTCAGGTAAAGACTCCAGTGTCTTTGCATATTAAATCTCTTGTTATTGCTCTGGGTGTTTTTTTATTAACATGATAGCTGTTGTTTGTTTCCCTGTGACTTCGGCTTAGAAGCTGAAAGTTTTTGGGGTGCTCAGCATGCAGGTGACCCCACCCCCCTCTGCGCTCTCTGTACCAGATTTTTCTTCTTCTGCTACATACAGAATACAGTGAGTGTGTATGTGTGCATGTTAAGTACTTATGATTCCTTAATGACGTGTCCACTGGCTGGGATGACCGCGCGCCTGGAACAGCTGGAGAACCAGCTTTTCTCCAGGAAGTGATCTGTTGACTTCTGAGCGAGCACAATGGGACGAAGAGGAAGAAGAACAAACTAAAGCTTGATTTATAGCACTGCGGTAAATTTACCCCATAGCTACAGCGTAGCCTCGCGTCCTAGCACAAAGCCTGAGAACAGGCTAACGTGTTTGGTCTGCTTGGTAGTAAACTGCTGTGTAATGGCAGTATTTTGATTCAGAAGAATAAAGTATCCCTGGAACTAAATTGAATAGGTTGTAATAATATTGAACTTGCTTAAAATGCAGTAGCTATATTCAGCCAAAGTAAGCACGCTGGTTTTTAGATTTGCTGTGACAAATTCAGGTTCAGACTCTAATCAGTTCTGAAATCTCCCGTCCTGCGTTTCTGTGGAAAGAGCTGTTGTTCAACATTTATTAGCTTCAAGACCAACGAAAGATCTCTGGGGAGATTGAACACAGGACGATAAATCAAGCTTTGAGAAGAGTTCGGCACATTCCGACAAACCAAATCCTCCAAATCAGCCTCAACGGAAGAAAGTGTCTCCACTCTACGACATTTTTCCAAGTAAAGGTGCTCTTATACAACAACGGTCATAAAACACATGGATTTGATATTTCAGGTTCCCCATGACATCTGTTACCTCTGCCATTTTCTTTTTGGGGATATTTGTGTTTAACACAGTTTGCATAAAAAATGAACATCTGAAAAGTGAAGCTAATAGAGAATTGCCTTAAATCTACGCCTCACTTGATCTATGACCTCAGTTAACCCTCACATGATGAGTTCATGGTCAAAAAAACGAGTTTACTGTATGTAGTAAATATCAGCACGAACATGATTCAGTAAAAATCGGAATTTTCTCACACACAGTGTTCATTCGTCGCCACCCATCATTCGCCTGTTCTTTATTTATAATTTGATCTCTTTTGTATGGTTTGTTAAATATGACGTGTTTATTACAGTTTGTTTTATTTTAATCAGCAGCAGAATGACAAAAAGTAATGAAGTGCTATTACCACTCTGAATATTAAAGTCCTTTGGGTCATTTTCAGTAAAGTCATTACGTGCTTGCATGTAGACGGTAGATTTTTATCTTAGGCCTAAATGGTTAAAAGTGGTGAAGAGAAAACTGAGGTGTAGTTTTTAAAAAAGGGAATTTTAGATGTTTAAATATCACTATTCACCGAGGCTGTGGTCGAGTAAAGTAAATGTGAGCGCAGTGCAGGAATCAGTGCACAGAAATGTACTATGAATGAAGAAAGGTCACCCTAAAGGAATATTAAAAAAACTGAATTACAGTCATAAAGTCACTCTGTAAATGAACCACCTGAAGATTGTGTTGAATGTCTGTGTCTTATAATATATAAACGACTGCCACAAATTTATACCCCTTTGTATTTGAATCCCTGTATTTTTTGTATATTTTATAACAGGTTTACATTTTTTGTATTTTTCTAAGGAGTCTCTGTATTACAGCACAGACGACATTAAAGGAGTGAACTTTCATTTATTTGATGGTGTCAGTGAACTCCTGCAAAAGTTTTTATGCTCTCATTTCTTATGTACATCTGTGCTCTCTAGATACTCTCATGTTGCAAAGCCCAGCTGGTGGATCTAACCACTGCAATTAAACTACACCTCTAAAGTGTGTTTGAGGTGTTGGTGCTTACTGGAGCATTTCCGAGGCAGTTATCAGACAAATAGTATGCTTTACTGTGTTGTTGGTTCTTTACCAGAAAACAAGAAGGGAAGAAATCTGTGCTGCAGTTTAAGTGACTGAAAAGACGTCTAAATATGTGAGGAGCAGCTGTTCATTTGGATTGCAGTCATCCCCACAGATGGTTTTTATTTTGTTAAATTTCCCACCACTTGTTCCTCTCTAAGGTTTATGTAAGTGAGTAAAAGATAAATGCCCCAGGCATGTGCAGTGAGCAAAGCAAATCTGGGATGATACAGATTGGGATGGCCCAGGCATCTATCTTTTACCCCTTGCAGCTGGATAGGGTAGTGGTGAGACTGCACGGCTTTGGAGCCGGAGTTGCAAGTTTGATTCCCACCCAGTATCCAGTAGGGGTCCTGGCTAGACCCCTCGTGCTAACCAAAAAGCCCTGGAATGGCGTGGCTTTGTCTGCAGCCTGTCCTCAGCACAGACACGGATCATTTCACTACACATTGTACTGTATTGTATGATGTTGTATGTGACAAATAATAAAGCTTGTGTACACTGAAGCAGCAAACTGGAAACAACATTGACGGATCTTTAGGCCTAAGCCTTTAATACACTGTTCAAAAGAGTTACAGGAAGCCTTTGAAAACACATCAGGTGGGAAAAACGATCATACTGGATATCCACACTGATATGGACTAATCAAGTTTACCTAAATTTCATTGCAACAAGTTAAAATGGGACTCAGTAGTTTGTACGGAGCCCCACGTGTTTGTAGACCAGAGCATGCACTGAATGAGAAGCACACAAACCTCTGGTGATGGTACACTGATGTGTCATCCTGAAGGAGGTGGACTAACTAAGCAACCTCTGCGGGGTCCAGGCATCGCCTCATGCCATCAGCACTGACCCTGACCCTACTGAAGAAACAGTCAGAAGACCTGCTCAACCTCCATCATCAGGCACTTCCACCGCAGGTCCCGGTCACCTGCACCTCCAGCAAGCTCAGCAATCATCTACCCAGTAACTTCCATTAACCTTCCTGTCGTGTTTGGGTCAAAATTAAAAAAGTCATAAATATTGTGTTTTACATCTGACTGCCTCGAGGCCTGAGGTCATCCTCCACACTTTGCACTTGAACATATGAAAGTGATGAGCACCTCCGTTGAATTTTGAGTGTTTTAATAAACTTTGTTACATCTGTGCTGGTCGAAAGTGACCACCATAGAAAATGAATGGGAATGGGAAACTGAATTTGGTGATGAAAAAATGTTTCTTATGTTAATTTAAGAGTTGTTAAAACTGACCGGGAACACTAAAGTAAGGGGGGCGGGGGGTGAACACAACCGGAGGGTTAAGGAGCTGTTAGGATAACTGGGCTTTTCTTGAAAAGCAAATCATATACAGAAAATTTGATACTTTCTGAGAGTGAAAATGTCATCCTTATGCCCTCCTGTCTCCAAGAATAAAGTTTTCATGTTTGTGGTAGCCTCATGGAAACTCTGGCAAAAGTTGTTTTTGTTTTTTTTTTTAAGTTGCACAAAGGGAGTGAGACACAGAGGAACAAAGCCAAGTCCTCATGGGCGTCCATCAGCTGTTTAAAGAGCAGCTCCACAGGGATCAGTAATTGCTTTCAGTCACAGAGCATCATTATTGACAGTGACCTTCAGCACATTATCTCTATAGACTGGCATGAAAAACATGTTTGTTTTAAACAAAATCTGTCCCAACTATCAACAAGTAAAGTTGTGAAATGATAAAACTTGGAAAATAACAGTAACAGTTACTGCTGCAACTTCTTCTTTTTCTTTTATTTGGACACTAGTCTAAAACCTGGAGATATATAAAGTGTTTCTAACAATAATTCTATTAATAAGTATCAGTGATCGTTTCTAATTTGTTCAGCTGAGTTACAGAATATGGAAATGTGGATTTTTTGGAGGAAAGCAGAGAAATGAAAATGCTCTTAATGTTAGGGTTAGACATTTGTCCTTGAATGTGATGATGATGATGATGATGATGATGATGCCTGAAGTTAAAAAAAAGTTTCAAAGTCCTCTAAACTTTGTAGCAGCTGATTTCACAATAAAAGCTCATTAAACATATGAGCAATGAAGCTTTTCCCTCAGTGGGTTGTGAGTTGTCCACAGAGCCCGTCTGCAGAGATTTATTTATTTATCTTTTTGCTTTCAAACAATCTCATATTTTCCATTGGGTATGCTCTACTTGTTTATAATTAACCAGGACAGCCATTTAAAGTAAATCATATCATTGTCTCAAATATCACAGATGGTACAGCGTACTCTAGTTCCAAAGTAATTGCAGAGTTGTTTAATGGCAATGATGAAAAACTCCCTCATAAGACATACCTAATAAATCCCTTTGATGCTGTGTATGTGAACTGCATGCTGGGTGCCGCATAACAAGCTTTCCCAGTGTGTGTGTGACCTTTAACGTCACGGCCTAATGAGGGCTGATGAGACTGTTGCTCATTCTGGAGCTTGCAGTGTGACTTGCTTCCTGAATACACAGAGGATCACTGAAAATGTCAAGATGTCCCAAAAGTCATCGCTGTGGAGCGCAGAACAAAGTCATACTTACAGGAAGTTTACTCAAGCAATATTGTAAGAAGTAGGGTTGGGTGTTTCAGAGAAGTCAGAATGGCTGTTTCTGAACTGGAAAACTGAGGAAAAAGAAAAGATGTCGCTGAATGAAATGTGCCATTCAAGGTTAAAGAAATGCCGCCGGAGCCTGAAGACAAACAAGAAAACGCAGAATTTTGAAGATTAAAGTCAAAAATTCGCGAAAATGAATATTTTGTAAGAATTGATTTGACAGATAAACTGGAAATGCAAAAAGTAGAAGATGGTGGCTTGAACGTAGCTTACTGTTTTTGTTGTTTTTTGTAACAGGCCTTTGAGAACTTAGAAATTTATTTATTGTCATTGTACAGTTGCCTTCACAGCACAAAGGTGCAAGAAAGTTCCCTTTCAGTTGATTCACTCGGTACAACTCAGTGGTATGGGATATCACACCCTTGCATGTCCTGGCTGAAGAAATCTTTATTCACGGCTTTAAGACAGATGACACACGGCTCCGTCTGCACATATAACCGCTGTCATCGCAGTCATCGCTCAGTTCTTACGCTCTTCACCTTGCTGAGAACACCTCTGCTGTGTTGGGCTAGCCGTCTGCTGCTAGTTAGCTCCGGGGTCTGCCGACTTGAATTTAGCTTAACTGCCCCTGTTGGTGTTAGCCTCCACCACGCAGTTGGTGTGTAGGTTGCCCGCGGATCGCAAATTTCGAGTTTTCCTGTGCAGCTTTTTGCTTTGCGTTTTGGAATGGACTCCAAACCAAAGCAAGCAAAGCAGAAATCTTCTGTTCGCCCCTGTCCTCAGGGATGCGGTTTCTCTTTGCACGACAGCGACCAGCCCGATGCCTGCCTTGTCTGCCTGGTTATTGTCCACGCTAGGTGAGCGTTGACGGAGCCTGAAGCCTGTGCGTTTTGTTGCCAGCAGGCCCTGAAAAGACGGGTGGAAAAAGTGCTGGGACGCTCGGCTGTCACACGGCATGACCCTCTCCTTTCCAGGACCGAGGATTATCCTGTCGCTGTCCCCGCAATTAGCTGGGCTGACCACATGGAATATGTTGATGGGTTAGCCAATGACCGGCTGGAACCATGCAGGAGCGCTGGCGGAGTTCAGGCTGGGTTGAAGCCCGACATGCTGGACATCGGCCTGGACATCCATGGTTGCTCCATGAGCAGGAGAGCTCATTGTCGACCCAATGGGCCGCCAATGCTGCGCCGGTCTGCCACACTGACACCCTCTCTTTTTCCCCTTTTTTGTTTCGCCATGCTGCTTAAAAACTGCAGGTGGACTGGTCCTCTTCTCCACCAGCTCAGAAGCTGTTTTTTTTCTTCCCACAGGAGCCCGCAACAGCCAAAAACCACCTTCACATGTTTCCAGACTTTGTGTGCGAGCTAACAGCATCATGGGACAAACCTCTGTCAACCCCCGTCACTGTGCCCAGCTATATACAGCACATGGAGTTGGACGGCGCAGACAAGGCTAGCTTAGCTAACCGACCCCCTATGGAGCCGTCTCTGGCTGCTTATCTGGCCCCGTCCCATGACCATGGTGTCTGCGGCCGTGCAACTCTGCCGTCCAATCACTGCAGATTCTCTGCTTCGCACCTGGAGAAGATTTGTCGGGCTCAGGCCAGCACAGCTCTGCCATGACCTCCGTCACCACACTCCAGATGTACCAGCCAATGTGCCTGGTGGAGCTTGGATCTCTGGTTCGTGTTGACAGTCCGCTGGCACCTCTTCTTAACGAGGTCAGAGTCGCCATGAATTACATCCTCTGTGCGTCACAAATGCTCAGGCAGAATGAGCTGGGTCAGGCAGGTGATGCATTCCCCTGCAAACACACTGGCTTCAACAGTTGTCGTCCAGAGGCACCTGCGGCTGACCCTCTCTGACGTCCCAGATAGGGACATGACTGTAAATCTGGACAAACCAGTGTCTGTGGCTGGGTTATTCCGACATTCACTTGAAGCCATTCAGACTAGATTTCATCTGAGGAAGAAGCAGACAGAAGCTCTGCGCGATTTCATCCCCAGACATCAGACGAAGACCAAGCCTGCAGCTAGCTCTCACAGGCCTGCCACTCCTCTGTCGACTGGCAAGAGACCGGCGCCCACTGCTGCAGTGGGTGTGCCGCCAGCGCAAGCACAACCTTCGGTCCGAGCTCCACGTCAGTTGGCCTGGAGCAAAGGCCCACCATCGGGCCTCTGGCGGGACCTGACGCCCACGAGGAAGAAGCCTCAGCCCTCCTAGCTGGTTCCAAGTGGAGAAGGGGTCCAACGGCAAGGAGATGCTGCTTTTACCCCTCTGTTGCCTCCAAAGAGGTTCCGCTTACTACATTATATAACTTTATAACACTTATCATTAATAAAAAGCATAGCATTATTGAGGCGCTGCAAATGATTTAATCTCAACAGGTGACTGCTAAGGGTCTGCCACCTAGTGTGATAGCGACAATTCATAGTGCTGGGCCCGCATCTACTAGACCCGCGCTTAAGTCCAGTGTCCCAAGCACTGGACTTGTCTTTGGTGCTGGAGGCCCTTTCTAGACCCCATTTGAACCTATTGAGTTTGTGGATATGAAATTTCTCTCATATTACTGCATTACTTCTCGCTTTGGCTTCAGCAAAGTGAGTGGGTGACCTTCATGTGCTGTCTGTGCATCCCTCCTGCACACAGTTCTCTCCTGATGGCCAAAAGGTCGTATTGTGTCCAAATGCTGCCTATTTTCCCAAGATCATGCCTGCATCTTATAGCTCAATGGAGTTTGAGATGCTGAGCTTTTGCTCCCCTCCTTTTACATCTGAGGAGTAAAGAAGGATGCATTCTTTGTCCAGTGCTTGTGCTACGCACCTACATTGAGCGCACTCAGAATAAGATAAGATAAGATAAGATAACCTTTATTAGTCCCACACGTGGGAAATTTGTTTTGTCACAGCAGGAAGTGGACAGTGCAAAAGTTATGAGGCAAAAATTAGAATACAATAAGAATAAATACAGTACACAACTGTACAGAATAGAATAAAATAAAATACTATATACAGTAGAATAAAATAAAATAAATATACAATAAGATAAAAATAGAATACAAATACAAATACTATATACAACTGAGTAAAAATACAACGATGACAGAAAGGATTATTGCACTTAGTATTATTGCATATGTATGGATGTGTGTGCTTGATCAGTTAAAGTCTTTATTATGGAGTCTGACAGCAGTGGGGAGGAAAGACCTGCGAAATCTCTCCGTCCCACACCGTGGGTGCCGCAGTCTCCCACTGAAGGAGCTGCTCAGTGCTGTCACAGTCTGCTGCATGGGGTGGGAGATGTTGTCCATCAGGGATGACAGCTTAGCCGCCGTTCTCCTGTCACTCATCACCTCCACTGGGTCCAGAGGGCATCCTAGAACAGAGCTGGCCCTTCGGATCACCCTGTTCAGTCTCTTCCTGTCCCCAGCAGAGATGCTGCCGCCCCAGCAGACCACACCATAAAAGATAGCAGAAGCCACCACAGAGTCATAGAAGGTCTTCAGGAGTGGGCCCTCCACTCCAAACGACCTGAGTCTCCGCAGCAGGTACAGCCTGCTCTGCCCTTTCCTGTAGAGGGCGTCTGAGTTATGAGTCCAGTCCAGTCTATTGTTCAGATGAACACCAAGGTACCTGTAGCTGTCCACAGCCTCAATGTCCATACCTTGGATGTTCAGTGGTTGCAGTGGAGAATGCTTGTGCCTGCGGAAGTCTACCACCAGTTCCTTGGTTTTACTGGCGTTGATCTGGAGGTAGTTCAGCTGGCACCAGTCCACAAAGTCTTGGGTCAGACCTCTGTACTCCTTGTCGTCCCCATCAGTGATGAGGCCGACTATTGCAGAGTCATCAAAGAACTTCTGCAGGAAGCACTGGGTGGAATTGTGGGAGAAGTCTGCAGTGTAGATGGTGAAGAGGAACGGAGCCAGAACCGTTCCCTGTGGGGCCCCCGTACTGCAGACGACCCTGTCCGACACACAGCCCTGAGTCCTCACATACTGTGGTCGGTCGGTGAGGTAGTCCAGGATCCAGGTAGTGAGGTGATGGTCCACTCCAGAGTTCACCAGCTTGTCCTTTAGAACCGAGGGAAGAATGGTGTTGAAGGCACTGGAGAAATCAAAGAACATGATTCTCACAGTGCTTCCAGCGGTCTCCAGGTGAGCGAGGGAACGATGTAGGAGGTGAATGACGGCATCATCCGCTCCAATGCCAGGCTGGTAGGCAAACTGAAGTGGGTCCAGTGATGAGCTTATTAGGCGCCGAAGCTGAGCCAGGACCAACCGCTCCAGGGTCTTCATCAGGTGGGATGTCAGAGCCACCGGCCTGTAGCTGTTGAGGTCCTTGGGGCGTGAAGTCTTTGGCACTGGTACAACACAGGAGGTTTTCCAGAGCTGTGGAACTCTTCCCAACCTCAGGCTCAGGTTGAAGAGGTGCTCCATCACCCCACACAGTTGGTCCGCGCAGGACCTGACGACCCTCGAGCTGATGCCATCTGGACCCGCTGCCTTCTTGCCATTAATCCTCCTCAGTTCCCTCCTAACCTGGGTGGTTGAGAGAGACAGGCTGGAGCCTTGTGTTGAGTGTGTATTGGATGCTGTTGTTGGGGGTGGGGGGGAGCAGGGAACTCCCGGGGCAGGTAGTACGGACGCATGCTAACGGCTAACAGCTCAATGTCTCTGCTGCAGAGTTGCTCTTTTACAGTGATGTGCCCAGGGTTACACCATCTGTCGTTCACAAAAACTGCCAGTCCCCCTCCTTTCCTCTTACCGCTGTCTCTGGTCCTGTCCGCTCGCAGCAGCTGGAATCCCGGTAGTGTCACGCTTGTGTCCGGAGTTAGCGATGTTAGCCACGACTCCGTTAGCATCATGATGCTACATTGCCGGTACTCCCTCTGTGACCAGGTTAGCGACATGAGCTCATCCATCTTATTGGGCAAAGATCTTACGTTTCCAATAATTACAGAAGGAAGAGATGGTCGATAACGTCTCCTTCCCGGGCGACGGCGCTCCTTCCCAGCACGACACCCCCGTCTTTTCCTCCTCAGCTCGCTGGGAATATCGGGTCTGTCCGCCGGCAGTACCGCTGCAGGACTCAGCGCTAACAGTTGATCCTTACTGTAAACAAAGGATCTCTGCTCTGGGTCCCCAGACACGGGTGAAAAAAGTAGAAATAAACTGAGAAAAACGACCAGGACTAGCACAAAACGGTAGAACATGGTTGCAGAGTCTAATTACTAATACGTTAGTTATAAAAAAATTACGAGAAAAAAGATAAGAAAGAAAGAAACTCAGAATGAGCAGAGCTGCTGTAACAGGCTGCCGCACACGGGGGGCGCCGGAAGGATAGAATGTATGTTTATGCGACCAGCTGTTTGTCTGCTTTGCTTATCCAACTAGAAGTAGAGCTGTCTAAACAGAGGCTGTCCCACTGGATTATATAAGCTATCTCACTGCGATAGTCCCCTGTACTTTTTGAACATTTTTCAAGCTTTTTAAATGACAAAATTTCAGTTCTGAGAGCATCTCTCTCATCTCAGTCATTGTTAGTTTCTGACCCAGTCCCTGAATGCTTGACTGGCTTTCAACAGTTTGAGCCACTGTCTGATTCTGATTTAATAGCTATAACTGATCATCTCAAAATCTCTAATCTCTCCCATGATATCCTTCCCTCTCATTTTCTTATGGAAGCTTTGACCACTATTGGTCCCTGTATCCAACTTTTATTGAAACTATCACTGTCATTAGGTTGTGTACCGTCAGTATTTAAGCATTCTGTCTTTCACCCCATTATAAAGAAAAACAATCTTGACCCTAGTTCTCTAACTAATTACAGACTGATCTCCAAACTTCCTCCTATATCCAAAATTCTGGAAAAGGCGTCAATAAAACAACTTCAGACCTTTCCTGACACTAATGGTATCAATGAAAAATTTCAGTCTAAATTTAGACCTCGCCATAGCACTAAGACAGCACACTTAAGAGTTTTTATTGACCTTCTTCTGAGCTTAGGATTCAAACTAGTTGGTTATTTCGTGGCTAGTTATGCCGTTTACCCATATTGTTGTCTTATGCTATTGCTCTGACCGACTGTGAAGCACTTTGGTCAACTTTGTTGTATTATAATGTGCTATAGAAATACATTTTCATTTGATTTGATATTTAAGGATTTCTGGAATAATGGTATTAAAAGCCAATCTGAAATCAGTGAAGAACATCCTTACTGAATTCCCAAGATTCTCCAGGTGATGCAGAACAGAGAGATGGGCAGGGGAAATTGCATCCTTGGTGGACCTGTTTGCCTTAGGCTACAACCACACTAATGCGTTTTCTCCCGTCCAGACCTTTTTCCTCAAGGAAAAACGCAGCGTTTTGAAAACGCTCTCGAAAACGCATACATTTCAAAACTGAGCAGCGGCGCAGCGTGGACACTCGAGAACACAGACTTTCTAAAACAATGACGCATTTAAGTCATGTGATGGAGTCATGTGACCAATTAACCAAAAATAGCGCAGGGCATTATACAGCAGTTGTTTTGATTGTTCTCAATTTTGACAGCCCTAAAAAAGAATATTATCAGTTTGCACATGGTCCAGATAGATGGAACCTTCCTTGTTCACTAGCATCTTCTTGGCTTAAAATACGTTATCTCTCCCTGCTGATGCTGAACGTATGCTGGTACTACAACTTCTGGATGTGGTAATTGGTAACTGTAACAACGCGATGTTAGAGTCGTCTTGAGATAAGAACTTTCTAACTTTTGATGTTTTTTTAAGTGTCAAATTACAGCTGAATAACAGAAAGAGTTGCCTCAACGTATTTCATTTATTATGAGGTAAATGTCATGGTCCTGGGTCATTTTGACCCAGCGTTTTGTGTTTCCTTGAAGTTCATTTTTGTGCCTTGTGTTTATTCTGATTTTGTACTAGTTTAGGGTTGAACCTGAAGTTTGGTGTATATTCAGCCCTACCGGTGTCTGTCCTTGGTGCTCTGGTCATGTCCCCGTGTTGTGTTGTAAATCAGTCTGTGTGTTTCCTGCTTTACTTTGAAGGCTCGTGTTCTGGATTTCCTGTTCTATTCTGACGGTCTGTGTCTGTTGTCATTGTGTTCAGCTTGTGTCCTCCAGTCATCATGTGTATTCAGATCAGCTGTTCTTCCCTCCTGTGTGCGATTACCCGATTACCCTGTGTGCGTGTGTGTGTGTATATATAGTGGGTGTCGGTCTGTGTTCGTTGTCGGCTTGTCTGCGTTCATCCGTGTATCTCTGCGTTTTTGGTATCCTCCGTCAGTCTGCGTCTCTCTGGCTTTCACCCCGTGTCCTGAGGATTTCTAGTTGTTCTTTAGTTTTCCCAGTTTAGGTTTCCGTTAGTATGTCTCATGATTCGTTGTCTGTTCCTGCCACTGTCACCTGTAAATAAACTCTCACTCATATCATCAGTCGGCTGTCTGCATTTTGGGTCCTCCTTTTCCTCCACACCACACGGCTCAACCCGCCAGCCGTGACAGTACGAGCCGACCAAACATGGACCCAGCAGCATCCGCACCTTCCCAGGAGTTTCGGGAGGAAGTAATCGACTCCATTTCAAGGTTGGTCAACCTGTGGCTCGAACGTGAGGGAGAGGAGTTTCACCGCGCTGTAGAAGCCAGGCTACAGCAGCTAATTTCTGCTCACTCCTGGCTACTAGACTCTCTTCACCCGCTCGCACAAGACTTCATTCTTAACGAACTTCACCTCCACCCTCCAGCCGCTACCGCTTCCCAACCCAGCCCGGCGGTGAATGTTTTGCCCGGAGCATGAGGGTGGGAATGGATGTTTGTGTCTGTGTGTGCCTGTATGTCTGTGTCTATATGTCAAGTTGGGTATCAGACGCCACCTCTCTGGGGACACCTCAGGCCCTCCAAGGTTTGGAGGCCTATCTCCACCCACCACCACTTCCCCTGCCGGTGGCGGACTCCCTCAGGTGTTGGTGTGTTGGTGGTTCTTTGTGTCTGGGGGTGGGCGTCCGGGTACACACCGGCTCACTCCTTGGCGGCCGCTTGTCGGGGCCTGGGGCCTGGGGCTCGCTCGGGCCCCTTTGGAGGTGGGGTGCCCCCGGCCTCTCGGCCTAGGGCTCGGTCACTCAGGCGCAGCTGGGGGCCGGCGGAGCTCACGGGCGCGTCACTGCAACTCCCCCTGACTTCTGCTCCGCGGCTGCTGGGCGAGCCCTCATCTGGGACTCTCCTCAGCTCTTACTGGGACAGTGGCGCGGCTGCCCCTCTGTTGGTCTTCCATGGTCTCTTGTGTTCTGGGGGCCTCTGGATGTCTGGAGTTTTGATCTCCTCCATACCCGCTTCACACCCTGGAGGACGGGGCTGTGGCCCCCCCACACTCCCTAGCAGATCATTACATGGAGAAACCTTTGGAATGCAAGCATGCTGATCCACACAGGTATGCACACATGGGTATTCACAGACGCGGACTAAAGCTTTCTTGGCTGCTGCCTCAAAGCACACTGTGCGCTGTCTATCTTGCGTGCTGCACAATATCGTTTATTACTTAGTAAATACTGATATCTATGACTAGCTAGTTTATTGTGATGGTGCTTTGTTTTCTCTATTATTATGTTGCTCTTTGTTGTTTGCTGTCTCCTCTGTTTGTTTTTGTTTGTTTGTTTTTTTTTTTTTTTCTCCATACAGGTGACCCAGGAGTTTTTTTTTTTTCTCTCTCTTCCCCCCCCTTCTCACCGTCTCTTCTCCCCTTTGGTTTTCTTTCTTTCTCTCCCCCTCTCTCTCTCATTCATTCCCCCTGTCCTATTTATTAAAAAAAAAAAAAAAAAAAAAAAAAAAATGACAAAGGATGAACTGAAGCTCTGCCATCACGTAATGTCGCATACTGCTGTTTCTGATGTCATTTAGAAAACAAAAAAAAAAAAAAAAAAAAAAAAAAAAAGAATGTTTTGCCCGGCCCGCCGGAGGTTTTGCCCGGCCCGCCGGAGCAGTCGGCAGGGAGGAAGCGACGATCGCGCCGTCAGCGCGTCACCCCACAGCCGGATATTAGGACTTCAGAACTGCCGGCTTTGGTGAGTGAGAAGGACCCTTTTTCTGTTTTGGACTGTGGGACAGTTTATTCAGGGGCCTTGTTTTGTGCAACAGATGACAAGGAGACCTGTTTGTTGCCTGTTCATTCTCCTGCTCAGCTGTCTTTACCTCAGTTAGCTTCCCAGCCAGAAGCTCAGTTAGCTGCCCAGCCGTCACCTCCATCTCATTCAGCCTCACTACCCATAGCCCAGTTACAGTCACAGCCAGACTTATTAGACACCATGTTACAGTCCATAGCCCAGTCAATAGCTCAGTTGGTAGGAGACTCATCAGCCTTATTATCAGCTCAGCCATCGTCTTCACCAACTCCTCCTGTACAACAAGTTGAGTCAATCCAACCCGAAAAGAACTATTTTTCATCTGTTCATTCCAAGCAGAGAGACAAACCACCCAATATTGTAATCAGTCCTCAACAGCTGGCCAGTTCAGAGACTGTGACGCACTCCAGGGCCTCCCCAGAGGCTGGGTTTCAGCCCCCAGCCGACTCTGGACCCCTGGAGATTAAGAAGCCGGCTGAGGACTGCACCCGGCTGTCGCTGCCTGAGCTGAGTCAATGCTCTGTGCAGCTGCAGTCTGCTTTGTTCCTGCCAGAGGCCTGTGCGCCTGCTGGTTCCGACCTGTGTGTTCCAGGGGCCCCGGTGCCCACTGGTCCAGAGACTGTTTTCGCTGGAGGGCCCGAGGAGCCCGTCAGGCCTCCTGCCTCGTCAGCTGGAGGGCCCGAGGAGCCCGTCCAGCCCCAAAACTCGTCAGCTGGAGGTTCAGGGGAACCTGGCCAGCTTCCTGCCTCGTCAGCTGGAGGGCCCGAGGAGCCCGTCCAGCCCCAAGACTCGTCAGCTGGAGGTTCAGGGGAACCTAGACAGCTTCCTGCCTCGTTAGCTGGAGGGCCCGAGGAGCCCGTCCAGCTTCCTGCCTCGTCAGTTGGAGGTTCAGGGGAACCTAGCCAGCTTCCTGCCTCGTCAGCTGGAGGGCCCGAGGAGCCCGTCCAGCTTCCTGCCTCGTCAGCTGGAGGGCCCGAGGAGCCCGTCCAGCCGCCTGCTGCAGCTCCAACATCTTCGCCTGGCCCGGCTCCATCACCTTCAGCCTCGCCTGGCCCGGTTCCATCACCATCAGCCTCCGCTTCAGCCGCGCCTGGTCCAGCCTCTGCTTCCGTCTCGTCTGGTGCTGCGAAGGCCATGCCACCTTCAGGTCCCGAACTGCCGCCTCGACATCGGCGGTCATCTGCCAGGCCGCTTGTTGTGCGTCATCGTCGATATGGATGACCTCCCAAGCGCCGCCGCTACCTTCCGCGCGGCCGGCCTCCGGACTTGTGTCGCCACCGCCGTTGCTGTCCGCACGGTCGGCCGCCTGAACTGTTTCCCCGTCGCCGCCGCTGCTGTCCGCACGGTCGGCCCCCTGAACTGTTTCCCCTTCGCCACCGCTGCCTTCCGCGCGGTCGGCTTTTGGATCTGTGTCGCCAACGTGGCCGTTCTCAGAAGATGAATTGTCCTGGACTTCTTAGTTGTCAGCCTCCGGGCTGGCCTCCTGAACTGTGTTTTTGTTCTTGAACTCCAGCATGTGTGTTTGTTTTGGACAATTCACTTGGTTCGCTGGAGCTTGTTTTTGTTCGGTGTTGGTGGCAAGAAAAAGAAACTAAACTGTTACACCAACTAAAGCTTGAAGCCTTTAGATGAAAATGTCAAGATCAATAGCAGCAATGAAATCAGAAAAGACTAAAAAAGGACTGAAACTCAGTTTCAGTTTTTGCTAGTTTGATAAGAATGTGAGGAGGTGCTGGCTAAGATATTTTCTCTAATATTAGAAACTGGAAGAAAGTCTCAAATTGCTTGTCGTTGTAAAAAGAAATTGTTTCTTATCTGTATGTGTTGGATTGAATCATTTATGAAGTACTTAGAATAAAAAACAGAATTACGCTGATTAATTAACAGTGAGATAAGATTTACTGGCTAATATTATTTCATTGGTGTAACAATAAAGTGCATTTTATAGAGTTTAAACTCAGTGTGTTCTTATGGTTTCTCTTTTAACAGTTAGCAGGGCGCATGTGGAGAAACCTCTGTTGTAAAGAATTCTGTAGAACAATTAGCATACTGCTCACTGGATTTATTACTTATAATGAACATAATAAACAATTTTTTACAGCCACTTTGTTTTTTCCTGAGCAGAAGAATTTTTGGCTGTCAAAATAGGCTTTTGGTTAGATAGTAAAAGACTGGACATCTATGCGAAGCTACTCCAGGCATGCCTGTCCAGTGTTGGGAAGATTACTTTTAAAATGTATTCCATTACAGAATACAGAATACATGCCCCAAAATGTATTCTGTAACGTATTCCGTTACGTTACTCAATGACAGTAACGTATTCTGAATACTTTGGATTACTTAATATATTATCATGCTTTTTACAACAACGTGAATGTGCTATTGCTGTGTGATTTATTACTGTTACTGAAGGTCCGCGACTCCGAACTGTAGTAAAGGGACCTCTGACGGGGTCCCTGTCGGCTCGTAGTCGAAAAATAGCTTTACTTTGTTGTGTGGGTCAACTTTTCTTGCGAGAGACAGAGAGAGGCGTTGAAAGGCTGCTCCAACGGAACTTATTGTTTTCGGAGGAAAACACGAACACGGTGTACAGTCGAGTCTTAATAGCTTACTTACAACTGGGCTCGTCAGGCTCTCTTCTTGGCTGAAGTGGTTATTATTATATTTACATGCTTCCAGCTCCCGTTTAAAAACTCGTACCTTTCCACTCCCCTTTTTCTCCCTCCTCGCGCTCACAGACACATAACGTGTATGGCAGTCCATTCTCCCTGCAACACGGACTATACTGCCCATGATGCTACATTCTTTAGAGCTATGCTTGTAGCATTCTGCCTGTTAGCTTAGCACAACAACAACAACGAAAAGGCGCTCTCTCACCCAGGAAACACACAGTCGCAGAGAGAGAGAGAGAGCGTCGCCCTGTAACCATGGCAACCGTAACGCTGCCGCCTGGAACAACAGAACGTAGCTGTCAAACAAAACCCAAACAGTCCTGACCCGCGACAAAATGAAACAGGAAAGTATCCATTTATTTCAACAAAGTAACTGTATTCTGAATACCACCCTTTTAAACGGTAACTGTAACGGAATACAGTTACTCATATTTTGTATTTTAAATACGTAACGGCGGTACATGTATTCCGTTACTCCCCAACACTGTGCCTGTCACAAAAAGGAAAAAAGAAAAAACACTGCATGCATGCATGTGCGAACCTGCAGTACATTGCACCTGTACACACAACCTTCAATCCTTAAAGGACCTCCAACCAACCAATATATAAAGTCTGATGTCGTGTTACAGTAGGGATCTAAATGCATAATAAACTCAGGTAGGCACTGCATCACTTGCAATTTGTTAATGTATAAATGAATTACTAAAATACTTTAATGCATTCAAGATACTTTAAAATCTTTTAGCTGTACTGTGACTTTGACTGTTTTAGACATAGCTGATATTTACATTATACAAAAAAAACATATTAGGGTGAAATAGTAACAGATGTGAGATCTGCTGCCAAACTCTCATTGTTGGTATTTTCTAAATAAATGTCTAATGTGATTGTTGTTTTCTGTTGCAGGACATGCATGTATTCAAGTCCAGGGAAACGCGTCTGAGTTTGTTCCATTCATTCATTAAAAATGGTTAATAATCAAATAGCTTTTTTGTTTAAATAATTTGAATAACATATGTAAAGTTTAAAAGTATGAAAATCTAATTGTCTTAGTTTTGCAAAGGTAAGTTTAATATTGCACGATGTTATTCATGAATCATGCTTTTTCTAACAGACAGACGGATCATCCTTTTTGCCGTGCAGGTTAGCTGCGCGATTATGTTGTATTTGTTTTTAATTCTAGATGGCTGTGCACTGATTTTTATCTTTCTATTCGATCCTCAAACTTGGGTGAGTACTTTTTTCTGTTTCATTTTGAAAAGGAAAAAGTTCACAGTTTCTTCTCCTAACAAAGGTTATTATAGGTAACTAAAGCTAAGTTTAAAAAGTCAAAATATAACATAGCAAGACATCATTTGAACTTAAACTCTTGAATGATACTTTGCACCTTAATTTTTTTCAACATAGAAAGACAAAACAAAAATAATCTTCCGTAAAAAAATAATAATGAAAACTAAAATACCTTTAATCCCAACAGTAACAGTAGTAAACATCTTGACCTGTAGTTTATTACAAAATTATATAAAATAAATAGTAGAGACAATTGTCAATCGCTTCTAAAGTGTTTCTGTCACTGCTGGGTTGTTTTGCCACACCAAATAAGTGCAAAGCTTTAACAGGATCTAACAATTACTGATTTAAAAATGATAAAATAATCAATCTTAAAAGATTCATTAAATCTCAGGTAAAGGATTTATTTTGGGTCATTAACATGATATATTTAAAAACATGTTTTTCAGCTTCTAAGAGATGAGCGCTTCGTATACCAATGAGACTGTGGTTGTAAACTATCGAGATGCTTTCCCCAAAGCTATGGTCAAGAATGTGATTGTTGTGGTTCTCTGCATCTCCATTAACTACATCAATGTAGCACTTCTTCAAACTTTCTGCAAACAACAGGTATGACATTTCTTTAATCACATGGAATAAAAAAAAATGTGTGCAACAATTACATTTTTTTTGTTTTTGAGGAAGTTGTTGGATTGTTTTGTGTGTTTGTTTACCTATTTTTTTTATCAGTGTTATTCCAAACAATATGGCTGATGTATTATACAGCAGGTCTTAGTTCCATTATTCACTAACTTTTCTAATGTAAGTACTAATTGCTTTTACTTTTCTTTACTTTTGTGTGATTTTCTTCCCATTCTTTAGATCTTTTACATGAATCCACGCTACATCCTGTTTTTCCACCTGGTACTTAACGATATGATCCAAGTAACACTGACCGTCATACTGTTTATCAGCAGCTACATCTTCTTCCAGATAAATGTCTCTGTCTGTTGTGTGCTCATCCTGCTTGCTCTTTTTGCCACTGAAAACACCCCTCTGAATCTGGCTTGCATGGCAGTGGAGTGCTACATTGCCATCTGCATCCCTCTTCGTCACGTCCAAATCTGCACGGTCAAAAGGACGTTAATGTTGATTGGTTTAATTTGGATGACCAGCATGCTGTCTGTTCTTCCTGATCTCTTCATCACCTTGGCCATAGAACCACTGGATTTCTATAATTCTCGTGTGTTTTGCCTCAGAGAAACAGTCTTTCGAAATCCCCACATCATCAAGAAAAGAGATATCACCTATATAGTCTATCTGGTTATTGTCTGGTTTATTATCTTTTTTACTTACTTCAAAATCCTGTTCACTGCAAAAGCAGCAAGTCAAGATGCTACAAAGGCCAGAAATACAATTATTCTCCATGGTTTTCAGGTGTTGTTGTGTATGTCAATATATGCTGAACCTTTGCTGAGGCAAGTCCTGCAGCAGTGGTTTCCTCAAAATTATTCAGATTCCCTTTTTGCTTGTTATATTCTCTTCCAGATCCTGCCACGAGCAATTAGTCCAATAGTCTATGGAGTAAGAGACAAAACTTACAGGAAGTATCTGAAAAGGTATTTGTTGTGTAAAATGGGCCCCTAGGAAATGCAGACTGATGGAGGCAGATTTGGGGTTTTTTTTAACTTTAAAATTATTACACACAGTTTATTTCACTAATGATATGTAGTGTTGAAGATCAAGATCAATACTATTTTGGAACTTCAGATTACAGATCTAATAATGATACATTAATCCTTATTAGATCTGTAATCTGAAGTTCATATTTTGAAGTCTCAGCATTAGCCTATTAGATTTTTCAACATATTGTGTGTTACATAGTAAGCCCACCATTTGCAATTTGCATTTTGTATTTCTATTTTCTTTTTTTGGTAAGGACTTACATTTCCGTCCACAAGCTATTGTTTAAAAATGTAGATGAAATTAAAAAAAAAAAACAAAGTTCTATCAGACCACTTGATATCAGATGTTTTAGACTGATTTTTAATTCCTGTTTATCTCCATGCAGCTAAATCCTACACAAATGGTTGTCCAATCCGGTCGGTAAGTCTGACGTCACTAGCCGTGTCTGGGCCTAAACTCCGCTGCAGGTCCATATATCAAACGATCACTATGGCATTACTGAGAGTTGTATAAAGTCTTTCATCTCTAATAGAATGATCAGCGTTCTGCTCTACCAAGTGTAACAATTGAGTTTAACATCCAGGCATCCAACAGAGTTAGAAGTTAGCAGGAAGTTAGCTCGCTAGCTTCTATCTAAATACAATATAGTGTTACGCCGCAGTCTAGGGGTACAGGAACGCAACATAAGTTTGAAAAGACTGCCCCGCCTTGGTCCCCAAAACCATACACAGAGGGAAACCAATTCCTTAGTGAATCGTGTTTTATTATCTACACTGCAAAAATGAAGCTCCAGGGTGAACAAAGGCCAAAATAACAAACAAAACAAGCTAAGTCAGGAGGAGGTGCTATCTAAAACCCTATGTGAAATCA